>NC_091286.1:700384814-701018147 GCF_032444005.1 Ranitomeya imitator
CAATAACAGAGGAGCAACTGTTTACTGTGCAGACAGCATTTCCAGGCAACAACTGGTGGTGTTGAAGCCTAGGGATAGCAGGAGGAGCAGACTTTAGTTTTTGCTGCACACACAGCTGGGGAGCAGCAGGCGTTACTGAACCCCAATAACAGAGGAGCAACTGTTGACTGTGCAGACAGCAATTTTAGGCAAAAACTAGCGGTGTTGAGGCCCAGGAAAAGCAGGAGGAGCAGAGTTTAGTTTTTGCCGCACACACAGCTGGGGAACAGCTGACGTTACTGAACCCTAATAAGACGGCAGCAAGTGTTGACTGTGCATACAGCACTTCCAGGCTACAACTGGCTGTGTTGAAGCCCAGGGAAAGCAGGAGTAGCAGACTTTAGTTGTTGCCGCACACAGATCTGGGGAACAGCTGGCGTTACTAAACACCAATAACAGAGGAGCAACTGTTGACTGTGCAGACAGCACTTCCAGTCAACAACTGGCAGTGTTGAGGCCCAGGGAAAGCAGGAGGAGCAGAATTTAGTTCTTGCTGCACACACAGCTGGGGGACAGCTGGCGTTACTGAACACCAATAACAGAGGAGCAACTGTTGGCTGTCCAGACACCACTTCCGGGCAACAACTGGCGGTATTAAAGCTCAGGGAAAGCAGGAGGAGCAGACTTTAGTTTTTGCCGCACACACAGCTAGGGAACAGCTGGCGTTCCTAAACCCCAATAACACGGCAGCAAGTGTTGACTGTGCAGAGAGCACTTCTGGGCTGCAACTGGCGGTGTTGAAGCCAAGGGAAAGCAGGAGGAGCAGACTTTAGTTTTTGCCGCGCACACAGCTGGGGAACAGCTGGTGTTACTGAACCCCAATAACAGAGGAGCAACTGTTGAATGTGCAAACAACACTTCCGGGCAACAACTGGTGGTGTTGAAGCCCAGGGTAGCAGGAGTAGCAGACTTTAGTTTTTGCTGCACACACAGCTGGGGAGCAACTGGCGTTACTGAACCCCATTAACAGAGGAGCAACTGTTGACTGTGCAGACAGCACTTCCAGGCAACAACTGGCAGTGTTGAGGCCCAGGAAAAGCAGGGAGAGCAGACTTTAGTTTTTGCCGCACACACAGCTGGGGAACATCTGGCGTTACTGAACACCAATAACAGAGGAGCAAATGTTGACTGTGCAGACAGCACTTCCGGGCAACAACTGGCAGTGTTGAAGCCCAGTGAAAGCAGGAGGAGCAGACTTTAGTTTTTGCCACACACACACAGTTGGGGAACAGCTGGCATTACTAAACCCCAATAACAGAGGAGCAACTGTTGACTGTGCAGACAGCACTTCCGGGCAACAACTGGCGTTGTTGAAGAACAGGTAAAGCAGGAGGAGCAGACTTTAGTTTTTGCCACACACACAGCAGGGGAACAGCTGGCATTACTGAACCCCAATCACAGAGGAGCAACTGTTGAATGTGCAAACAGCACTTCCGGGCAACAACTGGTGGTGTTGAAGCCCAGTGAAAGCAGGAGTAGCTGACTTTAGTTTTTGCTGCACACACAGCTGGGGAGCAGCTGGCGTTACTGAACCCCATTAACAGAGGAGCAACTGTTGACTGTGCAGACAGCACTTCCAGGCTACAACTGGTGGTGTTGAAGCCCAGGGAAAGCAGGATGAGCAGTTTTTAGTTTTTGCCGCACACACAGCTGGGGAACAGCTGGCGTTACAGAACACCAATAACAGAGGAGCAACTGTTGACTGTGCAGACAGCCTTTCCAGGCAACAACTGGCGGTGTTGAGGCACAGGGAAAGCAGGAGGAGCAGAATTTAGTTCTTGCTGCACACACTGCTGGGGAAAAGCTGGCGTTACTCAACACCAATAACAGAGGAGCAACTGTTGACTGTGCAGACTGCACTTCCGGGCAACAACTGGCGTTGTTGAAGCCCAGGGAAAGCAGGAGGAGCAGACTTTAGTTTTTGCCGCACACACAGCTAGGGAACAGCTGGCGTTACTAAACCCCAATAACACGGCAGCAAGTGTTGACTGTGCAGACAGCACTTCTGGGCTGCAACTGGCAGGAGTAGCAGACTTTAGTTGTTGCCGCACACACAGCTGGGGAACAGCTGGCGTTACTGAACACCAATAAAAGAGGAGCAACTGTTGACTGTGCAGATAGCACTTTCAGTCAACAACTGGCGGTGTTGAGGCCCAGGGAAAGAAAGAGTAGCAGACTTTAGTTTTTGCCATACACACAGCTGGGGAACAGCTGGCGTTAATGAACCCCAATAACAGAGGAGCAACTGTTGACTGTACAGACCGCACTTCCAGTCATCAACTGGCGGTGTTGAGGCCCAGGGAAAGCAGGAGGAGCAGACTTTAGTTTTTGCTGTACACAAAGCTGGGGAGTAGCTGGCGTCAATGAACCCCAATAACAGAGGAGCAACTGTTGAATGTGCATACAGCACTTCCAGGCAACAACTGGCGGTGTTGAAGCCCAGGGAAAGCAGGAGGAGCAGAATTTAGTTCTTGCTGCACACACAGCTGGGGGACAGCTGGCATTAATGAACCTCAATAACAGAGGAACAACTGTTGACTGTGTAGACAGCACTTCCGGGCAACAACTGGCGCTGTTGAAGAACAGGTAAAACAGGAGGAGCAGACTTTAATTTTTGCCGCAAACAGCTGGGGAACAGCTGGCATTACTGAACACCAATAACAGAGGAGCAACTCTTGACTGTGCAGACAGCACTTCCAGGCAACAACTGGCGGTGTTGAAGCCCAGGGAAAGCAGGAGGAGCAGACATTAGATTTTGCGGCACACAGATCTGGGGAACAGCTGGCGTTAATGAACCCCAATAACAGAGGAGCAACTGTTGACTGTGCAGACAGCACTTACAGGCAACAACTGGTGGTGTTGAAGCAAAGGGAAAGCAGGAGGAGCAGACTTTAATTTTTGCCGCACACACAGCTGGGGAACAGCTGCCATTACTGAACACCAATAATAGAGGAGCAACTGTTGACTATGCAGACAGCACTTCCGGGCAACAACTGGCGGTGTTGAAGCCCAGGGAAAGCAGGAGAAGCAGACTTTAGTTTTTGCCGCAAACACAGCTGGGGAACAGTTGGCAATAATGAACCCCAATAACAGAGGAGCAACTGTTTACTGTGCAGACAGCACTTCCGGGCAACAACTGGCGGTGTTGAGGTCCTGGAAAAGCAGGAGGAGCAGACTTTAGTTTTTGCCGCGCACACAGCTGGGGAACAGATGGCGTTACAGAACCCCAATAACACAGTAGCAAGTGTTGACTGTGCAGACAGCACTTCTGTGCTACAACTGGCGGTGTTGAAGCCCAGGGAAAGCATAAGTAGCAGACTTTAGTTATTGCCGCACACACATCTGGGGAACAGCTTGCGTTGCTGAACACCAATAACAGAGGAGCAACTGTTGACTGTGCAGACAGCACTTCCAGTCAACAACTGGCGGTGTTGAGGCCTAGGGAAAGCAGGAGGAGCAGACTTTAGTTTTTGCCGTACACACAGCTGGGGAACAGCTGGCGTTAATGAACCCCAATAACAGAGGAGCAACTGTGGACTGTTCAGACAGCACTTCCGGGCAACAACTGGCGGTGTTGAAGAACAGGTAAAACAGGAGGTGCAGACTTTAATTTTTGCCGCAAACACAGCTGGGGAACAGCTGGCGGTACTGAACACCAATAACAGAGGAGCAACTGTTGACTGTGCAGACAGTCTTTCCAGGCAACAACTGGCGGTGTTGAGGCGAAGGGAAAGCAGGAGGAGCAGACTTTAGTTTTTGCCGCACACACAGCTGGGGAACAGCTGGCGTTACTGAACCCCAATAACAGAGGAGCAACTGTTGACTGGGCAGACAGCACTTCGAGGCAAAAACTAGCGGTGTTGAAGAACAGGTAAAGCAGGAGGAGCAGACTTTACTTTTTGCTGCACACACAGTTGGGAACAGCTGGCGTTACTGAACCCCAAAACAGAGGAGCAACTGTTGACTGTGCAGACAGCACTTCCGAGCAACAACTGGCGGTGTTGAAGCCCAGTGAAAGCAGGAGGAGCAGACTTTAGTTTTTGCCACACACACAGCTGGGGAACAGCTGGCATTACTGAACCCCAATAACAGAGGAGCAACTGTTGACTGTGCAGACAGCACTTCTGGGCAACAACTGGCAGTGTTGAAGAACAGGTAAAGCAGGAGGAGCAGACTTTAGTTTTTGCCACACACACAGCTGGGGAACAGCTGATGTTATTGAACCCCAATAACAGAGGAGCAACTGTTGACTGTGCAGACAGCACTTCTGGTCAACAACTGGTGGTGTTGAAGAACAGCTAAAGCAGGAGGAGCAGAGTTTAGTTTTTGCTGCACACACAGCTGGGGAACAGCTGGCGTTACTGAACCTCAATAACAGAGGAGCAACTGTAGACTGTGCAGAAAGCACTTTCGGGCAACAACTGGCGGTGTTGAAGCCCAGGGAAAGCAGGAGGAGCAGACTTTAGTTTTTGCCACACACACAGCAGGGTAACAGCTGGTGTTACTGAACCCCAATAACAGAGGAGCAACTGTTTACTGTGCAGACAGCATTTCCAGGCAACAACTGGTGGTGTTGAAGCCTAGGGATAGCAGGAGGAGCAGACTTTAGTTTTTGCTGCACACACAGCTGGGGAGCAGCAGGCGTTACTGAACCCCAATAACAGAGGAGCAACTGTTGACTGTGCAGACAGCAATTTTAGGCAAAAACTAGCGGTGTTGAGGCCCAGGAAAAGCAGGAGGAGCAGAGTTTAGTTTTTGCCGCACACACAGCTGGGGAACAGCTGACGTTACTGAACCCCAATAAGACGGCAGCAAGTGTTGACTGTGCATACAGCACTTCCAGGCTACAACTGGCTGTGTTGAAGCCCAGGGAAAGCAGGAGTAGCAGACTTTAGTTGTTGCCGCACACAGATCTGGGGAACAGCTGGCGTTACTAAACACCAATAACAGAGGAGCAACTGTTGACTGTGCAGACAGCACTTCCAGTCAACAACTGGCAGTGTTGAGGCCCAGGGAAAGCAGGAGGAGCAGAATTTAGTTCTTGCTGCACACACAGCTGGGGGACAGCTGGCGTTACTGAACACCAATAACAGAGGAGCAACTGTTGGCTGTCCAGACACCACTTCCGGGCAACAACTGGCGGTATTAAAGCTCAGGGAAAGCAGGAGGAGCAGACTTTAGTTTTTGCCGCACACACAGCTAGGGAACAGCTGGCGTTCCTAAACCCCAATAACACGGCAGCAAGTGTTGACTGTGCAGAGAGCACTTCTGGGCTGCAACTGGCGGTGTTGAAGCCAAGGGAAAGCAGGAGGAGCAGACTTTAGTTTTTGCCGCGCACACAGCTGGGGAACAGCTGGTGTTACTGAACCCCAATAACAGAGGAGCAACTGTTGAATGTGCAAACAACACTTCCGGGCAACAACTGGTGGTGTTGAAGCCCAGGGTAGCAGGAGTAGCAGACTTTAGTTTTTGCTGCACACACAGCTGGGGAGCACCTGGCGTTACTGAACCCCATTAACAGAGGAGCAACTGTTGACTGTGCAGACAGCACTTCCAGGCAACAACTGGCAGTGTTGAGGCCCAGGAAAAGCAGGAGGAGCAGACTTTAGTTTTTGCCGCACACACAGCTGGGGAACAGCTGGCGTTACTGAACCCCAATAACAGAGGAGCAACTGTTGACTGTGTAGACAGCACTTCCGGGCAACAACTGGCGCTGTTGAAGAACAGGTAAAACAGGAGGAGCAGACTTTAATTTTTGCCGCAAACAGCTGGGGAACAGCTGGCATTACTGAACACCAATAACAGAGGAGCAACTCTTGACTGTGCAGACAGCACTTCCAGGCAACAACTGGCGGTGTTGAAGCCCAGGGAAAGCAGGAGGAGCAGACATTAGATTTTGCGGCACACAGATCTGGGGAACAGCTGGCGTTAATGAACCCCAATAACAGAGGAGCAACTGTTGACTGTGCAGACAGCACTTACAGGCAACAACTGGTGGTGTTGAAGCAAAGGGAAAGCAGGAGGAGCAGACTTTAATTTTTGCCGCACACACAGCTGGGGAACAGCTGCCATTACTGAACACCAATAATAGAGGAGCAACTGTTGACTATGCAGACAGCACTTCCGGGCAACAACTGGCGGTGTTGAAGCCCAGGGAAAGCAGGAGAAGCAGACTTTAGTTTTTGCCGCAAACACAGCTGGGGAACAGTTGGCAATAATGAACCCCAATAACAGAGGAGCAACTGTTTACTGTGCAGACAGCACTTCCGGGCAACAACTGGCGGTGTTGAGGTCCTGGAAAAGCAGGAGGAGCAGACTTTAGTTTTTGCCGCGCACACAGCTGGGGAACAGATGGCGTTACAGAACCCCAATAACACAGTAGCAAGTGTTGACTGTGCAGACAGCACTTCTGTGCTACAACTGGCGGTGTTGAAGCCCAGGGAAAGCATAAGTAGCAGACTTTAGTTATTGCCGCACACACATCTGGGGAACAGCTTGCGTTGCTGAACACCAATAACAGAGGAGCAACTGTTGACTGTGCAGACAGCACTTCCAGTCAACAACTGGCGGTGTTGAGGCCTAGGGAAAGCAGGAGGAGCAGACTTTAGTTTTTGCCGTACACACAGCTGGGGAACAGCTGGCGTTAATGAACCCCAATAACAGAGGAGCAACTGTGGACTGTTCAGACAGCACTTCCGGGCAACAACTGGCGGTGTTGAAGAACAGGTAAAACAGGAGGTGCAGACTTTAATTTTTGCCGCAAACACAGCTGGGGAACAGCTGGCGGTACTGAACACCAATAACAGAGGAGCAACTGTTGACTGTGCAGACAGTCTTTCCAGGCAACAACTGGCGGTGTTGAGGCGAAGGGAAAGCAGGAGGAGCAGACTTTAGTTTTTGCCGCACACACAGCTGGGGAACAGCTGGCGTTACTGAACCCCAATAACAGAGGAGCAACTGTTGACTGGGCAGACAGCACTTCGAGGCAAAAACTAGCGGTGTTGAAGAACAGGTAAAGCAGGAGGAGCAGACTTTACTTTTTGCTGCACACACAGTTGGGAACAGCTGGCGTTACTGAACCCCAAAACAGAGGAGCAACTGTTGACTGTGCAGACAGCACTTCCGAGCAACAACTGGCGGTGTTGAAGCCCAGTGAAAGCAGGAGGAGCAGACTTTAGTTTTTGCCACACACACAGCTGGGGAACAGCTGGCATTACTGAACCCCAATAACAGAGGAGCAACTGTTGACTGTGCAGACAGCACTTCTGGGCAACAACTGGCAGTGTTGAAGAACAGGTAAAGCAGGAGGAGCAGACTTTAGTTTTTGCCACACACACAGCTGGGGAACAGCTGATGTTATTGAACCCCAATAACAGAGGAGCAACTGTTGACTGTGCAGACAGCACTTCTGGTCAACAACTGGTGGTGTTGAAGAACAGCTAAAGCAGGAGGAGCAGAGTTTAGTTTTTGCTGCACACACAGCTGGGGAACAGCTGGCGTTACTGAACCTCAATAACAGAGGAGCAACTGTAGACTGTGCAGAAAGCACTTTCGGGCAACAACTGGCGGTGTTGAAGCCCAGGGAAAGCAGGAGGAGCAGACTTTAGTTTTTGCCACACACACAGCAGGGTAACAGCTGGTGTTACTGAACCCCAATAACAGAGGAGCAACTGTTTACTGTGCAGACAGCATTTCCAGGCAACAACTGGTGGTGTTGAAGCCTAGGGATAGCAGGAGGAGCAGACTTTAGTTTTTGCTGCACACACAGCTGGGGAGCAGCAGGCGTTACTGAACCCCAATAACAGAGGAGCAACTGTTGACTGTGCAGACAGCAATTTTAGGCAAAAACTAGCGGTGTTGAGGCCCAGGAAAAGCAGGAGGAGCAGAGTTTAGTTTTTGCCGCACACACAGCTGGGGAACAGCTGACGTTACTGAACCCCAATAAGACGGCAGCAAGTGTTGACTGTGCATACAGCACTTCCAGGCTACAACTGGCTGTGTTGAAGCCCAGGGAAAGCAGGAGTAGCAGACTTTAGTTGTTGCCGCACACAGATCTGGGGAACAGCTGGCGTTACTAAACACCAATAACAGAGGAGCAACTGTTGACTGTGCAGACAGCACTTCCAGTCAACAACTGGCAGTGTTGAGGCCCAGGGAAAGCAGGAGGAGCAGAATTTAGTTCTTGCTGCACACACAGCTGGGGGACAGCTGGCGTTACTGAACACCAATAACAGAGGAGCAACTGTTGGCTGTCCAGACACCACTTCCGGGCAACAACTGGCGGTATTAAAGCTCAGGGAAAGCAGGAGGAGCAGACTTTAGTTTTTGCCGCACACACAGCTAGGGAACAGCTGGCGTTCCTAAACCCCAATAACACGGCAGCAAGTGTTGACTGTGCAGAGAGCACTTCTGGGCTGCAACTGGCGGTGTTGAAGCCAAGGGAAAGCAGGAGGAGCAGACTTTAGTTTTTGCCGAGCACACAGCTGGGGAACAGCTGGTGTTACTGAACCCCAATAACAGAGGAGCAACTGTTGAATGTGCAAACAACACTTCCGGGCAACAACTGGTGGTGTTGAAGCCCAGGGTAGCAGGAGTAGCAGACTTTAGTTTTTGCTGCACACACAGCTGGGGAGCACCTGGCGTTACTGAACCCCATTAACAGAGGAGCAACTGTTGACTGTGCAGACAGCACTTCCAGGCAACAACTGGCAGTGTTGAGGCCCAGGAAAAGCAGGAGGAGCAGACTTTAGTTTTTGCCGCACACACAGCTGGGGAACAGCTGGCGTTACTGAACCCCAATAACAGAGGAGCAACTGTTGACTGGGCAGACAGCACTTCGAGGCAAAAACTAGCGGTGTTGAAGAACAGGTAAAGCAGGAGGAGCAGACTTTACTTTTTGCTGCACACACAGTTGGGAACAGCTGGCGTTACTGAACCCCAAAACAGAGGAGCAACTGTTGACTGTGCACACAGCACTTCCGAGCAACAACTGGCGGTGTTGAAGCCCAGTGAAAGCAGGAGGAGCAGACTTTAGTTTTTGCCACACACACAGCTGGGGAACAGCTGGCATTACTGAACCCCAATAACAGAGGAGCAACTGTTGACTGTGCAGACAGCACTTCTGGGCAACAACTGGCGGTGTTGAAGAACAGGTAAAGCAGGAGGAGCAGACTTTAGTTTTTGCCACACACACAGCTGGGGAACAGCTGATGTTATTGAACCCCAATAACAGAGGAGCAACTGTTGACTGTGCAGACAGCACTTCTGGTCAACAACTGGTGGTGTTGAAGAACAGCTAAAGCAGGAGGAGCAGAGTTTAGTTTTTGCTGCACACACAGCTGGGGAACAGCTGGCGTTACTGAACCTCAATAACAGAGGAGCAACTGTAGACTGTGCAGAAAGCACTTTCGGGCAACAACTGGCGGTGTTGAAGCCCAGAGAAAGCAGGAGGAGCAGACTTTAGTTTTTGCCACACACACAGCAGGGTAACAGCTGGTGTTACTGAACCCCAATAACAGAGGAGCAACTGTTTACTGTGCAGACAGCATTTCCAGGCAACAACTGGTGGTGTTGAAGCCTAGGGATAGCAGGAGGAGCAGACTTTAGTTTTTGCTGCACACACAGCTGGGGAGCAGCAGGCGTTACTGAACCCCAATAACAGAGGAGCAACTGTTGACTGTGCAGACAGCAATTTTAGGCAAAAACTAGCGGTGTTGAGGCCCAGGAAAAGCAGGAGGAGCAGAGTTTAGTTTTTGCCGCACACACAGCTGGGGAACAGCTGACGTTACTGAACCCCAATAAGACGGCAGCAAGTGTTGACTGTGCATACAGCACTTCCAGGCTACAACTGGCTGTGTTGAAGCCCAGGGAAAGCAGGAGTAGCAGACTTTAGTTGTTGCCGCACACAGATCTGGGGAACAGCTGGCGTTACTAAACACCAATAACAGAGGAGCAACTGTTGACTGTGCAGACAGCACTTCCAGTCAACAACTGGCAGTGTTGAGGCCCAGGGAAAGCAGGAGGAGCAGAATTTAGTTCTTGCTGCACACACAGCTGGGGGACAGCTGGCGTTACTGAACACCAATAACAGAGGAGCAACTGTTGGCTGTCCAGACACCACTTCCGGGCAACAACTGGCGGTATTAAAGCTCAGGGAAAGCAGGAGGAGCAGACTTTAGTTTTTGCCGCACACACAGCTAGGGAACAGCTGGCGTTCCTAAACCCCAATAACACGGCAGCAAGTGTTGACTGTGCAGAGAGCACTTCTGGGCTGCAACTGGCGGTGTTGAAGCCAAGGGAAAGCAGGAGGAGCAGACTTTAGTTTTTGCCGCGCACACAGCTGGGGAACAGCTGGTGTTACTGAACCCCAATAACAGAGGAGCAACTGTTGAATGTGCAAACAACACTTCCGGGCAACAACTGGTGGTGTTGAAGCCCAGGGTAGCAGGAGTAGCAGACTTTAGTTTTTGCTGCACACACAGCTGGGGAGCACCTGGCGTTACTGAACCCCATTAACAGAGGAGCAACTGTTGACTGTGCAGACAGCACTTCCAGGCAACAACTGGCAGTGTTGAGGCCCAGGAAAAGCAGGGAAAGCAGACTTTAGTTTTTGCCGCACACACAGCTGGGGAACATCTGGCGTTACTGAACACCAATAACAGAGGAGCAAATGTTGACTGTGCAGACAGCACTTCCGGGCAACAACTGGCAGTGTTGAAGCCCAGTGAAAGCAGGAGGAGCAGACTTTAGTTTTTGCCACACACACACAGTTGGGGAACAGCTGGCATTACTGAACCCCAATAACAGAGGAGCAACTGTTGACTGTGCAGACAGCACTTCCGGGCAACAACTGGCGTTGTTGAAGAACAGGTAAAGCAGGAGGAGCAGACTTTAGTTTTTGCCACACACACAGCAGGGGAACAGCTGGCATTACTGAACCCCAATCACAGAGGAGCAACTGTTGAATGTGCAAACAGCACTTCCGGGCAACAACTGGTGGTGTTGAAGCCCAGTGAAAGCAGGAGTAGCTGACTTTAGTTTTTGCTGCACACACAGCTGGGGAGCAGCTGGCGTTACTGAACCCCATTAACAGAGGAGCAACTGTTGACTGTGCAGACAGCACTTCCAGGCAACAACTGGCGGTGTTGAGGCCCAGGAAAAGCAGGAGGAGCAGACTTTAGTTTTTGCCGCACACACAGCTGGGGAACAGCTGGCGTTACTGAACCCCAATAACACGGCAGCAAGTGTTGACTGTGCAGTCAGCACTTCCAGGCTACAACTGGTGGTGTTGAAGCCCAGGGAAAGCAGGATGAGCAGTTTTTAGTTTTTGCCGCACACACAGCTGGGGAACAGCTGGCGTTACAGAACACCAATAACAGAGGAGCAACTGTTGACTGTGCAGACAGCCTTTCCAGGCAACAACTGGTGGTGTTGAGGCACAGGGAAAGCAGGAGGAGCAGAATTTAGTTCTTGCTGCACACACTGCTGGGGAAAAGCTGGCGTTACTCAACACCAATAACAGAGGAGCAACTGTTGACTGTGCAGACTGCACTTCCGGGCAACAACTGGCGTTGTTGAAGCCCAGGGAAAGCAGGAGGAGCAGACTTTAGTTTTTGCCGCACACACAGCTAGGGAACAGCTGGCGTTACTAAACCCCAATAACACGGCAGCAAGTGTTGACTGTGCAGACAGCACTTCTGGGCTGCAACTGGCAGGAGTAGCAGACTTTAGTTGTTGCCGCACACACAGCTGGGGAACAGCTGGCGTTACTAAACACCAATAACAGAGGAGCAACTGTTGACTGTGCAGATAGCACTTTCAGTCAACAACTGGCGGTGTTGAGGCCCAGGGAAAGAAAGAGTAGCAGACTTTAGTTTTTGCCATACACACAGCTGGGGAACAGCTGGCGTCAATGAACCCCAATAACAGAGGAGCAACTGTTGAATGTGCATACAGCACTTCCAGGCAACAACTGGCGGTGTTGAAGCCCAGGGAAAGCAGGAGGAGCAGAATTTAGTTCTTGCTGCACACACAGCTGGGGGACAGCTGGCATTAATGAACCTCAATAACAGAGGAACAACTGTTGACTGTGTAGACAGCACTTCCGGGCAACAACTGGCGCTGTTGAAGAACAGGTAAAACAGGAGGAGCAGACTTTAATTTTTGCCGCAAACAGCTGGGGAACAGCTGGCATTACTGAACACCAATAACAGAGGAGCAACTCTTGACTGTGCAGACAGCACTTCCAGGCAACAACTGGCGGTGTTGAATCCCAGGGAAAGCAGGAGGAGCAGACATTAGATTTTGCGGCACACAGAGCTGGGGAACAGCTGGCGTTAATGAACCCCAATAACAGAGGAGCAACTGTTGACTGTGCAGACAGCACTTACAGGCAACAACTGGTGGTGTTGAAGCAAAGGGAAAGCAGGAGGAGCAGACTTTAATTTTTGCCGCACACACAGCTGGGGAACAGCTGCCATTACTGAACACCAATAATAGAGGAGCAACTGTTGACTATGCAGACAGCACTTCCGGGCAACAACTGGCGGTGTTGAAGCCCAGGGAAAGCAGGAGAAGCAGACTTTAGTTTTTGCCGCAAACACAGCTGGGGAACAGCTGGCAATAATGAACCCCAATAACAGAGGAGCAACTGTTTACTGTGCAGACAGCACTTCCGGGCAACAACTGGCGGTGTTGAGGTCCTGGAAAAGCAGGAGGAGCAGACTTTAGTTTTTGCCGCGCACACAGCTGGGGAACAGATGGCGTTACAGAACCCCAATAACACAGTAGCAAGTGTTGACTGTGCAGACAGCACTTCTGTGCTACAACTGGCGGTGTTGAAGCCCAGGGAAAGCATGAGTAGCAGACTTTAGTTATTGCCGCACACACATCTGGGGAACAGCTTGCGTTGCTGAACACCAATAACAGAGGAGCAACTGTTGACTGTGCAGACAGCACTTCCAGTCCACAACTGGCGGTGTTGAGGCCTAGGGAAAGCAGGAGGAGCAGACTTTAGTTTTTGCCGTACACACAGCTGGGGAACAGCTGGCGTTAATGAACCCCAATAACAGAGGAGCAACTGTGGACTGTTCAGACAGCACTTCCGGGCAACAACTGGCGGTGTTGAAGAACAGGTAAAACAGGAGGTGCAGACTTTAATTTTTGCCGCAAACACAGCTGGGGAACAGCTGGCGGTACTGAACACCAATAACAGAGGAGCAACTGTTGACTGTGCAGACAGTCTTTCCAGGCAACAACTGGCGGTGTTGAGGCGAAGGGAAAGCAGGAGGAGCAGACTTTAGTTTTTGCCGCACACACAGCTGGGGAACAGCTGGCGTTACTGAACCCCAATAACAGAGGAGCAACTGTTGACTGGGCAGACAGCACTTCGAGGCAAAAACTAGCGGTGTTGAAGAACAGGTAAAGCAGGAGGAGCAGACTTTACTTTTTGCTGCACACACAGTTGGGAACAGCTGGCGTTACTGAACCCCAAAACAGAGGAGCAACTGTTGACTGTGCAGACAGCACTTCCGAGCAACAACTGGCGGTGTTGAAGCCCAGTGAAAGCAGGAGGAGCAGACTTTAGTTTTTGCCACACACACAGCTGGGGAACAGCTGGCATTACTGAACCCCAATAACAGAGGAGCAACTGTTGACTGTGCAGACAGCACTTCTGCGCAACAACTGGCGGTGTTGAAGAACAGGTAAAGCAGGAGGAGCAGACTTTAGTTTTTGCCACACACACAGCTGGGGAACAGCTGATGTTATTGAACCCCAATAACAGAGGAGCAACTGTTGACTGTGCAGACAGCACTTCTGGTCAACAACTGGTGGTGTTGAAGAACAGTTAAAGCAGGAGGAGCAGAGTTTAGTTTTTGCTGCACACACAGCTGGGGAACAGCTGGCGTTACTGAACCTCAATAACAGAGGAGCAACTGTAGACTGTGCAGAAAGCACTTTCGGGCAACAACTGGCGGTGTTGAAGCCCAGGGAAAGCAGGAGGAGCAGACTTTAGTTTTTGCCACACACACAGCAGGGTGACAGCTGGTGTTACTGAACCCCAATAACAGAGGAGCAACTGTTTACTGTGCAGACAGCATTTCCAGGCAACAACTGGTGGTGTTGAAGCCTAGGGATAGCAGGAGGAGCAGACTTTAGTTTTTGCTGCACACACAGCTGGGGAGCAGCAGGCGTTACTGAACCCCAATAACAGAGGAGCAACTGTTGACTGTGCAGACAGCAATTTTAGGCAAAAACTAGCGGTGTTGAGGCCCAGGAAAAGCAGGAGGAGCAGAGTTTAGTTTTTGCCGCACACACAGCTGGGGAACAGCTGACGTTACTGAACCCCAATAAGACGGCAGCAAGTGTTGACTGTGCATACAGCACTTCCAGGCTACAACTGGCTGTGTTGAAGCCCAGGGAAAGCAGGAGTAGCAGACTTTAGTTGTTGCCGCACACAGATCTGGGGAACAGCTGGCGTTACTAAACACCAATAACAGAGGAGCAACTGTTGACTGTGCAGACAGCACTTCCAGTCAACAACTGGCAGTGTTGAGGCCCAGGGAAAGCAGGAGGAGCAGAATTTAGTTCTTGCTGCACACACAGCTGGGGGACAGCTGGCGTTACTGAACACCAATAACAGAGGAGCAACTGTTGGCTGTCCAGACACCACTTCCGGGCAACAACTGGCGGTATTACAGCTCAGGGAAAGCAGGAGGAGCAGACTTTAGTTTTTGCCGCACACACAGCTAGGGAACAGCTGGCGTTCCTAAACCCCAATAACACGGCAGCAAGTGTTGACTGTGCAGAGAGCACTTCTGGGCTGCAACTGGCGGTGTTGAAGCCAAGGGAAAGCAGGAGGAGCAGACTTTAGTTTTTGCCGCGCACACAGCTGGGGAACAGCTGGTGTTACTGAACCCCAATAACAGAGGAGCAACTGTTGAATGTGCAAACAACACTTCCGGGCAACAACTGGTGGTGTTGAAGCCCAGGGTAGCAGGAGTAGCAGACTTTAGTTTTTGCTGCACACACAGCTGGGGAGCACCTGGCGTTACTGAACCCCATTAACAGAGGAGCAACTGTTGACTGTGCAGACAGCACTTCCAGGCAACAACTGGCAGTGTTGAGGCCCAGGAAAAGCAGGGAGAGCAGACTTTAGTTTTTGCCGCACACACAGCTGGGGAACATCTGGCGTTACTGAACACCAATAACAGAGGAGCAAATGTTGACTGTGCAGACAGCACTTCCGGGCAACAACTGGCAGTGTTGAAGCCCAGTGAAAGCAGGAGGAGCAGACTTTAGTTTTTGCCACACACACACAGTTGGGGAACAGCTGGCATTACTGAACCCCAATAACAGAGGAGCAACTGTTGACTGTGCAGACAGCACTTCCGGGCAACAACTGGCGTTGTTGAAGAACAGGTAAAGCAGGAGGAGCAGACTTTAGTTTTTGCCACACACACAGCAGGGGAACAGCTGGCATTACTGAACCCCAATCACAGAGGAGCAACTGTTGAATGTGCAAACAGCACTTCCGGGCAACAACTGGTGGTGTTGAAGCCCAGTGAAAGCAGGAGTAGCTGACTTTAGTTTTTGCTGCACACACAGCTGGGGAGCAGCTGGCGTTACTGAACCCCATTAACAGAGGAGCAACTGTTGACTGTGCAGACAGCACTTCCAGGCAACAACTGGCGGTGTTGAGGCCCAGGAAAAGCAGGAGGAGCAGACTTAAGTTTTTGCCGCACACACAGCTGGGGAACAGCTGGCGTTACTGAACCCCAATAACACGGCAGTAAGTGTTGACTGTGCAGACAGCACTTCCAGGCTACAACTGGTGGTGTTGAAGCCCAGGGAAAGCAGGATGAGCAGTTTTTAGTTTTTGCCGCACACACAGCTGGGGAACAGCTGGCGTTACAGAACACCAATAACAGAGGAGCAACTGTTGACTGTGCAGACAGCCTTTCCAGGCAACAACTGGCGGTGTTGAGGCACAGGGAAAGCAGGAGGAGCAGAATTTAGTTCTTGCTGCACACACTGCTGGGGAAAAGCTGGCGTTACTCAACACCAATAACAGAGGAGCAACTGTTGACTGTGCAGACTGCACTTCCGGGCAACAACTGGCGTTGTTGAAGCCCAGGGAAAGCAGGAGGAGCAGACTTTAGTTTTTGCCGCACACACAGCTAGGGAACAGCTGGCGTTACTAAACCCCAATAACACGGCAGCAAGTGTTGACTGTGCAGACAGCACTTCTGGGCTGCAACTGGCAGGAGTAGCAGACTTTAGTTGTTGCCGCACACACAGCTGGGGAACAGCTGGCGTTACTGAACACCAATAAAAGAGGAGCAACTGTTGACTGTGCAGATAGCACTTTCAGTCAACAACTGGCGGTGTTGAGGCCCAGGGAAAGAAAGAGTAGCAGACTTTAGTTTTTGCCATACACACAGCTGGGGAACAGCTGGCGTTAATGAACCCCAATAACAGAGGAGCAACTGTTGACTGTACAGACCGCACTTCCAGTCATCAACTGGCGGTGTTGAGGCCCAGGGAAAGCAGGAGGAGCAGACTTTAGTTTTTGCTGTACACAAAGCTGGGGAGTAGCTGGCGTCAATGAACCCCAATAACAGAGGAGCAACTGTTGAATGTGCATACAGCACTTCCAGGCAACAACTGGCGGTGTTGAAGCCCAGGGAAAGCAGGAGGAGCAGAATTTAGTTCTTGCTGCACACACAGCTGGGGGACAGCTGGCATTAATGAACCTCAATAACAGAGGAACAACTGTTGACTGTGTAGACAGCACTTCCGGGCAACAACTGGCGCTGTTGAAGAACAGGTAAAACAGGAGGAGCAGACTTTAATTTTTGCCGCAAACAGCTGGGGAACAGCTGGCATTACTGAACACCAATAACAGAGGAGCAACTCTTGACTGTGCAGACAGCACTTCCAGGCAACAACTGGCGGTGTTGAAGCCCAGGGAAAGCAGGAGGAGCAGACATTAGATTTTGCGGCACACAGAGCTGGGGAACAGCTGGCGTTAATGAACCCCAATAACAGAGGAGCAACTGTTGACTGTGCAGACAGCACTTACAGGCAACAACTGGTGGTGTTGAAGCAAAGGGAAAGCAGGAGGAGCAGACTTTAATTTTTGCCGCACACACAGCTGGGGAACAGCTGCCATTACTGAACACCAATAATAGAGGAGCAACTGTTGACTATGCAGACAGCACTTCCGGGCAACAACTGGCGGTGTTGAAGCCCAGGGAAAGCAGGAGAAGCAGACTTTAGTTTTTGCCGCAAACACAGCTGGGGAACAGTTGGCAATAATGAACCCCAATAACAGAGGAGCAACTGTTTACTGTGCAGACAGCACTTCCGGGCAACAACTGGCGGTGTTGAGGTCCTGGAAAAGCAGGAGGAGCAGACTTTAGTTTTTGCCGCGCACACAGCTGGGGAACAGATGGCGTTACAGAACCCCAATAACACAGTAGCAAGTGTTGACTGTGCAGACAGCACTTCTGTGCTACAACTGGCGGTGTTGAAGCCCAGGGAAAGCATAAGTAGCAGACTTTAGTTATTGCCGCACACACATCTGGGGAACAGCTTGCGTTGCTGAACACCAATAACAGAGGAGCAACTGTTGACTGTGCAGACAGCACTTCCAGTCAACAACTGGCGGTGTTGAGGCCTAGGGAAAGCAGGAGGAGCAGACTTTAGTTTTTGCCGTACACACAGCTGGGGAACAGCTGGCGTTAATGAACCCCAATAACAGAGGAGCAACTGTGGACTGTTCAGACAGCACTTCCGGGCAACAACTGGCGGTGTTGAAGAACAGGTAAAACAGGAGTTGCAGACTTTAATTTTTGCCGCAAACACAGCTGGGGAACAGCTGGCGGTACTGAACACCAATAACAGAGGAGCAACTGTTGACTGTGCAGACAGTCTTTCCAGGCAACAACTGGCGGTGTTGAGGCGAAGGGAAAGCAGGAGGAGCAGACTTTAGTTTTTGCCGCACACACAGCTGGGGAACAGCTGGCGTTACTGAACCCCAATAACAGAGGAGCAACTGTTGACTGGGCAGACAGCACTTCGAGGCAAAAACTAGCGGTGTTGAAGAACAGGTAAAGCAGGAGGAGCAGACTTTACTTTTTGCTGCACACACAGTTGGGAACAGCTGGCGTTACTGAACCCCAAAACAGAGGAGCAACTGTTGACTGTGCAGACAGCACTTCCGAGCAACAACTGGCGGTGTTGAAGCCCAGTGAAAGCAGGAGGAGCAGACTTTAGTTTTTGCCACACACACAGCTGGGGAACAGCTGGCATTACTGAACCCCAATAACAGAGGAGCAACTGTTGACTGTGCAGACAGCACTTCTGGGCAACAACTGGCAGTGTTGAAGAACAGGTAAAGCAGGAGGAGCAGACTTTAGTTTTTGCCACACACACAGCTGGGGAACAGCTGATATTATTGAACCCCAATAACAGAGGAGCAACTGTTGACTGTGCAGACAGCACTTCTGGTCAACAACTGGTGGTGTTGAAGAACAGCTAAAGCAGGAGGAGCAGAGTTTAGTTTTTGCTGCACACACAGCTGGGGAACAGCTGGCGTTACTGAACCTCAATAACAGAGGAGCAACTGTAGACTGTGCAGAAAGCACTTTCGGGCAACAACTGGCGGTGTTGAAGCCCAGGGAAAGCAGGAGGAGCAGACTTTAGTTTTTGCCACACACACAGCAGGGTAACAGCTGGTGTTACTGCACCCCAATAACAGAGGAGCAACTGTTTACTGTGCAGACAGCATTTCCAGGCAACAACTGGTGGTGTTGAAGCCTAGGGATAGCAGGAGGAGCAGACTTTAGTTTTTGCTGCACACACAGCTGGGGAGCAGCAGGCGTTACTGAACCCCAATAACAGAGGAGCAACTGTTGACTGTGCAGACAGCAATTTTAGGCAAAAACTAGCGGTGTTGAGGCCCAGGAAAAGCAGGAGGAGCAGAGTTTAGTTTTTGCCGCACACACAGCTGGGGAACAGCTGACGTTACTGAACCCCAATAAGACGGCAGCAAGTGTTGACTGTGCAGACAGCACTTCCAGGCTACAACTGGCTGTGTTGAAGCCCAGGGAAAGCAGGAGTAGCAGACTTTAGTTGTTGCCGCACACACATCTGGGGAACAGCTGGCGTTACTGAACACCAATAAGAGAGGAGCAACTGTTGACTGTGCAGACAGCACTTCCAGTCAGCAACTGGCAGTGTTGAGGCCCAGGGAAAGCAGGAGGAGCAGAATTTAGTTCTTGCTGCACACACAGCTGGGGGACAGCTGGCGTTACTGAACACCAATAACAGAGGAGCAACTGTTAGCTGTCCAGACACCACTTCCGGGCAACAACTGGCGGTATTAAAGCTCAGGGAAAGCAGGAGGAGCAGACTTTAGTTTTTGCCGCACACACAGCTAGGGAACAGCTGGCGTTCCTGAACCCCAATAACACGGCAGCAAGTGTTGACTGTGCAGAGAGCACTTCTGGGCTACAACTCGCGGTGTTGAAGCCAAGGGAAAGCAGGAGTAGCAGACTTTAGTTGTTGCCGCACACACAGTTGGGGAACAGCTGCCGTTACTGAACACCAATAACAGAGGAGCAACTGTTGACTGTGCAGACAGCCTTTCCAGGCAACAACTGGCGGTGTTGAGGCCCAGGGAAAGCAGGAGGAGCAGACTTTAGTTTTTGCCGCGCACACAGCTGGGGAACAGCTGGCGTTACTGAACCCCAATAACAGAGGAGCAACTGTTGAATGTGCAAACAACACTTCCGGGCAACAACTGGTGGTGTTGAAGCCCAGGGTAGCAGGAGTAGCAGACTTTAGTTTTTGCTGCACACACAGCTGGGGAGCACCTGGCGTTACTGAACCCCATTTACAGAGGAGCAACTGTTGACTGTGCAGACAGCACTTCCAGGCAACAACTGGCAGTGTTGAGGCCCAGGAAAAGCAGGGAGAGCAGACTTTAGTTTTTGCCGCACACACAGCTGGGGAACAGCTGGCGTTACTGAACACAAGTAACACGGCAGCAAGTGTTGACTGTGCAGACAGCACTTCCACGCTACAACTGGTGGTGTTGAAGCCCATTGAAAGCAGGATGAGCAGTTTTTAGTTTTTGCCGCACACATAGCTGGGGAACATCTGGCGTTACTGAACACCAATAACAGAGGAGCAACTGTTGACTGTGCAGACAGCACTTACAGGCAACAACTAGTGGTGCTGAAGAAAAGGGAAAGCAGGAGGAGAAAACTTTAGTTTTTGCCGCACACACAGCTGTGGAACAGCTGGTGTTACTGAACACCAATAACAGAGGAGCAAATGTTGACTGTGCAGACAGCACTTCCGGGCAACAACTGGCAGTGTTGAAGCCCAGTGAAAGCAGGAGGAGCAGACTTTAGTTTTTGCCACACACACACAGTTGGGGAACAGCTGGCATTACTGAACCCCAATAACAGAGGAGCAACTGTTGACTGTGCAGACAGCACTTCCGGGCAACAACTGGCGTTGTTGAAGAACAGGTAAAGCAGGAGGAGCAGACTTTAGTTTTTGCCACACACAGCAGGGGAACAGCTGGCATTACTGAACCCCAATAACAGAGGAGCAACTGTTGAATGTGCAAACAGCACTTCCGGGCAACAACTGGTGGTGTTGAAGCCCAGTGAAAGCAGGAGTAGCTGACTTTAGTTTTTGCTGCACACACAGCTGGGGAGCAGCTGGCGTTATTGAACCCTAATAACACGGCAGCAAGTGTTGACTGTGCAGACAGCACTTCCAGGCTGCAACTGGTGGTGTTGAAGCCCAGGGAAAGCAGGATGAGCAGTTTTTAGTTTTTGCCGCACACACAGCTGGGGAACAGCTGGCGTTACAGAACACCAATAACAGAGGAGCAACTGTTGACTGTGCAGACAGCCTTTCCAGGCAACAACTGGCGCTGTTGAGGCACAGGGAAAGCAGGAGGAGCAGAATTTAGTTCTTGCTGCACACACTGCTGGGGAAAAGCTGGCGTTACTCAACACCAATAACAGAGGAGCAACTGTTGACTGTGCAGACTGCACTTCCGGGCAACAACTGGCGTTGTTGAAGCCCAGGAAAAGCAGGAGGAGCAGACTTTAGTTTTTGCCGCACACACAGCTAGGGAACAGCTGGCGTTACTAAACCCCAATAACACGGCAGCAAGTGTTGACTGTGCAGACAGCACTTCTGGGCTGCAACTGGCAGGAGTAGCAGACTTTAGTTGTTGCCGCACACACAGCTGGGGAACAGCTGGCGTTACTGAACACCAATAACAGAGGAGCAACTGTTGACTGTGCAGATAGCACTTCCAGTCAACAACTGGCAGTGTTGAGGCCCAGGGAAAGAAAGAGTAGCAGACTTTAGTTTTTGCCATACACACAGCTGGGGAACAGCTGGCGTTAATGAACCCCAATAACAGAGGAGCAACTGTTGACTGTGCACACCACAATTCCAGTCATCAGCTGGCGGTGTTGAGGCCCAGGGAAAGCAGGAGGAGCAGACTTTAGTTTTTGCTGTACACAAAGCTGGGGAGTAGCTGGCGTCAATGAACCCCAATAACAGAGGAGCAACTGTTGAATGTGCATACAGCACTTCCAGGCAACAACTGGCGGTGTTGAAGCCCAGGGAAAGCAGGAGGAGCAGAATTTAGTTCTTGCTGCACACACTGCTGGGGAACATCTGGCGTTACTCAACACCAATAACAGAGGAGCAACTGTTGACTGTGCAGACAGCACTTCCGGGCAACAACTGGCGTTGTTGAAGCCCAGGGAAAGAAGGAGGAGCAGACTTTAGTTTTTGCCGCACACACAGCTAGGGAACAGCTGGCTTTACTAAACCCCAATAACACGGCAGCAAGTGTTGACTGTGCAGACAGCATTTCTGGGCTGCAACTGGCGGTGTTGAAGCCCTGGGAAAGCAGGAGTAGCAGACTTTAGTTGTTGCCGCACACACAGCTGGGGAACAGCTGGCGTTACTGAACACCAATAACAGAGGAGCAACTGTTGACTGTGCAGATAGCACTTCCAGTCAACAACTGGCGGTGTTGAAGCCCAGGGAAAGCAAGAGGAGCAGACTTTAGTTTTTGCCATACACACAGCTGGGGAACAGCTGGCGTTAATGAACCCCAATAACAGAGGAGCAACTGTTGCCTGTGCAGACAGCACTTACAGGCAACAACTGGTGGTGTTGAAGCAAAGGGAAAGCAGGAGGAGCAGACTTTAAGTTTTTGCCGCAAACAGCTGGGGAACAGCTGGCGTTACTGAACACAAACAATAGAAGAGCAACTGTTGACTGTGCAGACAGCACTTCCAGGCAACAACTGGCAGTGTTGAGGCCCAGGAAAAGCAGGGGGAGCAGACTTTAGTTTTTGCCGCACACACAGCTGGGGAACAGCTGGCGTTACTGAACACCAATAACACGGCAGCAAGTGTTGACTGTGCAGACAGCACTTCCACGCTACAACTGGTGGTGTTGAAGCCCAGTGAAAGCAGGATGAGCAGTTTTTAGTTTTTGCCGCACACATAGCTGGGGAACATCTGGCGTTACTGAACACCAATAACAGAGGAGCAACTGTTTACTGTGCAGACAGCCTTTCCAGGCAACAACTGGCAGTGTTGAGGCCCAGGGAAGCAGTAGGAGCACACTTTAGTTTTTGCCACACACACAGCTGGGCAACAGCTGGTGTTACTGAACCCCAATAACAGAGGAGCAACTGTTGACTGTGCAGACAGCACTTCTGGGCTACAACTGGCGGTGTTGAAACCCAGGGAAAGCAGGAGTAGCAGACTTTAGTTGTTGCCGCACACACAGTTGGGGAACAGCTGCCGTTACTGAACACCAATAACAAAGGAGCAACTGTTGACTGTGCAGACAGCACTTCCAGTCAACATCTGGCGGTGTTGAGGCCCAGGGAAAGCAGGAGGAGCAGACTTTAGTTTTTGCCGCACACACAGCTGGGGAACAGCTGGCGTTATTGAACACAAACAATAGAGGAGCAACTGTTGACTGTGCAGACAGCACTTCGGGGAACAAATGGCGGTGTTGAAGACCAGGGAAAGCAGAAGGAGCAGACTTTAGTTTTTGCCGCAAACACAGCTGCGGAACAGCTGGCCTTAATGAACCCCATTAACAGAGGAGCAACTGTTGACTGTGCAGACAGCACTTCCAGGCAACAACTGGCGGTGTTTAGGCCCAGGAAATGCAGGAGGAGCAGACTTTAGTTTTTCCCGCACAAACAGCTGGGGAACAGCTGGCGTTACTGAACCCCAATAACAGAGGAGTAACTGTTGACTGTGCAGACAGCACTTAAAGGCAACAACTAGTAGTGCTGAAGAAAAGGGAAAGCAGGAGGAGAAAACTTTAGTTTTTGCCGCACACACAGCTGTGGAACAGCTGGCGTTACTGAACACCAATAACAGAGGAGCAAATGTTGACTGTGCAGACAGCACTTCCGGGCAACAACTGGCAGTGTTGAAGCCCAGTGAAAGCAGGAGGAGCAGACTTTAGTTTTTGCCACACACACACAGTTGGGGAACAGCTGGCATTACTGAACCCCAATAACAGAGGAGCAACTGTTGACTGTGCAGACAGCACTTCCGGGCAACAACTGGCGTTGTTGAAGAACAGGTAAAGTAGGAGGAGCAGACTTTAGTTTTTGCCACACACACAGCAGGGGAACAGCTGGCATTACTGAACCCCAATAACAGAGGAGCAACTGTTGAATGTGCAAACAGCACTTCCGGGCAACAACTGGTGGTGTTGAAGCCCAGTAATAGCAGGAGTAGCTGACTTTAGTTTTTGCTGCACACACAGCTGGGGAGCAGCTGGCGTTACTGAACTCCATTAACAGAGGAGCAACTGTTGACTGTGCAGACAGCACTTCCAGGCAAAAACTGGCGGTGTTGAGGCCCAGGAAAAGCAGGAGGAGCAGACTTTAGTTTTTGCCGCACACACAGCTGGGGAACAGCTGGCGTTACTGAACCCCAATGACACGGCAGCAAGTGTTGACTGTGCAGACAGCACTTCCAGGCTACAACTGGTGGTGTTGAAGCCCAGGGAAAGCAGGATGAGCAGTTTTTAGTTTTTGCCGCACACTCAGCTGGGGAACAGCTGGCGTTAATGAACACCAATAACAGAGGAGCAACTGTTGACTGTGCAGACAGCCTTTCCAGGCAACAATTGGCGGTGTTGAGGCACAGGGAAAGCAGGAGGAGCAGAATTTAGTTCTTGCTGCACACACTGCTGGGGAAAAGCTTGCGTTACTCAACACCAATAACAGAGGAGCAACTGTTGACTGTGCAGACTGCACTTCCGGGCAACAACTGGCGTTGTTGAAGCCCAGGGAAAGCAGGAGGAGCAGACTTTAGTTTCTGCCGCACACACAGCTAGGGAACAGCTGGCGTTACTGAACACCAATAACAGAGGAGCAACTGTTGACTGTGCAGATAGCACTTCCAGTCAACAACTGGCGGTGTTGAGGCCCAGGGAAAGAAAGAGTAGCAGACTTTAGTTTTTGCCATACACACATCTGGGGAACAGCTGGCGTTAATGAACCCCAATAACAGAGGAGCAACCGTTGACTGTGCAGACAGCACTTCCAGGCTACAACTGGTGGTGTTGAAGCCCAGGGAAAGCAGGATGAGCAGTTTTTAGTTTTTGCCGCACACACAGCTGGGGAACAGCTGGCGTTAATGAACACCAATAACAGAGGAGCAACTGTTGACTGTGCAGACAGCCTTTCCAGGCAACAATTGGCGGTGTTGAGGCACAGGGAAAGCAGGAGGAGCAGAATTTAGTTCTTGCTGCACACACTGCTGGGGAAAAGCTTGCGTTACTCAACACCAATAACAGAGGAGCAACTGTTGACTGTGCAGACTGCACTTCCGGGCAACAACTGGCGTTGTTGAAGCCCAGGGAAAGCAGGAGGAGCAGACTTTAGTTTCTGCCGCACACACAGCTAGGGAACAGCTGGCGTTACTGAACACCAATAACAGAGGAGCAACTGTTGACTGTGCAGATAGCACTTCCAGTCAACAACTGGCGGTGTTGAGGCCCAGGGAAAGAAAGAGTAGCAGACTTTAGTTTTTGCCATACACACAGCTGGGGAACAGCTGGCGTTAATGAACCCCAATAACAGAGGAGCAACCGTTGACTGTGCAGACCGCGCTTCCAGTCATCAACTGGCGGTGTTGAGGCCCAGGGAAAGCAGGAGGAGCAGACTTTAGTTTTTGCTGTACACAACGCTGGGGAGTAGCTGGCGTCAATGAACCCCAATAACAGAGGAGCAACTGTTGACTGTGCATACAGCACTTCCAGGCAACAACTGGCGGTGTTGAAGCCCAGGGAAAGCAGGAGGAGCAGAATTTAGTTCTTGCTGCACACACTGCTGGGGAACAGCTGGCGTTACTCAACACCAATAACAGAGGAGCAACTGTTGACTGTGCAGACAGCACTTCCGGGCAACAACTGGCGTTGTTGAAGCCCAGGGAAAGCAGGAGGAGCAGACTTTAGTTTTTGCCGCACACACAGCTAGGGAACAGCTGGCGTTACTAAACCCCAATAACACGGCAGCAAGTGTTGACTGTGCAGACAGCATTTCTGGGCTGCAACTGGCGGTGTTGAAGCCCAGGGAAAGCAGGAGTAGCAGACTTTAGTTGTTGCCGCACACACAGCTGGGGAACAGCTGGCGTTACTGAACACCAATAACAGAGGAGCAACTGTTGACTGTGCAGATAGCACTTCAAGTCAACAATTGGCGGTGTTGAGGCCCAGGGAAAGCAAAAGGAGCAGACTTTAGTTTTTGCCATACACACAGCTGGGGAACAGCTGGCGTTAATGAACCCCAATAACAGAGGAGCAACTGTTGACTGTGCAGACAGCACTTACAGGCAACAACTGGTGGTGTTGAAGCAAAGGGAAAGCAGGAGGAGCAGACTTTAGTTTTTGCCGCAAACAGCTGGGGAACAGCTGGCGTTACTGAACACAAACAATAGAAGAGCAACTGTTGACTGTGCAGACAGCACTTCCGGGCAACAACTGGCGGTGTTGAAGCCCAGGTAAAGCAGGAGAAGCAGACTTTAGTTTTTGCCGCAAACACAGCTGCGGAACAGCTGGCAATAATGAACCCCATTAACAGAGGAGCAACTGTTGCCTGTGCAGACAGCACTTCCAGGCAACAACTGGTGGTGTTGAAGCAAAGGGAAAGCAGGAGGAGCAGACTTTAGTTTTTGCCGCACACACAGCTCGGGAACAGCTGGCGTTACTGAACACAAACAATAGAAGAGCAACTGTTGACTGTGCAGACAGCACTTTCGGGCAACAACTGGCGGTGTTGAAGCCCAGGTAAAGCAGGAGAAGCAGACTTTAGTTTTTGCCGCAAACACAGCTGCGGAACAGCTGGCAATAATGAACCCCATTAACAGAGGAGCAACTGTTGCCTGTGCAGACAGCACTTCCAGGCAACAACTGGCGGTGTTGAGGCCCAGGGAAAGCAGGATGAGCAGACTTTAGTTTTTGCCGCACACACAGCTGGGGAACAGCTGTCATTACTGAACACCAATAACAGAGGAGCAACTGTTGACTGTGCAGACAGCCTTTCCAGGCAACAACTTGCGGTGTTGAGGGTTGAGGCCCAGGGAAAGCAGGAGGAGCAGACTTTAGTTTTTGCCGCACACAAAGCTGGGGAACAGCTGGCGTTACTGAACCCCAATAACAGAGGAGCAACTGTTGACTGTGCAGACAGCACTTCGAGGCAACAACTTGCGGTGTTGAAGAACAGGTAAAGCAGGAAGAGCAGACTTTACTTTTTGCTGCACACACAGTTGGGGAACAGCTGGCGTTACTGAACCCCAAAAACATGGGAGCAACTGTTGACTCTGCAGATAGCACTTACAGGCAACAACTGGTGGTGTTGAAGCAAAGGGAAAGCAGGAGTAGCAAACTTTAGTTTTTGCCACACACACAGCGGGGGAACAGCTGGCGTTACTCAACATCAATAATAGATGAGCAAATGTTGACTGTGCAGACAACACTTCCGGGCAACAACTGGCGGTGTTGAAGCCCAGTGAAAGCAGGAGGAGCAGACTTTAGTTTTTGCCACACACACAGCTGGGGAACAGCTGGCATTACTGAACCCCAATAACAGAGGTGCAACTGTTGACTGTGCAGACAGCACTTCCGGGCAACAACTGGTGGTGTTAAAGAACAGGTAAAGCAGGAGGAGCAGACTTTAGTTTTTGCTGCACACACAGCTGATGTTATTGAACCCCAATAACAGAGGAGCAACTGTTGACTGTGCAGACAGCACTTCTGGGCAACAACTGGCGGTGTTGAAGAACAGGTAAAGCAGGAGGAGCAGACTTTAGTTTTTGCCGCACACAGAGCTGGGGAACAGCTGGCGTTACTGAACCTCAATAACAGAGGAGCAACGGTAGACTGTGCAGACAGCACTTTCGGGCAACAACTGGCGGTGTTGAAGCCCAGGGAATGCAGGAGGAGCAGACTTTAGTTTTTGCCACACACACAGCAGGGGAACAGCTGGCGTTACTGAACCCCAATAACAGAGGAGCAACTGTTGACCAGTGTTGAGCATTCCGATACCGCAAGTATCGGGTATCGGCCGATACTTGCGGTATCGGAATTCCGATACCGAATTCCGATACTTCCCGCGTATCGGATACCGGAATCAGAAGTTCCCAGAATTCAAACTGCACGCAGCAGCCAATGAGGAATGAATGGAAGTGTGTGCACATCCTGTTTAGCATGGTGGGTATGTAAGAACTGGCAAGGCTGTGATTGGCTGCTGAAATGATGTCACTCTGCACTACAAAAAACGCTGCCGCCATTTTGCGCTCACTCTGCTGTGATTTCAGTTAGGGACACGACGCTGTGTTCTAACTGAGGGCCAGTTGAGATAGCTAATTGCTTTATTTTGCTTTCCCAAGGATAATTTAGCAAAACGCTGTGTGTTGTTCACTGTTCACCTTGCTCTTGCCTTGCAGCGCTGTTTTAACAGCATTCTGCAAGGTCTCTGTGTGTGTGTGTGTGTGTGCATCTCACTCTGTAGTCTGTGTGCAGCCATTTACCCGGTTGTATTCAGCTCAGGGGGGGTTCACACTACCTCACACAGTTCCATCCATTGTCCTTTTTTGCTCCTAGTGCAGCCTGCTGCACATTTTTTCTAAAATTTCCTATTAGTGTTTTTCCACCCGTCTCCAGCTAAATTGTGTTAAAACACTACATAGGATAACCTAGAGGGGGGGTTTTGGGGCCTTGCAGCGCCGTTTACTGCTGTCTGCACGGTCTCCGTGTGAGCGCAGCTCGCCCTGTAGTCTGTGTGCAGCCACAGCCGGTTGTATTCAGCTCAGGGTAAGTCACTGCCTCATACCGTGAAAAAACTTTTCCTTTTTTTCAAATAGTGCAGCCTGTTGAAAATTTTTAAAAAAATTTCCTATTAGTGTCTTTCCACCCGTCTCCAGCTAAATAGTGGAAAAACACTACATAGGATAACCTAGAGGAAGGTTTTTGGGCCTTGCAGCGCCGTTTACGGCTGTCTGCACGGTCCCCGTGTGAGTTAAACTCGCTCTGTAGTCCAATCTGCAGAAAAAAAAAAAAAGGAAAGTTCACCAAACACCACTTAACACTTGTGTAGGCAATATTTTATAAATAATAAAGTCTAGTCCACACTTTACAACTAGGGTTGAGCGACCTTGACCTTTTTAGAGTCGAGCCGTCTTTCGCGAAACCCGACTATCTTAAAAGTCGAGTCGAGTGGAATCGGCCGATTATCGCGAAAAGTCGGGTATCGACCGAAACACGAAACCCAATGCAAGTCAATGGGGGAGCATAGTCGGCAGTGAGTGGAGGCCAGGAAAACACCTGCACTGCCCATTTTAATGGCAAAAACATCCATTCTTGTTACAGAAGCTTGTCAATCGTAATTTAGCTTATAATAATTGGAAGGCATTTGAAATTGGGGGTCATTTGGCTAAAGTTGTGGGGGGTAGGGCTGGTTTAAGTAATTAGTGGGCCCAGTAAATCTGGACCACGTCACGGTAGTGGAGGAGGGAGAGGTAAGTATTTCAACTTTGCAAGCGCTGTGATCCTGAGCAAGCAGGGGGGGCCCACTCGTTGGCATTGGCACTGGCACAGGGCCCCTCAAAGTACAGCGGTGTGTTTGCACGGCGGGGGCGCCTCCCACCGGCAGCAACACTTTTGCGTACTATGAGAGGCCCTGTGCCAGTGACGTCGCCAACTAGTATTCCTCCCTCCCCTGATGAAGGAACCTGCACTTTCATCTACACCTTCCTCTTTGTCCCCGTGTAAGGTGGTATGGTATGCGGGAAGAGGAACCTGACTTTCAGCAGGGTCACAATCTTGCTGTGTAGCGTGCACGGGGAATGTTGCGTTATGGGTCAATGTACCAGCAGACTCATCTATCACTGGCTGGGCAATGGGCAGGATGAGGAGGAAACACAGATATAGGCCCAAAGAATAAAGTGGGCTAAATGCAGTTCAAAATTGGTAACACAGGACTAACCAGGGGGCATTGCAGTGGAGGACAACTGGAATGAGAGGCTGACACAGAGAGTAGGCCCAACTCAGTAAGTAGTCGAAATGCAGTTCAAAATTAGCAACAGTAGTAAACAGGCGGCACAGCTTTGTTCAGTGGAGGAGAACAGCAAGGAGTGGCAGACACCGATAGTAGGCCCCAACCCAACTAGTAGGCCAAATGCAGTCTAACATTAACAACTACTTAACGAGAGCCTGAAAATGGAATTTCAAGACAGGAAACCAGGAGAACAGCAAGGAGCGGCAGACACTGTTAGTAGGCCCCAAACCAACTAGTACGCCAAATGCAGTTGTTCCATTTAACAACTATTTAACAAGAGCCTGAAGATAGAAGCTCAGGAAAGGCAACCTGGAGAACACCTTGGAGCGGAAGACACCGTCTCTACAACCCAGACCCAACTTGTAGGCCTAATGCAGTGTTGTTTCAACAACTACTTAACGAGAGCTAGAAGATCGAAGCTATGGAGAGGCAACCTGGAGAACACCTTGGAGCGGAAGACACCGTCTCTATGACCCAGACCCAACTTGTAGGCATAATGTAGTGTTGTTTCAACAACTACTTAACACGAGCATGAAGATTGAAGCAATGGAGAGGCAACCTGGAGAACACCTTGGAGCGGAGGACACCGTCTCTACAACCCAGACCCAACTTGTAGGCCTAATGCAGTGTAGTTTGCAACAACTACTAAACGAGAGTAGGAAGATCGAAGCAATGTGGACGAAACCTGGGGAACACCTTGGAGTGTAACACACCCTCTCTCTACACCCCATACCCAATTTGTAGGCCTTATGCAGTGTAGTTTTCAACAACTACTAAACGAGAGTAGGAAGATCGAAGCAATGTGAACGAAACCTGGGGAACACCTTGGAGTGGAACACACCGTCTCTACTCCCCATACCCAATTTGTAGGCCTAATGCAGTTTAGTTTGCAACAACTACTAAACGAGAGTCGGAAGACCGAAGCAATGGCGAGGAAACCTGGGGAACACCTTGGAGTGGGACACACCGTCTCTACACCCCATACCCAATTTGTAGGCCTAATGCAGTGTAGTTTGCAACAACTACTAAACGAGAGTCGGAAGACCGAAGCAATGGCGAGGAAACCTGGGGAACACCTTGGAGTGGGACACACCGTCTCTCTACACCCCATACCCAATTTGTAGGCCTAATGCAGTGTAGTTTGCAACAACTACTAAACGAGAGTCGGAAGACCGAAGCAATGGCGAGGAAACCTGGGGAACACCTTGGAGTGGGACACACCGTCTCTACACCCCATACCCAATTTGTAGGCCTAATGCAGTGTAGTTTGCAACAACTACTAAACGAGAGTTGGAAGACCGAAGCAATGGCGAGGAAACCTGGGGAACACCTTGGAGTGGGACACACCGTCTCTACACCCCATACCCAATTTGTAGGCCTAATGCAGTGTAGTTTGCAACAACTACTAAACGAGAGTAGGAAGATCGAAGCAATGGAGAGGAAACCTGGGGCACACCTTGGGGCGGCAGGCACCGTTAGTAGGCCCTACCAAAGTAGTAGCCCCAATGCAGTTTTAAAATTCCTAGAGGCTGAAAACAAGACTATTGACGCTCTGCTTTTTTCAAAGGAGGACAGCTGTATTGAGTGGTGCAGACAGACACAGGTAGTAGGCCTTAAACAAAAAATGTGGCTCACTGCATTTTAAAAAAGGTTACAGGGGTACACAGGCAGGCAGCATTGCTCTGGGCAGTGGAGGACAATTTCAATAGTGGACCGCAGACAAACTTTGTACGCCTACTATTAAAAAAGGATGCTCTATGCAATTAAAAATAGGTTACAGGGGTCCACGGGCAGCAGTGGTGTGGTCAGTGGATGAGTATTGGAAGGAGGGACCGCAGACAGGCGTAGTAGGCCTAACATAACAAAATTAGGTTGGAGGCACTTTAAAATTGGTTCCAGGGGTACACGTGCAGCAGTGGTGTGGTCAGCGGAGGACAATTTGAATTAGGGACTGCAGACAGACTTTGTAGGCTGTCCCCTGTGGACCATGCATCCAACACATTAACCCAGTGCGCCGTAATGGACACGTAACTTTTTGTGGACATGCCTACTGGTCCATGCGTCTCTTGTCAGGTGCACCTTTGTACTGTTTGATTGCCTGAGTGCTATGACAATGCAGACTTTTTCATGCCGGTGGAGGGCTGGGATGGCTTTTCTCGCAAAAGAAATGTCGACTGGGTAGCTTGAACCATGGTACAGCGTAGTTCATCTGGGCTTTCTAAATATAAAACAAAGAAAAAAAGGAGGCTCCATGCGTTTTCAGCTGGGATCCAGGGGTACACGGCCAGCATTGGTCTGGTCAGTGGAGAACTATTGGAAGGAAGGACCGCAGACAGGCTTCGAAGGCCTAACATAATAAAATTGGGCTGTAGGCACTTTATAATTGGTTCCAGGGGTACACGGGCAGCAGTGGTCTGGTCAGTGGAGAAGTAGTAAAAAGAACGGACCGCAGACAGGCTTCGAAGGCCTAACATAATATAATTGGGCTGTAGGCACTTTTAAATAGGTTCCAGGGGTACACGGGCAGCAGTGGTCTGGTCAGTGGAGGAGTAGTAAAAAGAAGGGACCGCAGACAGGCTTCGAAGGCCTAACATAAAAAAATTGGGCTGTAGGCACTTTTAAATAGGTTCCAGGGGTACACGGGCAGCAGTGGTCTGGTCAGTGGAGGAGTAGTAGAAAGAACGGACCGCAGACAGGCTTCGAAGGCCTAACATAAAAAAATTGGACTGTAGGCACTTTTAAATAGGTTCCAGGGGTACACGGGCAGCAGTGGTCTGGTCAGTGGAGGAGTAGTAGAAAGAAGGGACCGCAGACAGGCTTCGAAGGCCTAACATAATAAAATTGGGCTGTAGGCACTTTTAAATAGGTTCCAGGGGTACACGGGCAGCAGTGGTCTGGTCAGTGGAGGAGTAGTAGAAAGAAGGGACCGCAGACAGGCTTCGAAGGCCTAACATAAAAAAATTGGGCTGTAGGCACTTTTAAATAGGTTCCAGGGGTACACGGGCAGCAGTGGTCTGGTCAGTGGAGGAGTAGTACAAAGAAGGGACCGCAGACAGGCTTCGTAGGCCTAACATAAAAAAATTGGGCTGTAGGTCACTTTTAAATAGGTTCCAGGGGTACACGGGCAGCAATGGTCTGGTCAGTGGAGGAGTAGTAGAAAGAAGGGACCGCAGACAGGCTTCGAAGGCCTAACATAAAAAAATTGGGCAGTAGGCACTTTATAATTGGTTCAAGGGGTACACGGGCAGCAGTGGTCTGGTCAGTGGAGGAGTAGTAGAAAGAAGGGACCGCAGACAGGCTTCGAAGGCCTAACATTAAAAAAATTGGGCTGTAGGCACTTTATAATTGGTTCCAGGGGTACACGGGCAGCAGTGGTCTGGTCAGTGGAGGAGTAGTAGAAAGAACGGACCGCAGACAGGCTTCGAAGGCCTAACATAATAAATTGGGCTGTAGGCACTTTTAAATAGGTTCCAGGGGTACACAGGCAGCAGTGGTCTGGTCAGTGGAGGAGTAGTAGAAAGAAGGGACCGCAGACAGGCTTCGAAGGCCTAACATAAAAAAATTGGGCTGTAGGCACTTTTAAATAGGTTCCAGGGGTACACGGGCAGCAGTGGTCTGGTCAGTGGAGGAGTAGTAGAAAGAAGGGACCGCAGACAGGCTTCGAAGGCCTAACATAAAAAAATTGGGCTGTAGGCACTTTTAAATAGGTTCCAGGGGTACACGGGCAGCAGTGGTCTGGTCAGTGGAGGAGTAGTAGAAAGAAGGGACAGCAGACAGGCTTCGAAGGCCTAACATAAAAAAATTGGGCTGTAGGCACTTTATAATTGGTTCCAGGGGTACACGGGCAGCAATGGTCTGGTCAGTGGAGGAGTAGTAGAAACAAGGGACCGCAGACAGGCTTCGAAGGCCTAACATAAAAAAATTGAGCTGTAGGCACTTTTAAATAGGTTCCAGGGGTACACGGGCAGCAGTGGTCTGGTCAGTGGAGGAGTAGTAGAAAGAAGGGACCGCAGACAGGCTTCGAAGGCCTAACATAAAAAAATTGGGCTGTAGGCACTTTATAATTGGTTTCAGGGGTACACGGGCAGCAGTGGTCTGGTCAGTGGAGGAGTAGTAGAAAGAACGGACCGCAGACAGGCTTCGAAGGCCTAACATAATAAAATTGGGCTGTAGGCACTTTTAAATAGGTTCCAGGGGTACACGGGCAGCAATGGTCTGGACAGTGGAGGAGTAGTAGAAAGAAGGGACCGCAGACAGGCCTCGAAGGCCTAACATAAAAAAATTGGGCTGTAGGCACTTTTAAATAGGTTCCAGGGGTACACGGGCAGCAGTGGTCTGGTCAGTGGAGGAGTAGTAGAAAGAAGGGACCGCAGACAGGCTTCGAAGGCCTAACATAATAAAATTGGGCTGTAGGCACTTTAGAATTGGTTCCAGGGGTACACGGGCAGCAGTGGTCTGGTCAGTGGAGGAGTAGTAGAAAGAAGGGACCGCAGACAGGCTTCGAAGGCCTAACATAAAAAAATTGGGCTGTAGGCACTTTTAAATAGGTTCCAGGGGTACACGGGCAGCAGTGGTCTGGTCAGTGGAGGAGTAGTACAAAGAAGCGACCGCAGACAGGCTTCGTAGGCCTAACATAAAAAAATTGGGCTGTAGGTCACTTTTAAATAGGTTCCAGGGGTACACGGGCAGCAATGGTCTGGTCAGTGGAGGAGTAGTAGAAAGAAGGGACCGCAGACAGGCTTCGAAGGCCTAACATAAAAAAATTGGGCAGTAGGCACTTTATAATTGGTTCCAGGGGTACACGGGCAGCAGTGGTCTGGTCAGTGGAGGAGTAGTAGAAAGAAGGGACCGCAGACAGGCTTCGAAGGCCTAACATAAAAAAATTGGGCTGTAGGCACTTTATAATTGGTTCCAGGGGTACACGGGCAGCAGTGGTCTGGTCAGTGGAGGAGTAGTAGAAAGAACGGACCGCAGACAGGCTTCGAAGGCCTAACATAATAAAATTGGGCTGTAGGCACTTTTAAATAGGTTCCAGGGGTACACAGGCAGCAGTGGTCTGGTCAGTGGAGGAGTAGTAGAAAGAAGGGACCGCAGACAGGCTTCGAAGGCCTAACATAAAAAAATTGGGCTGTAGGCACTTTTAAATAGGTTCCAGGGGTACACGGGCAGCAGTGGTCTGGTCAGTGGAGGAGTAGTAGAAAGAAGGGACCGCAGACAGGCTTCGAAGGCCTAACATAAAAAAATTGGGCTGTAGGCACTTTTAAATAGGTTCCAGGGGTACACGGGCAGCAGTGGTCTGGTCAGTGGAGGAGTAGTAGAAAGAAGGGACCGCAGACAGGCTTCGAAGGCCTAACATAAAAAAATTGGGCTGTAGGCACTTTATAATTGGTTCCAGGGGTACACGGGCAGCAATGGTCTGGTCAGTGGAGGAGTAGTAGAAAGAAGGGACCGCAGACAGGCTTCGAAGGCCTAACATAAACAAATTGAGCTGTAGGCACTTTTAAATAGGTTCCAGGGGTACACGGGCAGCAGTGGTCTGGTCAGTGGAGGAGTAGTAGAAAGAAGGGACCGCAGACAGGCTTCGAAGGCCTAACATAAAAAAATTGGGCTGTAGGCACTTTATAATTGGTTCCAGGGGTACACGGGCAGCAGTGGTCTGGTCAGTGGAGGAGTAGTAGAAAGAACGGACCGCAGACAGGCTTCGAAGGCCTAACATAATAAATTGGGCTGTAGGCACTTTTAAATAGGTTCCAGGGGTACACAGGCAGCAGTGGTCTGGTCAGTGGAGGAGTAGTAGAAAGAAGGGACCGCAGACAGGCTTCGAAGGCCTAACATAAAAAAATTGGGCTGTAGGCACTTTTAAATAGGTTCCAGGGGTACACGGGCAGCAGTGGTCTGGTCAGTGGAGGAGTAGTAGAAAGAAGGGACCGCAGACAGGCTTCGAAGGCCTAACATAAAAAAATTGGGCTGTAGGCACTTTTAAATAGGTTCCAGGGGTACACGGGCAGCAGTGGTCTGGTCAGTGGAGGAGTAGTAGAAAGAAGGGACCGCAGACAGGCTTTGAAGGCCTAACATAAAAAAATTGGGCTGCAGGCACTTTATAATTGGTTCCAGGGGTACACGGGCAGCAATGGTCTGGTCAGTGGAGGAGTAGTAGAAACAAGGGACCGAAGACAGGCTTCGAAGGCCTAACATAAAAAAATTGAGCTGTAGGCACTTTTAAATAGGTTCCAGGGGTACACGGGCAGCAGTGGTCTGGTCAGTGGAGGAGTAGTAGAAAGAAGGGACCGCAGACAGGCTTCGAAGGCCTAACATAAAAAAATCGGGCTGTAGGCACTTTATAATTGGTTTCAGGGGTACACGGGCAGCAGTGGTCTGGTCAGTGGAGGAGTAGTAGAAAGAACGGACCGCAGACAGGCTTCGAAGGCCTAACATAATAAAATTGGGCTGTAGGCACTTTTAAATAGGTTCCAGGGGTACACGGGCAGCAATGGTCTGGACAGTGGAGGAGTAGTAGAAAGAAGGGACAGCAGACAGGCCTCGAAGGCCTAACATAAAAAAATTGGGCTGTAGGCACTTTTAAATAGGTTCCAGGGGTACACGGGCAGCAGTGGTCTGGTCAGTGGAGGAGTAGTAGAAAGAACGGACCGCAGACAGGCTTCGAAGGCCTAACATAATAAAATTGGGCTGTAGGCACTTTTAAATAGGTTCCAGGGGTACACGGGCAGCAATGGTCTGGACAGTGGAGGAGTAGTAGAAAGAAGGGACCGCAGACAGGCCTCGAAGGCCTAACATAAAAAAATTGGGCTGTAGGCACTTTTAAATAGGTTCCAGGGGTACACGGGCAGCAGTGGTCTGGTCAGTGGAGGAGTAGTAGAAAGAAGGGACCGCAGACAGGCTTCGAAGGCCTAACATAATAAAATTGGGCTGTAGGCACTTTAGAATTGGTTCCAGGGGTACACGGGCAGCAGTGGTCTGGTCAGTGGAGGAGTAGTAGAAAGAAGGGACCGCAGACAGGCTTCGAAGGCCTAACATAAAAAAATTGGGCTGTAGGCACTTTTAAATAGGTTCCAGGGGTACACGGGCAGCAGTGGTCTGGTCAGTGGAGGAGTAGTACAAAGAAGCGACCGCAGACAGGCTTCGTAGGCCTAACATAAAAAAATTGGGCTGTAGGTCACTTTTAAATAGGTTCCAGGGGTACACGGGCAGCAATGGTCTGGTCAGTGGAGGAGTAGTAGAAAGAAGGGACCGCAGACAGGCTTCGAAGGCCTAACATAAAAAAATTGGGCAGTAGGCACTTTATAATTGGTTCCAGGGGTACACGGGCAGCAGTGGTCTGGTCAGTGGAGGAGTAGTAGAAAGAAGGGACCGCAGACAGGCTTCGAAGGCCTAACATAAAAAAATTGGGCTGTAGGCACTTTATAATTGGTTCCAGGGGTACACGTGCAGCAGTGGTCTGGTCAGTGGAGGAGTAGTAGAAAGAACGGACCGCAGACAGGCTTCGAAGGCCTAACATAATAAAATTGGGCTGTAGGCACTTTTAAATAGGTTCCAGGGGTACACAGGCAGCAGTGGTCTGGTCAGTGGAGGAGTAGTAGAAAGAAGGGACCGCAGACAGGCTTCGAAGGCCTAACATAAAAAAATTGGGCTGTAGGCACTTTTAAATAGGTTCCAGGGGTACACGGGCAGCAGTGGTCTGGTCAGTGGAGGAGTAGTAGAAAGAAGGGACCGCAGACAGGCTTCGAAGGCCTAACATAAAAAAATTGGGCTGTAGGCACTTTTAAATAGGTTCCAGGGGTACACGGGCAGCAGTGGTCTGGTCAGTGGAGGAGTAGTAGAAAGAAGGGACCGCAGACAGGCTTCGAAGGCCTAACATAAAAAAATTGGGCTGTAGGCACTTTATAATTGGTTCCAGGGGTACACGGGCAGCAATGGTCTGGTCAGTGGAGGAGTAGTAGAAGGAAGGGACCGCAGACAGGCTTCGAAGGCCTAACATAAAAAAATTGAGCTGTAGGCACTTTTAAATAGGTTCCAGGGGTACACGGGCAGCAGTGGTCTGGTCAGTGGAGGAGTAGTAGAAAGAAGGGACCGCAGACAGGCTTCGAAGGCCTAACATAAAAAAATTGGGCTGTAGGCACTTTATAATTGGTTCCAGGGGTACACGGGCAGCAGTGGTCTGGTCAGTGGAGGAGTAGTAGAAAGAACGGACCGCAGACAGGCTTCGAAGGCCTAACATAATAAATTGGGCTGTAGGCACTTTTAAATAGGTTCCAGGGGTACACAGGCAGCAGTGGTCTGGTCAGTGGAGGAGTAGTAGAAAGAAGGGACCGCAGACAGGCTTCGAAGGCCTAACATAAAAAAATTGGGCTGTAGGCACTTTTAAATAGGTTCCAGGGGTACACGGGCAGCAGTGGTCTGGTCAGTGGAGGAGTAGTAGAAAGAAGGGACCGCAGACAGGCTTCGAAGGCCTAACATAAAAAAATTGGGCTGTAGGCACTTTTAAATAGGTTCCAGGGGTACACGGGCAGCAGTGGTCTGGTCAGTGGAGGAGTAGTAGAAAGAAGGGACCGCAGACAGGCTTTGAAGGCCTAACATAAAAAAATTGGGCTGCAGGCACTTTATAATTGGTTCCAGGGGTACACGGGCAGCAATGGTCTGGTCAGTGGAGGAGTAGTAGAAACAAGGGACCGAAGACAGGCTTCGAAGGCCTAACATAAAAAAATTGAGCTGTAGGCACTTTTAAATAGGTTCCAGGGGTACACGGGCAGCAGTGGTCTGGTCAGTGGAGGAGTAGTAGAAAGAAGGGACCGCAGACAGGCTTCGAAGGCCTAACATAAAAAAATCGGGCTGTAGGCACTTTATAATTGGTTTCAGGGGTACACGGGCAGCAGTGGTCTGGTCAGTGGAGGAGTAGTAGAAAGAACGGACCGCAGACAGGCTTCGAAGGCCTAACATAATAAAATTGGGCTGTAGGCACTTTTAAATAGGTTCCAGGGGTACACGGGCAGCAATGGTCTGGACAGTGGAGGAGTAGTAGAAAGAAGGGACAGCAGACAGGCCTCGAAGGCCTAACATAAAAAAATTGGGCTGTAGGCACTTTTAAATAGGTTCCAGGGGTACACGGGCAGCAGTGGTCTGGTCAGTGGAGGAGTAGTAGAAAGAAGGGACCGCAGACAGGCTTCGAAGGCCTAACATAAAAAAATTGGGCTGTAGGCACTTTAGAATTGGTTCCAGGGGTACACGGGCAGCAGTGGTCTGGTCAGTGGAGGAGTAGTAGAAAGAAGGGACCGCAGACAGGCTTCGAAGGCCTAACATAAAAAAAATTGGGCTGTAGGCACTTTTAAATAGGTTCCAGGGGTACACGGGCAGCAGTGGTCTGGTCAGTGGAGGAGTAGTACAAAGAAGCGACCGCAGACAGGCTTCGTAGGCCTAACATAAAAAAATTGGGCTGTAGGTCACTTTTAAATAGGTTCCAGGGGTACACGGGCAGCAATGGTCTGGTCAGTGGAGGAGTAGTAGAAAGAAGGGACCGCAGACAGGCTTCGAAGGCCTAACATAAAAAAATTGGGCAGTAGGCACTTTATAATTGGTTCCAGGGGTACACGGGCAGCAGTGGTCTGGTCAGTGGAGGAGTAGTAGAAAGAAGGGACCGCAGACAGGCTTCGAAGGCCTAACATAAAAAAATTGGGCTGTAGGCACTTTATAATTGGTTCCAGGGGTACACGGGCAGCAGTGGTCTGGTCAGTGGAGGAGTAGTAGAAAGAACGGACCGCAGACAGGCTTCGAAGGCCTAACATAATAAAATTGGGCTGTAGGCACTTTTAAATAGGTTCCAGGGGTACACAGGCAGCAGTGGTCTGGTCAGTGGAGGAGTAGTAGAAAGAAGGGACCGCAGACAGGCTTCGAAGGCCTAACATAAAAAAATTGGGCTGTAGGCACTTTTAAATAGGTTCCAGGGGTACACGGGCAGCAGTGGTCTGGTCAGTGGAGGAGTAGTAGAAAGAAGGGACCGCAGACAGGCTTCGAAGGCCTAACATAAAAAAATTGGGCTGTAGGCACTTTTAAATAGGTTCCAGGGGTACACGGGCAGCAGTGGTCTGGTCAGTGGAGGAGTAGTAGAAAGAAGGGACCGCAGACAGGCTTCGAAGGCCTAACATAAAAAAATTGGGCTGTAGGCACTTTATAATTGGTTCCAGGGGTACACGGGCAGCAATGGTCTGGTCAGTGGAGGAGTAGTAGAAAGAAGGGACCGCAGACAGGCTTCGAAGGCCTAACATAAAAAAATTGAGCTGTAGGCACTTTTAAATAGGTTCCAGGGGTACACGGGCAGCAGTGGTCTGGTCAGTGGAGGAGTAGTAGAAAGAAGGGACCGCAGACAGGCTTCGAAGGCCTAACATAAAAAAATTGGGCTGTAGGCACTTTATAATTGGTTCCAGGGGTACACGGGCAGCAGTGGTCTGGTCAGTGGAGGAGTAGTAGAAAGAAGGGACCGCAGACAGGCTTCGAAGGCCTAACATAAAAAAATTGGGCTGTAGGCACTTTATAATTGGTTTCAGGGGTACACGGGCAGCAGTGGTCTGGTCAGTGGAGGAGTAGTAGAAAGAACGGACCGCAGACAGGCTTCGAAGGCTTAACATAATAAAATTGGGCTGTAGGCACTTTTAAATAGGTTCCAGGGGTACACGGGCAGCAGTGGTCTGGTCAGTGGAGGAGTAGTAGAAAGAAGGGACCGCAGACAGGCTTCAAAGGCCTAACATAAAAAAATTGGGCTGTAGGCACTTTTAAATAGGTTCCAGGGGTACACGGGCAGCAGTGGTCTGGTCAGTGGAGGAGTAGTAGAAAGAAGGGACCGCAGACAGGCTTCGAAGGCCTAACATAAAAAAATTGGGCAGTAGGCACTTTATAATTGGTTCCAGGGGTACACGGGCAGCAGTGGTCTGGTCAGTGGAGGAGTAGTAGAAAGAAGGGACCGCAGACAGGCTTCAAAGGCCTAACATAAAAAAATTGGGCTGTAGGCACTTTATAATTGGTTCCAGGGGTACACGGGCAGCAGTGGTCTGGTCAGTGGAGGAGTAGTAGAAAGAACGGACCGCAGACAGGCTTCGAAGGCCTAACATAATAAATTGGGCTGTAGGCACTTTTAAATAGGTTCCAGGGGTACACAGGCAGCAGTGGTCTGGTCAGTGGAGGAGTAGTAGAAAGAAGGGACCGCAGACAGGCTTCGAAGGCCTAACATAAAAAAATTGGGCTGTAGGCACTTTTAAATAGGTTCCAGGGGTACACGGGCAGCAGTGGTCTGGTCAGTGGAGGAGTAGTAGAAAGAAGGGACCGCAGACAGGCTTCGAAGGCCTAACATAAAAAAATTGGGCTGTAGGCACTTTTAAATAGGTTCCAGGGGTACACGGGCAGCAGTGGTCTGGTCAGTGGAGGAGTAGTAGAAAGAAGGGACCGCAGACAGGCTTTGAAGGCCTAACATAAAAAAATTGGGCTGCAGGCACTTTATAATTGGTTCCAGGGGTACACGGGCAGCAATGGTCTGGTCAGTGGAGGAGTAGTAGAAACAAGGGACCGCAGACAGGCTTCGAAGGCCTAACATAAAAAAATTGAGCTGTAGGCACTTTTAAATAGGTTCCAGGGGTACACGGGCAGCAGTGGTCTGGTCAGTGGAGGAGTAGTAGAAAGAAGGGACCGCAGACAGGCTTCGAAGGCCTAACATAAAAAAATCGGGCTGTAGGCACTTTATAATTGGTTTCAGGGGTACACGGGCAGCAGTGGTCTGGTCAGTGGAGGAGTAGTAGAAAGAACGGACCGCAGACAGGCTTCGAAGGCCTAACATAATAAAATTGGGCTGTAGGCACTTTTAAATAGGTTCCAGGGGTACACGGGCAGCAATGGTCTGGACAGTGGAGGAGTAGTAGAAAGAAGGGACCGCAGACAGGCCTCGAAGGCCTAACATAAAAAAATTGGGCTGTAGGCACTTTTAAATAGGTTCCAGGGGTACACGGGCAGCAGTGGTCTGGTCAGTGGAGGAGTAGTAGAAAGAAGGGACCGCAGACAGGCTTCGAAGGCCTAACATAATAAAATTGGGCTGTAGGCACTTTTAAATAGGTTCCAGGGGTACACGGGCAGCAGTGGTCTGGTCAGTGGAGGAGTAGTAGAAAGAAGGGACCGCAGACAGTCTTCGAAGGCCTAACATAAAAAAATTGGGCTGTAGGCACTTTTAAATAGGTTCCAGGGGTACACGGGCAGCAGTGGTCTGGTCAGTGGAGGAGTAGTACAAAGAAGCGACCGCAGACAGGCTTCGTAGGCCTAACATAAAAAAATTGGGCTGTAGGTCACTTTTAAATAGGTTCGAGGGGTACACGGGCAGCAATGGTCTGGTCAGTGGAGGAGTAGTAGAAAGAAGGGACCGCAGACAGGCTTCGAAGGCCTAACATAAAAAAATTGGGCAGTAGGCACTTTATAATTGGTTCCAGGGGTACACGGGCAGCAGTGGTCTGGTCAGTGGAGGAGTAGTAGAAAGAAGGGACCTCAGACAGGCTTCGAAGGCCTAACATAAAAAAATTGGGCTGTAGGCACTTTATAATTGGTTCCAGGGGTACACGGGCAGCAGTGGTCTGGTCAGTGGAGGAGTAGTAGAAAGAACGGACCGCAGACAGGCTTCGAAGGCCTAACATAATAAAATTGGGCTGCAGGCACTTTTAAATAGGTTCCAGGGGTACACAGGCAGCAGTGGTCTGGTCAGTGGAGGAGTAGTAGAAAGAAGGGACCGCAGACAGGCTTCGAAGGCCTAACATAAAAAAATTGGGCTGTAGGCACTTTTAAATAGGTTCCAGGGGTACACGGGCAGCAGTGGTCTGGTCAGTGGAGGAGTAGTAGAAAGAAGGGACCGCAGACAGGCTTCGAAGGCCTAACATAATAAAATTGGGCTGTAGGCACTTTAGAATTGGTTCCAGGGGTACACGGGCAGCAGTGGTCTGGTCAGTGGAGGAGTAGTAGAAAGAAGGGACCGCAGACAGGCTTCGAAGGCCTAACATAAAAAAATTGGGCTGTAGGCACTTTTAAATAGGTTCCAGGGGTACACGGGCAGCAGTGGTCTGGTCAGTGGAGGAGTAGTACAAAGAAGCGACCGCAGACAGGCTTCGTAGGCCTAACATAAAAAAATTGGGCTGTAGGTCACTTTTAAATAGGTTCCAGGGGTACACGGGCAGCAATGGTCTGGTCAGTGGAGGAGTAGTAGAAAGAAGGGACCGCAGACAGGCTTCGAAGGCCTAACATAAAAAAATTGGGCAGTAGGCACTTTATAATTGGTTCCAGGGGTACACGGGCAGCAGTGGTCTGGTCAGTGGAGGAGTAGTAGAAAGAAGGGACCGCAGACAGGCTTCGAAGGCCTAACATAAAAAAATTGGGCTGTAGGCACTTTATAATTGGTTCCAGGGGTACACGGGCAGCAGTGGTCTGGTCAGTGGAGGAGTAGTAGAAAGAACGGACCGCAGACAGGCTTCGAAGGCCTAACATAATAAAATTGGGCTGTAGGCACTTTTAAATAGGTTCCAGGGGTACACAGGCAGCAGTGGTCTGGTCAGTGGAGGAGTAGTAGAAAGAAGGGACCGCAGACAGGCTTCGAAGGCCTAACATAAAAAAATTGGGCTGTAGGCACTTTTAAATAGGTTCCAGGGGTACACGGGCAGCAGTGGTCTGGTCAGTGGAGGAGTAGTAGAAAGAAGGGACCGCAGACAGGCTTCGAAGGCCTAACATAAAAAAATTGGGCTGTAGGCACTTTTAAATAGGTTCCAGGGGTACACGGGCAGCAGTGGTCTGGTCAGTGGAGGAGTAGTAGAAAGAAGGGACCGCAGACAGGCTTCGAAGGCCTAACATAAAAAAATTGGGCTGTAGGCACTTTATAATTGGTTCCAGGGGTACACGGGCAGCAATGGTCTGGTCAGTGGAGGAGTAGTAGAAAGAAGGGACCGCAGACAGGCTTCGAAGGCCTAACATAAAAAAATTGAGCTGTAGGCACTTTTAAATAGGTTCCAGGGGTACACGTGCAGCAGTGGTCTGGTCAGTGGAGGAGTAGTAGAAAGAAGGGACCGCAGACAGGCTTCGAAGGCCTAACATAAAAAAATTGGGCTGTAGGCACTTTATAATTGGTTCCAGGGGTACACGGGCAGCAGTGGTCTGGTCAGTGGAGGAGTAGTAGAAAGAACGGACCGCAGACAGGCTTCGAAGGCCTAACATAATAAATTGGGCTGTAGGCACTTTTAAATAGGTTCCAGGGGTACACAGGCAGCAGTGGTCTGGTCAGTGGAGGAGTAGTAGAAAGAAGGGACCGCAGACAGGCTTCGAAGGCCTAACATAAAAAAATTGGGCTGTAGGCACTTTTAAATAGGTTCCAGGGGTACACGGGCAGCAGTGGTCTGGTCAGTGGAGGAGTAGTAGAAAGAAGGGACCGCAGACAGGCTTCGAAGGCCTAACATAAAAAAATTGGGCTGTAGGCACTTTTAAATAGGTTCCAGGGGTACACGGGCAGCAGTGGTCTGGTCAGTGGAGGAGTAGTAGAAAGAAGGGACCGCAGACAGGCTTCGAAGGCCTAACATAATAAAATTGGGCTGTAGGCACTTTAGAATTGGTTCCAGGGGTACACGGGCAGCAGTGGTCTGGTCAGTGGAGGAGTAGTAGAAAGAAGGGACCGCAGACAGGCTTCGAAGGCCTAACATAAAAAAATTGGGCTGTAGGCACTTTTAAATAGGTTCCAGGGGTACACGGGCAGCAGTGGTCTGGTCAGTGGAGGAGTAGTACAAAGAAGCGACCGCAGACAGGCTTCGTAGGCCTAACATAAAAAAATTGGGCTGTAGGTCACTTTTAAATAGGTTCCAGGGGTACACGGGCAGCAATGGTCTGGTCAGTGGAGGAGTAGTAGAAAGAAGGGACCGCAGACAGGCTTCGAAGGCCTAACATAAAAAAATTGGGCAGTAGGCACTTTATAATTGGTTCCAGGGGTACACGGGCAGCAGTGGTCTGGTCAGTGGAGGAGTAGTAGAAAGAAGGGACCGCAGACAGGCTTCGAAGGCCTAACATAAAAAAATTGGGCTGTAGGCACTTTATAATTGGTTCCAGGGGTACACGGGCAGCAGTGGTCTGGTCAGTGGAGGAGTAGTAGAAAGAACGGACCGCAGACAGGCTTCGAAGGCCTAACATAATAAAATTGGGCTGTAGGCACTTTTAAATAGGTTCCAGGGGTACACAGGCAGCAGTGGTCTGGTCAGTGGAGGAGTAGTAGAAAGAAGGGACCGCAGACAGGCTTCGAAGGCCTAACATAAAAAAATTGGGCTGTAGGCACTTTTAAATAGGTTCCAGGGGTACACGGGCAGCAGTGGTCTGGTCAGTGGAGGAGTAGTAGAAAGAAGGGACCGCAGACAGGCTTCGAAGGCCTAACATAAAAAAATTGGGCTGTAGGCACTTTTAAATAGGTTCCAGGGGTACACGGGCAGCAGTGGTCTGGTCAGTGGAGGAGTAGTAGAAAGAAGGGACCGCAGACAGGCTTCGAAGGCCTAACATAAAAAAATTGGGCTGTAGGCACTTTATAATTGGTTCCAGGGGTACACGGGCAGCAATGGTCTGGTCAGTGGAGGAGTAGTAGAAAGAAGGGACCGCAGACAGGCTTCGAAGGCCTAACATAAAAAAATTGAGCTGTAGGCACTTTTAAATAGGTTCCAGGGGTACACGTGCAGCAGTGGTCTGGTCAGTGGAGGAGTAGTAGAAAGAAGGGACCGCAGACAGGCTTCGAAGGCCTAACATAAAAAAATTGGGCTGTAGGCACTTTATAATTGGTTCCAGGGGTACACGGGCAGCAGTGGTCTGGTCAGTGGAGGAGTAGTAGAAAGAACGGACCGCAGACAGGCTTCGAAGGCCTAACATAATAAATTGGGCTGTAGGCACTTTTAAATAGGTTCCAGGGGTACACAGGCAGCAGTGGTCTGGTCAGTGGAGGAGTAGTAGAAAGAAGGGACCGCAGACAGGCTTCGAAGGCCTAACATAAAAAAATTGGGCTGTAGGCACTTTTAAATAGGTTCCAGGGGTACACGGGCAGCAGTGGTCTGGTCAGTGGAGGAGTAGTAGAAAGAAGGGACCGCAGACAGGCTTCGAAGGCCTAACATAAAAAAATTGGGCTGTAGGCACTTTTAAATAGGTTCCAGGGGTACACGGGCAGCAGTGGTCTGGTCAGTGGAGGAGTAGTAGAAAGAAGGGACCGCAGACAGGCTTTGAAGGCCTAACATAAAAAAATTGGGCTGCAGGCACTTTATAATTGGTTCCAGGGGTACACGGGCAGCAATGGTCTGGTCAGTGGAGGAGTAGTAGAAACAAGGGACCGAAGACAGGCTTCGAAGGCCTAACATAAAAAAATTGAGCTGTAGGCACTTTTAAATAGGTTCCAGGGGTACACGGGCAGCAGTGGTCTGGTCAGTGGAGGAGTAGTAGAAAGAAGGGACCGCAGACAGGCTTCGAAGGCCTAACATAAAAAAATCGGGCTGTAGGCACTTTATAATTGGTTTCAGGGGTACACGGGCAGCAGTGGTCTGGTCAGTGGAGGAGTAGTAGAAAGAACGGACCGCAGACAGGCTTCGAAGGCCTAACATAATAAAATTGGGCTGTAGGCACTTTTGAATAGGTTCCAGGGGTACACGGGCAGCAATGGTCTGGACAGTGGAGGAGTAGTAGAAAGAAGGGACCGCAGACAGGCTTCGAAGGCCTAACATAAAAAAATTGGGCTGTAGGCACTTTAGAATTGGTTCCAGGGGTACACGGGCAGCAGTGGTCTGGTCAGTGGAGGAGTAGTAGAAAGAAGGGACCGCAGACAGGCTTCGAAGGCCTAACATAAAAAAATTGGGCTGTAGGCACTTTTAAATAGGTTCCAGGGGTACACGGGCAGCAGTGGTCTGGTCAGTGGAGGAGTAGTACAAAGAAGCGACCGCAGACAGGCTTCGTAGGCCTAACATAAAAAAATTGGGCTGTAGGTCACTTTTAAATAGGTTCCAGGGGTACACGGGCAGCAATGGTCTGGTCAGTGGAGGAGTAGTAGAAAGAAGGGACCGCAGACAGGCTTCGAAGGCCTAACATAAAAAAATTGGGCAGTAGGCACTTTATAATTGGTTCCAGGGGTACACAGGCAGCAGTGGTCTGGTCAGTGGAGGAGTAGTAGAAAGAAGGGACCGCAGACAGGCTTCGAAGGCCTAACATAAAAAAATTGGGCTGTAGGCACTTTATAATTGGTTCCAGGGGTACACGGGCAGCAGTGGTCTGGTCAGTGGAGGAGTAGTAGAAAGAACGGACCGCAGACAGGCTTCGAAGGCCTAACATAATAAAATTGGGCTGTAGGCACTTTTAAATAGGTTCCAGGGGTACACAGGCAGCAGTGGTCTGGTCAGTGGAGGAGTAGTAGAAAGAAGGGACCGCAGACAGGCTTCGAAGGCCTAACATAAAAAAATTGGGCTGTAGGCACTTTTAAATAGGTTCCAGGGGTACACGGGCAGCAGTGGTCTGGTCAGTGGAGGAGTAGTAGAAAGAAGGGACCGCAGACAGGCTTCGAAGGCCTAACATAAAAAAATTGGGCTGTAGGCACTTTTAAATAGGTTCCAGGGGTACACGGGCAGCAGTGGTCTGGTCAGTGGAGGAGTAGTAGAAAGAAGGGACCGCAGACAGGCTTCGAAGGCCTAACATAAAAAAATTGGGCTGTAGGCACTTTATAATTGGTTCCAGGGGTACACGGGCAGCAATGGTCTGGTCAGTGGAGGAGTAGTAGAAAGAAGGGACCGCAGACAGGCTTCGAAGGCCTAACATAAAAAAATTGAGCTGTAGGCACTTTTAAATAGGTTCCAGGGGTACACGGGCAGCAGTGGTCTGGTCAGTGGAGGAGTAGTAGAAAGAAGGGACCGCAGACAGGCTTCGAAGGCCTAACATAAAAAAATTGGGCTGTAGGCACTTTATAATTGGTTCCAGGGGTACACGGGCAGCAGTGGTCTGGTCAGTGGAGGAGTAGTAGAAAGAAGGGACCGCAGACAGGCTTCGAAGGCCTAACATAAAAAAATTGGGCTGTAGGCACTTTATAATTGGTTTCAGGGGTACACGGGCAGCAGTGGTCTGGTCAGTGGAGGAGTAGTAGAAAGAACGGACCGCAGACAGGCTTTGAAGGCTTAACATAATAAAATTGGGCTGTAGGCACTTTTAAATAGGTTCCAGGGGTACACGGGCAGCAGTGGTCTGGTCAGTGGAGGAGTAGTAGAAAGAAGGGACCGCAGACAGGCTTCAAAGGCCTAACATAAAAAAATTGGGCTGTAGGCACTTTTAAATAGGTTCCAGGGGTACACGGGCAGCAGTGGTCTGGTCAGTGGAGGAGTAGTAGAAAGAAGGGACCGCAGACAGGCTTCGAAGGCCTAACATAAAAAAATTGGGCAGTAGGCACTTTATAATTGGTTCCAGGGGTACACGGGCAGCAGTGGTCTGGTCAGTGGAGGAGTAGTAGAAAGAAGGGACCGCAGACAGGCTTCAAAGGCCTAACATAAAAAAATTGGGCTGTAGGCACTTTATAATTGGTTCCAGGGGTACACGGGCAGCAGTGGTCTGGTCAGTGGAGGAGTAGTAGAAAGAACGGACCGCAGACAGGCTTCGAAGGCCTAACATAATAAATTGGGCTGTAGGCACTTTTAAATAGGTTCCAGGGGTACACAGGCAGCAGTGGTCTGGTCAGTGGAGGAGTAGTAGAAAGAAGGGACCGCAGACAGGCTTCGAAGGCCTAACATAAAAAAATTGGGCTGTAGGCACTTTTAAATAGGTTCCAGGGGTACACGGGCAGCAGTGGTCTGGTCAGTGGAGGAGTAGTAGAAAGAAGGGACCGCAGACAGGCTTCGAAGGCCTAACATAAAAAAATTGGGCTGTAGGCACTTTTAAATAGGTTCCAGGGGTACACGGGCAGCAGTGGTCTGGTCAGTGGAGGAGTAGTAGAAAGAAGGGACCGCAGACAGGCTTTGAAGGCCTAACATAAAAAAATTGGGCTGCAGGCACTTTATAATTGGTTCCAGGGGTACACGGGCAGCAATGGTCTGGTCAGTGGAGGAGTAGTAGATACAAGGGACCGCAGACAGGCTTCGAAGGCCTAACATAAAAAAATTGAGCTGTAGGCACTTTTAAATAGGTTCCAGGGGTACACGGGCAGCAGTGGTCTGGTCAGTGGAGGAGTAGTAGAAAGAAGGGACCGCAGACAGGCTTCGAAGGCCTAACATAAAAAAATCGGGCTGTAGGCACTTTATAATTGGTTTCAGGGGTACACGGGCAGCAGTGGTCTGGTCAGTGGAGGAGTAGTAGAAAGAACGGACCGCAGACAGGCTTCGAAGGCCTAACATAATAAAATTGGGCTGTAGGCACTTTTAAATAGGTTCCAGGGGTACACGGGCAGCAATGGTCTGGACAGTGGAGGAGTAGTAGAAAGAAGGGACCGCAGACAGGCCTCGAAGGCCTAACATAAAAAAATTGGGCTGTAGGCACTTTTAAATAGGTTCCAGGGGTACACGGGCAGCAGTGGTCTGGTCAGTGGAGGAGTAGTAGAAAGAAGGGACCGCAGACAGGCTTTGAAGGCCTAACATAATAAAATTGGGCTGTAGGCACTTTTAAATAGGTTCCAGGGGTACACGGGCAGCAGTGGTCTGGTCAGTGGAGGAGTAGTAGAAAGAAGGGACCGCAGACAGTCTTCGAAGGCCTAACATAAAAAAATTGGGCTGTAGGCACTTTTAAATAGGTTCCAGGGGTACACGGGCAGCAGTGGTCTGGTCAGTGGAGGAGTAGTACAAAGAAGCGACCGCAGAGAGGCTTCGTAGGCCTAACATAAAAAAATTGGGCTGTAGGTCACTTTTAAATAGGTTCGAGGGGTACACGGGCAGCAATGGTCTGGTCAGTGGAGGAGTAGTAGAAAGAAGGGACCGCAGACAGGCTTCGAAGGCCTAACATAAAAAAATTGGGCAGTATTCACTTTATAATTGGTTCCAGGGGTACACGGGCAGCAGTGGTCTGGTCAGTGGAGGAGTAGTAGAAAGAAGGGACCTCAGACAGGCTTCGAAGGCCTAACATAAAAAAATTGGGCTGTAGGCACTTTATAATTGGTTCCAGGGGTACACGGGCAGCAGTGGTCTGGTCAGTGGAGGAGTAGTAGAAAGAACGGACCGCAGACAGGCTTCGAAGGCCTAACATAATAAAATTGGGCTGTAGGCACTTTTAAATAGGTTCCAGGGGTACACAGGCAGCAGTGGTCTGGTCAGTGGAGGAGTAGTAGAAAGAAGGGACCGCAGACAGGCTTCGAAGGCCTAACATAAAAAAATTGGGCTGTAGGCACTTTTAAATAGGTTCCAGGGGTACACGGGCAGCAGTGGTCTGGTCAGTGGAGGAGTAGTAGAAAGAAGGGACCGCAGACAGTCTTCGAAGGCCTAACATAAAAAAATTGGGCTGTAGGCACTTTTAAATAGGTTCCAGGGGTACACGGGCAGCAGTGGTCTGGTCAGTGGAGGAGTAGTAGAAAGAAGGGACCGCAGACAGGCTTCGAAGGCCTAACATAAAAAAATTGGGCTGTAGGCACTTTATAATTGTTTCCAGGGGTACACGGGCAGCAGTGATCTGGTCAGTGGAGGAGTAGTAGAAAGAGGGGACCGCAGACAGGCTTCGAAGGCCTAACATAATAAAATTGGGCTGTAGGCACTTTTAAATAGGTTCCAGGGGTACACTGTCAGCAGTGGTCTGGTCAGTGGAGGAGTAGTAGAAAGAAGGGACCGCAGACAGGCTTCGAAGGCCTAACATAAAAAAATTGGGCTGTAGGCACTTTTAAATAGGTTCCAGTGGTACACGGGCAGCAGTGGTCTGGTCAGTGGAGGAGTAGTAGAAAGAAGGGACCGCAGACAGGCTTCGAAGGCCTAACATAAAAAAATTGGGCTGTAGGCACTTTATAATTGGTTCCAGGGGTACACGGGCAGCAGTGGTCTGGTCAGTGGAGGAGTAGTAGAAAGAAGGGACCGCAGACAGGCTTCGAAGGCCTAACATAATAAAATTGGGCTGTAGGCACTTTTAAATAGGTTCCAGGGGTACACGGGCAGCAGTGGTCTGGTCAGTGGAGGAGTAGTAGAAAGAAGGGACCGCAGACAGGCTTCGAAGGCCTAACATAATAAAATTGGGCTGTAGGCACTTTTAAATAGGTTCCAGGGGTACACGGGCAGCAGTGGTCTGGTCAGTGGAGGAGAAGTAGAAAGAAGGGACCGCAGACAGGCTTCGAAGGCCTAACATAAAAAAATTGGGCTGTAGGCACTTTTAAATAGGTTCCAGGGGTACACGGGCAGCAGTGTTCTGGTCAGTGGAGGAGTAGTAGAAAGAACGGACCGCAGACAGGCTTCGAAGGCCTAACATAATAAAATATGGCTGTAGGCACTTTAGAATTGGTTCCAGGGGTGCACGGGCAGCAGTAGACTGGTCAGTGGAGTTCTAGTTGAAGGAGGGACCGCAGACAGGCTTCGAAGGCCTAAAATAATAAAATTTGGCTGTAGGCACTTTAGAATTGGTTCCAGGGGTGCACGGGCAGCAGTAGACTGGTCAGTGGAGTTCTAGTGGAAGGAGGGACCGCAGACAGGCTTTGAAGGCCTAACATAATAAATTAGGGCTGTAGGCACTTTAACATTGGTTCCAGGGGAACACGGGCAGCAGTAGACAGGTCAGTGGAGGCCTAGTGGAAGGAGGGACCGCAGACAGGCTTCGAAGGACTAACATAATGAATTAGGGCTGTAGGCACTTTCACATTGGTTCCAGGGGTACACTGGCAGCAGTTGACTGGTCAGTGGAGGCCTCGTGGAAGGAGGGACCGCAGACAGGCTTTGAAGGCCTAACATAATAAATTAGGGCTGTAGGCACTTTAACATTGGTTCCAGGGGAACACGGGCAGCAGTAGACAGGTCAGTGGAGGCCTAGTGGAAGGAGGGACCGCAGACAGGCTTCGAAGGCCTAACATAATAAATTAGGGCTGTAGGCACTTTAGAATTGGTTCCAGGGGAACACGGGCAGCAGTAGACAGGTCAGTGAAGGCCTAGTGGAAGGAGGGACCGCAGACAGGCTTCGAAGGCCTAACATAATAAATTAGGGCTGTAGGCACTTTAGAATTGGTTCCAGGGGTGCACGGGCAGCAGTAGACAGGTCAGTGGAGGCCTAGTGGAAGGAGGGACCGCAGACAGGCTTCGAAGGCCTAACATAATAAAATTTGGCTGTAGGCACTTTAAAATTGGTTCAGGGGTACACGGGCAGCAGTAGACTGGTCAGTGGAGGCCTAGTGGAAGGAGGGACCGCAGACAGGATTCGAAGGCCTAACATAAAAAAAATTGGGCTGTAGGCACTTTAAAATAGGTTCCAGGGGTACACGGGCAGCAGTGGTCTGGTCAGTGGAGGAGTAGTAGAAAGAAGGGACCGCAGACAGGCTTCGAAGGCCTAACATAAAAAAATTGGGCTGTAGGCACTTTTAAATAGGTTCCAGGGGTACACGGGCAGCAGTGGTCTGGTCAGTGGAGGAGTAGTAGAAAGAACGGACCGCAGACAGGCTTCGAAGGCCTAACATAAATAAATATGGCTGTAGGCACTTTAGAATTGGTTCCAGGGGTGCACGGGCAGCAGTGGACTGGTCAGTGGAGGACTAGTGGAAGGAGGGACCGCAGACAGGCTTCGAAGGCCTAACATAATAAAATTTGGCTGTAGGCATTTTTAAATAGGTTCCAGGGGTACACGGGCAGCAGTGGTCTGGTCAGTGGAGGAGTAGTAGAAAGAAGGGACCGCAGACAGGCTTCGAAGGCCTAACATAAAAAAATTGGGCTGTAGGCACTTTTAAATAGGTTCCAGGGGTACACGGGCAGCAGTGTTCTGGTCAGTGGAGGAGTAGTAGAAAGAACGGACCGCAGACAGGCTTCGAAGGCCTAACATAATAAAATATGGCTGTAGGCACTTTAGAATTGGTTCCAGGGGTGCACGGGCAGCAGTAGACTGGTCAGTGGAGGTCTAGTGGAAGGAGGGACCGCAGACAGGCTTCGAAGGCCTAACATAATAAAATTTGGCTGTAGGCACTTTAAAATTGGTTCCAGGGGTACACGGGCAGCAGTAGACAGGTCAGTGGAGGCCTAGTGGAAGGAGGGACCGCAGACAGGCTTCGAAGGCCTAACATAATGAATTAGGGCTGTAGGCACTTTAACATTGGTTCCAGGGGTACACTGGCAGCAGTTGACTGGTCAGTGGAGGCCTCGTGGAAGGAGGGACCGCAGACAGGCTTTGAAGGCCTAACATAATAAATTAGGGCTGTAGGCACTTTAACATTGGTTCCAGGGGAACACGGGCAGCAGTAGACAGGTCAGTGGAGGCCTAGTGGAAGGAGGGACCGCAGACAGGCTTCGAAGGCCTAACATAATAAATTAGGGCTGTAGGCACTTTAGAATTGGTTCCAGGGGAACACGGGCAGCAGTAGACAGGTCAGTGAAGGCCTAGTGGAAGGAGGGACCGCAGACAGGCTTGGAAGGCCTAACATAATAAATTAGGGCTGTAGGCACTTTAGAATTGGTTCCAGGGGTGCACGGGCAGCAATAGACAGGTCAGTGGAGGCCTAGTGGAAGGAGAGACCGCAGACAGGCTTCGAAGGCCTAACATAATAAATTAGGGCTGTAGGCACTTTAAAATTGGTTCCAGGGGTACACGGGCAGCAGTAGACTGGTCAGTGGAGGCCTAGTGGAAGGAGGGACCGCAGACAGGCTTCGAAGGCCTAACATAAAAAAAATTGGGCTGTAGGCACTTTAAAATAGGTTCCAGGGGTACACGGGCAGCAGTGGTCTGGTCAGTGGAGGAGTAGTAGAAAGAAGGGACCGCAGACAGGCTTCGAAGGCCTAACATAAAAAAATTGGGCTGTAGGCACTTTTAAATAGGTTCCAGGGGTACACGGGCAGCAGTGGTCTGGTCAGTGGAGGAGTAGTAGAAAGAACGGACCGCAGACAGGCTTCGAAGGCCTAACATAAATAAATATGGCTGTAGGCACTTTAGAATTGGTTCCAGGGGTGCACGGGCAGCAGTGGACTGGTCAGTGGAGGACTAGTGGAAGGAGGGACCGCAGACAGGCTTCGAAGGCCTAACATAATAAAATTTGGCTGTAGGCACTTTAAAATTGGTTCCAGGGGTACACGGGCAGCAGTAGACAGGTCAGTGGAGGCCTAGTGGAAGGAGGGACCGCAGACAGGCTTAAAAGGCCTAACATAATAAATTAGGGCTGTAGGCACTTTAACATTGGTTCCAGGGGAACACGGGCAGCAATAGACAGGGCAGTGGAGGCCTAGTGGAAGGAGGGACCGCAGACAGGCTTCGAAGGCCTAACATAATAAATTAGGGCTGTGGGCACTTTAACATTGGTCCCAGGGGTACACGGGCAGCAGTAGACTGGTCAGTGAAGGCCTAGTAGAAGGAGGGACCGCAGACAGGCTTCGAAGGCCTAACATAATAAATTAGGGCTGTTGGCACTTTAAAATTGGTTCCAGGGGTACACGGGCAGCAGTAGACAGGTCAGTGGAGGCCTAGTGGAAGGAGGGACCGCAGACAGGCTTCGAAGGCCTAACATAATAAATTAGGGCTGTAGGCACTTTAACATTGGTTCCAGGGGAACACGGGCAGCAGTAGACAGGTCAGTGGAGGCCTAGTGGAAGGAGGGACCGCAGACAGGCTTCGAAGGCCTAACATAATAAATTAGGGCTTTGGGCACTTTAACATTGGTTCCAGGGGTACACGGGCAGCAGTAGACTGGTCAGTGGAGGCCTAGTGGAAGGAGGGACCGCAGACAGGCTTCGAAGGCCTAACATAATAAATTAGGGCTGTAGGCACTTTAACATTGGTTCTAGGGGAACACGGGCAGCAGTAGACAGGTCAGTGGAGGCCTAGTGGAAGGACGGACCGCAGACAGGCTTCGAAGGCCTAACATAATAAAATTGGGCTGTAGGCACTTTGAATTCTCTTGCAGGGGTACACAGGCAGTGGGCACCATTGGTGTTGTCAGCAGCGGCCACTTGTAATGAGTGTCTGCCAGTTAGTAGTCCCAAAAATTCAATACATGTTAATGTCTCGCATTACAACAAAAAAAAAACCAAAAGGGTGCAATCATTAGGTACAGGGTTGGGCTCCTCTGCGTAGTTTCAGACCTAGTAATTTTGCACAAAGTATTTACTTGGGTAAATATAGGACACTGCCCCTGACTATGTTAAGTACCATCATACATGTCAACACAATGGTATTGTCAGTGGCAGTAATTTACGGATGTCAGCGCATAGACTAAACATAGGTGTAACTGTGAGAGATAATTGTGCAAGTGGTAGAGCAATGTTTGAGCTGGGGGTGGGTGAACTCTCTTGTGGCCGGCGGTACATGCCCAGGGCCCCTCATGTTACAACAGTGTGTCTGACGTTGGGTGCGCACCACCACCGCCAGAGACACTTTATTGTACTATGAGGGACCCAGTGACAGTGCCGTAGACCAAAAGCGGGCACACCCACATCTTCAGACAAACAGCACTCTCACGGGTGCTTGCGCCAAGTGGCGATACCACGGCCCCGTGTGGGGAGTTTGGCCATTTAGGGAGGTGTAAACATGTCGTATGCTGGACAATCAGCTGCTGCAAATTACGAGATTGGTAAAGTCATTCAGAGTAGTCCACAGGCAATACCTTTTCATAGGAAAGCTAGGTGTCGGCCGGGCAAGGTGGGGCAAAAGAATTCGAAATCCAGTTGTGGTTCATTTTAATGAAGGTTAGATCATCTACATTTTGGGTGGCCAGACGAGTCCTTTTTTCGGTTAATATTGAACCTGCAGCACTGAATACTCTTTCTGATAGGATACTAGCTGTCGGGCAAGCAAGCTCCTGCAATGCATATTCTGCCAATTCTGGCCAGATGTCTAATTTGGATGCCAAGTAATCAAATGGGAATGACGGTTGAGGTAGAACATCGATAAGTGATGAAAAAGAGTTAGTAACCATACTGGACAAATGTTGTCTCCTGTCACTTTGAATTGATGCAGCAGTACCTGTCCTGTCTGCGGTCATAGCAAAATCACTCCACAACCTGGTGAGAAAACCCCTCTGTCCAACGCCACTTCGGATTTCTGCACCTCTAACACTTCTGTTCTGCTGCCCCCTGCTGCTCGTGTGAGAATGATCACGGGCGCTGTGTGCTGGGAATGCCTGAAGCAAACGTTCAACAAGAGTTGATTGTTTGGTTGCTAATATTAGTTCCAAGTTCTCATGTGGCATAATATTTAGCAATTTGCCTTTATAGCGAGGATCAAGGAGGCAGGCCAACCAGTAATCGTCATCGTTCATCATTTTAGTAATGCGTGTGTCCCTTTTGAGGATACGTAAGGCATAATCCGCCATGTGGGCCAAACTTCCAGTTGTCAAATCAGCGGTTGTGCTTAGTTGAGGGGCAGTTTCAGGCAAATCTACGTCACTTGTGTCCCTCAAAAAACCAGAACCCGGCCTTGCCACGCCACCAATTTCCAGTGGCCCCGGAAAAGCTTCCTCATTAAAAATATACTCATCCCCATCATCCTCCTCGTCCTCCTCCTCTTCGCCCGCTACCTCGTCCTGTACACTGCCATGACCAGACAATGGCTGACTGTCATCAAGGCTTTCCTGTTCCTCTGCTGCAGACGCCTGATTTTTTATGTGCGTCAAACTTTGCATCAGCAGACACATTAGGGGGATGCTCATGCTTATTATGGCGTTGTCTGCACTAACCAGCCATGTGCATTCCTCAAAACACTGAAGAACTTGACACGTCTTGTATCTTCGACGACTGCACACCTGACAACTCCATGTCTGCCATCCTACTGCCTGCCCGTGTATGCGTATCCTCCCACAAAAACATTACAGCCCGCCTCTGTTCGCACAGTCTCTGAAGCATGTGCAGTGTTGAGTTCCACCTTGTTGCAACGTCTATGATTAGGCGATGCTGGGGAAGGTTCAAAGACCGCTGATAGATCTGCATACGGCTGGAGTGTACGGACGAACGGCGGATATGTGAGCAAAGTCCGCGCACTTTGAGGAGCAGGACGGATAACCCCGGATAAGTTTTCAGGAAGCACTGCACCACCAGGTTTAAGGTGTGAGCCAGGCAAGGAATGTGTTTCAGTTGGGAAAGGGAGATGTCAGCCATGAAATTCCTTCCGTTATCACTCACTACCTTGCCTGCCTCAAGATCTATTGTGCCCAGCCACGACTGCGTTTCTTTCTGCAAGAACTCGGACAGAACTTCCGCGGTGTGTCTGTTGTCGCCAAAACACTTCATAGCCAATACAGCCTGCTGACGCTTGCCAGTAGCTGCCCCATAATGGGACAACTGGTGTGCAACAGTGGCAGCTGCGGATGGAGTGATTGGGCGACTGCGATCTGTGGACGAGCTCTCGCTTCTGCAGGAGGACGAGGAGGAGGAGGAGGGGGTGCGAACGCCTACAGCCAACTGTTTCCCAGAACTGTCCCAAACTTGCTGTCCCCTGTGGACCCTGCATCCACCACATTCACCCAGTGTGCCGTGATGGACACGTAACGTCCCTGGCCATGCCTACTGGTCCATGCATCTGTCGTCAGGTGCACCTTTGTACTCACAGAGTGCATGGATGATGCGCTCTTTAACATGCTGGTGGAGGGCTGGGATGGCTTTTCTCAAAAAGAAGTGTCGACTGGGTAGCTCGTAACGTGGTACAGCGTAGTCCATCAGGGCTTTGAAAGCTTCACTTTCAACTAACCGGTAGGGCATCATCTCTAACGAGATTAGTCTAGCTATGTGGGCGTTCAAACCCTGTGTACGCGGATGCGAGGATAAGTACTTCCTTTTTCTAACCAGAGTCTCATGTAGAGTGAGCTGGACTGGAGAGCTGGAGATCGTGGAACAAGCGGGTGTGCCGGTGGACATGGCAGACTGAGAGACGGTTGGAGACGGTATTGTTTCCGCCTGTGCCCTAGATGCAGTGTTTCCTACTACGAAACTGGTGATTCCCTGACCCTGACTGCTTTGGCCTGGCAAAGAAACCTGCACAGATACTGCAGGTGGTGCGGAAAATGGTGGCCTTACAGTGACGGCAGGGATGTAGCGTTGGTGAGTAGCTTCATTGGCCGAGGGTGCTACAACCTTAAGGGACGTTTGGTAGTTAGTCGAGGCTTGCAAATGCATGGTGGTTAAATGTCTATGCATGCAACTTGTATTCAGACTTTTCAGATACTGACCTCTGCTTAAGGTAGTTGAACATTTTTAACAGATGACTTTGTGCGGATCAATTGGATGTTGTTTAAAAAAATGCCAGACAGCACTCTTTCGAGCCTCGGATCCCTTTTCAGGCATTGCAGACTGAGCTTTAACCGGATGGACACGCTGTCCTCCAACAGTTTTTGGCTTTGCCACGCATTTTGTCCCATCTACGGGCCCGGCAGATGGAACCTGTTGCGATGTTGATGCCTGCTGCGGCCCCTCCTCCTCCGCTTCAGAACTACTACCGCCTGCACCCTGTTCCCCCAATGGCTGCCAATCGGGGTCAACAACTGGGTCATCTATAACCTCCTCTTCTAGCTCGTGCGCAACTTCGTCTGTGTCACCGTGTAAGTCGGTGGTAGAGCGTTCGTGATGGGGCAACATAGTCTCATCAGGGTCTGATTCTGGATCAGTACCCTGCGAGGGCAATGTTGTGGTCTGAGTCAAAGGACCAGCATAGTAGTCTGGCTGTGGCTGTGCATCAGTGCAGTCCATGTCAGATTCAACTTGTAATGGGCATGGCCTGTTAACTGCTTCACTTTCTAAGCCAGGGAAGGTATGTGTAAAGAGCTCCATGGAGTAACCCGTTGTGTCGCCTGCTGCATCCTTCTCTGTTGTTGTTTTTGCTGAAGAGGACAAGGAAGCGACTTGTCCCTGACCGTGAACATCCACTAACGACGCGCTGCTTTTACATTTACCAGTTTCAAAAGAGGAGGCAAAAGAGCTAGAGGCTGAGTCAGCAAGGTAAGCCAAAACTTGCTCTTGCTGCTCCGGCTTTAAAAGCGGTATTCCTACTCCCAGAAAAGGGAGCGTTCGAGGCCTTCTGTAGCCAGACGACGAACCTGGCTCCACAGCTCCAGGCTTAGGTGCAATATTTTTTTTCCCATGACCACCTGATGCTCCACTACCACTACCATCATTACCAGCTGACAATGAACGCCCACGGCCACGACCTCTTCCACCAGACTTCCTCATTGTTTTAAAAACGTAACCAAAGTAATGGTATTTGTTGCTGTCAAACAACTTACACGGTGAGCTATAACTTCAGTATGATTTAGATATCCCTTTACAGGTGGGTGAGACCGCAAGGAAAATCAGGCACAATGTTACACACTCTGTTTTCGGTGGCACCAAATGAGAGAGATGCCACACACGCAGGACTGTCACTCAAGCAGAAATGTCAACATTGATCTCCCACTTTTTTTTTGATTTGTTCAGGGGGAATTTAGAAACCAAATAAAAAAAAATAAGCTTTCTATGGCCCACTATTTGAGAGAGAGAGATGGCACACCCAGGAGTCAAGACTGGCACACAAGCAGAAAGGGCAATATTAATCTCCCACTGATTTTTTTTTTGCTTTTTTCAGGGAGACTTTAGAAACAAAATAAAATAAAATGATTTTTTTCAGGAAGAATTTAGAAACCAAATAAAATAAAATGATTTTTTAAGGGAGAATTTAGAAACCAAATTAAAAAAAAATAGCCTTTCTATGGCCCAGTGCCCACTATTTGAGAGAGAGAGATGGCACACCCAGGAGTCAATACTGGCACACAAGCAGAAAGGGCAATATTAATCTCGCACTGATTTTTTTTTTTTTCAGGGAGACTTTAGAAACAAAATAAAATAAAATGATTTTTTCAGGAAGAATTTAGAAACCAAATAAAATAAAATGATTTTTTAAGGGAGAATTTAGAAACCAAATAAAAAAAATAGCCTTTCTATGGCCCAGTGCCCACTATTTGAGAGAGAGAGATGGCACACCCAGGAGTCAAGACTGGCACACAAGCAGAAAGGGCAATATTAATCTCCCACTTATTTTTTTTTTCATGGAGACTTTAGAAACAAAATAAAATAAAATGATTTTTTTCAGGAAGAATTTAGAAACCAAATAAAATAAAATGATTTTTATGGGAGAATTTAGAAACCAAATAAAAAAAAATAGCCTTTCTATGGCCCAGTGCCCACTATTTGAGAGAGAGAGATGGCACACCCAGGAGTCAAGACTGGCACACAAGCAGAAAGGGCAATATTAATCTCCCACTGATTTCTTTTTGATTTTTTCAGGGAGAATTTAGAAACACAATAAAAAAATAGGCTTTCTATGGCCCAGTGCCCACTATTTGAGAGAGAGAGATGGCACACCCAGGAGTCAAGACTGGCACACAAGCAGAAAGGGCAATATTAATCTCCCACTTATTTTTTTTTTTCAGGGAGACTTTAGAAACAAAATAAAATAAAATGATTTTTTCAGGAAGAATTTAGAAACCAAATAAAATAAAATGATTTTTTTCAGGGAGAATTTAGAAACCAAATAAAAAAAAAATAGCCTTTCTATGGCCCAGTGCCCACTATTTGAGAGAGAGAGATGGCACACCCAGGAGTCAAGACTGGCACACAAGCAGAAAGGGCAATATTAATCTCCCACTGATTTTTTTTTTTTTTTTTCAGGGAGAATTTAGAAACACAATAAAAAAAAATAGGCTTTCTATGGCCCACTATTTGAGAGAGAGAGATTGCACACCCAGGAGTCAAGACTGGCACACAAGCAGAAAGGGCAATATTAATCTCCCACTGATTTTTTTTTTTCAGGGAGACTTTAGAAACAAAATAAAATAAAATGATTTTTTCAGGAAGAATTTGGAAACCAAATAAAATAAAATGATTTTTTAAGGGAGAATTTAGAAACCAAATAAAAAAAAAATAGCCTTTCTATGGCCCAGTGCCCACTATTTGAGAGAGAGAGATGGCACACCCAGGAGTCAAGACTGGCACACAAGCAGAAAGGGCAATATTAATCTCCCACTGATTTCTTTTTGATTTTTTCAGGGAGAATTTAGAAACACAATAAAAAAAAAATAGGCTTTCTATGGCCCACTATTTGAGAGAGAGAGATGGCACACCCAGGAGTCGGGAGTGGCAAACAAGCAGAAAGGGCAATATTAATCTCCCACTGATTTCTTTTTTATTTTTTCAGGGAGAATTTAGAAACACAATAAAAAAAAATATGCTTTCTATGGCCCAGTGCCCACTATTTGAGACAGAGAGAGATGGCACTCCCAGGAGTCAAGACTGGCACACAAGCAGAAAGGGCAATATTAATCTCCCACTTATTTTTTGGGCTTTCTATGGCCCACTATTTGAGAGAGAGAGATGGCACACCCAGGAGTCGGGAGTGGCAAACAAGCAGAAAGGGCAATATTAATCTCCCACTGATTTCTTTTTTTTTTTTTCAGGGAGACTTTAGAAACAAAATAAAATAAAATGATTTTTTCAGGAAGAATTTAGAAACCAAATAAAATAAAATGATTTTTTTCAGAGAGAATTTAGAAACCAAATAAAAAAAAAAAATAGCCTTTCCATGGCCCAGTGCCCACTATTTGAGAGAGAGAGATGGCACACCCAGGAGTCAGGAGTGGCACACAAGCAGAAAGGGCAATATTAATCTCCCACTGATTTTTTTTTTATTTTTCTGGGAGTATTTAGAAACCCAATAAAAAAAAATTAATAGGCTTTCTATGGCCCACTATTTGAGAGAGAGATGGCACACTCAGGACTGGCACAGAAGCCCAAAGGCCAATATTAATCTCCCACTGTATTTTTTTTATCAAGGAGAATTTATAAACCCCACAAAAAAAAACAGAAAAATGAAAAGGCTTTCTATGGCCCACTATGTGAGAGAGATGGCACACACAGGGATGGCACTCTAGCAGAAATGCCAATCTTAATCTCCCACACAAAAAAAAAATAACAGGGACTGTCCTACAATTACTATCTCCCTGCAGTAATCTCAGCCAGGTATGGCAGGCAGCAATAAGGAGTGGACTGATGCACAAATGAAATAAAAAGTGTGGACAAACAAACAAGATAGCTGTGCAGAAAGGAAGGAACACCAGGATTTGTGCTTTGAAAAAAGCAGTTGGTTTGCACAGCGGCGTACACACAGCAATGCAGCTATCAGGGATGCAGCCTTCTAGGGCAGCCCAATGAGCTACAACGCTGAGGAAAAAAAAAAGTAGCTTCCACTGTCCCTGCACACCGAAGGTGGTGTTGGACAGTGGAAATCGCTACAGCACAAGCGGTTTGGTGGTTAATGGACCCTGCCTAACGCTATCCCTGCTTCTGACGAAGCGGCAGCAACCTCTCCCTAGGCTCAGATCAGCAGCAGTAAGATGGCGGTCGGCGGGAATGCCCCTTTATAGCCCCTGTGACGCCGTAGACAGCAAGCCAATCACTGCAATGCCCTTCTCTAAGATGGTGGGGACCAGGACCTATGTCATCACGCTGCCCACACTCTGCGTCCACCTTCATTGGCTGAGAAATGGCGCTTTTCGCGTCATTGAAATGCGACTTTGGCGTGAAAGTAGCGTACCGCATGGCCGACCCCACACAAGTGTCGGATCGGGTTTCATGAAACCCGACTTTGCCAAAAGTCAGCGACTTTTAAAAATGAACGATCCGTTTCGCTCAACCCTAGTGTGCAGGGGTCGAAGGTACAAGACCTGTGTCAAGTCCTTCAGTGTTTTGAGGAATGCACACGGCTGGTTAGTGTAGACAATGCCATAATAAGCATGAGCATCCCCCTAATGTGTCTGCTGATGCAAAGTTTGACGCACATAAAGGAGCAGGCGTCTGCAGCCGAGGAAGAGGGAAACCTTGATGACAGTCAGCCATTGTCTGGTCAGGGCAATCTACAGGACGAGGTAGCAGCGAAGAGGAGGAGGACGAGGGGGATGATGGGGATGAGTATTTTTTGTATATGGAAGCTTCTCCCGGGCCAATAGCAACTGATGGCGTTGCAAGGCCGGGTTCAGGGTTTTTTAGGGAGACAAGTGACGTAGATTTGCCTGAAACTGCCCCTCAACCCAGCACAACCGCAGATTTGCCAACTGGAACTTTGGCCCACATGGCGGATTATGCCTTACGTATCCTCAAAAGGGACCCACGCATTATTAAAATGATGACCGATGACGATTACTGGTTGGCCTGCCTCCTTGATTCTCGCTATGAAGGCAAATTGCAAAATATCATGCCACATGCCAACTTGGAACAAATATTAGCAACCAAACAAGCAACTCTTGTAGACCGTTTGATTCAGGCATTCCCAGCACACAGCGTCGGTTATGGTTCTCACACGAGCTGCAGGGGGCAACAGGGCAGAGGTGTTAGAGTTGCACAAATCAGAAGTGGCGTTGGACAGAGGGGTTTTCTCACCAGGTTGTGGAGTGATTTCGCAATGAACGCAGACAGGACAGGTACTGCAGCATCAATTCAAAGTGACAGGAGACAACATTTGTCCAGTATGGTTACTAACTATTTTTCATCCCTTATCGATAGTGTTGAGCGATACCTTCCGATATCGGAAAGTATCGGTATCGGTTTGGATCGGCCGATATTCAAAAAATATCGGATATCGCCGATACCGATACCCGATCCCAATGCAAGTCAATGGGACCAAAATATCGGAATTAAAATAAACCCTTTCTTTCCTTGTAGGTTCATTCTACATGAAGGAAAACAACTAAGAATAATGTAGGATGTATGGGGGAGGTGGCGGAGACATTAAAGGCAATGAGGATTAGTCCAATCAAATAGAATAGCATGATTTTTTTTTTTTTTTAAAGGCATTCGGATTGAAAAAGATATTGACTATGTAAATTTTTTTTTATTTTGTCAGATATTGATGTTTCACTATTCCACGACCTTCCCCTTCTTGCATCTTTGACATCAACTTCTTCACCTTATTCATCTTCTTCTTCATCTTCTACCTATTTTTTTTTTTTTATTACATTCTTCATATTCATTTTCTTCAACTATTATTATTCTTCCTATTCTACATATTCTTTTTATTCCACTGTTATTATTCTTCCTATTCTACTTCTTCATCATATTCTCATTTGTGACAGGCATTCCCGTAGTTGTTATCTATAAAAGTTTGAAGATTACACCTTCCGTTCTGCCAGTCACAAAAGTTACATTTGTCCGCGTTCAGTTTGGCCTGCAGCATCAGGCTTTATCCAGGGGCACCACGAGGAGGAACGGACTCACCCCCATACACTGCTTAGTCTTCTTCTGCATATAATTTAGATAATATCTTTTGCTCTGATATTAAGTCTTATGCTTAATGTTCTTCTGCTCTTTGTTCTGCAGCCTCTTGTTCTTCTGCTTCTCGGTCTTCCATGTTGTCGTCTCCAGGGTCGTCGTCTCCAGTGTCGTCATCTCCGCCGTCGTCGTCTCAGCCGTCGTCGTCTCCGCCGTCGTCGTCTCCGCCGTCGTCGTCGTCGTCATCGGGGTGGTCTTCCGGGTCGTCGTCATCGGGGTGGTCTTCCGGGTCGTCGACGTTAGGGTCTTCAACTTGGAAATGTAGCAGAAGGTACAAGAAGGCTGAGAAAATGCCAAGAACCAGCTGATGGAACTGGAACTCGGATGGCTACCCGAAGGTTCAAGAGCCTATGGAACTACCGAGGACCAGCTGACGTTACTGGAACCCGGTTACTAAGCAGGAGGTACCCGTGCTAAAAAGCACTACCAAGGACCGCCTGACGTTGGCGGAACTCGGATACCCAGAAGGAGGCACCTAAGCCAAAGGCTCTGCCCGGAACCAGCTGACGTTACTGGAACCAGGATGGGGAGCAGAAGGTACAAGAGCAAAAGACACTGCCGAGAACCAGCTGACGGTACTGGAACCCGGATGGGTAGCCGAAGGTCCAAGAGCCAATGGAACTACCGAGGACCAGCTGACGTTACTGGAACCCGGTTACTAAGCAGGAGGTACCCGTGCCTGAAAGCACTACCAAGGACCACCTGACGTTGGTGGAACTTGGATACCCAGAAGGAGGCACCTAAGCCAAAGGCTCTGCCCGGAACCAGCTGACGGTACTGGAACCAGGATGGGGAGCAGAAGGTACAAGAGCAAAAGACACTGCCGAGAACCAGCTGACGGTGCTGGAACCAGGTGGTGGACCCGAAGGCCCACAGGAGAGGAGAGAACAGCTAGGCCGCGAGGCAGCCGCAGTTACCGAACCCCAACAGTCCTACAGGGGGAGCTGGGCCTACTGGCACTACAGAACCAGCCTTGACTACCAGTTCACGCAGCCCACATAGGAAGCTCCTAAACTGGAGGCACCCTGGAGTTGGCTAACTCGACCGCACCACGACGGGGCAAGCATAGGCGTCTCAGTGAAGTTGACACAACCCGGAAACAGCTGACGGTGCTGAAACCAGGCTTGGCACGAGGGAGTACCTGTGACAAGAACACTGCCGAGAACCAGCTGGCGGTGCTGGAACCCGGATGCGTTGCCCCAGTGTGCAAGAGCCAATGGCACGACCGAGGACCAGCTGACGGTGCTGGAACCCGGTTACTAAGCTGTAGGTGCCCGCGCTTAAAAGCACTACCAAGGACCGCCTGGCGTTGGCGGAACTCGGATACCCAGGAGGAGGCACCTAAGCCAAAGGCTCGGCCCGGAACCAGCTGACGGTGCTGGAACCAGGTGGTGGACCCGAAGGTCCACAGGAGAGGAGAGAACAGATAGGCCGCGAGGCAGCCGCAGTTACCGAACCCCAACAGTCCTACAGGGGGAGCTGGGCCTACTGGCACTACAGAACCAGCCTTGACTACCAGTTCACGCAGCCCACATAGGAAGCTCCTAAACTGGAGGCACCCTGGAGTTGGCTAACTCGACCGCACCACGACGGGGCAAGCATAGGCGTCTCAGTGAAGTTGACACAACCCGGAAACAGCTGACGGTGCTGAAACCAGGCTTGGCACGAGGGAGTACCTGTGACAAGAACACTGCCGAGAACCAGCTGGCGGTGCTGGAACCCGGATGCGTTGCCCCAGTGTGCAAGAGCCAATGGCACGACCGAGGACCAGCTGACGGTGCTGGAACCCGGTTACTAAGCAGGAGGTGCCCGCGCTTAAAAGCACTACCAAGGACCGCCTGGCGTTGGCGGAACTCGGATACCCAGGAGGAGGCACCTAAGCCAAAGGCTCGGCCCGGAACCAGCTGACGGTGCTGGAACCAGGTGGTGGACCCCAAGGCCTACAGGAGAGGAGAGAACAGCTAGGCCGCAAGGCAGCCGCAGTTACCGAACCCCAACAGTCCTACAGGGGGAGCTGGGCCTACTGGCACTACAGAACCAGCCTTGACTACCAGTTCACGCAGCCCAGATAGGAAGCCCCTAAACTGGAGGCACCCTGGAGTTGGCTAACCCGACCGCACCACGACGAGGCAAGCATAGGTGTCTCAGTGAGCTTGACACAACCCGGAAACAGCTGACGGTGCTGAAACCAGGTTTGGCACGAGGGAGTACCTGTGACAAAAACACTGCCGAGAACCAGCTGGCGGTGCTGGAACCCGGATGCGTTGCCCCAGTGTGCAAGAGCCAATGGCACGACCGAGGACTAGCTGACGGTGCTGGAACCCGGTTACTAAGCTGTAGGTGCCCGCGCTTAAAAGCACTACCAAGGACCGCCTGGCGTTGGCGGAACTCGGATACCCAGGAGGAGGCACCTAAGCCAAAGGCTCAGCCCGGAACCAGCTGACGGTGCTGGAACCAGGTCGTGGACCCCAAGGCCCACAGGAGAGGAGAGAACAGCTAGGCCGCGAGGCAGCCGCAGTTACCGAACCCCAACAGTCCTACAGGGGGAGCTGGGCCTACTGGCACTACAGAACCAGCCTTGACTACCAGTTCACGCAGCCCACATAGGAAGCTCCTAAACTGGAGGCACCCTGGAGTTGGCTAACTCGACCGCACCACGACGGGGCAAGCATAGGCGTCTCAGTGAAGTTGACACAACCCGGAAACAGCTGACGGTGCTGAAACCAGGCTTGGCACGAGGGAGTACCTGTGACAAGAACACTGCCGAGAACCAGCTGGCGGTGCTGGAACCCGGATGCGTTGCCCCAGTGTGCAAGAGCCAATGGCACGACCGAGGACCAGCTGACGGTGCTGGAACCCGGTTACTAAGCTGTAGGTGCCCGCGCTTAAAAGCACTACCAAGGACCGCCTGGCGTTGGCGGAACTCGGATACCCAGGAGGAGGCACCTAAGCCAAAGGCTCGGCCCGGAACCAGCTGACGGTGCTGGAACCAGGTGGTGGACCCCAAGGCCCACAGGAGAGGAGAGAACAGCTAGGCCGCGAGGCAGCCGCAGTTACCGAACCCCAACAGTCCTACAGGGGGAGCTGGGCCTACTGGCACTACAGAACCAGCCTTGACTACCAGTTCACGCAGCCCACATAGGAAGCTCCTAAACTGGAGGCACCCTGGAGTTGGCTAACCCGACCGCACCACGACGAGGCAAGCATAGGTGTCTCAGTGAGCTTGACACAACCCGGAAACAGCTGACGGTGCTGAAACCAGGTTTGGCACGAGGGAGTACCTGTGACAAAAACACTGCCGAGAACCAGCTGGCGGTGCTGGAACCCGGATGCGTTGCCCCAGTGTGCAAGAGCCAATGGCACGACCGAGGACTAGCTGACGGTGCTGGAACCCGGTTACTAAGCTGTAGGTGCCCGCGCTTAAAAGCACTACCAAGGACCGCCTGGCGTTGGCGGAACTCGGATACCCAGGAGGAGGCACCTAAGCCAAAGGCTCGGCCCGGAACCAGCTGACGGTGCTGGAACCAGGTGGTGGACCCGAAGGTCCACAGGAGAGGAGAGAACAGCTAGGCCGCGAGGCAGCCGCAGTTACCGAACCCCAACAGTCCTACAGGGGGAGCTGGGCCTACTGGCACTACAGAACCAGCCTTGACTACCAGTTCACGCAGCCCACATAGGAAGCTCCTAAACTGGAGGCACCCTGGAGTTGGCTAACTCGACCGCACCACGACGGGGCAAGCATAGGCGTCTCAGTGAAGTTGACACAACCCGGAAACAGCTGACGGTGCTGAAACCAGGCTTGGCACGAGGGAGTACCTGTGACAAGAACACTGCCGAGAACCAGCTGGCGGTGCTGGAACCCGGATGCGTTGCCCCAGTGTGCAAGAGCCAATGGCACGACCGAGGACCAGCTGACGGTGCTGGAACCCGGTTACTAAGCTGTAGGTGCCCGCGCTTAAAAGCACTACCAAGGACCGCCTGGCGTTGGCGGAACTCGGATACCCAGGAGGAGGCACCTAAGCCAAAGGCTCGGCCCGGAACCAGCTGACGGTGCTGGAACCAGGTGGTGGACCCCAAGGCCCACAGGAGAGGAGAGAACAGCTAGGCCGCGAGGCAGCCGCAGTTACCGAACCCCAACAGTCCTACAGGGGGAGCTGGGCCTACTGGCACTACAGAACCAGCCTTGACTACCAGTTCACGCAGCCCACATAGGAAGCTCCTAAACTGGAGGCACCCTGGAGTTGGCTAACCCGACCGCACCACGACGAGGCAAGCATAGGTGTCTCAGTGAGCTTGACACAACCCGGAAACAGCTGACGGTGCTGAAACCAGGTTTGGCACGAGGGAGTACCTGTGACAAAAACACTGCCGAGAACCAGCTGGCGGTGCTGGAACCCGGATGCGTTGCCCCAGTGTGCAAGAGCCAATGGCACGACCGAGGACTAGCTGACGGTGCTGGAACCCGGTTACTAAGCTGTAGGTGCCCGCGCTTAAAAGCACTACCAAGGACCGCCTGGCGTTGGCGGAACTCGGATACCCAGGAGGAGGCACCTAAGCCAAAGGCTCGGCCCGGAACCAGCTGACGGTGCTGGAACCAGGTGGTGGACCCGAAGGTCCACAGGAGAGGAGAGAACAGCTAGGCCGCGAGGCAGCCGCAGTTACCGAACCCCAACAGTCCTACAGGGGGAGCTGGGCCTACTGGCACTACAGAACCAGCCTTGACTACCAGTTCACGCAGCCCACATAGGAAGCTCCTAAACTGGAGGCACCCTGGAGTTGGCTAACTCGACCGCACCACGACGGGGCAAGCATAGGCGTCTCAGTGAAGTTGACACAACCCGGAAACAGCTGACGGTGCTGAAACCAGGCTTGGCACGAGGGAGTACCTGTGACAAGAACACTGCCGAGAACCAGCTGGCGGTGCTGGAACCCGGATGCGTTGCCCCAGTGTGCAAGAGCCAATGGCACGACCGAGGACCAGCTGACGGTGCTGGAACCCGTTTACTAAGCTGTAGGTGCCCGCGCTTAAAAGCACTACCAAGGACCGCCTGGCGTTGGCGGAACTCGGATACCCAGGAGGAGGCACCTAAGCCAAAGGCTCGGCCCGGAACCAGCTGACGGTGCTGGAACCAGGTGGTGGACCCCAAGGCCCACAGGAGAGGAGAGAAAAGCTAGGCCGCGAGGCAGCCGCAGTTACCGAACCCCAACAGTCCTACAGGGGGAGCTGGGCCTACTGGCACTACAGAACCAGCCTTGACTACCAGTTCACGCAGCCCACATAGGAAGCTCCTAAACTGGAGGCACCCTGGAGTTGGCTAACCCGACCGCACCACGACGAGGCAAGCATAGGTGTCTCAGTGAGCTTGACACAACCCGGAAACAGCTGACGGTGCTGAAACCAGGTTTGGCACGAGGGAGTACCTGTGACAAAAACACTGCCGAGAACCAGCTGGCGGTGCTGGAACCCGGATGCGTTGCCCCAGTGTGCAAGAGCCAATGGCACGACCGAGGACTAGCTGACGGTGCTGGAACCCGGTTACTAAGCTGTAGGTGCCCGCGCTTAAAAGCACTACCAAGGACCGCCTGGCGTTGGCGGAACTCGGATACCCAGGAGGAGGCACCTAAGCCAAAGGCTCGGCCCGGAACCAGCTGACGGTGCTGGAACCAGGTGGTGGACCCGAAGGTCCACAGGAGAGGAGAGAACAGCTAGGCCGCGAGGCAGCCGCAGTTACCGAACCCCAACAGTCCTACAGGGGGAGCTGGGCCTACTGGCACTACAGAACCAGCCTTGACTACCAGTTCACGCAGCCCACATAGGAAGCTCCTAAACTGGAGGCACCCTGGAGTTGGCTAACTCGACCGCACCACGACGGGGCAAGCATAGGCGTCTCAGTGAAGTTGACACAACCCGGAAACAGCTGACGGTGCTGAAACCAGGCTTGGCACGAGGGAGTACCTGTGACAAGAACACTGCCGAGAACCAGCTGGCGGTGCTGGAACCCGGATGCGTTGCCCCAGTGTGCAAGAGCCAATGGCACGACCGAGGACCAGCTGACGGTGCTGGAACCCGGTTACTAAGCTGTAGGTGCCCGCGCTTAAAAGCACTACCAAGGACCGCCTGGCGTTGGCGGAACTCGGATACCCAGGAGGAGGCACCTAAGCCAAAGGCTCGGCCCGGAACCAGCTGACGGTGCTGGAACCAGGTGGTGGACCCCAAGGTCCACAGGAGAGGAGAGAACAGCTAGGCCGCGAGGCAGCCGCAGTTACCGAACCCCAACAGTCCTACAGGGGGAGCTGGGCCTACTGGCACTACAGAACCAGCCTTGACTACCAGTTCACGCAGCCCACATAGGAAGCTCCTAAACTGGAGGCACCCTGGAGTTGGCTAACTCGACCGCACCACGACGGGGCAAGCATAGGCGTCTCAGTGAAGTTGACACAACCCGGAAACAGCTGACGGTGCTGAAACCAGGCTTGGCACGAGGGAGTACCTGTGACAAGAACACTGCCGAGAACCAGCTGGCGGTGCTGGAACCCGGATGCGTTGCCCCAGTGTGCAAGAGCCAATGGCACGACCGAGGACTAGCTGACGGTGCTGGAACCCGGTTACTAAGCTGTAGGTGCCCGCGCTTAAAAGCACTACCAAGGACCGCCTGGCGTTGGCGGAACTCGGATACCCAGGAGGAGGCACCTAAGCCAAAGGCTCGGCCCGGAACCAGCTGACGGTGCTGGAACCAGGTGGTGGACCCGAAGGTCCACAGGAGAGGATAGAACAGCTAGGCCGCGAGGCAGCCGCAGTTACCGAACCCCAACAGTCCTACAGGGGGAGCTGGGCCTACTGGCACTACAGAACCAGCCTTGACTACCAGTTCACGCAGCCCACATAGGAAGCTCCTAAACTGGAGGCACCCTGGAGTTGGCTAACCCGACCGCAACACGACGGGGCAAGCATAGGCGTCTCAGTGAAGTTGACACAACCCGGAAACAGCTGACGGTGCTGAAACCAGGCTTGGCACGAGGGAGTACCTGTGACAAGAACACTGCCGAGAACCAGCTGGCGGTGCTGGAACCCAGATGCGTTGCCTTGCCTATTAAAGATTGTCTTCCTAGAGCCCCAACTAGCGGTGTTGGAGCAAAGGGTAAGCAGGGGGAGATGAGTGTAGTCCGAAGCCTGCACTGGAGGCAGCTTTGTGTCTGCGTTGCGTTTGCCGGCTACACACTGGGGGAACAGCTGGCGTTGCTGAACCCCACTAACACAATGGCGTGTGTTTTTCTCTGTGCAGCTAGCACTTGCGGGCAAAAACTAGCGATGTTAGAGCCCGTGTTGAAGCAGGAGGAGGAGGAGAGGAGCAGAGTGTAGGCCGAAGCCTAGTTGAACCAATTTCAAAGGAAACCTTTAACCCCCCCTCAGGTGTTACAAAGTACAAGAGACACACCTTGTGCAGTATTAATGCTGCACAAGTGAAAGGTTGCTCTATTAATTTGTCTACTTGCACACGCTGAATGAAAGACATACACAATTTACCCCATTCTACAGTCAAACTGTAGTGGATGCGTGACTTGGTTTTTTGATGAGACGCAGCACAGGTGTCCAAAATAACGCCTTGGTGCTTGGCGCAGCTTCCTGAGCGTTGTTATTTGCTGTACAGGAGTCTGCGCTCTTGTGTTATCCCTTGGCAATGCCCTGTTAGCGCTGCCCATCTTATGACATCATTTCATGTTGGCCGGTGCGGTTAACGATGGCCATAAATCCCAGACCCACAGTGTCTTTTCATAAAGCCACACTGCGGTGCTGGGATTCGTGGCCTTGAGCAGTAAATATTTTGGCCGCTCACACACGTCCTTACACCTGCTTCAGACTGGGCGGCCTCTGCTGATCCCTTCTCGCATGCCGCGGCCATGAGGCTGCACAGTCTGAAGAAGGCGGAAGGAGATGAGTTAAGACAGGCGAAGATATGCACTGCTCGTGCCCATCAATCACACCCTCGCAGTCAAAATAATTAAGACAACGAGGAGCATTTTATTCAGGCAGGGCGGACGAACAGGCGAAAGTAGCCAACCAATGATGTCAGAAGACGGGAAGCGCTACCAAGGGGGGTGCTGCGTATCATTAGAAAGGAAAGTCACACCTCAGGGACAGTGGAATGGTCTCAAAGAGACACATTTTGTACGTGTTGAGTTCCACGTGGGCAAGGAGAAAACATCAGCCACCTTGTACAAATGCAGCAGTACTGCTGTACAAGGTGGCTGTTATACATAGAAACACCTGGGGGTGGGGGCCAGGCTCCCTTCAATTTCAGTTCATGTGCCTGCGTGGCGTTTGCAGGTCACGTTGCAAGCTGCACAGCAGGGGAACAGCTGGCGGTGCTGAACCCCACTAACACATTGGCTGGTGTTTTTCTCTGTGCAGCTAGCATTTCCGGGCAAAAACTAGCGGTGTTTGAGCCCAGGGTCAGCAGGAGGAGGAGGAGAGGAGCAAAGTGTAGGCCGAAGCCTGCACTGGTGGCAGCTTTTGGTCGGTTGTGCCAGCGTGGCTTGTGCTGGACACGATGCCGGCTACACAGCGGGGGAACAGCTGGCGGTGCTGAACCCCACTAACACATTGGCTGGTGTTTTTCTCTGTGCAGCTAGCATTTCCGGGCAAAAACTAGCGGTGTTTGAGCCCAGGGTCAGCAGGAGGAGTAGAGGAGCAGAGTGTAGGCCGAAGCCTAGTTGAACCAATTTCAAAGGTTACCTTTAACCCCCCCCTCAGGTGTTGCAAGGTACAAGAGCCACACCTTGAACAGCATTAATGATGCACAAGTCAAAGGTTGCTCTATTTAATTTTGCTCCTTGCACACGCTGAATTAAACACGTACACTATTTAGCCCATTATACTGTCAAACAGTAGTGGAGGCGTGACTACTAGTCTTTTTAAGGAGACGCAGCACAGGTGTACAAATTTACACCGAGGTGCTGTGCGCAGATTCCTTACCGTTGTTATTTGCAGTACAGGAAACTGCGCTCTTGTGTTATCCCTTGGCAATACCCTGTTAGTGCAGGCCGTCTCATGACCTCATTTCATGTTGGCCGGTGCGGTTAACGATGGCCATAAATCCCAGACCCACAGTGGCTTTTCCTAAAGTCACACTGCGGTGCTGGGATTCGTGGCCTTGTGCAGTAAATATGTTCGCCGCTCACACATGTCCTTACACCTGCTTCAGACTGGGCGGCCTCAGCTGATCCCTTATCGCATGCCGCGGCCATGAGGCCGCACAGTCAGAAGAAGGCGGAAGGAGGGGAGTGAAGACAGGGGAACATATGCACTGCTCGTGCCCATCAATCACACCCTCGCAGTCAAAATATATGAGACAACGGGGGGCATTGTGTCGGGCAGGGGGGACGCACAGGCACAGCCAGCCAACCAATGATGTCAGGAGACGGGCAGCGCTAACAATGGGGGTGCTGCGTGTCATTAAAAAGGAAAGTTACACCTCAGGGACATTGTAATGGTCTGTAATGAGACACATTTTGTACTTGTTGAGTTCCACGTGTGCAAGGAGAAAAAGTCAGCCACCTTGTACAAATGCAGCAGTACTGCTGTACAAGGTGGCTGTTATACATAGAAACACCTGGGGGGTGGGGGGCAGGCTCCCTTCAATTTCAGTTCATGTGCCTGCGTGGCGTTTGCAGGACACGTTGCCAGCTACACAGCAGGGGAACAGCTGGCGGTGCTGAACCCCACTAACACATTGGCTGGTGTTTTTCTCTGTGCAGCTAGCATGTCCGGGCAGAAACTGGCGTTGTTTGAGCCCAGGGTCAGCAGGAGGAGGAGAGGAGCAAAGTGTAGGCCGAAGCCTGCACTGGTGGCAGCTTTTGGTCAGTTGTGCCAGCGTGGCTTGTGCTGGACACGATGCCGACTACACAGCAGAGGAACAGCTGGCGGTGCTGAACCCCACTAACACATTGGCTGGTGTTTTTCTCTGTGCAGCTAGCATGTCCGGGCAGAAACTGGCGTTGTTTGAGCCCAGGGTCAGCAGGAGGAGGAGAGGAGCAAAGTGTAGGCCGAAGCCTGCACTGGTGGCAGCTTTTGGTCGGTTGTGCCAGCGTGGCTTGTGCTGGACACGTTGCCGACTACACAGCAGGGGAACAGCTGGCGTTGCTGAACCCCACTAACACATTGGCTGGTGTTTTTCTCTGTGCAGCTAGCAGTTCCGGGCAAAAACTAGCGGTGTTTGAGCCCAGGGTCAGCAGGAGAGGAGCAGAGTGTAGGCCGAAGCCTAGTTGAACCAATTTCAAAGGTTACCTTTAACCCCCCTCAGGTGTTGCAAGGTACAAGAGCCACACCTTGTGCAGCATTAATGCTGCACAAGTAAAAGGTTGCTCTATTTGTTTTGCTCCTTGCACACGCTGACTAAAACACGTACACTATTTAGCCCATTATACTGTCAAACAGTTGTGGAGGCGTGACTTGTCTTTTTAACGAGACGCAGCACAGGTGTCAAAATTTGCACCTAGGTACTGGGCGCAGATTCCTGAGCGTTGTTATTTGCTGTACAGGAGTCTGCGCTATTGTGATCCCTTGGCCATGCGCTGTGAGCGCTTCCTGTCTTCTGACCTCATTTCATGTCGGCCGTTGCTGTTAGCGATGGACATGAATCCCAGACCCACAGTGTGTTTTCAAAAAATCACACTGCGTGGCTGGGATTCGTGGCCTTGTGCAGTAAATAGGTTTGCCGCTTACACATGTCCTTACACCTGCTCCAGACTGGGCGGCCTCAGCTGATCCCTTATCGCCTACCACGGCCAGGAGGCCGCACAGTCTGAAGAAGGCGGAAGGAGATGACTTAAGACAGGCGAACATATGCACTGCTCGTGCCAATAAACCACACCCTCGCTGACAAAATAAATATGACAACGAGGGGCGTTGTTTCGAGCAGGGCGGATGCACAGGCGCAGCCAGCTAACCATGATGACAAAAGACGGGAAACGCTACCAAGGGGGGTGCTGCGTATCATTACAAAGGAAAGTCACACCTCAGGGACAGTGGAATGGTCTCAATGAGACACATTTTGTACGTGTTGAGTTCCACGTGGGCAAGGAGAAAAAGTCAGCCACCTTGTACAAATGCAGCAGTACTGCTGTACTAGGTGGCTGTTATACATAGAAACACCTGGGGGGGTGGGGCCAGGTTCCCTTTAATTTCAGTTCCTGTGCCTGCATGGCGTTTGCAGGTCCCGTTGCCGGCTACACAGCAGGGGAACAGCTGGCGTTGCTGAACCCCACTAACACATTGGCTGGTGTTTTTCTCTGTGCAGCTAGCACTTCCGGGCAAAAACTAGCGGTGTTTGAGCCCAGGGTCAGCAGGAGGAGGAGAGGAGCAGAGTGTAGGCCGAAGCCTGCACTGGTGGCAGCTTTTGTTCTGTTGTGCCAGCGTGGCTTGTGCTGGACACGTTGCCGACTACACAGCAGGGGAACAGCTGGCGGTGCTGAACCCCACTGACACATCACCTAGTGTTTTTTCTGTGTAGACAACACTTCCAGGTGGCAACTGACAGTGTTGAAACCCAGGGAATCAAAGAGGAGCAGAGTGTAGGCCGAAGCCTGCAGTGGAGCAAGTTGAAAGGGAACCTTTAACCCCCCCCCCCCAGGCATTTGTTGCTGAAAGAGCCATCTTGTACAGCAGTAATACTGCACATGGAAAATGGTGGCTCCGAAAATTATGCTCCTTGCAAACGCTGAAGTACACACTCATATAATGTGTCCCCTCACACCGTCAAACCATCCCGGAAGTGGGACTTTCCTTTGTAATGTGACACAGCACAGCTGTCATTCCAACCCCCTTGGTGCCGGGCGCCACCTCCTCAACGTTGTTTGGTTCTGTCACGGAGCCCGCGCTGTAATGTTATCCCTTGGCCATGCACAGTTAGCGGTGCCCGTCTTCTGACATCATGTAGGTGTCAGGCTGGCAGTGCCTGTGCGTCCAAGCTGCCCGAGATCCAACCTTGCAGTGTCATCTAATGTAGTCCCACTGCGGGCCAGGGATCCATGGGCATGCGCAGTGCATATCATCGCCTCTCACTCACCTCCTTCCTGCTTCTTCAGACTGTGCGGCGTCACGGCCGTGGCATGCTATTAGGGATCAGCTGACGCCGCCTAGTCTGAAGAAGCGTGAAGAAGGGGAGTGAGAGGCTAGTATATGCACTGCGCATGGCCATGGATACCAGGCCCACTGTGGGATCACATTAGACGACACTGCGAGGTGTGATTTCGGGCAGCGTGGACGCACAGGCGCAGCCAGGACGACAACAAATGATGTCAGAGGACGGGCAGCGCAAACTGTGCATGGCCAAGGGATAACATAACAGCGCAGGGTCCATGACGGAATCAAACAACGCTAAGGAGGCAGCGCACGGTGCCAAGGGGGTAGCAATGATGGCTGTGCTGCGTCACATTACAAAGGAAAGTCCCACCTCCGGGACGGTTGGACGGTGTGAGGGGACACATTACATGAGTGTGTAGTTCAGCGTTTGCAAGGAGCATAATTTCAAGAGCGACCTTTCCCTTGTGCAGTATTAGTGCTGCACATGGTGGCTCTTTCAGTAACAAACGCCTAGGGGGGGGGGGGACAGGTCCCCTTACATTTTAGTTGTGCCAGCGTGGCGGTCGCATGACATATTGCCGGATACACAGCTGGGGATCAGCTGACGTTACTGAACCCCAATAACAGAGGAACGACTGTTGACTGTGCACACAGCACTTCCAGGCACCAACTGGCGGTGTTAGAGCCCAGGGACAGCAGGAGGAGCAGATTGGAGGTATTGCCGCACACACAGCTGGGGATCAGCTGACGTTACTGAACCCCAATAACAGAGGAGCGACTGTTGACTGTGCACACAGCACTTCCAGGCACCAACTGGCGGTGTTAGAGCCCAGGGACAGCAGGAGGAGCAGATTGGAGGTATTGCCGCACACACAGCTGGGGATCAGCTGACGTTACTGAACCCCAATAACAGAGGAGCGACTGTTGACTGTGCACACAGCACTTCCAGGCACCAACTGGCGGTGTTAGAGCCCAGGGACAGCAGGAGGAGCAGAGGAACAGAGTGTAGGCCGAAGCCTGATTGGAGCAAGTTGAAAGGAAACCTTTAACCCCCCCCCAAGACGTTTGTAGCTGAAAGAGCCATCTTGTGCAGCACTAAGGATGCAAAAGGAAAAGGTTGCTCTTTTAATTATGCTCCTTGCAAACACCGAAGTAAACACTAAAAATGTGTCCCTTTATACCGTGAAACCGTTCCGGAGGTGCAAATTTCCTTCGTAATGGGACACAGCACAGCTGTCATTCCTATCCCCTTGATGCCGTGCGCTGCCTCCTCAGCGTTGTTTTAAGCTGTCACGGAGCCTGCGCTGTTCTGTTAGCCCTTGGCCATGCCCAATTAGCGCTGCCTGTCTTCTGACATAATTTGGTGTCAGGCTGTCAGTGCCTGTGCGTCCACGCTGCTCCAGATCCCACCTCGCAGTCTCATCTAACGTAATCCCACTGCGGGCCTTGGAACCATGGGCATGCACAGTGCATAACCTCGACTCTCACTCCCCTCCTTCCCTCTTCTTCAGACTGTGCGGTGTCACGGCCGTGGCATGCTAGGGATCAGCTGATGGCGCACAGTCTAAAGAAGGCGGAGGGAAATGAGCGAGAGCCCGAGGGGAAGATATGCACTGCGCATGCCCATGGATCCCAGGCCCGCAGTGTGACTCAATCAGAAGACACTGCGAGGCGGGATCTCGGGCACCGCGGCCGCACAGGCGCAGCCAGCCTGACACCAAATTATGTCAGAAGACAGGCAGCGCAAATAGGGCATGCCCAAGGGATAACAGAACAGCGCAGGCTCCGTGACAGCTTAAAACAACGCTGAGGAGGCAGCGCATGGCACCAAGGGGGTAGGAATGACGGCTGTGCTGCGTCACATTACGAAGGAAAGTCCCAGCTCCGGGACGGTATAACGGTATCAGTGAACACATTTTATAAGTGTTAAGTTCTGCGTGTGCAAAGAGCTAAAAAAAAAGAGCTACCTTTTCCTTGTGCAGCATTACTGCTGCACAAGATGGCTCTTTCAGTAACAAACGACGGGGGGGGGGGGACAGGTTCCCTTACATTTAGGTTGTTGTGCCAGCGTGGCGGTCGCAGGACACATTGCCGGCTACACAGCTGGGGATCAGCTGACGTTACTGAAACCCAATAACACTGGGTCGTATGTTTTTACTGTGCAGCCTGCACTTCTGAGCCGCAACTGGCGGTGTTGGAGCCCAGGAATAGCAGTTCAGGTGGTAGAAAGATGAACACAGCAGGAGACCTGGATGACACCCAATTACTTAATCAGGCAGAGGAGTGGCAAATTCCTGCGAGATCCAGGCCTGGTTCATTTTCAGGAAAGTAAGCCGGTCAACGTTATCGGAGGATAGTCGCATGCGACGGTCTGTTAGTACACCACCTGCGGCACTAAAGACACGTTCCGATAAGACACTAGCCGCAGGGCAAGCCAGCACCTCCAATGCATACTGGCTTAGCTCTGGCCATGTATCCAGCTTAGAGACCCAAAACTTGAACGGGGAAGAGCCGTCTGGGAGTACAGTAAGAGGGCAAGCCATGTAGTCTGTCACCATCTGACGGAACCGTTGCCTCCTGCTGACTGGAGCCGCCGGTGATGGTGTAGACATTTGGGGCGGGCACACAAAAGTGTGCCAGAGTTGTGCCATACTGGGCTTGCCTTGGGCAGAGGCACTGCTTCTGCTCCCTCTTTGGGCAGAGCCTCCCCCACTGCCTCGACGCACTGAGCTGCTTTGTAAAGCACTAGCAGCACTCCTCTCAGTTGGACAGGAGAAGATGATGGAATTCACCAGTGTGTCGTGGTACTCCCGCAATTTACGCTCCCGGGTCAACGCAGGGATGAGGTTTTGGACGTTGTCCCGGTAGCGAGGATCGAGGAGGGTGAACACCCAATAATCAGGCATGTTGAGAATGTGGTCGATGCGGCGGTCGTTTCTCAGGCACTGCAGCATGAAATCCACCATGTGCTGCAGAGTGCCAACTGGCCCAGAAACGCTGTCCCCTGCTTGAGACATGATCTCTGCCCGCTCGTCATCACCCCACCCTCGCTGTACACACTGACCACTGGACAATTGTGTCGCTCCCTCCTCTGGACGGAGCTCTTCCTCCTCCATTGACTCCTCCTCATCCTCCTCACAAATTGGCCCCTGCGTACCCCTTTGTGAGGAACCACGTGGCGCTGACTCTCCAGAAGCTGATGGAAAAGGTGACTCCTCATCCTCCACCTCTTCCACCACATCATCCCTTAACCCTTGCAAAGTTTGCTGAAGCAGGCAGATAAGGGGGACAGTCATGCTGACTAGTGCATCATCTGCACTTGCCATCCGCGTGGAATAATCAAAAGGACGCAAAACCTGGCAGACGTCCTTCATAGTGGCCCACTCTGTGGTTGTGAAGTCTGATCGGCGCTGACTGCGACTTCTTTGCGCCTGATGCAGCTGGTACTCCATAACTGCTTGCTGCTGCTCACACAACCGCTCCAACATATGTAACGTGGAATTCCACCGGGTAGGTAGGTCACATATGATGCGGTGTTCCGGAAGGCGGAATCGGCGCTGCAGAGCAGCAATGCGGGATCTGGCCAAGCTGGAACGCTGCAAGTGAGCACACTCTAGGCGGACCTTGTGCAGCAGGGCATCAAGATCCGGATAGTCCCTCAGAAAACTCTGCACAACCAAATTGAGCACATGTGCCAGACATGGGATGTGAGTGAGGTTGCCAAGGGCCAAAGCTGCCACCAGATTTCGGCCATTGTCACACACTACCATGCCTGGCTGGAGATTCGCTGGCAGTAACCACACATCGCTCTCCTGCTTTATGGCATTCCAGAGCTCCTGCGCTGTGTGGCTTCGATGCCCCAATGAAACTAGTTTCAAGACGGCCTGCTGACGTTTGGCCACGGCTGTGCTCATGTCGGTCATAGGTAAACGTTCACGGGTCCATGTGGGGGTGGACTGTGACGGATCCTGCAGAGAGGAATCAGAGGAACTGGTGTAAGAGGAGGAGTCGATGCGTACAGACTGGATTCCTGCAATCCTTGGAGTGGGCAGGACACGTCCTGCGCCACTCGCACGATCTGTGCCTGGCTCAACAACATTAACCCAATGGGCAGTGAGGGAAACATATCGCCCCTGTCCATGCTGACTGGTCCACGCATCGGTGGTGAGGTGGACCTTGCTACTGATGGCGTTCAGTAGCGCATGTTTTATGTTTGCCTCAACATGCCTGTGCAGGGCAGGGACAGCCTGCCTGCTGAAGTAAAAGCGGCTGGGCACCTTGTACTGTGGGACTGCCAATGCCATCAAGTCACGGAAGCTGTCAGTCTCCACCAGCCTGAACGAGAGCATTTCCAGGGACAACAGTTTGGCAATGCCTGCATTCAGAGCCTGTGCTCGGGGGTGGTTGGCCGAGAATGCCCGCCTTTTCTCCCATGCCTGTACTACCGATGGCTGTAGAGTAGACTGGGAGTGTGAGGATGACTGGGAAGGTGGTGCTGTGGGTGGAATTACACAAGGTCTCTGGGAGGAAGCCAAACCAGCTGTGCGTGAGCTGGAGGAAGAGGCAACACGAGCTGAAGAGGTGGTAGCTGCCGCTGTTGGTTGGCCTACATCTTCAGTGTGTTTCTGTAACTCCACCGCGTGCCTGGTCCGCACATGTTTCCACATATTTGTGGTATTGAGGTTGCTGACATTTTTCCCTCTTTTTACTTTATGATGACACAGCTTGCATTTGACAAAACAAATGTCATCTGCAACTGTGTCAAAAAAGGACCAGGCACTGCAAGTCTTGGGAGCGCCCTTTTTGGCTTTGGAAAGAGACAGGCTCCTAACGGGTGCCAAAGTGGAGGCTACAGGCTCCGCAGTCTTCCCCCTCCCTCTCCCTCTTTGGCCCGTAAGAGGAAGCTCTTCCTCTGAGCTGCTCCCACCACCTTCCTGTTCCTCACGCCACGATGGGTCAAGGACCTCATCATCTCCACTACCCTCTGCCACCAACTGCTCCTCCTGGGTAGTCTCAGCAGCACAGTACGCACGAGAAAGCGGCACCTGAGTTTCATCATCAGATGCGTACTGCGCTGTGGTCACCGGAGGCACTGGCCCACTTGCCTCTTCAGAGTCAGAGAGAAAAAGGTGTTGGGCATCACTGCACACTGCCTCTTCTTCCATTTCTCCAATGCTGCTTGGCTGGCCCCCTGTTTCCAAGCCAAGAGATTCAGAGAACAGAAGTAGAGACGGCTCCTGTCCTGGGCTCTCTGACTGCCTGGCCAATTTGGCAGGTGGTGAAGAGACAGATGGCTGCTCTCCAGTGCTCTGTGCCTGAGAGGATGTGGCACTAACTGAAGTCGATGCCGAGGCGTTAGCTGCCATCCACCCGACAACGGCTTCAATTTGGTCTTCACGCAGCAGCGGTGCACGGCGCTCTCCGACAAAGCTGCGCATGAAGGACTGTTCCCTGCTGAAACTGAGTGACGACGAGTCACCGGCGCCCGCAGCAGGCACAGAATCACCACGTCCTCTCCCTGCTCCTCTCCCTGCTCCGCGCCCACGCCCACGTGCCTTACTCCCTGCCCTCTTCATCTTGGTTGACAGATAAAGATAAGCAGAAAAGTACTAAGGCCTTAGTGTGCTTATTCCTGTAATGCTCCTCCTAACAGGTGTAAGAAACACTAATGTTGTAAATTGTGGACTAAACTTTATTATTTTTCAAATGTGGCCTACACAAGTGTTAAGTTGTGTTTGGTGAACTTAACTTTTTTTTTGGTGCAGATCGGGCTACAGAGCTAGTTTAAATCACACGGAGACCGTGCAGACAGCCGTAAACGGCGCTGCAAGGCCAAAAAACCCTCCTCTAGGTTATCCTATATAGTGTTTTTCCACTATTTAGCTGGATACAAGTGGAAAGACACTAATAGGAATTTTTTTTTTCAAATTTTAAACTGGCTGCACTATTTGAAAAAAAGGAAATTGTTTTTCAAGGTATGAGGCAGTAACGCACCCTGAGCTGAATCCAACCGGCTATGGCTGCACACAGACTACAGGGCGAGCTGCGCTCACACAGAGACCGTGCGGACAGCCGTAAACGGCGCTGCAAGGCCCCAAAAAAACCCTCTAGGTTATCCTATGTAGTGTTTTTCCACAATTGAGCTGGAGACTGGTGGAAAGACACTAATAGGAATTTTTTTTTTTTTCAAATTTTAAACAGGCTGCACTATTTGAAAAAAAGGAAAATTTTTCTCAAGGTATGAGCCAGTAACGAACCCTGAGCTGAATCCAACCGGCTATGGCTGCACACAGACTACAGGGCGAGCTGGGCTCACACGGAGACCGTGCAGACAGCCGTAAACGGCGCTGCAAGGCCAAAAAACCCTCCTCTAGGTTATCCTATATAGTGTTTTTCCACTATTTAGCTGGATACGAGTGGAAAGACACTTATAGGATTTTTTTTTTCAAATTTTAAACAGGCTGCACTATTTGAAAAAAAAGGAAAATTTTTCGCAAGGTATGAGCCAGTAACGAACCCTGAGCTGAATCCAACCGGCTATGGCTGCACACAGACTACAGGGCGAGCTGGGCTCACACGGAGACCGTGCAGACAGCCGTAAACGGCGCTGCAAGGCCAAAAAACCCTCCTCTAGGTTATCCTATATAGTGTTTTTCCACTATTTAGCTGGATACGAGTGGAAAGACACTAATAGGATTTTTTTTTTTCAAATTTTAAACAGGCTGCACTATTTGAAAAAAAGGAAAATTTTTCTCAAGGTATGAGCCAGTAACGAACCCTGAGCTGAATCCAACCGGCTATGGCTGCACACAGACTACAGGGCGAGCTAGGCTCACACTGAGACCGTGCAGACAGCCGTAAACGGCGCTGCAAGGCCCAAAAACCCCCCTCTAGGTTATCCTACGTAGTGTTTTTCCACAATAGAGCTGGAGACTGGTGGAAAAACACTAATAGGAAATTTGAGAAAAAATGTGCAGCAGGCTGCACTAAGAGCAAAAAAGAACAACTGTGTGAGGCAGTGTGAACCCCCCCTGAGCTGAATACAACCGGGTATATGGCTGCACACAGACTACAGAGTGAGCTGCACACACACACACACACAGAGACCTTGCAGAACGCTGTTAAAACAGCGCTGCAAGGCAAGAGCAAGGTGAACAGTGAAGAACACACAGCGTTTTGCTAAATTAGCCTTTGGAAAGGAAAATAAAGCAATTAGCAAGCTCAACTGGCCCTCAGTTAGAACACAGCGTCCTGTCCCTAACTGAAATCACAGCAGAGTGAGCGCAAAATGGCGGCAGCGCTTTTTTTATAGTGCAGAGTGACATCATTTCAGCAGCCAATCCCAGCCTTGCCAGTACTTACATGCCCACCATGCTAAACAGGATGTGCCCACACTTTCATTCATTCCTCATTGGCTGCTGCGTTCAATTTGAATTCTGGGAACTTCCGATTCCGGTATCCGATACGCGGGAAGTATCGGAATTCAGTATCGGAATTCCGATACCGCAAATATCGGCCGATACCCGATACTTGCGGTATCGGAATGCTCAACACTACTTATCGATGTTCTCCCTCAACCGTCATTCCCATTTGATTACTGGGCATCCAAAATAGACACCTGGCCTGAATTGGCAGAATATGCATTGCAGGAGCTCGCTTGCCCAGCAGCTAGTGTGCTATCAGAAAGAGTATTCAGTGCTGCTGGTTCAATATTGACCGAAAAAAGGACTCGTCTGGCTACCCAAAATGTTGATGATCTAACCTTCGTTAAAATGAACCACTCATGGATTTCGAATTATTTTGCCCCACCTTTCCCGGCTGGCACCTAGCTTTCCTATAAAAAGGTCTTGCTTGTGGACTCGTCTTACTGACTGTTCCAATCTCTTAATTTGCAGCAGCTGTTTGTCCAGCATACAACATGTTTACACCTCCCTAAATGGGCTAACTCCCCCCACGGGGCCGTGGTCGCGCCACTTGGCGCAAGCACCCGTGAGAGTGCCGTTTGTCTGAAGAGGTGGGTAAGCCCACTTTTGGTCGACGGCACTGCAACTGGGTCCCTCATAGTACAATAAAGTGTCTCTGGCGGTGGTGGTGCACACCAAACGTCAGACACACCGTTGTATCATGAGGGGCCCTGGGCCTGTACCGCCGGCCACAAGACAGTTCCCCCCAACTCAAACAGTGCTCTACCACTTGCAAAATTATTTCTCACAGCTCCACCAATGTTTAGTCTATGCGCTGACATCCTTCAATGCCTGGCACTGACAATACCAATTTGTTGACATGTATGATGCTAGTTAAAATAGTCAGGGTCAGTGTCCTATACTGACACCAGTAAATACTTAGCGCCAAATTACTATGTTTGAAACTCAGCAGAGATGCCCACCCCTGTACCTAAGTATGCCACCCTTTTGTTTTTTGGTTTTGTTGTTTTGCGAGACATTAACATCTATTTATTTTTTGGGAGTACTAACTGTGTCAGACACTTCTTCCAATCGTCCTCCGCTGACCACACCAATGCTGCCTGTGTACCTCTGCAAGATAATTCAAACTGCTTTGAGCCTAATTTTTTTATTTTAGGCCTACTAAGTCTGTCTGCAGTCCCTCCTTCCAATTGTCCTCCGCTGAACACAACAATGCTGCCTGTGTACCCTGTTGTGAATTCTGTGGCAGAGCTCCCTCCTGTGGTCACAAGTGGTACTTCGGCTGATTCTGTCTATAAGCTTCCGTTGGAGGATGTGAGTGGTACTGCGGCTTCTGAGTTTTCTCCTCAGGTGATGTGGTGAAATCGTTAGGTGCTGCTCTATTTAACTCCACCTAGTGCTTTGCTCCTGGCCTCCAGTCAATGTTCTAGTATTGGTCTTGCTTCCTCCTGGATCATTCCTGTGGCCTGTCTTCCTACATAAGCTAAGTTTTGCTTGTGTTATTTTTGTTTGCTATTTTTTCTATCCAGCTTGCTTAATTGGTTTTTCTTGCTTGCTGGAAGCTCTGGGACGCAGAGGGAGCACCTCCGTACCGTTAGTCGGTGCGGAGGGTCTTTTTGCCCCCTCTGCGTGGTTGTTTGTAGGGTTTTGTGTTGACCGCAAAGCAATCTTTTCTATCCTCGGTCTGTTCAGTAAGTTGGGCCTCACTTTGCTAAATCTATTTCATCTCTGCATTTGTATTTTCATCTCAACTCACAGTCATTATATGTGGGGGGCTGCCTTTTCCTTTGGGGTATTTCTCTGAGGCAAGGTAGGCTTATTTTTCCTTCTTAGGCCTAGCTAGTTTCTCAGGCTGTGCCGAGTTGCATAGGGAGCGTTAGGCGCAATCCACGGCTGCCTCTAGTGTGGTTGGATAGGATTAGGGATTGCGGTCAGCAGAGTTCCCACGTCTCAGAGCTCGTCCTATGTCTTTTGGTTATTGTCAGGTCACTTTGTGTGTTCAGAACTTCAAGGTCCATTGTGGTTCTGAATTACCTATTCATAACAGTACTGGAGGCCCAAAGTACTAATGCTTCTCAATAGAGGGAAAAAAGAAGTTCTGAGACCATTTTTTTTTCTTTGCACTGTGTTTTGCCTTTTTTTTCCCCTAGACATTTGGGTGGTTCAGGACACAGGTGTAGTGATGGACATTAAAGGTCTGTCTTCTTGTGTGGATAATCTCACTGCAAGAGTACAAAAAATTCAAGACATTATGGTTCAGAAATCTATGTTAGAACCTAGAATTCCTATTCCTGATTTGTTTTCTGGAGATAGAACTAAGTTTCTGAATTTCAAAAATAATTGCAAACTGTTTCTGGCTTTGAAACCTCGCTCCTCTGGTGACCCAGTTCAACAAGTTAGGATAATTATTTCTTTATTACGTGGCGACCCTCAAGACTGGGCATTTTCCCTTGCGCCAGGAGATCCAGAAAAATTTGCTGGCTCTGTGTCAGGGTCAGGATGAGGTAGAGATATATTGTCAGAAGTTTAGGAAGTGGTCTGTGCTTACTCAATGGAATGAATGCGCGCTGGCAGCAATTTTCAGAAAGGGTCTCTCTGAAGCCCTTACGGATGTCATGGTGGGATTTCCTTTGCCTGCTGGTCTGAATGAGTCTATGTCTTTGGCCATTCAGATCGGTCGACGCATGCGTGAGCGTAAATCTGTGCACCATTTGGCAGTATTATCCGAGCATAAACCTGAGCCTATGCAGTGCGATAGGACTTTGACCAGAGTTGAACGGCAAGAACACAGACGTCAGAATGGGCTGTGTTTCTACTGTGGTGATTCCACTCATGCTATCTCCGATTGTCCTAAGCGCACTAAGCGGTTCGTTAGGTCTGCCACCATTGGTACGGTACAGTCAAAATTTCTTTTGTCCGTTACTTTGATCTGCTCTTTGTCATCTTATTCTGTCATGGCATTTGTGGATTCAGGCGCTGCCCTGAATTTGATGGACTTGGAGTATGCTAGGCGTTGTGGGTTTTTCTTGGAGCCCTTGCAGTGTCCTATTCCATTGAGAGGAATTGATGCTACGCCTTTGACCAGGAATAAGCCTCAGTACTGGACCCAGCTGACCATGTGCATGGCTCCTGCACATCAGGAGGATATTCGCTTTCTGGTTTGTTTGTTGCATAATCTGCATGATGTGGTCGTGTTGGGGTTGCCATGGCTACAAGTCCATAACCCAGTATTAGATTGGAAATCTATGTCTGTGTCCAGCTGGGGTTGTCAGGGGGTACATGGTGATGTCCCATTTCTGTCTATTTCGTCATCCACCCCTTCTGAGGTCCCAGAGTTCTTGTCTGATTACCGGGATGTATTTGATGAGCCCAAGTCCAATGCCCTACCTCCGCATAGGGATTGTGATTGTGCTATCGATTTGATTCCTGGTAGTAAGTTTCCTAAAGGTCGACTGTTTAATTTATCTGTGCCTGAGCATGCCGCTATGCGGAGTTACGTGAAGGAGTCCTTGGAGAAGGGTCATATTCGCCCGTCATCGTCGCCATTGGGAGCGGGGTTCTTTTTTGTAGCCAAGAAGGATGGTTCGCTGAGACCTTGTATAGATTACCGCCTTCTAAATAAAATCACGGTCAAATTTCAGTACCCCTTGCCGCTGTTATCTGATTTGTTTGCTCGGATCAAGGGGGCTAGTTGGTTCACCAAGAAAGATCTTCGTGGTGCGTATAATCTTGTGCGTATTAAGCGGGGCGATGAATGGAAAACTGCATTTAATACGCCCGAGGGCCATTTTGAGTACCTAGTTATGCCTTTCGTACTTGCCAATGCTCCATCGGTGTTTCAGTCCTTTATGCATGACATCTTCCGAGAGTACCTGGATAAATTCCTGATTGTATACTTGGATGATATTTTGGTCTTCTCGGATGATAGGGAGTCTCATGTGAAGCAGGTCAGAATGGTGTTCCAGGTCCTGCGTGCTAATTCTTTGTTTGTGAAGGGATCAAAGTGTCTCTTTGGTGTTCAGAAGGTTTCATTTTTGTGGTTCATTTTTTCCCCTTCTACTATCGAGATGGACCCTGTTAAGGTCCAGGCCATCTATGATTGGTCTCAGCCGACATCTCTGAAGAGTCTGCAAAAGTTCCTGGGCTTTGCTAATTTTTATCGTCGTTTCATCTGTAATTTTTCTAGTATTGCTAAACCATTGACCGATTTGACCAAGAAGGGTGCTGATGTGGTCAATTGGTCTTCTGCTGCTGTGGAAGCTTTTCAAGAGTTAAAGCGTCGTTTTTCTTCTGCCCCTGTGTTGTGTCAACCAGATGTTTCGCTTCCGTTCCAGGTCGAAGTTGATGCTTCTGAAATTGGAGCGGGGGCTGTTTTGTCGCAAAGAGGTTCTGATTGCTCGGTGATGAAACCATGCGCCTTCTTTTTCAGGAAGTTTTCGCCTGCTGAGCAAAATTATGATGTTGGCAATCGAGAGTTGCTGGCCATGAAGTGGGCATTCGAGGAGTGGCGTCATTGGCTTGAAGGAGCTAAGCATCGCGTGGTGGTCTTGACTGATCACAAGAATTTAACTTATATCGAGTTTGCCAAACGGTTGAATCCTAGACAGGCTCGTTGGTCGCTGTTTTTCTCCCGTTTTGACTTTGTGGTTTCGTACCTTCCGGGCTCTAAAAATGTGAAGGCGGATGCCCTGTCTAGGAGTTTTGTGGCCGACTCTCCGGGTTTGTCTGAGCCGGCGGGTATTCTGAACTTCAAGGTCCATTGTGGTTCTGAATTACCTATTCATAACAGTACCCCTGCAAGATAATTGAAACTGCCTTGAGCCTAATTTTTTTTATTTTAGGCCTACTAAGTCTGTCTGCAGTCCCTCCTTCCAATTGTCCTCCGCTGAACACACCAATGCTGCCTGTGTACCCCTGCAAGATAATTGAAACTGCTTTGAGGCTAATTTTTTTATTTTATTCCTACTAAGTCTGTCTGTGGTCCCTCCTTCCATTTGTCCTCCGCTGAGCACGCCAATGCTGACCATGTACCCATGTAACTTTTTGTCATCCTGCAGTGAGCCTACTTTGTGGTGTAAGACCTACTAGCAGTGTCTGTCTGCGCCACTCAATACAGCTGTCCTCCTCTAAAAAAAAAATGGCGGATTTTCAGTGTTAAGGACGGCAGAACGCACCAAGTATAGATGATATGAAACTAGGTGCGTTCGCAGTCCGAGGTCCACCGTGCAGGTAAAGACCCTGCTCCTAGTAAGACGGACTATATGGCGGTACTAAGTATACACACATGGGTTAACTTCACCCTCCATGAAGGAAGCGATCCTGTTGCGTCACAGGACCGCAGTACCGCACATAGAGCGCGAGCAAGAAGTCAGCAAACTCAACCCCTACTCAGGATTGAAGTCCGATTAGACACTTGCTGGCACAACACCACAACTGGGTGTGTAAGGAAACTAATAAATAGAATATAAAGGCACGAGAGTGCGTGCGGTGCCGCACTGACGGACGCCACTAACCACCCAGGCTTGGGTAAGGAAAGCGCAGAGGAAGCGCACGGCGCCGTACTGGCGGACACACCAACTGGTCGCTGTGATGTGTGTTACGTGCAGATGGCTAGTCGGGCGCTAGATAGCTACCATCATCCGCGAGCAGTCAACAACACTAGGGAGGGATACTTAGGAGCTTTCATCCATCGACATACATCCATCTACACACACACATTATCAAGACAATACTAGCGCATGGCCGTGCGGTCATGCGCAGTTTATATAGTTGCAGCACAGGAAGCAGCTACAGAAGTTTTGCCCTTTCAGGACCTGCCAAGAGGACCAATGGGATGTGCTTCAGTGCCTGAGCATGTGACCCTCGATCTCCAACGGGAGATCTTGCCCTGGGCATGCTCAGTGTGTGAAAATAAGGACTTAGTCCCAGAGAAGCCCGCTCGCCGCAGATCAGTGCAGGGTACAACAGGAGAGCCAGAAAAGGCAGCAGTAACCCCCTGCACAGAATCAGTCCCAGCAAGACGCTGGGATCGGCGCCTCCGCTGAGCAGAGCCCACTGTGGCCGAAGCAGAATGGGAGACCGCAGCAGACACGGATCGAGATTCCCCCTGTGCAGCAGAGGAAACTCGACTCCTAACATTACCCCCCCTCCTAGGGCCCCCCCCCCTCCTTGAGCCTCACTACGCTTAAAAGCTGCAATAAGCAGCGGAGCCCGAATATGCTCCACAGGTCCCAGGTTCTATCCTCTGGGCCGTGACCCTTCCAGTCCACCGGATAAAATTTCTTGCCACGTACCACCTTGCACCCCACAATAGCATTCACCTCAAACTCATCCGTGGATGAACCCGATGTCCCAGCAGATGACTCAGAAAACCGGGACAAATGAACGGGCTTTAAGAGGGAAACGTGAAAAGTATCGGTGATACCAAGGCATGGAGGAATAGCCAAGCGGTAGACCACAGGGTTGACCTGTTCCAGAACCTTAAACGGGCCAATGTAGCGAGGAGCGAACTTAGTGGACTCAACTCGCAGCCTGATGTTACGGGCGGAGAGCCACACTAAGTCGCCAGAAGCAAAGACCGGAGCGGGGCGCCGGTGTGTATCAGCCGAAACCCTCATTCTCTCCTTGGAGGCCCGGATGGCATCCTGTGTGCGGTCCCAGATGTCACGTGCCTCCACCGCCCAGTCTGCCACCCTAGAATCGGTGGATGACACGGGCATGGGCACAGGGACACGCGGATGCTGGCCGTAATTAAGGAGAAAAGGAGTCTGACCAGTGGAATCGGCTACGGCGTTGTTCAAGGCAAATTCCGCCCAAGGTAGCAAAGATGCCCAGTCATCCTGCCTAGCAGAGACGAAATGTCGCAAATATGTCACCAGAGTCTGGTTGGTTCTCTCCACCAACCCATTCGTCTCGGGATGGTATGCAGAGGAGAGGTTTAACTCTATGCTGAGTAAACGGCAGAGCTCTCTCCAAAACCGAGACGCGAACTGGGGACCCCGATCGCTGACAATCTTATCAGGCATACCATGCAATCGGAAAACATGCTTAATGAACAACACCGCCAAGGCCCGTGCAGAGGGTAACCGAGGAAGCGGCACCAAATGCACCACCTTAGAGAAATGGTCGGTGACAACCCAAATAATGGAGCAGCCACGCGACTTGGGTAAGCCCACCACAAAGTCCATCCCGACCATCTCCCAGGGCCTGTCTGCCACCGGTAGAGGGTAAAGCAACCCAGCAGGCCGTTGCCGAGGAGACCGATTCTGGGCACAAGAAACGCACGCCTGAATATAGTCCCTGACATCTCGGGCCATATGCGGCCACCAGTATGTTCTCGCCAAAAGCTCAGATGTCCTCTTGGTCCCAAAATGCCCACTCACTCTGGAGGAGTGAGCCCAAGAGAGAACCTCCGGTCGCAAGTTAGCTGGTACGAAAGTCTTGCCCGGGGGCACAGACTCTAGCGAAACCGGAGCTACAGTTCTCAGGCTCTCAGAAGGGACAATAAGCCGAGGCTCCTCATCCGATGACACTACGGAGCGGGAGAGAGCGTCAGCACGAACGTTCTTCTCCCCGGAGAGGAAATGGAGAGTAAAATGAAACCGGGAGAAGAACAGGGACCATCTAGCCTGGCGAGAATTCAGCCACTGGGCCGTTTGTAGATATACCAAGTTCTTGTGGTCAGTGAAGACTTGGAAGGGAAAGCGAGCTCCCTCCAAGAGATGTCTCCACTCAGAAAAAGCCAACTTCATGGCTAGCAACTCCCTGTCCCCGATGGAATAATTCCTCTCCGCTGGTGTGAAGGTCTTGGAGAAGAAGAAGCAAGGATGCTTCCGACCTTGAGCATCCTTTTGGAAAAGGACTGCTCCAGCACCAACGGATGAGGCATCCACCTCCAAGATAAATGGTTTATCAACATCGGGGCGATGTAGGATGGGAGCGCTAGCGAAGTGTGACTTGATCGAGAGAAAGGCTTTGGAGACCTCCTCTGACCACAACTTGGGATTTGCTCCCTTCTTGGTGAGGGCAACCAAGGGAGCTACCAAAGTTGAGAAGTGTGGAATGAACTAGCGATAGTAATTAATGAACCCCATAAAGCGCTGCACCGCTTTAAGAGAATGGGGTTCCTGCCAGTCCATTACAGCCTGTAGCTTGGCAGGATCCATAGCCAAACCCTGGGCAGAGATGATATAACCAAGGAAAGGCAAGGACTCCTGCTCAAACACACACTTCTCCAACTTGGCGTAGAGGGAGTTTGCCCGTAAGAGGTCGAAGACTTTGCGAACATCTCTCCGATGGGAGTCAATATCTGGAGAGAAGATGAGAATATCATCCAGATAGACTACGACCGAGGTGGTGAGCATATCCCGGAAGATGTCGTTCACAAAGTCTTGGAAAACGGCTGGGGCATTACAGAGCCCGAAGGGCATCACCAGATATTCATAGTGCCCATCCCTGGTGTTAAAAGCCGTCTTCCATTCATCCCCTTCACGGATGCGAATCAGGTTGTAAGCACCCCGCAGATCTAACTTAGTAAATATCCTCGCTCCCCGTAGCCTATCAAACAGCTCAGATATCAGGGGTAATGGGTACTTGTTCTTAACGGTGATGGCGTTAAGACCCCTGTAGTCTATGCATGGACGTAAGTCTCCAGTCTTCTTCTGTACGAAGAAGAACCCAGCCCCTGCCGGTGACACTGACTTCCTAATGAATCCTCTTGCCAGATTCTCTTGGATGTACTGAGACATTGCCTCCGTCACCGGGAGAGATAATGGATAGACTCGACCCCGGGGAGGCTCAGCACCAGGCAAGAGGTCAATAGGACAGTCATAGGGGCGGTGAGGCGGAAGGGTCTCCGCAGCTCTTTTGGAGAACACGTCTGCATAGGGCAAATAGTGCTTGGGGAGAGAGGAAAGATCTGCGGGTACCTGTGTAGTAGCAACCTGAATGCACTCCCTCTGACATCTACCCTCGCAGGATTTACTCCATCCCAAAATTCTCCAAGAGGACCACACAATATGAGGAGAATGGTAGCGAAGCCATGGTATCCCCAACAGGACCTCATCAATTCCCTCGAGAATGACTAATAGGGAGATTATCTCCTGATGTGATGGAGACACAGAAAGCGTGAAAGGAATGGTTTGGTGGGTAATCTGTGAGGGTAGTGTTGACCCATTTACCACTCGAACGGTTACAGGTTTGGCGAGCATCACCAAGGGTATTGCGTGACGCTGGGCAAAAGAGGAAGACATAAAATTACCCTCTGCCCCAGAATCCACGCATAGCTCGACCATAAGAGTGGATGGGCGTATGGTAATTGTCCCCTTGAAGGACAACTTTGAGGCAAACGTCGCCGTGTCTAGTGTACCTCCTCCAACTGCCACTAGACGCTGACGTTTCCCTGACCGCTGAGGACCCTTGGAGGCAAGATGTCCTGACTGCTGGCAAACATGACGGACCCTATGTGCACGGGCGGACTGAGATTTGGATCCCGCTCGTGTCACCTCTAAGGCCTCATGTGACTCAGATGCCTGGATTGGAGATTACAAAGGATTGGCGAAGGTGGGAGCCAGCCGAAACCTCTGCCTACACTGGGCTCGCTCTAACCTCCGCTCGTTAAAACGGAGGTCAATACGAGTAGAGACAGTTATTAACTCCTCCAGTGTGGCAGGAATCTCCCTAGTGGCCAGAGCGTCCTTAACGTGATCAGCCAGGCCCCTCCAAAATATGGGGATAAGGGCTTTATCCGACCACTCCAGCTCAGAAGCTAAAGTACGGAAGCGGACGGTAAAATGGCTGACCAAGAACTCACCCTGAGTTAATGCCAGTAGTTGGAGCGCTGTGTCATGGGTGACATGAGGTCCTAAAAAGACCTTTTTCAGAGTGCTCAGAAACAACGGAGCACTCTGCACCACATGATCATCACGTTCCCACAGCGGCGTAGCCCACTCCAACGCCCTGTCCGACAAGAGAGAGACAATAAATCCCACCTTAGCCCGCTCTGTAGGAAAACGTGCAGCCAGGAGCTCGAGGTGGATAGAGCACTGACTCACGAATCCCATACAAGTTTTGCAATCTCCAGAAAACTTTTCTGGCAACGGGAGGCGAGATAATGTCGGAACAGGGGTGGCAGTGGACAAGGTTGCTGCAGCCACGCTAGCAGCCTGTACAGCAACTGCGGTAACATCCACAGCTGAGGTTGAGCTCTCGAGAGCCGACTACCTACCCTTCAGCTGCTGGATATACCGCCAAGATTGCTGAATGTCCGCCATTTACTAGCCACACCTTGGCGCTAGTATTATGTTAAGGCTGGCGGAATGCACCAAGTATAGATGATATGAAACTAGGTGCGTTCGCAGTCCCAGGTCCACCGTGCAGGTAATGACCCTGCTGCTAGTAAGACGGACTATATGGCGGTACTAAGTATACACACATGGGTTAACTTCACCCTGCATGAAGGAAGCGATCCTGTTGTGTCACAGGACCGCAGTACCGCACATAGAGTGCGAGCAAGAAGTCAGCGAACTCAACCCCTACTCAGGATTGAAGTCCGATTAGACACTTGCTGGCACAACACCACAACTGGGTGTGTAAGGAAACTAATAAATAGAATATAAAGGCACGAGAGTGCATGCAGTGCCGCACTGACGGACGCCACTAACCACCCAGGCTTGGGTAAGGAAAGCGCAGAGGAAGCGCATGGCGCCGTACTGGCGGACACAGCAACTGGACGCTGTGATGTGTGTTACGTGCAGATGGCTAGTCGGGCGCTAGATAGCTACCATCATCCGTGAGCAGTCAACAACACTAGGGAGGGATACTTAGGAGCTTTCATCCATCGACATACATCCATCTACACACACACATTATCAAGACAATACTAGCGCATGGCCGTGCGGTCATGCGCAGTTTATATAGTTGCAGCACAGGAAGCAGCTACAGAAGTTTTGCCCTTTCAGGACCTGCCAAGAGGACCAATTGGATGTGCTGCAGTGCCTGAGCATGTGACCCTCGATCTCCAACGGGAGATCTTGCCCTGGGCATGCTTAGTGTGTGCAAATAAGGACTTAGTCCCAGAGAAGCCCACTCGCCGCAGATCAGTGCAGGGTACAACAGGAGAGCCAGAAAAGGCAGCAGTAACCCCCTACACAGAATCAGTCCCAGCAAGACGCTGGGAGCGGCGCCTCCGCTGAGCAGAGCCCACTGCGGCCGAAGCAGAATGGGAGACCGCAGCAGACACGTATCGAGATTCCCCCTGTGCAGCAGAGGAAACTCGACTCCTAACATTCAGCTTGTCAGAATTATAAAACTGCATTGGGGCGACAAGTTTCGTTGTGGTCTACATACTGAGTCTTCCGCTCCAAGGTGTTCTCTCTGTTGCCTCTCCTTCGCTTCTATCTTGAAGCTCTTGGTAAGTAGTTGTTGAAACAACACTGCATTAGGCCTACAAGTTGGGTCTGGGTTGTAGAGACAATGTCTGCTGCTCCAAGGTGTTCTCCAGGTTGCCTCTCCATAGCTTCAATCTTCATGCTCTTGTTAAGTAGTTGTTGAAACAACACTGCATTAGGCCTACAAGTTGGGTCTGGGTTGTAGAGACGGTGTCTCCCGCTGCAAGGTGTTCTCCAGGTTGCCTCTCCATAGCTTCAATCTTCATGCTCTTGTTAAGTAGTTGTTGAAACAACACTGCATTAGGCCTACAAGTTGGGTCTGGGTTGCAGAGACGGTGTCTGCCGCTCCAAGGTGTTCTCCAGGTTGCCTCTCCATGGTGTTCTCCAGGTTGCCTTTCGATAGCTTCAATCTTCATGCTCTTGTTAAGTAGTTGTTGAAACAAAACTGCATTAGGCCTACAAGTTGGATCTGGGTTGTAGAGACGGTGTCTCCTGCTCCAAGGTGTTCTCCAGGTTGCCTCTCCATGGTGTTCTCCAGGTTGTCTCTCCATAACTTCTATCTTCTAGCTCTCATTAAGCAATTGTTGAAACAACACTGCATTAGGCCTACAAGTTGGGTCTGTCTTGTAGAGACGTTGTCTCCCGCTCCAAGGTGTTCTCCAGGTTGCCACATAATCGAAGCTGCATAGAGCCTATTTTGTTATTTTAGGCCTACTAAGTCTTTCTGCGGTCCCTCCTTCCAATTGTCCTCCACTGAGCACACCAATGAAGACCGTGTACCCATGTAACCTTTTTTAAACCTGCATTGAGCCACTCAATACAGCTGTCCTCTTTAAAAAAATGACCTGCAATTATCAGGTTTTCAGCCTATCGGAAATTTAAAACTGCAGTGGGGCTACTAGTTTGGTTGGGGCCTACTACCAGTGTCTGCCGCTCCAAGGTGTTCTCCTGGTTGCCTTTCCTGAGATTCTATCTTCAGGCTCTTGTTAATAAGTTGTTAAATGGAACAACTGCATTTGGCCTACTAGTTGGGTTGGGGCCTACTAACAGTGTCTGCCGCTCCTTGCTGTTCTCCTGGTTTCCTGTCCTGAAATTCCATTTTTAGGCTCTCGTTAAGTAGTTGTTAATGTTAGACTGCATTTGGCCTACTAGTTGGGTTGGGGCCTACTATCGGTGTCTGCCGCTCCTTGATGTTCTCCTCCATTGAACAAACCAGTGCCGCCTGTTTACTTCTGTTACCAATTTTGAACTGCATTTAGCCTACTTACTGATTTGGGCCTACTCACTGTGTCAGCTGTTGTGAATTCTGTTGTCGGGCTCCCTCCTGTGGTCATGAATGGTACTTCGGCTGGTTCTGTCCATGGACTTCCTCTGGTGGGTGTTTCTGAGTTTCCTTCCACAGGTGACGAGGTTAATTCGTTAGCTGGCTGCTCTATTTAACTCCACTTAGATCTTTGCTCCATGCCACCTGTCAATGTTCCAGTATTGGTCTAGTTCACTCCTGGATCGTTCTTGTGACCTGTCTTCCCAGCAGAAGCTAAGTTCCAGCTTGTATTTCTTTTGTTTGCTATTTTTCTGTCCAGCTTGCTATTTTTATTGTTCTCTTGCTTGCTGGAAGCTCTGGGACGCACCGTGAGCCTGTGCGGAGGGTCTTTTTGCGCCCTCTGCGTGGTCTTTTTGTAGGTTTTTGTGCTGACCACAAAGTAACCTTTCCTATCCTCGGTCTGTTCAGTAAGTCGGGCCTCACTTTGCTAAATCTATTTCATCTCTGTGTTTGTATTTTCATCTTTACTCACAGTCAATGTATGTGGGGGGCTGCCTTTTCCTTTGGGGAATTTCTCTGAGGCAAGGTAGGCTTTATTTTTCTATCTTCAGGGCTAGCTAGTTCCTTAGGCTGTGCCGAGTTGCATAGGGAGCGTTAGGCGCAATCCACGGCTATTTCTAGTGTGTTTGATAGGATTAGGGATTGCGGTCAGCAGAGTTCCCACGTCCCAGAGCTCGACCTTTATTATCAGTAACTATCAGGTCATTCCGTGTGCTCTTAACCACCAGGTCCATTATTGTCCTGACCACCAGGTCATAAAAGTCAGCCTCTCATTACAGTTGTACTCCACTGAACAAAGCAATGCCCCCTGGTTAGTCCTGTTACCAATTTTGAACTGCATTTAGCCCACTTTATTCTTTGGGCCTATATCTGTGTTTCCTCCTCATCCTGCCCATTGCTCAGCCAGTGATAGATCAGTCTGCTGGTACATTGACCCATAACGCAACATTCCCCGTGCACGCTACACAGCAATATTGTGACCCTGATGAAAGTCAGGTTCCCCTTCCCGCATACCATACCACCTTACACGGGGACAAAGAGGAAGGTGCAGATGAAAGTGCAGGTTCCTGTTATGACCTAGTGGTTAGGAGCACCCGGCATGACCTGATAGTTAAACTCACACAGGACAAGCTCTGGGATGTGGGAGCTCTGCTGACCGCAGGCCCTAATCCTATCACAACAACTAGAAATAGCCATGGAGCGTTCCTAACACTCCCTAGACGCCTCTTCACAGCCTAAGAGCTAGCTAGCCCTAGAGAAAGAAAATAAAGCCTACCTTGCTTCAGAGAAATTCCCCAAAGGAAAAGGCAGCCCCCCACTTATATTGACTGTGAGTAAAGATGAAAGTCACAAACGCAGAAATGAAACAGGTTTCAGCAAAGGGAGGCCAGACTTACTAAACAGACAGAGGATAGGAAAGGTATATTTGCGGTCAGCACAAAAAACTACAAAGACCACGCAGAGTGTGCAAAAAGACCTCCGCACCGACTAACAGTGCGGAGATGCCACTCTGCATCCCAGAGCTTCCAGCTAGCAAGACAAAATCATGATAACCAGCTGGACAAGGAAACAATGAACAAATAATAACTATCAGGAACTTAGCTTCTGCTGGAGAAGACAGGTCACCAGAAAGATCCAAGAGCGAACTGAACCAATGCAGGAACATTGACAGCTGGCATGGAGTAACGCTCTGAGTGGAGTTAAATAGAGCAGCCAACCAAAGGATAAACCACGTCACCTGTGTAAGGAACCTCAGAAGCAGCAGCTTCACTCACAGCCACCAGAGGGAGTCCATGGACAGAAGTCGCCGAAGTACCATTCGCGACCACAGGAGGGAGTTCGACAACAGAATTCACAACAGTACCCCCCCCCTTGAGGAGGGGTCACCGAACCCTCACCAGAGCCCCCAGGCCGATCAGGATGAGCCAAATGAAAGGCACGAACTAGATCGGCAGCATGAACATCAGAGGCAAAAACCCAGGAATTAGCTTCCTGACCATAACCCTTCCACTTGACCAGGTACTGGAGTTTCCGTCTCGAAATACGAGAATAAAAAATCTTCACCACATACTCCAACTCCCCCTCGACCAACACCGGGGCAGGAGGATCAACGGAGGGAACCATAGGCGCCACGTATTTCCGCAACAACGACCTATGGAACACATTATGGATGGCAAAAGAAGCTGGAAGGTCCAAACGAAATGACACAGGATTAAGAACTTCAGAAATCTTTTATGGCCCAATGAAACGAGGCTTAAACTTAGGAGAGGAAACCTTCATAGGAACATGACGAGATGACAACCAAACCAAATCCCCAACACGAAGTCGGGGACCAACACAGCGCCGGTGGTTAGCGAAACGTTGAGCCTTCTCCTGGGACAATGTCAAATTGTCCACCACATGAGTCCAAATCTGCTGCAACCTGTCCACCACCGTATCCACACCAGGACAGTCTGAATGCTCAACCTGCCCTGAAGAGAAACGAGGATGGAAACCAGAATTACAGAAAAAAGGAGAAACTAAAGTAGCCGAGCTGGCCCGATTATTAAGGGCGAACTCAGCCAAAGGCAAGAAGGACACCCAATCATTCTGATCAGCAGAAACAAAGCATCTCAGATATGTTTCCAAACTCTGATTAGTTCGTTCGGTTTGGCCATTAGTCTGAGGATGGAAAGCCGAAGAAAAAGACAAATCAATGCCCATCTTAGCACAAAAGGACCGCCAAAACCTCGAAACAAACTGGGAACCTCTGTCCGAGACGATGTTCTCTGGAATGCCATGCAAACGAACCACATGCTGGAAAAACAATGGCACCAAATCAGAGGAGGAAGGCAATTTAGACAAGGGTACCAAATGGACCATCTTAGAGAAGGGATCACAAACCACCCAAATGACCGACATCCTTTGAGAAACAGGGAGATCAGAAATAAAATCCATGGAAATATGCGTCCAGGGCCTCTTCGGGACCGGCAAGGGCAAAAGCAACCCACTGGCATGAGAACAGCAGGGCTTAGCCCGAGCACAAGTCCCACAGGACTGCACAAAAGAATGCACATCCCGTGACAAAGAAGGCCACCAAAAGGATCTAGCCACCAAATCTCTGGTACCAAAGATTCCAGGATGACCAGCCAACACCTAACAATGAACCTCAGAGATAACTCTACTAGTCCATCTATCAGGAACAAACAGTCTCTCCGCTGGACAACGGTCAGGTCTATCAGCCTGAAACTTCTGCAGCACGCGCCGCAAATCAGGGGAGATGGCAGACAAAATTACCCCCTCTTTAAGAATACCCGCCGGCTCCGGAACACCCGGAGAGACAGGCACAAAACTCCTTGACAGGGCATCAGCCTTCACATTCTTAGATCCCGGAAGGTATGAAACCACAAAATCAAAACGGGAGAAAAAGAGCGACCATCGAGCCTGTCTAGGATTCAACCGTCTGGCAGACTCGAGATAAATCAAATTCTTGTGATCCGTCAAGACCACCACGCGATGTTTAGCTCCTTCAAGCCAATGTCGCCACTCCACGAATGCCCACTTCATGGCCAACAACTCTCGATTGCCAACATCATAATTGCGCTCAGCAGGCGAGAATTTTCTAGAAAAGAAGGCACATGGTTTCATCACTGAGCCATCAGAACTTCTTTGCGACAAAACAGCCCCTGCTCCAATCTCAGAAGCATCAACCTCGACCTGAAACGGGAGCGAAACATCTGGCTGGCACAACACAGGGGCAGAAGAAAAACGATGCTTCAACTTCTGAAAAGCCTCTACAGCCGCATAGGACCAATTGACCACATCAGCACCTTTCTTGGTCAAATCAGTCAACGGTTTAGCAATACTAGAAATATTAGCGATGAAGCGATGGTAAAAATTAGCAAAGCCCAGGAACTTCTGCAGGCTCTTCACAGATGTCGGCTGAGTCCAATCATAAATGGCCTGAACTTTAACAGGGTCCATCTCGATAGTAGAAGGGGAAAAAATGAAACCCAAAAATGAAACCTTCTGAACTCCAAAGAGACACTTTGACCCCTTCACAAACAAGGAATTCGCATGAAGGACCTGGAACACCATTCTGACCTGCTTCACATGAGACTCCCAATCATCCGAAAAGACCAAAATGTCATCCAAATATACAATCATGAATCTATCCAGGTACTCTCGAAAGATGTCATGCATAAAGGACTGAAACACAGATGGAGCATTAGAAAGCCCGAATGGCATAACCAGGTACTCAAAATGGCCCTCGGGCGTATTAAATGCTGTTTTCCATTCATCGCCCTGTTTAATTCGCACAAGATTATACGCCCCTCGAAGATCTATCTTGGTGAACCAACTAGCCCCCTTAATCCAAGCAAACAAATCAGACAGCAGCGGCAAAGGATACTGAAATTTGACTGTGATCTTATTAAGAAGGCAGTAATCAATACAAGGTCTCAAAGAGCCATCCTTCTTGGCCACAAAAAAGAACCCTGCTCCCAATGGTGACGACGACGGGCGAATATGACCCTTCTCCAAGGATTCCTTTATATAACTCTGCATAGCGGCGTGCTCTGGCACAGATAAATTAAACAGACGGCCCTTAGGAAACTTACTACCAGGAATCAAATTAATAGCACAATCGCAATCCCTATGAGGAGGTAGGGCACCGGATTTGGGCTCTTCAAATACATCCCGGTAATCTGATAAAAACTCAGGGACTTCAGAAGGAGTCGAAGGCGAAATTGACAACAATGGAACATCACCATGTACCCCCTGACAACCCCAGCCGGACACAGACATAGATTTCCAATCTAACACTGGATTATGGACATGTAACCATGGCAACCCCAAAACGACCACATCATGCAGATTATGCAACACCAAAAAGCGAATATCCTCCTGATGTGCAGGAGCCATGCATATGGTCAATTGAGTCCTGTACTGAGGCTTATTCTTGGCCAAAGGCGTAGCATCAATTCCTCTCAATGGAATAGGATACTGCAAGGGCTCCAAGAAAAAACCTCAGCGCCTGGCAAACTCCAAGTCCATCAAATTCAGGGCAGCGCCTGAATCCACAAATGCCATAACAGAATAGGACGACAGAGCGCAAATCAGAGTAACGGACAAAAGAAATTTAGACTGTACTGTACCAATGGTGGCAGACCTAGCGAACCGCTTAGTGCGCTTAGGACAATCGGAGATAGCATGAGTGGATTCACCACAGTAAAAACACAGCCCATTCCGACGTCTGTGTTCTTGCCGTTCAGCTCTGGTCAAAGTCCTATCACACTGCATAGGCTCAGGCCTATGCTCAGAGAATACCGCCAGATGGTGCACAGCTTTGCGCTCGAGCAAGCGCCGATCGATCTGAATGGCCAAGGACATAGACTCATTCAGACCAGCAGGCGTGGGAAATCCCACCATGACATCCTTAAGGGCTTCAGAAAGACCCTTTCTGAAAATTGCAGCCAGAGCACACTCATTCCACTGAGTAAGCACAGACCACTTTCTAAACTTCTGACAGTACACCTCTGCTTCATCCTGAACCTGACACAAAGCCAGCAAGATTTTTTCTGCCTGATCCACTGAATTTGGTTCATCATAAAGCAATCCAAGCGCCAGAAAAAACGCATCAACATCACACAACGCAGGATCTCCTGGCGCAAGGGAAAATGCCCAGTCTTGAGGGTCACCACGCAACAAAGAAATAATGATTTCTACCTGTTGAACGGGGTCATCAGAGGAGCGGGGTTTCAAAGCTAGAAACAGTTTACAATTATTTTTGAAATTCAGAAACTTAGATCTATCCCCAGAAAATAAATCAGGAATAGGAATTCTAGGCTCTAACATAGGATTCTGAACCACAGAATCTTGAATGTTTTGTACCCTTGCAGTGAGATTATCCACACAAGAGGACAGACCTTGAATGTCCACCTCTACACCTGTGTCCTGAACCACCCAAAGGTTTAAGGGAAAAGAAAGACAAAACACAGTGCAAAGAAAAAAAATGGTCTCAGAACTTCTCTTATCCCTCTATTGAGATGCATTAATACTTTGGGCCAGCTGTACTGTTATGACCTAGTGGTTAGGAGCACCCGGCACGACCTGATAGTTAAACTCACACAGGACAAGCTCTGGGATGTGGGAGCTCTGCTGACCGCAGGCCCTAATCCTATCACAACAAGTAGAAATAGCCGTGGAGCGTTCTTAACACTCCCTAGACGCCTCTTCACAGCCTAAGAGCTAGCTAGCCCTAGAGAAAGAAAATAAAGCCTACCTTGCCTCAGAGAAATTCCCCAAAGGAAAGGGCAGCCCCCCACATATATTGACTGTGAGTAAAGATGAAAGTCACAAACGCAGAAATGAAACAGGTTTCAGCAAAGGGAGGCCAGACTTACTAAACAGACAGAGGATAGGAAAGGTATCTTTGCGGTCAGCACAAAAAACTACAAAGACCACGCAGAGTGTGCAAAAAGACCTCCGCACCGACTAACAGTGCGGAGATGCCACTCTGCATCCCAGAGCTTCCAGCTAGCAAGACAAAATCATGATAACCAGCTGGACAAGGAAACAATGAACAAATAATAACTATCAGGAACTTAGCTTCTGCTGGAGAAGACAGGTCACCAGAAAGATCCAAGAGCGAACTGAACCAATGCAGGAACATTGACAGCTGGCATGGAGTATTGATCTGAGTGGAGTTAAATAGAGCAGCCAACCAAAGGATAAACCACGTCACCTGTGTAGGGAACCTCAGAAGCAGCAGCTTCACTCACAGCCACCACAGGGAGACCATGGACAGAACTCGCCGAAGTACCATTCACGACCACAGGAGGGAGTTCGACAACAGAATTCACAACAGGTTCCTTCATCAGGTGGGGGGAGGAATACTCGTTGGCGATGTCACTGGCACAGGGCCCCTCATAGTACGCAAAAGTGTAGCTGCCGGTGGGAGGCGCCCTCGCCATGCAAACACACCGCCGTACTTTGAGGGGCCCTGTGCCAGTGCCAATGCCAATGAGTGGGTCCCCCCTGCTTGCTCAGGATCACAGCACTTGCAAAGTTGAAATTCTTACCTCTCCCTGCTCCACTGCTGTGACGTGGTCCAGATTTCCTGGGCCCACTAAATACTTGAACCAGCCCTACCCCCCACAACTTTAGCCAAATGACCCCCAATTTCCAATGCCTTACTATTATTATAAGGCAAATTGAGATTGACAAGCTTCAGTAACAAGAATGTATGATTTTGCCATTAAAATGGGCACTGTACATGTTTTCCTGGCCTCCACTCACTGCCGACTATGCTCCCCCATTGACTTGCATTGGGTTTCGTGTTTCGGTCGATCCCCAACTTTTTGCGATAATCGGCCGATTCCACTCGACTGTTGAGATAGTCGGGTTTCGCGAAACCCTACTCGACCCTAAAAAACTAAAAGTCGCTCAACCCTAATCAGGACATCTGGACCCAGGGTCACCGGCAGACACCGGACAGGAGTCGTTTGGTTCCGGACATCCAACATGACCTACAGGCAACACCCGTCATCAGGCTCCAAGCAGAGGTCATCAGGTTCCAGACTGCGGTCGTCAGGCTCCGGGCATCGGACCTAGGAAGGAACTCAAGCGTGATAGTGCAAATATCGCAATACTGGACGTGAGCCAGATGGGGTTAACACCGCATGGTAGTCAGAGCACAGAGCAGTAGATGCTCAGCAGAAACACCGGTTTCAAGAGACTCAAAGTCACTGGGAGTGAGGCTCCAGATGCAGAGGGATTCCAGCAACATAATCACAGCAGACACAGTTCAGACAGGTTCAGGATCAAGGATTCGGGCCTGGATATACTGCCTACAGGACAGGCGCCAGAACAGGACAAAACAGGAATCAAGGCAAAGACTTTGGTACCAAAATATAGACAGGAGAGGTGCAGGAGCACAAACACACATAGCAAAGTTCAGGAGCTTTGTGAGTAGCTCAGGCCCCACCCATAGGGTAGGGGAACTTTAATTAGGAGCTGCCCTCAGCAATTGGCTGGGGACAGCATTTCAAGTAGACACCCTAACCCTGATAAAAGCAGGGGAGGTGTGGCCGCACACGCCCTTAGCACATACAGAAACCATTACAGCACAATCAGTGCAGGAACTGTGGCTTAGGGCACCGGCACAAGGCTGTAACTGCACACACTGACACATGTGGAAAGTCATGCACCAGCTGCAAATGACCTCACAACCCATGGACAGCTTCCACAGCGGCAACCAGGGATCGCACATGAGGAAGGTCATGCAATAGAAAAGGTCTAACCACTATGTACGGCTGTGCAGCAGAGGAGCGAACTGAGAAGGCTCCATCCAGGTAACAGCCAACAGTAACCAAGCTCAAATTAGGGGGAAAAGAGTAAAGGGTTAAAGCAAACATATGCATTGTCACGCCGAAAACCAGATACAGACAGAAAGGCGTGACATAATCCTGTACCAGTCCAGACCCCTACAGCTCTTTGGCTCCTGTTTCCACATGACCGCACTTCCTATCTGTTGTGTAGCCGTTATAACAGTGTTTGGAGTGAACATTGTCTTAATCTTAATTACCATTCATGAAAAACTTCAAAAACTTGAATCCTGAAATACATATTTTGCATTGTCTTTATGAGATTTATGTGTAAAGCATTTTATTATTTAGATGGGCGAAATGATGAAACTAAAACGAATTATTACAAAACTAATGACTGTTGCGCCCGCTATTCCCTGGTGCTTTAAGGTTGACTCCAGGAAAATGATTATAAAAAGCCGCTTTAGGAGTATAGCCACAGAAAGAAGAAGCCAAACACACATTACATAATGAAGATATAATTTATTACTTTAACTCTTTATCTCCATAAATACCTGTCTTTTATTGCTGATGTTACTTTGTATTATTCAGGATTATCTACTTTACTATCATCTAGACGTCATCACAAGGTTCATGTGTAAATTAAACCAAAGTGAAATAAGTGAAATGTAAAATATAATTCAAAAATTATTTTTTTTTAAATAATTTTTTGTCTTCGTTTCTCTCTTTTCAGCTTTCCCAGATCTCCTGTTTTGTTATTGTAGATACAATCTGCCTATATTCTTCTCTAGTGTAAATCTAACATACCGGTAGATGCCACAGAGGAGAGTTTTGCAGGAAACTCTAATATCGTACATTCCAGGTGAGTCTCAACTTTTCATGATCAACCGTTTGTATTTCTGGTCCTTCTGCATCTTAAGAAGATTAATTCGAAATGTGAAACTAGATCCATCTTTGTCTTTCCGTGGACATTACATAACTTGTGATTTCTATTCTGTAGTAATTTCTATCTCAGATGTTCATCTGTCATGATTCTTGGTTCCTGAATTGTTCTTTCTTCATAGCTGATCAATCATTTATCCATATAATCAACATATTTAGCAGATGAACAATTGCCCTATTGTCTTAGTTCTCTAACGTTATGTCCTGTTAATATTTTGTCAACGTTTTATAAAATTCATCTTTAATCTAGTGTTTGAGTTTCACTCACAGTCCCCATTATATTGTACTGCTGGAAAAATCAAGATTTCATAAAACAAACACTTAAGAATCTTAAAAATAAAAAACGAAAGTTAAAGGTTATTAAGGGGTTATTATTAAATTGAAAAGGAGCTGAGCTGCAGTTACAATTACTTAAACAATCAAAAATCTTCTGGCTGATAACCTAAAGTAAATTATTATCAGAGAAACTAGAATCTTTTTATAACTGTAGAGAACTGAAGTAAACAATTTACTTCCGAGCACAACGCACCTTCCATTTTTTTCACGATATGGCTGAAAAAACAGATAATGTGACTTTCATCATGGATCTTGGAAATAAGACCCTTGTTACAGAATTTATCCTGATTGGTTTTTCCTGGAATTTCCAGATTTGCATCTTCCTTTTTATTTTCTTCTTTATCATTTACATAATGACCATGTTTGGGAACGGATTCCTAATCTTCACCGTGATCGTCAGTCCTCAGTTACACACTCCGATGTATTATTTCCTCTGTAATTTGTCTTTCATTGATTTGTTCTATTCATCAAATGCTCTTCCAAGGTTCCTCTTTGATGTTTTATCAAAGCGTCGAAGAATTTCTGTCCTTATGTGCTTGACACAGACGGTCACTGGCCTTATCTTGGCAGGGGTCGAGTGTGTATTGCTGGCGGTGATGGCCTATGACCGGTACATCGCTATATGCTTCCCCTTACATTACACCACCATTATGAGCTGGAGGGTGTGTAGGAACATCACTATCAGTATGTGGTCAGAAAACATATTTATGTCATTGTTCCCCGTCATATTGCGTTCTTTCGTATTCTGTAAAGAAAATCAACTGAATCATTTCTATTGTGAGGCCTTGTTGATCCTAGAGTTGGCGTGTGGTGACATCTTCATTTACAAATTAGTTATTGTTGTTTCAGGATTTTTTACACTTTTGGTAGTTCCTGTTTTTATAATTATCTCTTATATTTGTATCATCACTTCCATATTACAGATCCGTTCTTCACAAGGAAGATCTAAAGCCTTCTCCACCTGCTCTTCCCATCTTACATTGGTTATCCTGTTCTTTGGGACCGGTATACCCATGTACATGGGGCAGGCGAGAAGTTTCTCTCCTTATCTGAAATATATTTCCCTAATTTATATCGTTTTGACACCCCTTCTAAATCCTTTGATCTACAGCTTGAGGAATGATGAAGTGAAAGGAGCCTTTGCCAAAACACTGACCAGATGTATAAAATCACAGGATCACCGGCTACGTTGAATGGATTGAACAATTTATTGTGAAAATAAACCTTCATGGGGTTCCAGCTCCGCTTCCACAGTCCTTTCCACCGGTCTTGTGCATAGCTGACTGCAACGACAACATTCTGTGTATGTCTGATAACCACTGCAGCCAATCTCTGGCCTTGTACTGTGGCTAGTGATTGGTTGCAGTAGTCTAATGAGATTTATAGTTCACTAAATGGTGGCCTGATTCTAACGCATCGGTTATTCTAGAATATGCATGTCCACGTAGTTTATTGGCCAGCCACGTAGTATATTGCCCAGTCACGTAGTATATTGCCCAGCCACGTAGTATATTGCCCAGCCACTTAGTATATTGCCCAGCCACGTAGTATATTGATTAAGTACAAAGAAAGAAAAAAGCCAGCTCACCGATATGTGCAAGGAGCACGGAACTTCGTCCTGACTCGACGTAGTGCAAATCCAAGTAAAAGAGAAAAATGTTCCAGCTTCTTGATAAAATGTAAAACTTTAATCCATCATATAAAATAGTAGAAGACACACTCCTGGGATAATGCCATATCACAAGTGAAGAAAGCTACGCGTTTCGACCACACGGTCTTTGTCACAGCTATATTTTATTTATATTATATTTTTTAGAATATCTGGCAATGGTTTATATGTTTTTGTGATTATAAGTACTCTTGGTCAGGTGAGACGCTTTTTTTTTTTTATTTATTTATTTTTTTTTACCTTTCCATTCGTAGGTAAGTCCTTCTTATACTGGATGGACTGTTGAGTAGATCAGCTGTGACAAAGACCGTATGGTCGAAACGCGTAGCTTTCTTCACTTGTGATATGGCATTATCCCAGGAGTGTGTTTTCTACTATTTTATATGATGGATTAAAGTTTTACATTTTATCAAGAAGCTGGAACATTTTTCTCTTTTACGTAGTATATTGCACAGCCATGTAGTATATTGCCCAGCCATGTAGTATATTGCCCAGTCACGTAGTATATTGCCCAGCCCCGTAGTATATTGCCCAGTCACGTATTATATTGCCCAGTTACATAGTATATTGCCCAGTGACGTAGTATACAGGACAGAGCCACATAGTATATTGTCCAGTGACGTAGTATATTGGCCAGTCACGTAGTATATTGCCCAGCCATGTACAGTGGGGCAAAAAAGTATTTAGTCAGTCAGCAATAGTGCAAGTTCCACCACTTAAAAAGATGAGAGGCGTCTGTAATTTACATCATAGGTAGACCTCAACTATGGGAGACAAACTGAGAAACAAAAAACCAGAAAATCACACTGTCTGTTTTTTTAACATTTTATTTGCATATTATGGTGGAAAATAAGTATTTGGTCACAAACAAACAATCAAGATTTCTGGCTCTCACAGACCTGTAACTTCTTCTTTAAGAGTCTCCTCTTTCGTCCACTCATTACCTGTAGTAATAGCACCTGTTTAAACTTGTTATCAGTATAAAAAGACACCTGTGCACACCCTCAAACAGTTTGACTCCAGACTCCACTATGGTGAAGACCAAAGAGCTGTAAAAGGACACCAGAAACAAAATTGTAGCCCTGCACCAGGCTTGGAAGACTGAATCTGCAATAGCCAACCAGCTTGGAGTGAAGAAATCAACAGTGGGAGCAATAATTAGAAAATGGAAGACATACAAGACCACTGATAATCTCCCTCGATCTGGGGCTCCACGCAAAATCCCACCCCGTGGGGTCAGAATGATCACAAGAACGGTGAGCAAAAATCCCAGAACCACGCGGGGGGACCTAGTGAATGAACTGCAGAGAGCTGGGACCAATGTAACAAGGCCTACCATAAGTAACACACTACGCCACCATGGACTCAGATCCTGCAGTGCCAGACGTGTCCCACTGCTTAAGCCAGTACATGTCCGGGCCCGTCTGAAGTTTGCTAGAGAGCATTTGGATGATCCAGAGGAGTTTGGGGAGAATGTCCTATGGTCTGATGAAACCAAACTGGAACTGTTTGGTAGAAACACAACTTGTCGTGTTTGGAGGAAAAAGAATACTGAGTTGCATCCATCAAACACCATACCTACTGTACAGCATGGTGGTGGAAAAAATCACTACATCAATCAGTGGGAGATAAATATTGGCCTCTGGGCTTGTGTGCCACTCCTGACTCCTGTGTGCGTCATCTCTCACTCAGTGGGCCATAGAAAGCCTTTTTTTGTTTTATTTGTTTTCTAAATTCTCCCTGAAAAAATCATTTTATTTTATTTGGTTTCTAAATTCTTCCTGAAAAAATCATTTTATTCTATTATTTTTTTTTCCTAAAGTCTCCCTGAAAAAAAAAAAAAAAAACAAATCAGTGGGAGATTAATATTGCCCTTTCTGCTTGTGTGCCAGTCTTGACTCCTGGGTGTGCCATCTCTCTCTCTCTCTCCAATTGTGGGCCATAGAAAGCCTATTATTTTTTTTAGCTTGATTTGGGTTCCAAAATCTACCTGAAAAATTCACTACATCAATCAGTGGGAGATAAATATTGGCCTCTGGGCTTGTGTGCCACTCCTGACTCCTGTGTGCGTCATCTCTCACTCAGTGGGCCATAGAAAGCCTTTTTTTGTTTTATTTGTTTTCTAATTTCTCCCTGAAAAAATCATTTTATTTTATTTGGTTTCTAAATTCTTCCTGAAAAAATCATTTTATTCTATTATTTTTTTTTCCTAAAGTCTCCCTGAAAAAACAAAAACAAAAACAAATCAGTGGGAGATTAATATTGCCCTTTCTGCTTGTGTGCCAGTCTTGACTCCTGGGTGTGCCATCTCTCTCTCTCTCTCTCCAATTGTGGGCCATAGAAAGCCTATTATTTTTTTAGCTTGATTTGGGTTCCAAAATCTACCTGAAAAAATCACTACATCAATCAGTGGGAGATAAATATTGGCCTCTGGGCTTGTGTGCCACTCCTGACTCCTGTGTGCGTCATCTCTCACTCAGTGAGCCATAGAAAGCCTTTTTTTGTTTTATTTGTTTTCTAAATTCTCCCTGAAAAAATCATTTTATTTTATTTGGTTTCTAAATTCTTCCTGAAAAAATCATTTTATTCTATTATTTTTTTTTCCTAAAGTCTCCCTGAAAAAAAAAAAAATCATATCAGTGGGAGATTAATATTTACATTTGTGCTTCAGTGACAGTCCTGCGTGTGTGGCATCTCTCTCATTTGTTGCCACCAACAACAGAGTGTGTAACATTGTGCCTGATTTTCGTTGTGGTCTCACTCACCTGTAAAGGGGTAGCTAAATCATACTGAAGTTATAGCTCACCGTGTAAGTTGTGTGACAGCAACAAATACCGTTAGTTTGTTTACGTTTTTAAAACAATGAGGAAGTCTGGTGGAAGAGGTCGTGGCCGGGGGCGTTCATTGTCAGCTGGTAATGAGGGTAGTGGTAGTGGTGGAGCATTAGCTGATCGTGGGAAAAAAAATATTGCACCTAAGTCTGGAGCTGTGGAGCCAGGTTCGTCGTCTGGCTACACAAGGCCTCGAACGCTCCCTTTTCTGGGAGTAGGAAAACCGCTTTTAAAGCCAGAGCAGCAAGAGCAAGTTTTGGCTTATCTTGCTGACTCAGCCTCTAGCTCTTTTGCCTCCTCTCGTGAAACTGGTAAATGTCAAAGCAGCGCGTCGTTAGTGGATGTTCACGGTCAGGGACAAGTCGCTTCCTTGTCCTCTTCAGCAAAAACAACAACAGAGAAGAATGCAGCAGGCGACACAACGGGTTACTCCATGGAGCTCTTTACACATAGCCCTGGCTTACAAAGTGAAGCATTTACACATAGCCCTGGCTTACAAAGTGAAGCAGTTAACAGTCCATGCCCATTACAAGTTGAATCTGACATGGAGTGCACTGATGCACAGCCACAGCCAGACTACTATGCTGGTCCTTTGACTCAGACCACAACATTGCCCTCGCAGGGTAATGATCAAGAATCAGACCCTGATGAGACTATGTTGCCCCATCACGAACGCTATACCACCGACTGACACGGTGACACAGACGAAGTTGCACACGAGCTACAAGAAGAGGTAATAGATGACCCAGTTCTTGACCCCGATTGGCAGCCATTGGGGGAACAGGGTGCAGGCGGCAGCAGTTCTGAAGCGGAGGAGGAGGGGCCGCAGCAGGCATCAACATCGCAACAGGTTCCATCTGCCGGGCCCGTATCTTGCCCAAAACGCGTGGCAAAGCCAAAACCTGTTGGAGGACAGCGTGGCCATCCGGTTAAAGCTCAGTCTGCAATGCCTGAAAAGGTATCCGATGCTAGAAAGAGTGCAGTCTGGCATTTTTTTAAACAACATCCAATTGATCAGCGAAAAGTCATCTGTCAAAAATGTTCAACTACCTTAAGCAGAGGACAGAATCTGAAAAGTCTCAATACAAGTTGCATGCATAGACATTTAACCACCATGCATTTGCAAGCCTGGACTAACTTCCAAACGTCCCTTAAGGTTGTAGCACCCTCGGCCAATGAAGCTAGTCAGCAACGCAACATCCCTTCCGGCAGTGTAGGGCCACCATTTTCCGCACCACCTGCAGTATCTGTGCAGGTTTCTTTGCCAGGCCAAAGCAGTCAGGGTCAGGGAATCACCAGTTTCATAGTAGGAAACACTGCATCTAGGGCACCGGCGGCAACAATACCATGTCCCACCGTCTCTCAGTCTGCCATGTCCACCGGCACCCCCGCTAGTTCCACGATCTCCAGCTCTCCAGTCCAGCTCACCCTACATGAGACTATGGTTAGAAAAAGGAAGTACTTAGCCTCGCATCCGCGTACACAGGGTTTGAACGCCCACATAGCTAGACTAATCTCGTTAGAGATGATGCCCTACCGGTTAGTTGAAAGCGAAGCTTTCAAAGCCCTGATGGACTACGCTGTACCACGCTACGAGCTACCCAGTCGACACTTTTTTTCCAGAAAAGCCATCCCAGCCCTCCACCAGCATGTTAAAGAGCGCATCGTCCATGCACTCAGGCAATCTGTGAGCACAAAGGTGCACCTGACAACAGATGCATGGACCAGTAGGCATGGCCAGGGACGTTACGTGTCCATCACGGCACACTGGGTGAATTTTGTGGATGCAGGGTCCACAGGGGACAGCAAGTTTGGGACAGTTCTGCCTAGCCCACGGTCTAGGAAACAGTTGGCTGTAGCCGTTCGCACCCCCTCCTCCTCCTCCTCGTCCTCCTGCAGAAGCGAGACCTCGTCCACAGACCGCAGTCGCACAACCACTCCATCCGCAGCTGCCACTGTTGCACACCAGGTCTCCCATTATGGGGCAGCTACTGGCAAACGTCAGCAGGCTGTATTGGCTATGAAGTGTTTGGGCGACAACAGACACACCGCGGAAGTTCTGTCCGAGTTCTTGCAGAAAGAAACGCAGTCGTGGCTGGGCACTGTAGATCTTGAGGCAGGCAAGGTAGTGAGTGATAACGGAAGGAATTTCATGGCTGCCATCTCCCTTTCCCAACTGAAACACATTCCTTGCCTGGCTCACACCTTAAATCTGGTGGTGCAGTGCTTCCTGAAAAGTTATCCGGGGTTATCCGACCTGCTCCTCAAAGTGCGTGGACTTTGCTCACATATCCGCCGTTCGCCCGTACACTCCAGCCGTATACAGACCTATCAGCGTTCTTTGAACCTTCCCCAGCATCGCTTAATCATAGACGTTGCAACAAGGTGGAACTCAACACTGCACATGCTTCAGAGACTGTGCGAACAGAGGCGGGCTGTTATGTTTTTGTGGGAGGATACACATACACGGGCAGGCAGTAGGATGGCAGACATGGAGTTGTCAGGTGTGCAGTGGTCGAAGATTCAAGACATGTGTCAAGTCCTTCAGTGTTTTGAGGAATGCACACGGCTGGTTAGTGCAGACAACGCCATAATAAGCATGAGCATCCCCCTAATGCGTCTGCTGATGCAAAGCTTGACGCACATAAAGGATCAGGCGTCTGCAGCTGAGGAAGAGGAAAGCCTTGATGACAGTCAGCCATTGTCTGGCCAGGGCAGTGTACAGGACGAGTTAGCGGGCGAAGAGGAGGAGGAGGACGAGGACGAGGAGGATGATGGGGATGATTATATTTTTAATGAGGAAGCTTTTCCGGGGCCACTGGAAATTGGTGGCGCGGCAAGGCCGGGTTCTGGTTTTTGGAGGGACACAAGTGACGTGGATTTGCCTGAAACTGCCCCTCAACCAAGCACAACCGCAGATTTGAGAACTGGAACTTTGGCCCACATGGCGGATTATGCCTTACGTATCCTCAAAAGGGACACACGCATAACTAAAATGATGAACGATGACGATTACTGGTTGGCCTGCCTCCTTGATCCTCGCTATAAAGGCAAATTGCAAAATATAATGCCACATGAGAACTTGGAACTAAAATTAGCAACCAAACAATCAACTCTTGTTGACCGTTTGCTTCTGGCATTCCCTGCACACAGCGCCCGTGATCGTTCTCACACGAGCTGCAGGGGCCAGCAGACCAGAGGAGTTAGAGGGGCAGAAATCAGAAGTGGCGTTGGCCAGAGGAGTTTTCTGACCAGGTTGTGGAGTGATTTTGCTATGACCGCAGACAGGACAGGTACTGCAGCATCAATTCAAAGTGACAGGAGAAAACATTTGTCCAGTATGGTTACAAACTATTTTTCATCCCTTATCGATGTTCTCCCTCAACCGTCATTCCCATTTGATTACTGGGCATCAAAATTAGACACCTGGCCAGAATTGGCAGAATATGCATTGCAGGAGCTTGCTTGCCCGGCAGCTAGTGTCCTATCAGAAAGAGTATTCAGTGCTGCAGGTTCAATACTAACAGAAAGAAGGACTCGTCTGGCTACCCAAAATGTAGATGATCTAACCTTCATTAAAATGAACCACAACTGGATTTCGAAATCTTTTGCCCCACCTTGCCCGGCTGACACCTAGCTTTCCTATGAAAAGGTCTTGCCTGTGGACTATTCTGAATGCCTTTTCCAATCTCGTAATTTTCTGCACCTGATTGTCCAGCATACGACATGTTTACACCTCACTAAATGACCAAACTTCCCACACGGGGCCGTGGTATCGACACTTGGCGACAGCACCCGTGAGAGTGCTGTTTGTCTGAAGAGGTGGGTGTGCCCGCTTTTGGTCGACGGCACTGCCACTGGGTCCCTCCTAGTACAATAAAGTGTCTCTGGCGGTGGTGGTGCGCACCCAACGTCAGACACACCGTTGTAATATGAGGGGCCCTGGGCCTGTACCGCCGGCCACAAGACAGTTCCCCCCCCAGCTCAAACAGTGCTCTACCACTTGCAAAATTATCTCACAGCTCCACCAATGTTTAGTCTATGCGCTGACATCCTTCAATGCCTGCCACTGACAATACCATTGTATTGACATTTTTGTTATGTTAGGCCTTCGAAGCCTGTCTGCGGTCACTCCTTCCACTATGCCTTCACTGACCACACCACTGCTGCCCGTGTACCCCTGGAACCAATTTAAAATTGCCTACAGCCATGTGTTATTATTTTAGGCCTTCGATGCCTGTCTGCGGTCACTCCTTACAATATGCCTCCACTGACCACACCACTGCTGCCCGTGTACCCCTGGAACCAATTTAAAATTGCCTACAGCCAGCCCAATTTTTTTTATTTTAGGCCTTCGATGCCTGTCTGCAGTCCCTTCTTTCTACTACTACTACACTGACCAGGACACTGCTGCCCGTGTACCCCTGGAACCAATTTAAAATTGCCTACAGCCATGTGTTATTATTTTAGGCCTTCGATGCCTGTCTGCGGTCACTCCTTCCACTAGGCCTCCACTGACCACACCACTGCTGCCCGTGTACCCCTGGAACCAATTTAAAATTGCCTACAGCCAGCCCAATTTTTTTATTTTAGGCCTTCGATGCCTGTCTGCGGTCCCTTCTTTCTACTACTACTACACTGACCAGGACACTGCTGCCCTTGTACCCCTGGAACCAATTTAAAATTGCCTACAGCCATGTGTTATTATTTTAGGCCTTCGATGCCTGTCTGCGGTCACTCCTTCCACTAGGCCTCCACTGACCACACCACTGCTGCCTGTGTACCCCTGGAACCAATTTAAAATTGCCTACAGCCAGCCCAATTTTTTTTATTTTAGGCCTTCGATGCCTGTCTGCGGTCCCTTCTTTCTACTACTACTACACTGACCAGGACACTGCTGCCCGTGTACCCCTGGAACCAATTTAAAATTGCCTACAGCCATGTGTTATTATTTTAGGCCTTCGATGCCTGTCTGCGGTCCCTCCTTCCACTAGGCCTCTACTGACCACACCACTGCTGCCCGTGTACCCCTGGAACCAATTTAAAATTGCCTACAGCCAGCCCAATTTTTTTATTTTAGGCCTTCGATGCCTGTCTGCGGTCACTCCTTCCACTAGGCCTCCACTGACCACACCACTGCTGCCCGTGTACCCCTGGAACCAATTTAAAATTGCCTACAGCCATGTGTTATTATTTTAGGCCTTCGATGCCTGTCTGCGGTCACTCCTTCCACTAGGCCTCCACTGACCACACCACTGCTGCCCGTGTACCCCTGGAACCAATTTTACAGTGTCTACAGCCTAATTTTGTTATGTTAGGCCTACTACGCCTGTCTGCGGTCCCTCCTTCCAATACTCGTCCACTGACCACACCACTGCTGCCCGTGGACCCCTGGAACCTATTTTTAATTGCATAGAGCATCCTTTTTTTAATAGTAGGCGTACAAAGTCTGTCTGCGGTCCACTATTGAAATTGTCCTCCACTGCCCAGAGCACTGCTGCTTGTGTACCCCTGTAACTTTTTTAAGCTGCAGTGAGCCACATTTTTGGGTTAAGTCCTACTACCTGTGTCTGTCTGCGCCACTCAATTCAGCTGTGTTCCTTTGAAAAAAGCTGAGCGTCAATAGTCTTGTTTTCAGCCTCTAGGAATTTTAAAACTGCATTGGGGGTACAACTTTGGTAGGGCCTACTAACGGTGTCTGCCTACCCAAGGTGTGCCCCAGGTTTCCTCGCAATTGCTTCGATCTTAATGCTCTCGTTTAGTAGTTGTTGGAAACTACACTGCATTAGGCCTACAAATTGGGTATGGGGTGTAGAGAGATGGTGTGTTCCACTCCAAGGTGTTCTCCAGGTTGCCTTTCCTGAGCTTCGATCTTCCGGCTCTCGTTTAGTAGTTGTTGGAAACTACGCTGCATTAGGCCTACAAATTGGGTATGGGGTGTAGAGAGATGGTGTGTTCCACTCCAAGGTGTTCCCCAGGTTTCGTCCACATTGCTTCGGTCTTCCGACTCTCGTTTAGTAGTTGTAGAAAACTACACTGCATTAGGCCTACAAATTGGGTATGGGGTGTAGAGAGATGGTGTGTTCCACTCCAAGGTGTTCTCCAGGTTGCCTTTCCTGAGCTTCGATCTTCCGGCTCTCGTTTAGTAGTTGTTGGAAACTACGCTGCATTAGGCCTACAAATTGGGTATGGGGTGTAGAGAGATGGTGTGTTCCACTCCAAGGTGTTCCCCAGGTTTCCTCGCGAATGCTTCGATCTTCATGCTCTCGTTTAGTAGTTGTTGGAAACTACGCTGCATTAGACCTACAAATTGGGTATGGGGTGTAGAGAGATGGTGTGTTCCACTCCAAGGTGTTCTCCAGGTTGCCTTTCCTGAGCTACGATCTTCCGGCTCTCGTTTAGTAGTTGTTGGAAACTACGCTGCATTAGGCCTACAAATTGGGTATGGGGTGTAGAGAGATGGTGTGTTCCACTCCAAGGTGTTCCCCAGGTTTCGTCCACATTGCTTCGGTCTTCCGACTCTCGTTTAGTAGTTGTAGAAAACTACACTGCATTAGGCCTACAAATTGGGTATGGGGTGTAGAGAGATGGTGTGTTCCACTCCAAGGTGTGCCCCAGGTTTCGTCCACATTGCTTCGGTCTTCCGGCTCTCGTTTAGTAGTTCTTGGAAACTACACTGCATTAGGCCTACAAATTGGGTATGGGGTGTAGAGAGATGGTGTGTTCCACTCCAAGGTGTTCTCCAGGTTGCCTTTCCTGAGCTTCGATCTTCCGGCTCTCGTTTAGTAGTTGTTGGAAACTACACTGCATTAGGCCTACAAATTGGGTATGGGGTGTAGAGAGATGGTGTGTTCCACTCCAAGGTGTTCCCCAGGTTTCCTCGCCAATGCTTCGATCTTCATGCTCTCGTTTAGTAGTTGTTGGAAACTACACTGCATTAGGCCTACAAATTGGGTATGGGGTGTAGAGAGATGGTGTGTTCCACTCCAAGGTGTTCCCCAGGTTTCGTCCACATTGCTTCGGTCTTCCGGCTCTCGTTTAGTAGTTCTTGGAAACTACACTGCATTAGGCCTACAAATTGGGTATGGGGTGTAGAGAGATGGTGTGTTCCACTCCAAGGTGTTCTCCAGGTTGCCTTTCCTGAGCTTCGATCTTCCGGCTCTCGTTTAGTAGTTCTTGGAAACTACACTGCATTAGGCCTACAAATTGGGTATGGGGTGTAGAGAGATGGTGTGTTCCACTCCAAGGTGTTCTCCAGGTTACCTTTCCTGAGCTCCGATCTTCCGGCTCTCGTTTAGTAGTTCTTGGAAACTACACTGCATTAGGCCTACAAATTGGGTATGGGGTGTAGAGAGATGGTGTGTTCCACAACAAGGTGTTCTACAGGTTGCCTTTCCTGAGCTTCGATCTTCCGGCTCTCGTTTAGTAGTTGTTGGAAACTACACTGCATTAGGCCTACAAATTGGGTATGGGGTGTAGAGAGATGGTGTGTTACACTCCAAGGTGTTCTCCAGGTTGCCTTTCCTGAACTTCTATCTTCAGGCTCTCATTAAATTGTGGTTAAACGGAACAACTGCATTTGGCGTACTAGTTGGTTTGGGGCCTACTATCGGTGTCTGCCACTCCTTGCTGTTCTCCTGGTTTCCTGTCCTGAAATTCCATTTTCAGGCTCTCGTTAAGTAGTTGTTAATGTTAGACTGCATTTGGCCTACTAGTTGGGTTGGGGCCTACTATCGGTGTCTGCCACTCCTTGCTGTTCTCCTCCACTGAACAAAGCTGTGCCGCCTGTTTACTACGGTTGCCAATTTTGAACTGCATTTCGACTACTTACTGATTTGGGCCTACTCTCTGTGTCAGCCTCTCATTCCAGTTGTCCTCCACTGCAATGCCCCCTGGTTAGTCCTGTGTTACCAATTTTGAACTGCATTTAGCCAACTTTATTCTTTGGGCCTATATCTGTGTTTCCTCCTCATCCTGCCCATTGCCCAGCCAGTGATAGATGAGTCTGCTGGTACATTGACCCATAACGCAAAATTCCCTGTGCACGCTACACAGCAAGATTGTGACCCTGCTGAAAGTCAGGTTCCTCTTCCCGCATACCATACCACCTTACACGGGGACAAAGAGGAAGGTGCAGATGAAAGTGCAGGTTCCTTCATCAGGTGGGGGGAGGAATACTAGTTGGCGACGTCACTGGCACAGGGCCTCTCATAGTACGCAAAAGTGTTGCTGCCGATGGGAGGCGCCCCCGCCGTGCAAACACACCGCTGTACTTTGAGGGGCCCTGTGCCAGTGCCAGTGCCAACGAGTGGGCCCCCCCTGCTTGCTCAGGATCACAGCACTTGCAAAGTTGAAATACTTACCTCTCCCTGCTCCACTGCCGTGACGTGGTCCAGATTTACTGGGCCCACTAATTACTTGAACCAGCCCTACCCCCCACAACTTTAGCCAAATGACCCCCAATTTCAAATGCCTTCCAATTATTATAAGGTAAATTACGATTGACAAGCTTCTTTAACAAGAATGGATGTTTTTGCCATTAAAATGGGCAGTGTAGGTGTTTTCCTGGCCTCCACTCACTGCCGACTATGCTCCCCCATTGACTTGCATTGGGTTTCGTGTTTCGGGCGATACCCGACTTTTCGCGATAATCGGCCGATTCCACTCGACTCGACTTCTAAGATAGTCGGGTTTCGCGAAACACGGCTCGACTCTAAAAAGGTCAAGGTCGCTCAACCCTACTCTTGATAATTGATATGCGGTATAAGTTCTGCACTTGCGCATTTGTGTATTGCTTGAGAAAGGTTCTCATTTTAGAACCGAAATATCACCATTATCTGCTATTAAATAGCACTATATATATTTTTTTGGCAAAACAAAATGTGTTTTCTTATTGACACCATTTTGGAATAATCCAGACTTTCTAAGAAAAATGTATTTAACTTTTTCTTAGTCTAGAAAAAAACTCCAGCAATTCTGACATTGTGCTTCTTATATTTTTACGAGGATTCACCATGAAGGTGAAATAATAATATACAGTGGGTACGGAAAGTTTTCAGACCCCTTTACATTTCTCACTCTTTGTTTCATTGCAGTCATTTGGTAAATTCAAAAAAGTTAATTTTTCCTCATTAATGTACACTCTGCACCCCATCTAGACTGGAAAAAAAACAAAAATGTAGTAATTTTTGCAAATTTATTAAAAATTAAAACTGAAATATCCCATGGTCATAAGTCTTCAGCCCCTTTGCTCAGTATTGAGGAGAAGCACCTTTTGATCTAGTACAGCCATGAGTCTTTGACCCCTGGATTTGGGGATCCTCGGCCATTCTTCCTTGCAGATCCTCTCCAGTTCTATCAGGTTGGATGGTGAACGTTGGTGGACGCCATTTTCAGGTCTCTCCAGAGATGCTCCATTGGGTTTAGGTCAGGGCTCTGGCTGGGTCGGTCAAGAATGGTCACAGAGTTGTTCTGAAGCCGCTCCTTAGTTATTTTAGCTGTGTGCTTAGGGTCATTGTCTTGTTGGAAGGTGAACCTTTGATCAAGTCTGAGGTCCAGAGCACTCTGGAAGAGGGTTTCATCCCGGATATGGGGTGTAGAGTGTATATTAACCCCTTCACCCCCGGAGCTTTTTCCGCTTTTTCATTTTCGTTTTTTGCTCCCCTCCTTCCCAGAGCCATAACTTTTTTATTTTTCCTTCAATATGGCCATGTGAGGGCTTATTTTTTGCGGGACGAGATGTACTTTTGAACGATACCATTGATTTTACCATGCCATGTAACAGAAAACGGGAAAAAAATTCCAAGTGTGATGAAATTGCAAAAAAAGTGCAATCTCACACTTGTTTTTTGTTTGGCTTTTTTGCTAGGTTCACTAAATGCTAAAACTAACCTGCCATTATGATTCTCCAGGTCATTACGAGTTCATAGACACCAAACATGTCTAGGTTATTTTTTATCTAAGTGGTGAAAAAGATTTCCAAATTTTGCTAACAAAAAAAAAAAATGGCGCGATTTTCCGATACCCGTAGCGTCTCCAATTTTCGCGATCTGGGGTCAGGTGAGGGCTTATTTTTTGCATGCTGAGCTGGCGTTTTTAATGATACCATTTTGGTGTAGATACGTTCTTTTGATCGCCCGTTATTGCATTTTAATGCAATGTCACTGCGACCAAAAAAACGTAATTTTGGCGTTTTGATTTTTTTTCTCGCTACATCATTTAGCGGTCAGGTTAATCCTTTGTTTTTATTGATAGATCGGGCGATTCTGAATGCGGCGATACCAAATATGTGTATGTTTGATTTTTTTTTTATTGTTTTATTTTGATTGGGGCGAAAGGGGGGTGATTTGAACTTTTATATATTTTTTATTTTTTTTATATTTTTAATCACTTTTTTTTTTAATTTTAGCATGCTTCAATAGCCTCCATGGGAGGCTAGAAGCATGCATAACTCGATCGGCTCTGCTACATAGAGGTGAAGTACAGATCACCTCTATGTAGCAGAAATGCAGGGTTGCTTTGAACGCCGACCACAGGGTGGCGCTCAAAGCAATCGGCCATCAACAACCATAGAGGTCTCAAGGAGACCTCTGGTTGTTATGGCGATGCACTGCTGACCCCGATCATGTGACGGGGGTCAGCAGCGCGAGTAATTCCGGCCGCGCGGCCGGGAGCGCTAGTTAAATGCCGCTGTCAGCGCTTGACGGCGGCATTTAACTAGTTAATGAGCGCGGGCGGATCGCGATTCTGCTCGCGCTCATTGCGCGCACATGTCAGCTGTACAAAACAGCTGACATGTTGCGGCTTTGAGGTGGGCTCACCGCCGGAGCCCACCTCAAAGCAGGGGATCTGCCAGCTGACGTACTATTCCGTCATCTGGCAGAAAGGGGTTAATGAGAAAAACAGAACTTTTCTGAATTTACCAATGAATGCATTGGAACAAAGAGTGAAAAATGTTAATGGGGTCTGAATACTTTCCATACCCACTGTATTACCTTAATCCCTCATACCACCTTTCTGACATATTTAATTCTGTAAAAACAAAACATATGTAAGTGCAATCAAAAGTCCTAAAAGGTAAAACAGCAAAAAATGTGAAAAAACAAAATTTGTGGCCAAGTGGTGATCATAAGATATCAAAGAATACTAAACTTATAAAAGTAAAGTGGTCTGTAATATTCCTCTGTAACATTGAGAAATTCAGGCTTATGCTCTGTCTACATGAGGTGTAAGCAGCGATACGTACAGATCTTGCCTGCTTCAGTGTTGGACTGTCAGTGAGATCGCTAATATTACTTGGCTGATGTAAATTCAAGTTTATTAAGCACTAGCTGAAGAGCCCGACATTGGCCGGGCATAGTAAGTAACTGTGGTTAGTTATAATAAATTATAATGATTATCCTCCATCCCATAGTCCTGTGCCCATATACCCATCCTACATAACCTCCATCCCATAGTCCCTTGCCCATATACCCATCATGCACATCCTCCATACCATAATCCCGTGCCCTTATACCCATCATACACATCCTCCATCCCATAGTCCTGTGCCCATATACCCATCCTACATAACCTCCATCCCATAGTCCCTTGCCCATATACCCATCATGCACATCCTCCATCCCATAATCCCGTGCCCAAATACCCATCATACACATCCTCCATCCCATAGTCCCTTGCCCATATACCCATCCTACATAACCTCCATCCCATAGTCCTTTGCCCATATACCCATCCTACATAACCTCCATCCCATAGTCCCTTGCCCATATACCCATCACACATCCTCCATCCCATAGTCCCATACCCATATTCCCATCATACATATCCTCCATCCCATAGTCCTGTGCCCATATACCCATCCTATATAACCTCCATTCCATAGTCCCTTGCCCATATACCCATCCTACATAACCTCCATCCCATAGTCCCTTGCCCATATACCCATCCTACATAACCTCCATCCCATAGTCCCTTGCCCATATACCCATCCTACATAACCTCCATCCCATAGTCCCGTGCCCATATTCCCATCATACATATCCTCCATCCCATAGTCCCGTGCCCATATTACCATCATACATATCCTCCATCCTATAGTCCCGTGCTCATATACCCATCACACATCCTACATCCCATAGTCCCGTGCCCATATTCTCATCATACATATCCTCCATCCCATAGTCCCTTGCCCATATACCCATCCTATATAACCTCCATCCCAAAGTCTCTTGCCCATATACCCATCCTACATAACCTCCATCCCATAGTCCCTTGCCCATATACCATCCTACATAACCTCCATCCCATAGTCCCTTGCCCATATAGCCATCATACACATTCTCCATCCCATAGTCCCTTGCCCATATAGCCATCATACACATCCTCCATCCCATAGTCCCTTGCCCATATTCCCATCAAGATTCAAAGGAGCTTTATTGGCAGGACCAAATACACATCAGTTTTGCCAAAGCAAGTGTATAAAGGCAATATTGATAGGGACTGTGGGGATGTTGGGTAGGAGCTGTAGGGAAGGTGGATGGGGGCAGATCCAGGGTAGGGGCTATAGTCCATGGCATAGGGGAGATGGATGGGGGCAGATCCAGGGTGGGGGCTATAGTCCACGGCATCATAGTTTTCTTTCTCGCAGTCTATGACATTCGCTCACATACCGCGCTGCTATCTCCACTGCTCTCTCTTCTTCTCCCAGCAGGATATATATTTTATCTTCCTCCTTCATGGTGATGAAGTCCGGGAAGAGATGTGAGAGTCTCCTGAAGTGAGTGTCCCTCACTGCTGAGTATTTGGAGCAGTGTAGCAGGAAGTGGGTTTTGTCCTCTATGGCCTCCTGATTAGGGTTGAGCGAAACGGGTCGTTCATTTTCAAAAGTCGCCGACTTTTGGCAAAGTCGGGTTTCATGAAACCCGATCCGACCCCTGTGCGGGGTCGGCCATGCGGTACGCGCAAAGTCGCGTTTCAATGACGCGAAAAGCGCCATTTCTCAGCCAATGAAGGTAAACGCAGAGTGTGGGCAGCGTGATGACATAGGTCCTGGTCCCCACCATCTTAGAGAAGGGCATTGCAGTGATTGGCTTGCTGTCCGCGGCGTCACAGGGGCTATAAAGGGGCGTTCCCGCCGACCGCCATGTTACTGCTGCTGATCTGAGCTTAGGGAGAGGTTGCTGCCGCTTCGTCAGAAGCAGGGATATCGTTAGGCAGGGTCCATTAACCACCAAACCGCTTGTGCTGTAGCGATTTCCACTGCCCAACACCACCTTCGGTGTGCAGGGACAGTGGAAGCTACATTTTTTTTTTTCCCCCTCAGCGCTGTAGCTCATTGGGCTGCCCTAGAAGGCTCCCTGATAGCTGCATTGCTGTGTGTACGCCGCTGTGCAAACCAACTGCTTTTTTCAAAGCACAAATCCTCTTGTTCCTTCCTTTCTGCACAGCTATCTTTTTTGTTTGTCCACACTTTTTATTTAATTTGTGCATCAGTCCACTCCTTATTGTTGCCTGCCATACCTGGCTGAGATTACTGCAGGGAGATAGTAATTGTAGGACAGTCCCTGTTTTTTTTTTTTTTTTGTGGGAGATTAAGATTGGCATTTCTGCTAGAGTGCCATCCCTGTGTGTGCCATCTCTCACTCAGTGGGCCATAGAAAGCCTATTTATTTTTTTGCTTGATTTGGGTTCTAAAATCTACCTGAAAAAATCACTACATCAATCAGTGGGAGAAAAATATTGGCCTCAGGGCTTGTGTGCCACTCCTTACTCCTGTGTGTGCCATCTCTCACTCAGTGGGCCATAGAAAGCCTATTAATTTTTTTGCTTGATTTGGGTTCTAAATTCTACCTGAAAAAAATCAATAAATCAATCAGTGGGAGATTAATATTGGCCTTTGGGCTTGTGTGCCAGTCCTAAGCGTGCCATCTCTCTCTCTCAGATAGTGGGCCATAGAAAGCCTATTTATTATTTTTTTTATTGGGTTTATAAATTTTTCCTGGAAAAAAAAAAAAAAGTGGGAGATTAATATTGGCCTCTGGGCTTGTGTGCCAGTCCTGAGCGTGCCATCTCTCTCACAAATAGTGGGCCATAGAAAGCCTATTTATTTTTTTGGTTGATTTGGGTTCTAAATTCTACCTGAAAAAATCAATAAATCAATCAGTGGGAGATTAATATTGGCCTTTGGGCTTGTGTGCCACTCCTGACTCCTGTGTGCGTCCTCTCTCACTCAGTGGGCCCTACAAAGCCTATTTTTTTTTATTTGTTTTCTAAATTCTCCCTGAAACAATCATTTTATTTTATTTGGTTTCTAAATTATTCCTGAAAAAATCATTTTTTTTGTATTTTTTTTTCTAAAGTCTCCCTGAAAAAAAAAAAAAAATCAAATCAGTGGGAGATTAATATTGCCCCTTCTGCTTGTGTGCCAGTCTTGACTCCTGGGTGTGCCATCTCTCTCTCTCCAATTGTGGGCCATAGAAAGCCTATTAATTTTTTTGCTTGATTTGGGTTCCAAAATCTACCTGAAAAAATCACTAAATCAATCAGTGGGAGATAAATATTGGCCTCTGGGCTTGTGTGCCACTCCTGACTCCTGTGTGCGTCCTCTCTCACTCAGTGGGCCCTACAAAGCCTATTTTTTTTTTTTTTGTTTTCTAAATTCTCCCTGAAACAATCATTTTATTTTATTTTGTTTCTAAATTCTTCCTGAAAAATTCATTTTTTTGTATTTTTTTTTCTAAAGTCTCCCTGAAAAAAAAAAAATAAATCAAATCAGTGGGAGATTAATATTGCCCTTTCTGCTTGTGTGCCAGTCTTGACAACTGGGTGTGCCATCTCTCTCTCTCTCTCCAATTGTGGGCCATAGAAAGCCTATTTATTTTTTTGCTTGATTTGGGTTCCAAAATCTACCTGAAAAAATCACTAAATCAATCAGTGGGAGATAAATATTGGCCTCTGGGCTTGTGTGCCACTCCTGACTCCTGTGTGCGTCCTCTCTCACTCAGTGGGCCATAGAAAGCCTATTTTTTTTTTATTTGTTTTCTAAATTCTCCCTGAAACAATCATTTCATTTTATTTGGTTTCTAAATTCTTCCTGAAAAATTCATTTTTTTGTATTTTTTTTTCTAAAGTCTCCCTGAAAAAAAAAAAAAATCAAATCAGTGGGAGATTAATATTGCCCTTTCTGCTTGTGTGCCAGTCTTGACTCCTGGGTGTGCCATCTCTCTCTCTCTCTCCAATTGTGGGCCATAGAAAGCCTATTTATTTTTTTGCTTGATTTGGGTTCCAAAATCTACCTGAAAAAATCACTAAATCAATCAGTGGGAGATAAATATTGGCCTCTGGGCTTGTGTGCCACTCCTGACTCCTGTGTGCGTCCTCTCTCACTCAGTGGGCCATAAAAAGCCTATTTTTTTTTTATTTGTTTTCTAAATTCTCCCTGAAACAATTATTTCATTTTATTTGGTTTATAAATTCTTCCTTAAAAAATCATTTTTTTTTTTATTATTTTTTTTTTCTAAAGTCTCCCTTTTAAAAAAAAAAAAACATATCAGTGGGAGATTAATATTTACATTTGCGCTTCAGTGACAGTCCTGCGTGTGTGGCATCTCTCTCATTTGTTGCCACCAACAACAGAGTGTGTAACATTGTGCCTGATTTTCGTTGTGGTCTCACCCACCTGTAAAGGGGTAGCTAAATCATACTGAAGTTATAGCTCACCGTGTAAGTTGTGTGACAGCAACAAATACCGTTAGTTTGGTAACGTTTTTAAAACAATGAGGAAGTCTGGTGGAAGAGGTCGTGGCCGGGGGCGTTCATTGTCAGCTGGTAATGAGGGTAGTGGTAGTGGTGGAGCATCAGGTGGTCGTGGGAAAAAAAATATTGCACCTAAGTCTGGAGCTGTGGAGCCAGGTTCGTCGTCTGGCTACACAAGGCCTCGAACACTCCCTTTTCTGGGAGTAGGAAAACCGCTTTTAAAGCCGGAGCAGCAAGAGCAAGTTTTGGCTTATCTTGCTGACTCAGCCTCTAGCTCTTTTGCCTCCTCTCGTGAAACTGGTAAAAGTAAAAGCAGCGCGTCGTTAGTGGATGTTCACGGTCAGGGACAAGTCGCTTCCTTGTCCTCTTCAGCAAAAACAACAACAGAGAAGAATGCAGCAGGCGACACAACGGGTTACTCCATGGAGCTCTTTACACATACCGTCCCTGGCTTAGAAAGTGAAGCAGTTAACAGTCCATGCCCATTACAAGTTGAATCTGACATGGAGTGCACTGATGCACAGCCACAGCCAGACTACTATGCTGGTCCTTTGACTCAGACCACAACATTGCCCTCGAAGGGTGCTGATCAAGAATCAGACCCTGATGAGACTATGTTGCCCCATCACGAACGCTATACCACCGACCGACACGGTGACACAGACGAAGTTGCACACGAGCTACAAGAAGAGGTAATAGATGACCCAGTTCTTGACCCCGATTGGCAGCCATTGGGGGAACAGGGTGCAGGCGGCAGCAGTTCTGAAGCGGAGGAGGAGGGGCCGCAGCAGGCATCAACATCGCAACAGGTTCCATCTGCCGGGCCCGTATCTTGCCCAAAACGCGTGGCAAAATCAAAACCTGTTGGAGGACAGCGTGGCCATCCGGTTAAAGCTCAGTCTGCAATGCCTGAAAAGGTATCCGATCCTAGAAAGAGTGCAGTCTGGCATTTTTTTAAACAACATCCAATTGATCAGCGCAAAGTCATCTGTCAAAAATGTTCAACTACCTTAAGCAGAGGGCAGAATCTGAAAAGTCTCAATACAAGTTGCATGCATAGACATTTAACCACCATGCATTTGCAAGCTTGGACTAACTACCAAACGTCCCTTAAGGTTGTAGCACCCTCGGCCAATGAAGCTAGTCATCAACGCAACATCCCTTCCGGCAGTGTAGGGCCACCATTTTCTGCACCACCTGCAGTATCTATGCAGGTTTCTTTGCCAGGCCAAAGCAGTCAGGGTCAGGGAATCACCAGTTTCGTAGTAGGAAACACTGCATCTAGGGCACCGGCGGCAACAATACCATCTCCCACCGTCTCTCAGTCTGCCATGTCCACCGGCACCCCCGCTAGTTCCACGATCTCCAGCTCTCCAGTCCAGCTCACCCTACATAAGACTATGGTTAGAAAAAGGAAGTACTTAGCCTCGCATCCGCGTACACAGGGTTTGAACGCCCACATAGCTAGACTAATCTCGTTAGAGATGATGCCCTACCGGTTAGTTGAAAGCGAAGCTTTCAAAGCCCTGATGGACTACGCTGTACCACGCTACGAGCTACCCAGTCGACACTTTTTTTTCCAGAAAAGCCATCCCAGCCCTCCAGCAGCATGTTAAAGAGTGCATCGTCCATGCACTCAGGCAATCTGTGAGCACAAAGGTGCACCTGACAACAAATGCATGGACCAGTAGGCATGGCCAGGGACGTTACGTGTCCATCACGGCACACTGGGTAAATGTGGTGGATGCAGGGTCCACAGGGGACAGCAAGTTTGGGACAGTTCTGCCTAGCCCACGGTCTAGGAAACAGTTGGCTGTAGCCGTTCGCACCCCCTCCTCCTCCTCGTCCTCCTGCAGAAGCGAGACCTCGTCCACAGACCGCAGTCGCACAACCACTCCATCCGCAGCTGCCACTGTTGCACACCAGGTCTCCCATTATGGGGCAGCTACTGGCAAACGTCAGCAGGCTGTATTGGCTATGAAGTGTTTGGGCGACAACAGACACACCGCGGAAGTTCTGTCCGAGTTCTTGCAGAAAGAAACGCAGTCGTGGCTGGGCACTGTAGATCTTGAGGCAGGCAAGGTAGTGAGTGATAACGGAAGGAATTTCATGGCTGCCATCTCCCTTTCCCAACTGAAACACATTCCTTGCCTGGCTCACATCTTAAACCTGGTGGTGCAGTGCTTCCTGAAAAGTTATCTGGGGTTATCCGACCTGCTCCTCAAAGTGCGTGGACTTTGCTCACATATCCGCCGTTCGCCCGTACACTCCAGCCGTATGCAGACCTATCAGCGTTCTTTGAACCTTCCCCAGCATCGCCTAATCATAGACGTTGCAACAAGGTGGAACTCAACACTGCACATGCTTCAGAGACTGTGTGAACAGAGGCGGGCTGTTATGTTTTTGTGGGAGGATACACATACACGGGCAGGCAGTAGGATGGCAGAAATGGAGTTGTCAGGTGTGCAGTGGTCGAAGATTCAAGACATGTGTCAAGGCCTTCAGTGTTTTGAGGAATGCACACGGCTGGTTAGTGCAGACAACGCCATAATAAGCATGAGCATCCCCCTAATGCGTCTGCTGATGCAAAGTTTGACGCACATAAAGGATCAGGCGTCTGCAGCTGAGGAAGAGGAAAGCCTTGATGACAGTCAGCCATTGTCTGGCCAGGGCAGTGTACAGGACGAGGTAGCGGGCGAACAGGAGGAGGAGGACGAGGAGGATGATGGGGATGATTATATTTTTAATGAGGAAGCTTTTCCGGGGCCAGTGGAAATTGTTGGCGCGGCAAGGCCGGGTTCTGGTTTTTGGAGGGACACAAGTGACGTGGATTTGCCTGAAACTGCCCCTCAACCAAGCACAACCACAGATTTGAGAACTGGAACTTTGGGCCACATGGCGGATTATGCCTTATGTATCCTCAAAAGGGACACACACATAACAAAAATGATGAACGATGACGATTACTGGTTGGCCTGCCTCCTTGATCCTCGCTATAAAGGCAAATTGCAAAATATAATGCCACATGAGAACTTGGAACTAATATTAGCAACCAAACAATCAACTCTTGTTGACCGTTTGCTTCTGGCATTCCCTGCACACAGCGCCCGTGATCGTTCTAACACGAGCTGCAGGGGCCAGCAGACCAGAGGTGTTAGAGGGGCAGAAATCAGAAGTGGCGTTGGCCAGAGGGATTTTCTGACCAGGTTGTGGAGTGATTTTGCTATGACCGCAGACAGGACAGGTACTGCAGCATCAATTCAAAGTGACAGGAGACAACATTTGTCCAGTATGGTTACTAACTATTTTTCATCCCTTATCGACGTTCTCCCTCAACCGTCATTCCCATTTGATTACTGGGCATCAAAATTAGACGCCTGGCCAGAATTGGCAGAATATGCATTGCAGGAGCTTGTGCCCGGCAGCTAGTGTCCTATCAGAAAGAGTATTCAGTGCTGCAGGTTCAATACTAACAGAAAAAAGGACTCGTCTGGCTACCCAAAATGTAGATGATCTAACCTTCATTAAAATGAACCACAACTGGATTTCGAAATCTTTTGCCCCACCTTGCCCGGCTGACACCTAGCTTTCCTATGTAAAGGTCTTGCCTGTGGACTATTCTGAACGACTTTTTCAATCTCGTAATTTGCAGCACCTGATTGTCCAGCATCCGACATGTTAACACCTCCCTAAATGGCCAAAGTCCCCACACGGGGCCGTGGTATCGCCACTTGGCGCCAGCACCCGTGAGAGTACTGTTTGTCTGAGGAGGTGGGTGTGCCCGCTTTTGGTCGACGGCACTGCCACTAGGTCCCTCATAGTACAATAAAGTGTCTGGCGGTGGTGGTGCGCACCCAACGTCAGACACACCGTTGTAATATGAGGGGCCCTGGGCCTGTACCGCCGGCCACAAGACAGTCCCCCCCCCCAGCTCAAACAGTGCTCTACCACTTGCAAAATTTTCTCTCACAGCTCCACCAATGTTTAGTCTATGCGCTGACATCCTTCAATGCCTGGCACTGTCAATACCATTGTATTGACATTTTTCTTATGTTAGGCCTTCGAAGCCTGTCTGCGGTCACTTCTTCCACTAGGCCTCCACTGACCTGTCTACTGCTGCCCGTGTTCCCCTGGAACCAATTTTAAATTGCCTACAGCCCAATTTTTGTTATGTTAGGCCTTCGAAGCCTGTCTGCGGCCCGTTCTTTCCACTACTACTACACTGACCAGGCCACTGCTGCCCGTGTTCCCCTGGAACCAATTTTAAATTGCCTACAGCCAGCCCAATTTATTATGTTAGGGCTTCGAAGCCTGTCTGCGGTCCCTCCTTCCACTAGGCCTCCACTGACCTGTCTACTGCTGCCTGTGTTCCCCTGGAACCAATTTTAAATTGCCTACAGCCCAATTTTTGTTATGTTAGGCATTCGAAGCCTGTCTGCGGCCCGTTCTTTCCACTACTACTACACTGACCTGGCTACTGCCGCCCGTGTTCCCCTGGAACCAATTTAAAATTGCCGACAGCAAGCCCAATTTATTATGTTAGGGCTTCAAAGCCTGTCTGCGGTCCCTCCTTCCACTAGGCCTCCACTGACCTGTCTACTGCTGCCCGTGTTCCCCTGGAACCAATTTTAAATTGCCTACAGCCCAATTTTTGTTATGTTAGGCCTTCGAAGCCTGTCTGCGGCCCGTTCTTTCCACTACTACTACACTGACCTGGCTACTGCCGCCCGTGTTCCCCTGGAACCAATTTAAAATTGCCGACAGCAAGCCCAATTTATTATGTTAGGGCTTCGAAGCCTGTCTGCGGTCCCTCCTTCCACTAGGCCTCCACTGACCTGTCTACTGCTGCCCGTGTTCCCCTGGAACCAATTTTAAATTGCCTACAGCCCAATTTTTGTTATGTTAGGCCTTCAAAGCCTGTCTGCGGCCCGTTCTTTCCACTACTACTACACTGACCAGGCCACTGCTGCCCGTGTTCCCCTGGAACCAATTTTAAATTGCCTACAGCCAGCCCAATTTATTATGTTAGGCCTTCGAAGCCTGTCTGCGGTCCCTCCTTCCACTAGGCCTCCACTGACCTGTCTACTGCTGCCCGTGTACCCCTTGAACCAACATCAGAAAATATAAAAATAAGTATTTTGCTTATAAAAAAGAAAATACTGGAGAGATATCAAATGCAGACATTTTAACATTAAAAACAAACACATACAACAAAAATCTGGTACAGTACTAAAAATGGCCACCAGCTACAATAACTTTCTCCTGCAAGTAGTTAACTGAAAGTTTTTTTCAATTTAAAACACAGATATGGCATCCACCGAGTGTTGTCCTGTCGCGTCTTCTTTATATTATTGCCAAGAAGATGCAAAACAATGAAAATAATAAAATCATTATTTACCAAAAAAATAGAGTAAGTCAAAACCACATTGCAAATAAACATTCATTACAAATAAAGAAGCAGGGCGCGTCCGAGGGTGAGTATATACCTAATAAGAATATAATCACCCTCGGACGCGCCCTGCTTCTTTCCGACAGCCTTCCTTCCTAAGAATCAGCCCTTCCGTGGTGTAGAGAGAGGGTGTGTTACACTCCAAGGTGTTCCCCAGGTTGCCTTTCCTGAGCTTCGATCTTCATGCTCTCGTTTAGTAGTTGTCGGAAAGTAGGCTGCATTAGGCCTACAAATTGGGTATGGGGTGGAGAGAGATGGTGTGTTACACTCCAAGGTGTTCCCCAGGTTTCCTTGCCATTGCTTCGGTCTTCCGACTCTCGTTTAGTAGTTGTAGAAAACTACACTGCATTAGGCCTACAAAATGGGTATCGGGTGGAGAGAGATGGTGTGTTACACTCCAAGGTGTTCCCCAGGTTTCCTTGCCATTGCTTCGGTCTTGCGACTCTCGTTTAGTAGTTGTAGAAAACTACACTGCATTAGGCCTACAAAATGGGTATCGGGTGGAGAGAGATGGTGTGTTACACTCCAAGGTGTTCCCCAGGTTTCCTTGTCATTGCTTCGGTCTTCCGACTCTCGTTTAGTAGTTGTACAAAACTACACTGCATTAGGCCTACAAAATGGGTATCGGGTGGAGAGAGATGGTGTGTTACACTCCAAGGTGTTCCCCAGGTTTCCTTGCCATTGCTTCGGTCTTCTGACTCTCGTTTAGTAGTTGTACAAAACTACACTGCATTAGGCCTACAAAATGGGTATCGGGTGGAGAGAGATGGTGTGTTACACTCCAATGTGTTCCCAAGGTTTCCTTGCCATTGCTTCGGTCTTCCGACTCTCGTTTAGTAGTTGTAGAAAACTACACTGCATTAGGCCTACAAAATGGGTATCGGGTGGAGAGAGATGGTGTGTTACACTCCAAGGTGTTCTCCAGGTTGCCTTTCCAGAGCTTCGATCTTAATGCTCTCATTTAGTAGTTGTTGGAAACTACACTGCATTTGGCCTCCAAATTGGCTATGGGGTGGAGAGAGATGGTGTGTTACACTCCAAGGTGTTCTCCAGGTTTCCTCGCCATTGCTTCGATCTTCCGACTCTCGTTTAGTAGTTGTACAAAACTACACTGCATTAGGCCTACAAAATGGGTATCGGGTGGAGAGAGATGGTGTGTTACACTCCAAGGTGTTCCCCAGGTTTCCTTGCCATTGCTTCGGTCTTCCGACTCTCGTTTAGTAGTTGTACAAAACTACACTGCATTAGGCCTACAAAATGGGTATCGGGTGGAGAGAGATGGTGTGTTACACTCCAAGGTGTTCCCCAGGTTTCCTTGCCATTGCTTCGGTCTTCAGACTCTCGTTTAGTAGTTGTAGAAAACTACACTGCATTAGGCCTACAAAATGGGTATCGGGTGGAGAGAGATGGTGTGTTACACTCCAAGGTGTTCCCCAGGTTTCCTTGCCATTGCTTCGGTCTTCCGACTCTCGTTTAGTAGTTGTACAAAACTACACTGCATTAGGCCTACAAAATGGGTATCGGGTGGAGAGAGATGGTGTGTTACACTCCAATGTTTTCCCAAGGTTTCCTTGCCATTGCTTCGGTCTTCCGACTCTCGTTTAGTAGTTGTAGAAAACTACACTGCATTAGGCCTACAAAATGGGTATCGGGTGGAGAGAGATGGTGTGTTACACTCCAAGGTGTTCTCCAGGTTGCCTTTCCAGAGCTTCGATCTTAATGCTCTCATTTAGTAGTTGTTGGAAACTACACTGCATTTGGCCTCCAAATTGGCTATGGGGTGGAGAGAGATGGTGTGTTACACTCCAAGGTGTTCTCCAGGTTTCCTCGCCATTGCTTCGATCTTCCGACTCTCGTTTAGTAGTTGTACAAAACTACACTGCATTAGGCCTACAAAATGGGTATCGGGTGGAGAGAGATGGTGTGTTACACTCCAAGGTGTTCCCCAGGTTTCCTTGCCATTGCTTCGGTCTTCCGACTCTCGTTTAGTAGTTGTAGAAAACTACACTGCATTAGTCCTACAAAATGGGTATGGGGTGGAGAGAGATGGTGTGTTCCACTCCAAGGTGTTCTCCAGGTTGCCTTTCCTGAGCTTCTATCTTCAGGCTCTCGTTAAATTGTGGTTAAATGGAACAACTGCATTTGGCGTACTAGTTGGTTTGGGGCCTACTAACAGTGTCTGCCGCTCCTTGCTGTTCTCCTGGTTTCTTGTCCTGAATTTCCATTTTCAGGCGCTCGTTAAGTAGTTGTTAATGTTAGACTGCATTTGGCCTACTAGTTGGGTTGGGGCCTACTATCGGTGTCTTCCACTCCTTGCTGTTCTCCTCCACTGAACAAAGCTGTGCCGCCTGTTTACTACGGTTGCCAATTTTGAACTGCATTTCGACTACTTACTGATTTGGGCCTACTCTCTGTGTCAGCCTCTCATTCCAGTTGTCCTCCACTGCAATGCCCCCTGGTTATTCCTGTGTTACCAATTTTGAACTGCATTTAGCCAACTTTATTCTTTGGGCCTATATCTGTGTTTCCTCCTCATCCTGCCCATTGCCCAGCCAGTGATAGATGAGTCTGCTGGTACATTGACCCATAACGCAACATTCCCCGTGCACGCTACACAACAACATTGTGACCCTGCTGAAAGTCAGGTTGCTCTTCCCGCATACCATACCACCTTACACGGGGACAAAGAGGAGGGTGCAGATGAAAGTGCAGGTTCCTTCATCAGGTGGGGGGAGGAATACTAGTTGTCGACGTCACTGGCACAGGGCCTCTCATAGTACGCAAAAGTGTTGCTGCCGGTGGGAGGCGCCCCCGCCGTGCAAACACACCGCTGTACTTTGAGGGGCCCTGTGCCAGTGCCAATGCCAACGAGTGGGCCCCCCCTGCTTACTCAGATTCACAGCACTTGCAAAGTTGAAATACTTACCTCTCCCTGCTCCACTGCCGTGATGTGGTCCAGATTTCCTGGGCCCACTAATTACTTGAACCAGCCCTACCCACCACAACTTTAGCCAAATGACCCCCAATTTCAAATGCCTTCCAATTATTATAAGGTAAATTACGCTTGACAAGCTTCATTAAGAAGAATGGATGGTTTTGACATTAAAATGGGCACTCTAGGTGTTTTCCTGGCCCCCACTCACTGCCGACTATGCTGCCCCATTGACTTGCATTGGGTTTCGTGTTTCGGTCGATCCCGACTTTACGTCATAATCGGCCGATTTCACTCGACCCGACTTTTGAGATAGTCGGGTTTCGCGATACCCGGCTCGACTCTAAAAAGGTCAAGGTCGCTCAACTCTACTCCTGATCACAGTGTTGGCACAGTCTTTCCTCCCTGGGCTTGAAGTTCTGTGTTGTGAATTCTGCTCTGGGGCTCCCTCCGGTGGTTAGTGCTGCGGTAGTTGGATCACAGCATTTATCAGGTGTATCTATTTTTTGCAATTTGGGCTGGGCTATATAGCCTTGCTTGATCCTTTAGTCTGTGCCAGTTGTCCATTGTTTATGGAGGATTCACATCCCTTATGGTCTCTCCTTTTCGCTGTGCTTTTCTTCAAAGATAAGTCCTGGCTTTGCTTTTGCTGTCCACCTGCTGTGAATCTTATAGTTCTGTGCATTTTTCATGTTTTGTCTTGTCCAGCTTTGTTGTAAAGGATTTTTTGCAGCCTAGCTGTGTCTCTGGAGATGCAGATATACCCTCCATGTCTTTAGTCAGATGTAATGTTTTGTATTTTCTGTGGTGGATATTTTCTAGTGTTTTTATACTGACCGCATAGTACTCTGTTCTATCCTTTCTTTTTAGCTAGTATGGCCTCCTATGCTAAATCCTGATTTCATGTCTGCGTATGTTATTTCCCTCTCCTCTCACAGTCAATATTTGTGGGGGGCTCTCTATCCTTTGGGGATGTTCTCTGAGGCAAGATAGGTTTCCTGTTTCAGTCTTTAGGGGTAGTTAATTCTTAGGCTGTGTCGAGGGGTCCAGGGAGCGTTAGGTACCCCCCAAGGCTGCTTCTAGTTGCGCTGCTAGTTCAGGGTTTGCGGTCAGTACAGGTGCCACCTTCTCTAGAGTACGTCTCATGCTGCTCCAAGGCCACCAGATCATAACAGTTCTGCCTGTGTCGGCCACATTCAATGGCCAAACTGTGTGCACTGAGTCTGTATCGGCTCAGGATCTTGCAATCTCTGGGGTCCGGGAGTTTCTCCATCATACATATCCTCCATCCCATAGTCCCGTGCCCATATTACCATCATACATATCCTCCATCCCATAGTCCCGTGCCCATATACCATCACACATTCTCCATCCCATAGTCCCTTGCCCATATACCCATCACACATCCTCCATCCCTTAGTCCCGTGCCCATATTCTCATCACACATATCCTCCATCCCATAGTCCCTTGCCCATATACTCATCCTATATAACCTCCATCCCATAGTCCCTTGTCCATATACCCATCCTACATAACCTCCATCCCATAGTCCCTTGCCCATATACCCATCCTACATAACCTCCATCCCATAGTCCCTTGCCCATATACCCATCCTACATAACCTCCATCCCATAGTTCCTTGCCCATATACCCATCTTACATAACCTCCATCCCATAGTCCCTTGCCCATATACCCATCCTACATAACCTCCATCCCATAGTCCCTTGCCCATATACGCATCCTACATAACCTCCATCCCATAGTCCCTTGCCTATATACCCATCCTACATAACCTCCATCCCATAGTCCCTTGCCCATATACCCATCATGCACATCATCCATCCCATAGTCCCGTGCCCATATTCCCATCCTACACATCCTCCATCCCATAGTCCCTTGCCCATATACCCGTCACGCATCATCCATCCCATAGTCCCATGCCCATATACCCATCCTACATAACCTCCATCCCATAGTCCCTTGCCCATATACCCATCCTACATAACCTCCATCCCATACTCCCTTGCCCATATACCCATCATACATAACCTCCATCCCATAGTCCCTTGCCCATATACCCATCATACATAACCTCCATCCCATAGTCCCTTGCCCATATACCCATCATGCACATCCTCCATCCCATAGTCCCATGCCTATATTCCCATCATACATATCCTCCATCCCATAGTCCCGAGCCCATATACCATCACACATCCTCCATCCCATAGTTCCGCCCATATACCCATTATTGAAGTATATCGTGGCACAACTGTGTCGGTGCTCAAGAGAGGTTTCCCACACCAGTATATATAGTAAGTAAATAACTTGACACTCAACTTAGTGGGTAGTGATAATAAACAAAGATAGTTTTATTACTTGAATAGCAGCCCAGCATAATCGTTTCGGTCTAACATTTAGACCTTCTTCAGTAAACTGCATAAATGTATAACAGAACATGACAATTATAATGTCGAAAACATCAAAAATAAAACAATAAGGTGCATCTCAAATTTAGATATGTGAAGGATGGGAAGGAGGGAAAGAGAGGTGGTGACAAGGTAACATTTTTTACATACCCGACTGCTGGTGTAGTGGTGAATATGGGGCACTGATGTATGTAGAGAAGGTCCTATGATGAAGTATTTTGTTGGACCTCTATGGTGAAGGCAAGTATCCTAAGATAGCGAAAGAGGTATGTGAGGGGATGTGCTATGTAGATCACCAGTACATAACAGGCATAAGTGTACTAACCAGATAAATGAGATATATGTGTATATATTTTCGTCCAAAATGGGCTTGTAGAGTAACTAACTGAAAAATAAAATTCTAAGTATAAGATAGTAGGACTAAGCAGTAGAGAGAATATAAAAGAAAACAAAAGAAAAGGATTCTCACCTAGTATGGATAATTTAACCTATAAAAGGTACCTCTATGGAATCTTCTCCATGAAGATAGATAGACGCGACAACCCCAGTGGATCCAATAGTTTTTTAGGCCAGCGAAGACGACGACAACCACAAAGAAGAAGAGGACCCGGAGGAGCCAACGAAAGAAGAGACGCAGACTTTTACAGAGTGACCTGATCTCAGGTAAAACACCATTGGTTATAAACATCTCATCAAGGACTCTCAGTATCGCTGAACATAACATTCTGCAGAAAGGCCTTTCCTTTTGCCCTTCATACAAATTCGATACGTTCAATATGGACATGGATCTGCACCGGTTTAACCGTCGTTTGAGACTCCTTGTACATTTTGATTCCCCTGAGACACTACCTGCTACCACCTCTGATACTTCCGGATCTCTGATTTCTTCTCATAGCCTGGGGCTACGTAACAAGAGTACGTATAGACCCCCTAAGGCCTCCCACGCTGTTGAAGCCTTCATTGGCTTCATTGAGCAGTCCTTCTGCAAACTTCGTCAAGACATTGAGGCACGCAAATTACACACTTCCCCCAACCTCAGTGCCCCCGACTTCCAAGCCTTACAGTCATTACGTAAAGACAAAAACATCATCATTAAGCCAGCCGATAAAGGCGGGGCTATAGTGGTTATGAACAGACTAGACTACACTAAAGAGATCTACCGACAACTACATGATGACACTGTCTATCGATTACTACCAGCTGATCCCACTACCATGATCAGAGACCATATCAAGGATACCCTTGGCCCCTATGTAGAAAAGGGTGTCATTGATCACAAAACACGAGATTATTTGACCAAGGACTTTCCTATCATTCCGGTGTTCTACATACTGCCCAAGATACATAAAAATCTTGAGCATCCACCGGGCCGCCCGATTGTGGCCTCTACCGAGTCCATACTCTCCCCACTTGCCATTTTCTTGGAAAAGAACCTGACCCCACTCATACGCACGTTACCTTCATTTCTCCTTGACACAGGTGACTTCTTACGCCAACTACGGAACCTAGACTCACTTCCAACTGATCTTCTATTAGTCTCCTTGGACGTCAAAGACCTATATACCTCCATCCCCCATACACAAGGAATTCTTAGCGTGAGACACCTACTTACAAACTCGCTACTTAACCCTGACGTCATAAACCTCTGCATTGACTTACTGACTATAGTTCTTACAAAAAATGTCTTTATGTTCGAGGACCAATTCTTTCTACAAATCAAAGGTACCGCCATGGGGTCAAATGTGGCTCCGCCCTATGCTAACAGCTACATGGCCCTATTCAAAGAGGAGATTGTATACCCTGACCTACTGTTCCAAGCCTACTGCCCCTTTTGGAGACGTTACATAGATGACGTTTTTTGTCTATGGACTGGTACGTCACAGACCCTGGATTTGTTTTTCCACACTCTCAATACGGCTTGGCCAGGACTTACTTCTACTATGACGAGCAGTACAGAAAAAGTCAGCTTTTTGGACACCTTGGTTTTTAGGGATGATCTGGGTACCCTTAAGACCGACCTCTATACTAAGCCGACTGACAGAAATAGCTTGTTGCACTTTCAAAGTCTACATCCTACTGCTACAAAAAGATCCATCTCTCGCTCCCAGTTCAAACGGGTACAGAGGATAGTCACAGAACCCAACCTGCTTTAAACCAGGACAGATGAAATGTACTCTAAATTTAGAGAAAGGGGTTGTTAGGAGTCGAGTTTCCTCAGCTGCACAGGGGGAATCTCGATCCGTGTCTGGTGCGGTCTCCCATTCGGTATCAGCCGCAGTGGGCTCTGCTCAGCGGAGACGTCGCTCCCAGCGTCTCGCTGAGGCTGATTCGGTGCATAGGGTCACTACTGCCTTCTCTGGCTTTCCTATGGTACCCTGCACTGATCTGCGGCGAGCGAGCCTCTCTGGGACTAAGTCCTTGTTTACTCACACTGAGCATGCCCAGGGCAGGGTCTCCTATTGGAGGTCGAGGGCCACATGTTTGCTCACATGCTCAGGTGCTGCAGTACATTCCATTGGTCCTCCTGGAAGGTCCTGAAAGGGCAAAACATGCTCAGGTACTGCAGCACTTTCCATTGGTCCTTCTGGAAGGTCCTGAAAGGGCAAAAACTTCAGTAGCAGCTTCCTGTGCTGCAACTAAATAAACTGCGCATGACCGCACGGCCATGCGCTAGTATTGTCTTGAAAATATGTGTGTGTGTAGATGGATGTATGTCGAAGGATGAAAGCTCCTAAATATCCCTCCCTAGTGTTGTTGACTGATTGCGGATGATGGTAGCTATCTAGCGCCCGACTAGCCATCAGCACAAAACACACATAACAGCGTCTAGTTGCTGTGACCGCCTGTACGGCGCCGTGCGCTTTCCTTACCCAAGCCTGGGTGGTTAGCGGCGTCCGTTTGTGCGGCACCGCACGCACTCTCGTGCCTTTATTTACTATTTCGATAGTTTCCTTTCACACCCAGTTGCGGTGTTGTGCCAGCAGTGGTCTAATCGGACTTCAATTCTAGTAGGGGTTGTGTTCGCTGACTTATTGCTCACGCTCTATGTGCGGTACCGCGGTCCTGTGACGCAACAGGATCGCTTCCTTCACGCAGGGTGAAGTTAACCCTTGTGTGTATACTTATAGTACCGCCATATAGTCCGTCTTACTTAGCAGCAGGTGCTTTCCTGCACGGTGGATCCCGGGTTGCGAACGCACCAATTCCATCTAATAAACTATATATTTGGTGTGTTCCGCCAACCCTAACAGAATACTAGCGCTAGGATCTGGCTAAGTAATGGCGGATGAACAGCGATTGCAGGGGTACATCCAGCTGCTGGAGGGCCGGTTGGCGTCTCTTGAGCGTGCAACCTCGGCGGTGGATGTTACCGCAATAGCTGTTCAGGCTGCTAGCGTGGCTGCAGCAGCTTTACCCACTGCCACCTCTGTTCCAGCCCTATCTCACCTTCCTTTGCCTGAGAGATACTCTGGGGACAGTAAGTCCTGTAGGGGTTTCGTGAGCCAATGTGGTATACACCTCGAGCTCCTGGCTGCACGTTTCCCTACTGAGCGGGTAAAGGTGGAATTCATAATCTCCCTCTTGTCGGACAGAGCGTTGGAGTGGGCTACGCCGCTGTGGGAGCGCAACGATCATGTGGTGCGGAGTGTTCCTCGGTTTCTGGACTCTCTGAAACAGGTCTTTTTAGGACCTCAAGTCACCCATGATACAGCGCTCCAGCTGCTGGCGTTGACTCAGGGTTCAACCATGGTCAGCCATTTTGCTGTTCTCTTCCGGACATTAGCGTCTGAGTTGGAATGGTCAGATAAAACCCTCATTCACGTATTTTGGAGGGGGCTGGCTGACCATGTGAAAGACGCTTTGGCCACTAGGGAGATTCCCGCCACACTGGAGGAGCTCATAGCCATATCTACTCACATAGACCTTCGTTTTCACGAGCGAAGGTTGGAGCGAGCCCAGTGTAGGCAGAGGTTTCGGCTGGCTCCCACCTTCGCCAAACCTTTGGAATCTCCAGTCCAGGCGTCCGAGTCACATGAGGCCTTAGAGGTGACACGAGCGGGATCCAAGTCTCAGTCCGCCCGTGCACATAAGGTCCGTCATGTTTACCGGCAGTCAGGACATCTTGCCTCCAAGTGTCCTCAGCGGTCGGGGAAACGTCAGCGTTTAGTGGCAGTTGGAGGAGGTACACTAGACACGGCGATGTTTGCCTCAAAGTTGTCCTTCAAGGGGACAATTACCATAGGCCCATCCACTCTTATGGTCGAGCTATGCGTGGATTCTGGGGCAGAGGGTAATTTTATGTCTTCCTCTTTTGCCCAGCGTCACGCAATACCCTTGGTGATGCTCGCCAAGCCTGTGACCGTTCGAGTGGTAAATGGGTCAACACTACCCTCACAGATTACCCACCAAACCATTCCTTTCACGCTTACTGTGTCTCCATCACATCAGGAGATAATCTCCCTATTAGTCATTCCTGAGGGAATTGATGAGGTCCTGTTGGGGATACCATGGCTTCGCTACCATTCTCCTCATATTAAGTGGTCCTCTGGGAGAATTTTGCGATGGAGTAAATCCTGCGAGGGTAGATGTCAGAGGGAGTGCGTTCAGGTTGCTACTACACAGGTACCCACAGATCTTTCCTCTCTCCCCAAGCACTATTGGCCCTATGCAGACTTGTTCTCCAAAAGAGCTGCGGACACCCTTCCGCCTCACCGCCCCTATGACTGTCCTATTGACCTCTTGCCTGGTGCTGAGCCTCCCCGGGGTCGAGTCTATCCGTTATCTCTCCTGGAGACGGAGGCAATGTCTCAGTACATCCAAGAGAATCTGGCAAGAGGATTCATTAGGAAGTCAGTGTCACCGGCAGGGGCTGGGTTCTTCTTCGTACAGAAGAAGACTGGAGACTTACGTCCATGCATAGACTACAAGGGTCTTAACGCCATCACCGTTAAGAACAAGTACCCATTACCCCTGATATCTGAGCTGTTTGATAGGCTACGGGGAGCGAGGGTATTTACGAAGTTAGATCTGCGGGGTGCCTACAACCTGATTCGCATCCGTGAGGGGGATGAATGGAGGACGGCTTTTAACACCAGGGATGGGCACTATGAATATCTGGTGATGCCCTTTGGGCTCTGTAATGCCCCAGCCGTTTTACAAGACTTTGTGAACGACATCTTCCGGGATATGCTCACCACCTCGGTCGTAGTCTATCTGGATGATATTCTCATCTTCTCTCCAGATATTGACTCCCATCGGAGAGATGTTCGCAAAGTCTTCGACCTCTTACGGGCAAACCCCCTCTACGCCAAGTTGGAGAAGTGTGTGTTTGAGCAGGAGTCCTTGCCTTTCCTTGGTTATATCACCTCTGCCCAGGGTTTGGCTATGGATCCTGCCAAGCTACAGGCTGTAATGGACTGGCAGGAACCCCATTCTCTTAAAGCGGTGCAGCGCTTTATGGGGTTCATTAATTATTATCGCCAGTTCATCCCACACTTCTCAACTTTGGTAGCTCCCTTGGTTGCCCTCACCAAGAAGGGAGCAAATCCCAAGTTGTGGTCAGAGGAGGTCTCCAAAGCCTTTCTCTCGATCAAGTCACACTGCGCTAGCGCTCCCATCCTACATCGCCCCGATGTTGTTAAGCCATTTATCTTGGAGGTGGATGCCTCATCCGTTGGTGCTGGAGCAGTCCTTTTCCAAAAGGATGCTCAAGGTCGGAAGCATCCTTGCTTCTTCTTCTCCAAGACCTTCACACCAGCGGAGAGGAATTATTCCATTGGGGACAGGGAGTTGCTGGCCATGAAGTTGGCTTTTTCAGAGTGGAGACATCTCTTGGAGGGAGCTCGCTTTCCCTTCCAAGTCTTCACTCACCACAAGAACTTGCTGTATCTGCAAACGGCCCAGCGGCTGAATTCTCGCCAGGCTAGATGGTCGCTGTTCTTCTCCCGGTTCCATTTTACTCTCCATTTCCTCTCCGGGGAGAAGAACGTTCGTGCCGACGCTCTCTCCCGCTCCGTGGTGTCATCGGAGGAGGAGGAGCCTCGGCTTATTGTCTCTTCTGAGAGCCTGAGAACTGTAGCTCCGGTTTCGCTAGAGTCTGTGCCCCCGGGCAAGACTTTCGTACCAGCTAACTTGCGACCGGAGGTTCTCTCTTGGGCTCACTCCTCCAGAGTGGGTGGGCATTTTGGGACCAAGAGGACATCTGAGCTTCTGGCGAGAACATACTGGTGGCCGCATATGGTCCAAGATGTCAAGGACTATATACAGGCGTGCGTTTCTTGCGCCCAGAATCCGTCTCCTCGGCAACGGCCTGCTGGGTTGCTTTACCCTCTACCGGTGGCAGACAGGCCCTGGGAGATGGTCGGGATGGACTTTGTGGTGGGTCTACCCAAGTCGCGTGGCTGCTCCATTATTTGGGTTGTCACCGACCATTTCTCCAAGATGGTGCATTTGGTGCCGCTTCCTCGGTTACCCTCAGCATGGGCCTTGGCGGTGTTGTTCATTAAACACGTTTTCCGATTGCATGGTATGCCTGATAAGATTGTCAGCGATCGGGGTCCCCAGTTCATATCTCGGTTTTGGAGAGAGCTCTGCCGTTTACTCAGCATAGAGTTAAACCTCTCCTCTGCATACCATCCCGAGATGAATGGGTTGGTGGAGAGAACCAACCAGACTCTGGTGACATATTTGCGACATTTTGTCTCTGCTAGGCAGGATGACTGGGCATCTTTGCTACCTTGGGCGGAATTTGCCTTGAACAACACCGTAGCCGATTCCACTGGTCAAACTCCTTTTCTCCTTAATTACGGCCAGCATCCGCGTGTCCCTGTGCCCATGCCCGTGTCATCCACCGATTCTAGGGTGGCAGACTGGGCGGTGGAGGCACGTGACATCTGGGACCGCACACAGGATGCCATCCGGGCCTCCAAGGAGAGAATGAGGGTTTCGGCTGATACACACCGGCGCCCCGCTCCGGTCTTTGCTCCTGGCGACTTAGTGTGGCTCTCCGCCCGTAACATCAGGCTGCGAGTTGAGTCCACTAAGTTTGCTCCTCGCTACATTGGCCCGTTTAAGGTTCTGGAACAGGTCAACCCTGTTGTCTACCGTTTGGCTATTCCTCCACGCCTTGGTATCACCGATACTTTCCACGTTTCCCTCTTAAAGCCCGTTCATTTGTCCCGGTTTTCTGAGTCATCTGCTGGGACATTGGGTTCCTGTGGAGCACATTCGGGCTCCGCTGCTTATCGCAGCTTTTGAGCGTAGTGAGGCTCAAGAAGGGGGGGGCCCTAGGAGGGGGGGTAATGTTAAGAGTCGAGTTTCCTCTGCTGCACAGGGGAAATCTCGATCCGTGTCTGCTGCGGTCTCCTATTCGGTATCGGCCGCAGTGGGCTCTGCTCAGCGGAGACGTCGCTCCCAGCGTCTCGCTGAGGCTGATTCGGTGCATAGGGTCACTACTGCCTTTTCTGGCTTTCCTATGGTACCCTGCACTGATCTGCGGCGAGCGAGCCTCTCTGGGACTAAGTCCTTGTTTACTCACACTGAGCATGCCCAGGGCAGGGTCTCCCATTGGAGGTCGAGGGCCACATGTTCGCTCACATGCTCAGGTGCTGCAGTACATTCCATTTGTCCTCCTGGAAGGTCCTGAAAGGGCAAAACATGCTCAGGTACTGCAGCACTTTCCATTGGTCCTTCTGGAAGGTCCTGAAAGGGCAAAAACTTCAGTAGCAGCTTCTGTGCTGCAACTATATAAACTGCGCATGACCGCATGGCCATGCGCTAGTATTGTCTTGAAAATATGTGTGTGTGTAGATGGATGTATGTCGAAGGATGAATCCTCCTAAATATCCCTCCCTAGTGTTGTTGACTGTTTGCGGATGATGGTAGCTGTCTAGCGCCCGACTAGCCATCAGCACAAAACACACATAACAGCGTCTAGTTGCTGTGACCGCCTGTACGGCGCCGTGCGCTTTCCTTACCCAAGCCTGGGTGGTTAGCGGCGTCCGTTTGTGCGGCACCGCACGCACTCTCGTGCCTTTATTTACTATTTCGATAGTTTCCTTTCACACCCAGTTGCGGAGTTGTGCCAGCAGTGGTCTAATCGGACTTCAATTCTAGTTGGGGTTGTGTTCGCTGACTTATTGCTCACGCTCTATGTGCGGTACCGCGGTCCTGTGACGCAACAGGATCGCTTCCTTCACGCAGGGTGAAGTTAACCCTTGTGTGTATACTTATAGTACCGCCATATAGTCCGTCTTACTTAGCAGCAGGTGCTTTCCTGCACGGTGGATCCCGGGTTGCGAACGCACCAATTCCATCTAATAAACTATATATTTGGTGTTTTCTGCCAACCCTAACAGGGGTTATCCCCCTGACCTTTTAACCGAGGCTATCAATCCCCCAATTACAGCACGTCCCCCTAATCACAAAAGAGTCCCCTTTGTGTATATATACCACCCATATGTACACATTTTACATCACAGCATCAGACGACACTGGAGTATATTACGCACAGCCCACCCCCACATCCCAGAATTTCAGGAACATTTTCTGCCATGCTATAAGCGCCCCTCTAACATCCGTGACTTCCTAGTCAAAGCTGACCTGGGGACCAACAAGGATAAGACGCAACGTTTTCTTAACCAACCGAAGTATGGCACCTTTCCATGCCTACACTGCAACCAATGTAACAATATAATCAAGGGGGATTCTTTCCATCATCCCCACTCTGGTAAGAGGTACAAGATCAAAAGTTATTTTACCTGTGACTCATCATTTGTGGTTTATGCTATTAAATGTCCATGCGGCCTTCTATACATTGGAGAGACTACTCAGCCAATTAGATCCCGTATTTCCAAGCACAAATCAACTATCCGCTGTCAGAACTTGTTATTGCCACTCCCATCCCATTTTGTCTCCAAGGGCCATAATGTATCACAACTGAGGTTCCAAGTGTTGGAACACATCCCGGGACCCAGACGGGGTGGCAACAGAATCCACCTCCTAAAAAAGGAAGGAGGCATACTGGATTCATGAGTTGCAAACCCTGGCTCCAAAAGGTCTAAATAGAGATTATGACCCCTTAGCTTTTATATAAGATCACCTAGACTCTATGGTTATTTTGCTTTGATATCATGAATTAGGTCATATAAGTTGTTGATGTTTTGTATGCTATATACTAATTTGCCTGTCTTTGTCTACAGAGTCGCCTTTATTGACACTCATCATGCAAGTCACTGCCTGCTCCCTCCCCCTCCCTGGATTTTCCCATCCTTTGTTCCTTACCCGACTGCATATTAATATATTGTCATATATATATATATCTATTTTACACCTCTATTTACATCTTCTTGTATATATGTCCACATTTGCCCGATGCACACATCGTTTATATATCATATCAGCGATCAGGTGATCGCTCCTGCCTCCATGGAACACTAGCACCGCACTACAGGAAGCTCGCGTCACTCCCGATGACGCACTTCTGGTCTCGGCTGCTCCCCGGACTACATTACCCATAACTCCCGACTCCTACACACTAGCTATGCGCGTATCTCCTTCCTGGATGACGCGCTTCCGGTTCTGGCACCTCAGACAGTCCCGCCCCACCGCTACTAATACCGGTCACAATATACATGGAGCATTCAACTAGCGGCGGATACCGCGTTGATGCACACCTCCTGCCTACCACACAACGGTGAGTCACACAGAAGTCTCCAATTTTGTCTGTTAGTGGTACATTAGTCGGCTTAGATTACTTCTATACATCTTGCCATTATATAGGAGCAGACCTGTCTCGCACTTCCTCTATGGAATCTTCTCCATGAAGCCTCCCTTTAAAACCTTGTGCATTAGGTGAGCCCAATTTGTTCTCTTTAACCTACCTATAGTACAGAAATCACCTAGTTTATTACATTCATATTGTATCTCCATGCCTAGATTACTCACCGTCTCTCTGGTGCCATATATTTCTACTCCGGCCAGAACATATTACTCCATGGTGAGAAAAATGGAATTTTGGAGTTGTCTATTCTCTTGGCTATGGCATAGCATTATTTTACTTTATTATTTTCCTTTTATAGCTATCTATTTGGATACCACTCTATATCTTGAGTTTTGGCATTATTCCAGTACCTTTTATAGGTTAAATTATCCATACTAGGTGAGAATCCTTTTCTTTTGTTTTCTTTTATATTCTCTCTACTGCTTAGTCCTACTATCTTATACTTAGGATTTTATTTTTCAGTTAGTTACTCTACAAGCCCATTTTGGACGAAAATATATACACATATATCTCATTTATCTGGTTAGTACACTTATGCCTGTTATGTACTGGTGATCTACATAGCACATCCCCTCACATACCTCTTTCGCTATCTTAGGATACTTGCCTTCACCATAGAGGTCCAACAAAATACTTCATCATAGGACCTTCTCTACATACACCAGTGCCCCATATTCACCACTACACCAGCAGTCGGGTATGTAAAAAATGTGACCTTGTCCCCACCTCTCTTTCCCTCCTTCCCATCCTTCACATATCTAAATTTGAGATGCACCTTATTGTTTTATTTTTGATGTTTTCGACATTATAATTGTCATGTTCTGTTATACATTTATGCAGTTTACTGAAGAAGGTCTAAATGTTAGACCGAAGCGTTTATGCTGGGCTGCTATTCAAGTAATAAAACTATCTTTGTTTATTATCACTACCCACTAAGTTGAGTGCCAAGTTATTTACTTACCATATACCCATTATGACATCATCTTCACCATTGCAACCTATTATGACATCATCATCGCCATGGCAACCATTATGACATCATCTTCACCATGGCAGCCTTTGTTATATCATCGTCGCCATGGCAACCAATATGACATCATTGTCGATACACACACATACACTCGTTTTTATACATATAATAATAAGATTAATTTACTGAAATGTATTTAAAAAATCATGGGAAACTGAACTCTGAAGATTGAAGGGCTCAAAGACACAGCCTGACTGGTCTACTTTGTATAGGGTAACAACAGCGCTACCATAAATGTTGAAATTTTATATAAAGTGCTTCCAGGGCATAATATGTTGATGTATATGGAACTCGTACACCAGAGCACAAAGTTTTAATATTACATAAATCTTAACCCCTTTCTGCCAATTGACGTACTATTCCGTCCATGTGGGATGGACCCTACTTCCCAAGGACGGAATAGTACGTCCAGCGCGATCGGCCGCACTCACCGATCGCGGCCGGGTGTCAGCTGCCTATCGCAGCTGACATCCGACACTATGTGCCAGGAGCGGTCACGGACCGCCCCCGGCACATTAACCCCCGGCACACCGCGATCAAACATGATCGCGGTGTGCTGGCGGTACAGGGAAGCATCGCGCAGGGAGGGGGCTCACTGCGGGCTTCTCTGAGACCCCCGCAGCAATGCGATGTGATCTCCTCATCTCCCTCCCTGCTCCAGACCCGGATCCAAGATGGCCGCGGCATCCGGGTCCTGCAGGGAGGGAGGTGGCTTCACAGAGCCTGCTCAGAGCAGGCACTGTGAAGCCTGCAGTGCTGCAAGTCAGATCGGTGATCTGACAGAGTGCTGTGCAAACTGTCAGATGACCGATCTGTGATGTCCCCACTTGGGACAAAGTAAAAAAATTTAAAAAAAAATTTCCACACGTGTAAAATAAATAAAAAAAAAAATCCTAAATAATGAAAAAAATATATATATATTATTCCCATAAATTCATTTCTTTCTCTAAATAAAAAAAACAATAAAAGTACACATATTTAGTATTGCCGCGTCCGTAACGACCCCACCTTTAAAACTATATCACTAGTTAACCCCTTCAGTAAACACCGTAAGAAAAAAAAATGAGGCAAAAAACAACGCTTTATTATCATACTGCCGAACAAAAAGTGGAATAACACGCGATCAAAAACACAGATATAAACAACCATGGTACCGCTGAAAGCAACAACCTGTCCCGCAAAAAATGAGCCACCATACAGCATCATCAGCAAAAAAATAAAAAAGTTATAGTCCTCAGAATAAAGCGATGCAAAATAATTATTTTTTCTATGAAATAGTTTTTATCGTATAAAAGCGCCAAAACATAAAAAAAGATATAAATGAGGTATCGCTGTAATCGTACTGACCCGAAGAATAAAACTGCTTTATACATTTTACCAAACGCGGAACGGTATAAACGCCTCCCCCAAAAGAAATTCATGAATAGATGGTTTTTGGTCATTCTGCCTCACAAAAATCGGAATAAAAAGTGAACAAAAAATGTCGCGTGCCCAAAAATGTTACCAATAAAAACGTCAACTCATCCCGCAAAAAACAAGACCTCACATGACTCTGTGGACCAAAATATGGAAAAATTATAGCTCTCAAAATGTGGTAATGCAAAAAATATTTTTTGCAATAAAAAGCGTCTTTTAGTGTGTGACGGCTGCCAATCATAAAAATCCGCTAAAAAACCCGCTATAAAAGTAAATCAAACCCCCCTTCATCACCCCCTTAGTTAGGGAAAGATTAAAAAATTTAAAAAATGTATTTATTTCCATTCTCCCATTAAGGTTAGGGCTAGGGATAGGGTTAGGACTAGGGTTAGGGTTAGGGCTAGGGTTAGGGCTAGGGTTAGGGCTAGGGTTAGGGCTAGGGTTAGGGTTAGGGCTAGGGCTAGGGTTAGGGCTAGGGCTAGGGTTAGGGTTACGGTTAGGGTTGGGGCTAGGGTTAGGGCTAGGGTTAGGGTTAGGTCTAGGGTTAGGGCTAGGCTTAGGATTAGGGTTGGGGCTAGGGTTAGGGTTAGGGCTAGGGTTGGGGCTAGGGTTAAGGCTACAGTTAGGGTTGGGGCTAAAGTTAGAGTTAGGGTTTGGATTACATTTACGGTAGGGAATGGGGTTGGGATTAGGGTTAGGGGTGTGTCAGGGTTAGAGGTGTGGTTAGGGTTACCGTTGGGATTACGGTTAGTGGTGTGTTTGGATTAGGGTTTCAGTTATAATTGGGGGGTTTCCACTGTTTAGGCACATCAGGGGCTCTCCAAACGCGACATGGCGTCAATTCCAGCCAATTCTGCGTTGAAAAAGTAAAGCAGTGCTCTTTCCCTTCCGAGCTCTCCCGTGTGCCCAAACAGGGGTTTACCCCAACATATGGGGTATAAACGTACTCAGGACAAATTGGACAACAACTTTTGGGGTCCAATTTCTCCTGTTACCCTTGGGAAAATACAAAACTGGGGGCTAAAAAATAATTTTTGTGGGAAAAAAAGGATTTTTTATTTTCACGGCTCTGCAATATAAACTGTAGTGAAACACTTGGGTTTTAAAAGTTCTCATAACACATCTAGATAAGTTCCTTGGGGGGTCTAGTTTCCAATATGGGGTCACTTGTGGGGGGTTTCTACTGTTTAGGTAGATGGACCAATCCATCTAAGTCTGCATTCCAAATGGCGCTCCTTCCCTTCCGAGCCCTGCCATGTGCAATATTTAGGGTCCAATTTCTCCTGTTACCCTTGGAAAAATACAAAACTGGGGGCTAAAAAATAATTTTTGTGGAAAAAAAATATATTTTATTTGCGCGGCTCTGCGTTATAAACTGTAGTGAAACACTTGGGGGTTCAAAGCTCTCACATCATATCTAGATGAGTTCCTCAGGGGGTCTACTTTCCAAAATAGTGTCACGTGTGGGGGGTTTCTACTGGTTAGGTACATTAGGGGCTCTGCAAATGCAATGTGACGCCTGCAGACCATTCCATCTAAGTCTGCATTCCAAATGGCGCTCCTTCCCTTCCGAGCCCTGCCATGTGCCCAAACGGTGGTTCCCCCCCACATATGGGGTATCAGCGCACTCAGGACAAATTGGACAACAACATTTGGGGTCCAATTTCTCCTGTTACCCTCGGAAAAATACAAAACTGGGGGCTAAAAAATAATTTTTGTGGGAAAAAATTTTTGTTTTATTTTTACGGCTCTGCATTATAAACTTCTGTGAAGCCCTTGGTGGGTCAAAGTGCTCACCACACATCTAGATAAGTTCCTTAGGGCGTCTACTTTCCAAAATGGTGTCACTTGTGGGGGGTTTCAATGTTTAGGCACATCAGTGGCTCTCCAAATGCAACATGGCGTCCCATCTCAATTCCTGTCAATTTTGCATTGAAAAGTCAAACGGCGCTCCTTCCCTTCCAAGCTCTCCCATGCGCCCAAACAGTGGTTTACCCCCACATATGGGGTATAAGCGTACTCAGGACAAATTGTACAACAACATTTGGGGTCCAATTTCTTCTCTTACCCTTGGGAAAATAAAAAATTGGGGGCAAAAATATAATTTTTGTGAAAAAAACGATTTTTTATCTTTACGATTCTGCATTATAAACTTCTGTGAAGCACTTGGTGGGTCAAAGTGCTCACCACACCTCTAGATAAGTTCCTTAGGGGGTCTACTTTCCAAAATGGTGTCACTTGTGGGGGGTTTCAATGTTTAGGCACATCAGTGGCTCTCCAAACGCAACATGGCGTCCCATCTCAATTCCAGTCAATTTTGCATTGAAAAGTCAAATGGCGCTCCTTCGCTTCCGAGCTCTGTCATGCGCCCAAACAGGGGTTTACCCCCACATGTCAGGTATCGGCGTACTCGGAACAAATTGTACAACAAGGTTTGTGGTCCATTTTCTCCTGTTACACTTGGTAAAATAAAACAAATTGGAGCTGAAGTAATTTTTTTGTGAAACAAAGTTAAATGTTCATTTTTATTTAAACATTCCAAAAATTCCTGTGAAACACCTGAAGGGTTAATTAACTTCTTAAATGTGGTTTTGAGCACCTTCAGGGGTGCAGATTTTAGAATGGTGTCACACTTGGGTATTTTCTATCATATAGACCCCTCAAAATGACTTCAAATCAGATGTGGTCCCTAAAAAAAAATGGTGTTGTAAAAATGAGAAATTGCTGGTCAAGTTTTAACCCTTATAACTCCCTAACAAAAAAAATGGTTCCAAAATTGTACTGATGTAAAGTAGACATGTGGGAAATGTTACTTATTAAGTATTTTGTGTGACATACCTCTGTGATTTAATTGCATAAAAATTCAAAGTTGGAAAATTGCAAAATTTTCAAAATTTTTGCCAAATTTCCATTTTTTTCACAAATAAATGCAGGTAATATCAAAGAAATTTTACCCCTATCATGAAGTACAATATGTCACGAGAAAACATTGTCAGAATTACCGGGATCCGTTGAAGCATTCCAGAGTTATAACCTCATAAAAGGACAGTGGTCAGAATTGTAAAAATTGGCCCGGTCCATAGTTTGCAAACCACTCTTGGGGGTAAAGGGGTTAAAGTGTTTGTTAGGGTTGTGGAATACGATGGCTCTAAATAAAGGAGTATTAAACATAATCCATGACTTTGATTTGTTGATGTGCGTCCTTTGGTGCTGGAACTTTCACACAAGAACAGAAACACTGCAAAAACTGCATGATAAATAAGCAATATCGGTCATTGTGGGTTTTAATACGAAAAGAAAAGTTCATTTTTTTCTCATTAATGTACACTCTGCACCCCATCTTGACTAAAAAAACAGAAATGTAGTAATTTTTGCAAATTTAATAAAAAAGAAAAACTGAATTATCACATGATCATAAGTAGTGTTGAGCGATACCTTCCGATATATCGAAAGTATCGGTATCGGATTGGATCGGCCGATACCGGCAAAATATCGGATCTCGCCGATACCCATACCTGATACCAATGCAGGTCAATGTGAGAAAAATATCGGAATTAAAATAAACCCTTTATTTCCTTGTAGCCTAATTCCACATGAAGGAAAACAACTAAGAATAATGTAGAATGCATCGGAGGAGGTGGAGGAGACATTAAAGACATAGAGGTTTAGCTCATTCAAGTGGAATAGCAGGAATTATACATTTTTTAAGACGTTCGGAGTTACAAAGATTTTGACTATGTTTAGATTTGTTAGATTTTGTCAGATATTTATGTTTCTCTACTTCCATGCTCGGCACCTTTTTTTTACTTCTACCACACTTTCTTCATCATCATCCTCAGCAGCATCTTTTTCATCAACTTCTTCTCCACCTTATTCATCATCTTCTTCACCTTCTTCCTATTATTCTCTTTTCAAAATATCTTCATATTCTTCTCATTCAAGTCTTCATCTTCTTCATATTCAACTTCATAATCTCATTCATATTCTTCATCAAAATCTTATGGGTGACATAATCTATCAAAGTTTGAAGATTACACCTTCCGCTCTGCCTGTCACAAAAGATTTAAAACTGGATTTGTCCGCGTTCAGTTTGGCCTGCAGCAGGCACCACGAGGAGGAACGGACTCACCCCCATACACTGCTTAGTCTTCTTCTGCTTATAATTTAGATAATATCTTTTGCTCTGATTTTTAGTCTTATGCTTAATGGTCTGCTTTTTGTTCTGCAGCTTCTTGTTCTTTTGGTTTTCGGTCTTCAGGGTCGTCATGCTTAGGTTCTTGAACTTGGAACTGTAGCAGGAGGTACAAGAAGGCCGAGGAACTGCCGAGAACCAGCTGACGGTACTGGAACCCAGATGGCTACCCGAAGGTAGAAGAGCCAATGTCATGACCGAGGACCAGCTGACGGTGCTGGAACCCGGTTACTAAGCAGAAGGTACCCGTGCTACAAAGCACTACCAAGGACCGCCTGACATTGGCGGAACTCGGATACCCAGAAGGAGGCACCTAAGCCAAAGGCTCTGCCCGGAACCAGCTGACGGTACTGAACCAGGATGGGGAGCAGAAGGAATCAGAGTAAAAGGCACTGCCGAGAACCAGCTGACGGTATGGGAACCCGGATGGCTACCCGAAGGTAGAAGAGCCAATGGCATGACCGAGGACCAGCTGACGGTGCTGGAACTCGGTTACTAAGCAGGAGGTACCCATGCTACAAAGCATTACCAAGGACCACCTGACTTTGGCGGAACTTGGATACCCAGAAGGAGGCACCTAAGCCATAGGCTCTGCCCGGAACCAGCTGACGGTGCTGGAACCAGGATGTGGAGCAGAAGGTCCACAGGAAAAGAAATAACAGCTAGGCCGCGAGGCTGCCGCAGTTACCGAACACCAACAGTCCTACAGGGGGAGCTTGTCCTATTGGCACTACAGAACCAGCCTTGATTGCCACTTCCCGCAGCCCACATAGGAAGCTCCTAACCTGGAGGCACCATGGAGTCGGCTAACTCAGCCGCGACACGACAGGACAACGTATAGGAGTCTAAGTGACCTTGACACTACCCGGAACCAGCTGACGGTGCTGGAACCAGGCTGGGCAGGAGGGAGTACCCGTGACAAAGACACTGCTGAGAACCAGCTGACGGTACTGGAACCCGGATGCATTGCCCAAGTGTGCAAGAGCCAATGGCATGACCGAGGACCAGCTGACGGTGCTGTAACCCGGTTACAAAGCAGAAGGTACCTGTGCTTCAAAGCACTACCAAGGACCGCCTGACATTGGCGGAACTCGGATACCCAGAAGGAAGCACCTAAGCCAAAGGCTCTGCCCAGAAAAAAATAACAGAGGAGCAACTGTTGACTGTGCAGACAGCACTTCCAGGCAACAACTGGCGGTGTTGAGGCCCAGGGAAAACAGGAGGAGCAGACTTTAGTTTTTGCCGCACACACAGCTGGGGAACAGCTGGCGTTACTGAACCCCAATAACAGAGAAGCAACTGTTGACTGTGCAGACAGCACTTCCAGGCAACAACTGGCGGTGTTGGAGCCCAGGGAAAGCAGGTGGAGGAGACTTTAGTTTTTGCCGCACACACAGCTGGGGAACAGCTGGCGTTACTGAACCCCAATAACAGAGGAGCAAATGTTGACTGTGCAGAGAGCACTTCCTGGCAACATCTGGTGGTGTTGAAGCCCAGGGAAATCAGGAGGAGCAGAGTTTAGTTTTTGCCACAAACAAGGCTGGGGAACAGCTGGCGTTACTGAAAAAAAATAACAGGAGCAACTGTTGACTGTGCAGACAGCACTTCCAGGCAACAACTGGCGGTGTTGAGGCCCAGGGAAAGCAGGAGGAGCAGACTTTAGCTTTTGCTGCACACACAGCTGAGGAACAGCTGGCATTACTGGACCCCAATAACAGAGGAGCAACTGTTGACTGTGCAGACAGCACTTCCGGCCAACAACTGGCAGTGTTGAAGCTCAGGTAAACCAGGAGGAGCAGACTTTAGTTTTTGCCGCACACACAGCTGGGGAACAGCTGGCGTTACTGAACCCCAATAACAGAGGAGCAACTGTTTACTGTGCAGACAGGACTTCCGGGCAACAACTGGCGGTGTTGAAGCCCAGTGAAAGCAGGAGGAGCAGACTTTAGTTTTTATCGCACACACAGCTGGGAAACAGCTGGCGTTACTGAACCCTAATAACAGAGGAGCAACTGTTGTCTGTGCACACAGCACTTCCGGGCAACAACTGGTGGTGTTGAAGCCCAGGGAAAGCAGGAGGTGCAGACTTTAGTTTTTGCCACACACACAGCTGGGGAACAGCTGGCGTTTCTGAGGCCCAATAAAAGAGGAGCAACTGTTGAGTGTGCAGACAGCACTTCTGGGCATCAACTGGCGCTGTTGAAGCCCAGGGAAAGCAGGAGGAGTAGACTTTAGTTTTTGCCGCACACACAGGTGGTGAACAGCTGGTGTTACTGAACCCCAATAACAGAGGAGCAACTATTGACTGTGCAGACAGCACTTCCGGGCAACAACTGGCGGTGTTGAAGCCCAGGGAAAGCAGGAGGTGCAGACTTTAGTTTTTGCCACACACACAGCTGGGGAACAGCTGGCGTTACTGAAGACCAAAAACAGAGGAGCAACTGATGACTGTGCAGACAGCTCTTCCAGGCAACAACTGGTGGTGTTGAGGCCCAGGGAAATCAGGAGGTGCAGACTTTAGTTTTTGCCGCACACACAGCTGGAGAACAGCTGGCATCACTGAACCCCAATAACAAAGGAGCAACTGATGACTGTGCAGACAGCACTTCCTGGCAACAACTGGTGGCGTTGAAGCCCAGGGAAACCAGGAGGAGCAGACTTTAGTTTTTGCCGGACACACAGCTGGGGAACAGCTGGCGTTACTGAAAAAAAATAACAGAGGAGCAACTGTTGACTGTGCAGACAGCACTTCCAGGCAACAACTGGTGGTGTTGAGGCCCAGGAAAAGCAGGAAGAGCAGACTTTAGCTTTTGCTGCACACACAGCTGAGGAACAGCTGGCATTACTGAACCCCAATAACAGAGGAGCAAGTGTTGACTGTGCAGACAGCACTTCCGGGCAACAACTGTTGGAGTTGAAGCCCAGGGAAAGCAGGAAGGGCAGACTTTAGTTTTTGCTGCGCACACAGCTGGGGAACAGCTGGCGTTTCTGAGGCCCAATAACAGAGGAGCAACTGTTGAGTGTGCAGACAGCACTTCTGGGCATCAACTGGCGCTTTTGAAGCCCAGGGAAAGCAGGAGGAGTAGACTTTAGTTTTTGCCGCACACACAGGTGGTGAACAGCTGGTGTTACTGAACCCCAATAACAGAGGAACAACTATTGACTGTGCAGACAGCACTTCCGGGCAACAACTGGCGGTGGTGAAGCCCAGGGAAAGCAGGTGGAGCAGACTTTAGTTTTTGCCGCACACCCAGCTGGGGAACAGCTTGTGTTACTGAACCCCAATAACAGAGGAGCAACTGTTGACGGTGCAGACAGCACTTCCAGGCAACAACTGGCGGTGTTGAGGCCCAGAGAAAGCAGGAGGAGCAGACTTTGGTTTTTGCCGCACACACAGCTGGGGAACAGCTGGTGTTTCTGAACACCAATAAGAGAGGAGCAACTGTTGACTGTGCAGACAGCACTTCCAGGCAACAACTGGCGGTGTTGAAGAACAGGTAAAACAGGACGAGCAGACTTTAGTTTTTGGTGCACACACAGCTGGGGAACAGCTGGCATTACTGAACCCCAATAACAGAGGAGCAACTGTTGACTGTGCAGAGAGCACTTCCAGGCAACAACTGGCAGTGTTGAAGCCCAAGGAAAGCAGGAGGAGCCCACTTTAAATTTTGCCACACACACAGCTGGGGAACAGCTGGGGTTATTGAACACCAATAACAGAGGAGCAACTGTTGACTGTGCAGACAGCACTTCCGGGCAACATCTGGCGGTGTTGAAGCCCAGGTAAAGCAGGAGGAGCAGACTTTAGTTTTTGCAGCACACACAGCTGGGGAACAGCTGGTGTTACTGAACCCCAATAACACGGCAGTAACTGTTGACTGTGCAGACAGCACTTCCGGGCAACAACTTTTGGTGTTGAATCCCAGGGAAAGCAGGAGGAGCAGACTTTAGTTTTTGCCGCACACACAGCTGGGGAACATATTGTGAATTCTGTGGTCAAGCTCCCTCCTGTGGTCATGAGTGGTACTTCGGCTGGTTATGTCTATGAGCTTCCTCTGGTGGATGTGAGTGGGGCTGCGGCTTCTGAGTTTTCTTCCTCAGGCGACGAGGTTAAGTCGTTAGGTACTGCTCTATTTAACTCCACCTAGTTCTTTGTTCCTGGCCTCCAGTCAATGTTCCAGTATTGGTCTTGCTTCTTGTGGCCTGTCTGCCCTGCATAAGCTAAGTTTTGCTTGTGTTACTTTTGTTTGCTATATTTTCTGTCCAGCTTGCTATATTGGTTTTTCTTGCTTGCTGGAAGCTCTGAGACGCAGAGGGAGCACCTCTGTACCGTTAGTCGGTGCGGAGGGTCTTTTTGCCCCCTCTGCGTGGTTGTTTGTAGGTTTTTGTGCTGACCGCAAAGCTATCTTTCCTATCCTCGGTCTGTTCAGTAAGTCGGGCCTCACTTTGCTAAAATCTATTTCATCTTTGTGTTTGTATTTTCATCTTTACTCACAGTCATTATATGTGGGGGGCTGCCTTTTCCTTTTGGGAATTTCTCTGAGGCAAGGTAGGCTTATTTTTCTATCTTCAGGGCTAGCTAGTTTCTCAGGCTGTGCCCGAGGCGCCTAGGTCTGGTCAGGAGCACTCCACGGCTACCTTTAGTGTGGTATGATAGGATTAGGGATTGCGGTCAGCAGAGTTCCCACGTCTCAGAGCTCGTCCTATGTTAGTAACTATCAGGTCACTTTGTGTGCTCTTAACCACTAGGTCCATTGTGGTTCTGAATCACCTGTTCATAACAGTACTGGAGGCCCAAAGTACTAATGCTTCTCAATAGAGGGAAAAGAGAAGTTCTGAGACCATTTTTTTTTCTTTGCACTGTGTTTTGTCTTTCTTTTCCCCTAGACATTTGGGTGGTTCAGGACACAGGTGTAGTGATGGACATTAAAGGTCTGTCTTCTTGTGTGGATAATCTCACTGCAAGTATACAAAAAATTCAAGACATTATGGTTCAGAAATCTACGTTAGAACCTAGAATTCCTATTCCTGAGTTATTTTCTGGAGATAGAGCTAAGTTTCTGAATTTCAAAAATAATTGCAAACTGTTTCTGGCTTTGAAACCCCGCTCCTCTGTTGACCCAGTACAACAAGTTAATATAATTATTTCTTTATTACGTGGTGACCCTCAAGACTGGGCATTTTCCCTTGCGCCAGGAGATCCTGCATTATGTAATATTGATGTGTTTTTTCTGGCGCTTGGATTGCTTTATGATGAACCTAATTCAGTGGATCAGGCAGAGAAAAATTTGCTGGCTCTGTGTTAGTGTCAGGATGAGGTAGAGATATATTGTCAGAAGTTTAGGAAGTGGTCTGTGCTCACTCAATGGAATGAATGTGCGCTGGCAGCAATTTTCAGAAAGGGTCTCTCTGAAGCCCTTAAGGATGTCATGGTGGGATTTCCTATGCCTGCTGGTCTGAATGAGTCTATGTCTTTGGCCATTCAGATCGATCGACGCTTACGTGAGCGTAAAACTGTGCACCATTTGGCGGTATTATCCGAGCATAAACCTGAGCCTATGCAGTGCGATAGGACTTTGACCAGAGCTGAACGGCAGGAACACAGACGTCAGAATGGGCTGTGTTTTTACTGTGGTGATTCCACTCATGCTATCTCCGATTGTCCTAAGCGCACTAAGCGTTTCGCTAGGTCTGCCACCATTGGTACGGTACAGTCGAAATTTCTTTTGTCCATTACTTTGATCTGCTCTATGTCATCCTATTCTGTCATGGCATTTGTGGATTCAGGCGCTGCCCTGAATTTGATGGACTTGGAGTTTGCTGGGCGCTGTGGGTTTTTCTTGGAGCCCTTGCAGTATCCTATTCCATTGAGAGGAATTGATGCTACGCCTTTGGCCAAGAATAAGCCTCAGTACTGGACCCAGCTGACCATGTGCATGGCTCCTGCGCATCAGGAGGATATTCGCTTTTTGGTGTTGCATAATCTGCATGATGTGGTCGTGTTGGGGTTGCCATGGCTACAAGTCCATATCTCAGTATTGGATTGGAAATCAATGTCTGTGTCCAGCTGGGGTTGTCAGGGGGTACATGGTGATGTTCCATTTCTGTCTATTTCATCATCCACCCCTTCTGAGGTCCCAGAGTTCTTGTCGGATTACCGGGATGTATTTGATGAGCCCAAGTCCAGTGCTCTACCTCCGCATAGGGATTGCAATTGTGCTATCGATTTGATTTCTGGTAGTAAGTTTCCTAAAGGTCGACTGTTTAATTTGTCTGTGCCTGAGCACGCCGCTATGCGGAGTTACGTAAAGGAATCCTTGGAGAAGGGTCATATTCGCCCGTCGTCGTCGCCATTGGGAGCAGGGTTCTTTTTTGTGGCCAAGAAGGATGGTTCGCTGAGACCTGGTATTGATTACCGCCTTCTAAATAAAATCACGGTCAAATTTCCGTACCCCTTGCCGCTGCTGTCTGATTTGTTTGCTCGGATTAAGGGGGCTAGTTGGTTCACCAAGATAGATCTTCGTGGTGCGTATAATCTTGTGCGTATTAAACAGGGCGATGAATGGAAAACAGCATTTTGAATACCTGGTTATGCCATTCGGGCTTTCCAATGCTCCATCTGTATTTCAGTCCTTTATGCATGACATACATGCATGACAAACCAGGGATTCAAGCTTCAGGAGGCTAATTTGCATATTCCAGGTGCCTTCTGGGAGAAGCGAAGTCTCCCTAAGCTAGAAGATCGTTGGGTACAGCCGGGACCAGCTGCTTCGAAAGCATCACCAAACCAGGGATTCAAGCTTCAGGAGGCTAATTTGCATATTCCAGGTGCCTTCTGGGAGAAGCGAAGTCTCCCTAAGCTAGAAGATCGTTGGGTACAGCCGGGACCAGCTGCTTCGAAAGCATCACCAAACCAGGGATTCAAGCTTCAGGAGGCTAATTTGCATATTCCAGGTGCCTTCTGGGAGAAGCGAAGTCTCCCTAAGCTAGAAGATCGTTGGGTACAGCCGGGAGCAGCTGCTTCGAAAGCATCACCAAACCAGGGATTCAAGCTTCAGGAGGCTAATTTGCATATTCCAGGTGCCTTCTGGGAGAAGCGGAGTCTCCCTAAGCTAGAAGATCGTTGGGTACAGCCGGGACCAGCTGCTTCGAAAGCATCACCAAACCAGGGATTCAAGCTTCAGGAGGCTAATTTGCATATTCCAGGTGCCTTCTGGGAGAAGCGAAGTCTCCCTAAGCTAGAAGATCGTTGGGTACAGCCGGGACCAGCTGCTTCGAAAGCATCACCAAACCAGGGATTCAAGCTTCAGGAGGCTAATTTGCATATTCCAGGTGCCTTCTGGGAGAAGCGAAGTCTCCCTAAGCTAGAAGATCGTTGGGTACAGCCGGGACCAGCTGCTTCGAAAGCATCACCAAACCAGGGATTCAAGCTTCAGGAGGCTAATTTGCATATTCCAGGTGCCTTCTGGGAGAAGCGAAGTCTCCCTAAGCTAGAAGATCGTTGGGTACAGCCGGGACCAGCTGCTTCGAAAGCATCACCAAACCAGGGATTCAAGCTTCAGGAGGCTAATTTGCATATTCCAGGTGCCTTCTGGGAGAAGCGAAGTCTCCCTAAGCTAGAAGATCGTTGGGTACAGCCGGGACCAGCTGCTTCGAAAGCATCACCAAACCAGGGATTCAAGCTTCAGGAGGCTAATTTGCATATTCCAGGTGCCTTCTGGGAGAAGCAAAGTCTCCCTAAGCTAGAAGATCGTTGGGTACAGCCGGGACCAGCTGCTTCGAAAGCATCACCAAACCAGGGATTCAAGCTTCAGGAGGCTAATTTGCATATTCCAGGTGCCTTCTGGGAGAAGCGAAGTCTCCCTAAGCTAGAAGATCGTTGGGTACAGCCGGGACCAGCTGCTTCGAAAGCATCACCAAACCAGGGATTCAAGCTTCAGGAGGCTAATTTGCATATTCCAGGTGCCTTCTGGGAGAAGCGAAGTCTCCCTAAGCTAGAAGATCGTTGGGTACAGCCGGGACCAGCTGCTTCGAAAGCATCACCAAACCAGGGATTCAAGCTTCAGGAGGCTAATTTGCATATTCCAGGTGCCTTCTGGGAGAAGCGAAGTCTCCCTAAGCTAGAAGATCGTTGGGTACAGCCGGGACCAGCTGCTTCGAAAGCATCACCAAACCAGGGATTCAAGCTTCAGGAGGCTAATTTGCATATTCCAGGTGCCTTCTGGGAGAAGCGAAGTCTCCCTAAGCGAGAAGATCGTTGGGTACAGCCGGGACCAGCTGCTTCGAAAGCATCACCAAACCAGGGATTCAAACTTCAGGAGGCTAATTTGCATATTCCAGGTGCCTTCTGGGAGAAGCGAAGTCTCCCTAAGCTAGAAGATCGTTGGGTACAGCCGGGACCAGCTGCTTCGAAAGCATCACCAAACCGCGCGCCGTAATTTTGCCTGTAGGACATTATTGCAAGAGAGCTTGGCTGAGTAGATTACACAAGAAGGAAAACACACAGCAAGTCAGCAGGATCTAGGAGCAACATGGCAGATGTGACAACCTACATGGTGAGCTGCAGCATGTGCTACATGTTCACAGATCGACCAGAAGAAGAATCCAATTTCACCTGTCAGAAGTGTAGACTAGTGGCCCTTTTAGAAGAAAAGGTGCGGGGTCTGGAAGAAAGAATAGCAACTTTGAAACTCATCAAAGAGAATGAAGACTTTCTAGACAGAACAGAAGCATCTCTACTGGTCACAGAAGGTGCAAAAAGTGTCAGAGAACCTCCAAAAGCAGATGAGTGGAAGCATGTGACCAAAAGAAGCAAGAAGACCATGGAGAAATCACCAACCACACAACTGAAGAACCGATATCAAATCTTTGTAGAGGATGAAGATGGCACACCTAAGAATGAAGCAATACCAGCAAGCAAAAAAGAAAAGGGCACACAGCAACAAGTGACAGCAAAAAGTACAGCCAAGAAGCAACGAAGAGTGGTGGTGGTGGGAGACTCACTACTGAGAGGCACCGAAGCAGCCATCTGCAGACCGGACATAACTGCAAGAGAAGTATGCTGCCTTCCAGGTGCGATGATCAAGGATGTGACCGATAGGATACCAAAGCTCTTCAGCTCCAAGGACGTCCACCCATTTCTTCTGATACATGTTGGCACCAATGACACGGCAAGGAAGGACCTACCGACAATCTGCAAGGACTTTGAAGAGTTGGGGAAGAAAGTAAAGGAACTGGATGCACAGGTAGTTTTTTCTTCTATCCTTCCAGTAGACGGGCATGGCACCAGGAGATGGAACAGGATCCTTGATGCAAACAACTGGCTAAGACGATGGTGCAGACAACAAGGATTTGGATTCCTGGACCACGGTGTGAATTACTGGTATGATGGACTCCTCGCCAGAGACGGACTACACCTCAACAAACCTGGGAAACACACATTCGCCAGAAGACTCGCTACACTCATCAGGAGGGCGTTAAACTAGAAGAAGAGGGGACGGGAAGAAAAACATTAGACTCGAACAAAGACGACCCAGGAAAACATACTCAGAAGGGAGGTAAGAACATTTCTAAAACAATTCACAGTGAGGAGATTGGAACAAAACAAAATCCTCTAAACTGCATGCTCGCAAACGCCAGAAGCCTGACAAACAAGATGGAAGAACTAGAAGCAGAAATATCTACAGGTAACTTTGACATAGTGGGAATAACCGAGACATGGTTAGATGAAAGCTATGACTGGGCAGTTAACTTACAGGGTTACAGTCTGTTTAGAAAGGATCGTAAAAATCGGAGAGGAGGAGGGGTTTGTCTCTATGTAAAGTCTTGTCTAAAGTCCACTTTAAGGGAGGATATTAGCGAAGGGAATGAGGATGTCGAGTCCATATGGGTTGAAATTCATGGAGGGAAAAATGGTAACAAAATTCTCATTGGGGTCTGTTACAAACCCCCAAATATAACAGAAAGCATGGAAAGTCTACTTCTAAAGCAGATAGATGAAGCTGCAACCCATAATGAGGTCCTGGTTATGGGGGACTTTAACTACCCGGATATTAACTGGGAAACAGAAACCTGTGAAACCCATAAAGGCAACAGGTTTCTGCTAATAACCAAGAAAAATTATCTTTCACAATTGGTGCAGAATCCAACCAGAGGAGCAGCACTTTTAGACCTAATACTATCTAATAGACCTGACAGAATAACAAATCTGCAGGTGGTTGGGCATTTAGGAAATAGCGACCACAATATTGTGCAGTTTCACCTGTCTTTCACTAGGGGGACTTGTCAGGGAGTCACAAAAACATTGAACTTTAGGAAGGCAAAGTTTGAACAGCTTAGAGATGCCCTTAATCTGGTAGACTGGGACAATATCCTCAGAAATAAGAATACAGATAATAAATGGGAAATGTTTAAGAACATCCTAAATAGGCAGTGTAAGCGGTTTATACCTTGTGGGAATAAAAGGACTAGAAATAGGAAAAACCCAATGTGGCTAAACAAAGAAGTAAGACAGGCAATTAACAGTAAAAAGAAAGCATTTGCACTACTAAAGCAGGATGGCACCATTGAAGCTCTAAAAAACTATAGGGAGAAAAATACTTTATCTAAAAAACTAATTAAAGCTGCCAAAAAGAAAACAGAGAAGCACATTGCTAAGGAGAGTAAAACTAATCCCAAACTGTTCTTCAACTATATCAATAGTAAAAGAATAAAAACTGAAAATGTAGGCCCCTTAAAAAATAGTGAGGAAAGAATGGTTGTAGATGACGAGGAAAAAGCTAACATATTAAACACCTTCTTCTCCACGGTATTCACGGTGGAAAATGAAATGCTAGGTGAAATCCCAAGAAACAATGAAAACCCTATATTAAGGGTCACCAATCTAACCCAAGAAGAGGTGCGAAACCGGCTAAATAAGATTAAAATAGATAAATCTCCGGGTCCGGATGGCATACACCCACGAGTACTAAGAGAACTAAGTAATGTAATAGATAAACCATTATTTCTTATTTTTAGTGACTCTATAGCGACAGGGTCTGTTCCGCAGGACTGGCGCATAGCAAATGTGGTGCCAATATTCAAAAAGGGCTCTAAAAGTGAACCTGGAAATTATAGGCCAGTAAGTCTAACCTCTATTGTTGGTAAAATATTTGAAGGGTTTCTGAGGGATGTTATTCTGGATTATCTCAATGAGAATAACTGTTTAACTCCATATCAGCATGGGTTTATGAGAAATCGCTCCTGTCAAACCAATCTAATCAGTTTTTATGAAGAGGTAAGCTATAGACTGGACCACGGTGAGTCATTGGACGTGGTATATCTCGATTTTTCCAAAGCGTTTGATACCGTGCCGCACAAGAGGTTGGTACACAAAATGAGAATGCTTGGTCTGGGGGAAAATGTGTGTAAATGGGTTAGTAACTGGCTTAGTGATAGAAAGCAGAGGGTGGTTATAAATGGTATAGTCTCTAACTGGGTCGCTGTGACCAGTGGGGTACCGCAGGGGTCAGTATTGGGACCTGTTCTCTTCAACATATTCATTAATGATCTGGTAGAAGGTTTACACAGTAAAATATCGATATTTGCAGATGATACAAAACTATGTAAAGCAGTTAATACAAGAGAAGATAGTATTCTGCTACAGATGGATCTGGATAAGTTGGAAACTTGGGCTGAAAGGTGGCAGATGAGGTTTAACAATGATAAATGTAAGGTTATACACATGGGAAGAGGGAATCAATATCACCATTACACCCTGAACGGGAAACCACTGGGTAAATCTGACAGGGAGAAGGACTTGGGGATCCTAGTTAATGATAAACTTACCTGGAGCAGCCAGTGCCAGGCAGCAGCTGCCAAGGCAAACAGGATCATGGGGTGCATTAAAAGAGGTCTGGATACACATGATGAGAGCATTATACTGCCTCTGTACAAATCCCTAGTTAGACCGCACATGGAGTACTGTGTCCAGTTTTGGGCACCGGTGCTCAAGAAGGATATAATGGAACTAGAGAGAGTACAAAGGAGGGCAACAAAATTAATAAAGGGGATGGGAGAACTACAATACCCAGATAGATTAGCGAAATTAGGATTATTTAGTCTAGAAAAAAGACGACTGAGGGGCGATCTAATAACCATGTATAAGTATATAAGGGGACAATACAAATATCTCGCTGAGGATCTGTTTATACCAAGGAAGGTGACGGGCACAAGGGGGCATTCTTTGCGTCTGGAGGAGAGAAGGTTTTTCCACCAACATAGAAGAGGATTCTTTACTGTTAGGGCAGTGAGAATCTGGAATTGCTTGCCTGAGGAGGTGGTGATGGCGAACTCAGTCGAGGGGTTCAAGAGAGGCCTGGATGTCTTCCTGGAGCAGAACAATATTGTATCATACAATTATTAGGTTCTGTAGAAGGACGTAGATCTGGGTATTTATTATGATGGAATATAGGCTGAACTGGATGGACAAATGTCTTTTTTCGGCCTTACTAACTATGTTACTATGTTACTATGTTACATCTTCCGAGAGTACCTGGATAAATTCCTGATTGTATACTTGGATGATATTTTGGTCTTCTCGAATGATTGGGAGTCTCACGTGAAGCAGGTTAGAATGGTGTTCCAGGTCCTGCGTGCCAATTCTTTGTTTGTGAAGGGGTCAAAGTGTCTCTTTGGTGTTCAGAAGGTTTCATTTTTGGGTTTCATTTTTTCCCCTTCTACTATCGAGATGGACCCTGTTAAAGTCCAGGCCATTTATGATTGGACTCAGCCGACATCTCTGAAGAGTCTGCAAAAGTTCCTGGGCTTTGCTAATTTTTGTCGTCGCTTCATCAATAATTTTTCTAGTATTGCTAAACCGTTGACTGATTTAACCAAGAAGGATGTTGATGTGGTCAATTGGTCTTCTGCTGCTGTGGAAGCTTTTCAAGAGTTGAAGCGTCGTTTTTCTTCTGCCCCTGTGTTGTGCCAACCAGATGTTTCGCTCCCGTTCCAGGTCGAGGTTGATGCTTCTGAGATTGGAGCAGGGGCTGTTTTGTCGCAAAGAAGTTCTGATGGCTCGGTGATGAAACCATGCGCCTTCTTTTCCAGGAAGTTCTCGCTTGCTGAGCGTAATTATGATGTTGGCAATCGAGAGTTGCTGGCCATGAAGTGGGCATTCGAGGAGTGGCGTCATTGGCTTGAAGGAGCTAAGCATCGCGTGGTGGTCTTGACTGATCACAAGAACTTGACTTATCTCGAGTCTGCCAAACGGTTGAATCCTAGACAGGCTCGTTGGTCGCTGTTTTTCTCCCGTTTTGACTTTGTGGTTTCGTACCTTCCGGGCTCTAAAAATGTGAAGGCGGATGGCCTGTCTAGGAGTTTTGTGCCCGACTCTCCGGGTTTGCCTGAGCCGGCGGGTATTCTCAAAGAGGGGTAATTTTGTCTGCCATCTCCCCTGATTTGCGGCGGGTGCTGCAAAAATTTCAGGCTAATAGACCTGACCGTTGCCCAGCGGAGAAACTGTTTGTCCCTGATAAATGGACGAGTAGAGTTATCTCTGAGGTTCATTGTTCGGTGTTGGCTGGTCATCCTGGAATCTTTGGTACCAGAGATTTGGTGGCTAGATCCTTTTGGTGGCCGTCTCTGTCGCAGGATGTGCGTTCGTTTGTGCAGTCCTGTGGGATTTGTGCTCGGGCTAAGCCCTGCTGTTCTCGTGCCAGTGGGTTGCTTTTGCCCTTGCCAGTCCCGACGAGGCCCTGGACACATATCTCTATGGATTTTGTTTCGGATCTCCCCGTCTCTCAAAAAATGTCGGTCATTTGGGTGGTTTGTGATCGCTTCTCTAAGATGGTCCATTTGGTACCCTTGTGATTAAACACCGTGTGCACTGCTATATAGGTGGTGCAGAGACTAGGTTCCCAAACCATCAATCAATTAGTACAAAAGTTTCGCACTCAATTTAAATCTCATTTCTTTATTGGGTGAAGAGTAGCACTGGAAACGTTTCAGCTCATATCGAGCTTTCATCAGTCACGTGCTGTGCCTAAGGATTTGTGTAGATGATGTCCTAAGTGCGACTACAGATAGTGCCTGTTGCAGCCCAATGACTGCTGTGAGATGGTGGTCTTAATAAGTAGATAAGAACTACAGAGTAGAAGCTTAAATTAATATAGTATTGATAGTAAGAGGCAGACACCTATAGGGCGGTCAGCACAAGAGCAAGGGCTTACAAATGTAGTGTCGGCGATACAAAACAGGGACCTCAGAGGGGGCCAGCCAGAGAGCAGGGGCTGTAGGAAGAAGCCACCTGTGTATGGATAATGTCCATGGAGACGCGGAGTCCACCGCTTAAGCTTCTACTCTGTAGTTCTTATCTACTTATTAAGACCACCATCTCACAGCAGTCATTGGGCTGCAACAGGCACTATCTGTAGTCGCACTTAGGACATCATCTACACAAATCCTTAGGCACAGCACGTGACTGATGAAAGCTCGATATGAGCTGAAACGTTTCCAGTGCTACTCTTCACCCAATAAAGAAATGAGATTTAAGTTGAGTGCGAGACTTTTGTACTAAATCATTTGGTACCCTTGTCTAAATTGCCTTCCTCCTCTGATTTGGTGCCATTGTTCTTCCAGCATGTGGTTCGTTTACATGGCATTCCGGAAAACATCGTTTCTGACAGAGGTTCCCAGTTTGTTTCGAGGTTTTGGCGAGCCTTTTGTGCTAGGATGGGCATTGATTTGTCTTTTTCCTCGGCTTTCCATCCTCAGACAAATGGCCAGACTGAACGAACCAATCAGACCTTGGAAACATATCTGAGATGTTTTGTTTCTGCTGATCAGGATGATTGCGTGTCTTTTTTGCCTTTGGCTGAGTTCGCCCTTAATAATCGGGCCAGCTCGGCTACTTTGGTTTCGCCGTTTTTCTGCAATTCTGGTTTCCATCCTCGTTTCTCTTCAGGGCAGGTTGAGTCTTCTGACTGTCCTGGTGTGGATACTGTGGTGGATAGGTTGCAGCAGATTTGGACTCATGTAGTGGACAATTTGACATTGTCCCAGGAGAAGGCTCAGCGTTTCGCTAACCGCAGGCGCTGTGTGGGTCCCCGACTTCGTGTTGGGGATTTGGTTTGGTTGTCATCTCGTTATATTCCTATGAAAGTTTCCTCTCTTAAGTTTAAGCCTCGTTTCATTGGTCCGTATAGGATTTCTGAGGTTCTTAATCCTGTGTATTTTCGTTTGACCCTTCCGGCTTCTTTTTCCATCCATAACGTGTTCCATAGGTCATTGTTGCGGAGATACGTGGCACCTGTGGTTCCATCCGTTGATCCTCCTGCCCCGCTTTTGGTTGAGGGGGAGTTGGAGTATATAGTGGAGAAGATTTTGGATTCTCGTATTTCGAGACGGAAACTCCAGTACCTGGTTAAAGAAGTTATCCACTACTATAAAGTTTTTTTTTTTTTTTCATAAATCTTGCTATTATGTGCCACTGAAAACATCTACTGTGTTTATTTTAGCAATATTAGCTGTTATCATGCTGTAGCAGCACATCTTCAGTGCTGGATTCAGCTCTCATGGGGTTAATCGACTACTTCCTTATTGTGACCTAATACTACAAGTTCCATGATGCTTTGCAATGCCACTAAGCCCGAATCTAGCACACCCCCTCCAAAAACACACCCAAACCCCTCCCTCCTCTCCCTCCTCTCTCTTCAAAAAGATTTGTGGTGTCATTTCTGTCCAACTCCTCTTTTACATTTGTCCAACCCACACTCCATTACACAGAAAGATAGATAGATATACAGTTAGGGCCAGAAATATTTGGACAGTGACACAAGTTTTGTTATTTTAGCTGTTTACAAAAACATGTTCAGAAATACAATTATATATATAATATGGGCTGAAAGTGCACACTCCCAGCTGCAATATGATAGTTTCCACATCCAAATCGGAGAAAGGGTTTAGGAATCATAGCTCTGTAATGCATAGCGTCCTCTTTTTCAAGGGACCAAAAGTAATTGGACAATGGATTCTAAGGGCTGCAATTAACTCTGAAGGCGTCTCCCTCGTTAACCTGTAATCAATGAAGTAGTTAAAAGGTCAGGGGTGGATTCCAGGTGTGTGGTTTTGCATTTGGAAGCTGTTGCTGTGAGCAGACAACATGCGGTCAAAGGAACTCTCAATTGAGGTGAAGCAGAACATCCTGAGGCTGAAAAAAAAGAAAAAATCCATCAGAGAGATAGCAGACATGCTTGGAGTAGCAAAATCAACAGTTGGGTACATTCTGAGAAAAAAGGAATTGACTGGTGAGCTTGGGAACTCAAAAAGGCCTGGGCGTCCACGGATGACAACAGTGGTGGATGATCGCCGCATACTTAATTTGGTGAAGAAGAACCCGTTCACAACATCAACTGAAGTCCAGAACACTCTTAGTGAAGTAGGTGTATCTGTCTCTAAGTCAACAGTAAAGAGAAGACTCCATGACAGTAAATACAAAGGGTTCACATCTAGATGCAAACCATTCATCAATACCAAAAATAGACAGGCCAGAGTTAAATTTGCAGAAAAACACCTCAAGAAGCCAGCTCAGTTCTGGAAAAGTATTCTATGGACAGATGAGACAAAGATCAACCTGTACCAGAATGATGGGAAGAAAAAAGTTTGGAGAAGAAAGGGAATGGCACATGATCCAAGGCACACCACATCCTCTGTAAAACATGGTGGAGGCAACGTGATGGCATGGGCATGCATGGCTTTCAATGGCACTGGGTCACTTGTGTTTATTGATGACATAAGAGCAGACAAGAGTAGCCGGATGAATTCTGAAGTATACCGGGATATACTTTCAGCCCAGATTCAGCCAAATGCTGCAAAGTTGATTGGACGGCGCTTCATAGTACAGATGGACAATGACCCCAAGCATACAGCCAAAGCTACCCAGGAGTTCATGAGTGCCAAAAAGTGGAACATTCTGAAATGGCCAAGTCAATCTCCAGATCTAAACCCAATTGAGCATGCATTTCACTTGCACAAATCCAGACTTAAGACGGAAAGACCCACAAACAAGCAAGACCTGAAGGCTGCGGCTGTAAAGGCCTGGCAAAGCATTAAGAAGGAGGAAACCCAGCGTTTGGTGATGTCCATGGGTTCCAGACTTAAGGCAGTGATTGCCTCCAAAGGATTTACAACAAAATATTGAAAATAAAAATATTTTGTTTGGGTTATGTTTATTTGTCCAATTACTTTTGACCTCCTAAAATGTGGAGTGTTTGTAAAGAAATGTGTACAATTCCTACATTTTCTATCAGATATTTTTGTTCAACCCTTCAAATTAAACGTTACAATCTGCACTTGAATTCTGTTGTAGAGGTTTCATTTCAAATCCAATGTGGTGGCATGCAGAGCCCAAATCGCGAAAATTGTGTCACTGTCCAAATATTTCTGGCCCTAACTGTATAGATAGATAGATAGATAGATAGATAGATAATAGATAGAGAGATAGATAGATATGGGATAGATAGATAGATAGATGTGGGATAGATAGATATGGGATAGATAGATAATAGACAGACAGATGATAGATAGATAGATAGATAGATAGATAGATAGATAGATAGATAGATAGATAGATAGATAGATAGACACAGACAGATAATAGATAGCTAGATATGGGATAGAGAGATAATAGATAGATAGATATGGGATAGAGAGATAATAGATAGATAGACACAGACAGATAATAGATAGATAGATATGGGATAGAGAGATGATAGATAGATAGATAGATATGGGATAGAGAGATAATAGATAGATAGACACAGACAGATAATAGATAGATAGATATGGGATAGAGAGATAATAGATAGATAGACACAGACAGATAATAGATAGATAGATATGGGATAGAGAGATAATAGATAGATAGACACAGACAGATAATAGATAGATAGATATGGGATAGAGAGATAATAGATAGATAGATAGATATGGGATAGAGAGATGATAGATAGATAGATAGATAGATAGACACAGACAGATGGATAGAATTAGATAGATATGGGATAGATGGATACATACAGATATATATATATCTATATATCTATTTCCATAGATATGTCCATATCCATGTTTCTAAACCCCTTCACCCCTGGAGCTTTTTTCGTTTATCGCTCCCCTTCTTTCCAGAGCCATAATGTTTCCGTCAATATGGCCATGTGGGGGCTTATCTTTTGCGGGACAAGTTCTACTTTTGAACGACACCATTGGTTTCACCATGTCGTGTAACAGGAAATGTGAAAAAAATTCAAAGTGCGATGAAATTGCAAAAAAAGTGCAATCCCACACTTGTTTTTTGCTTGCCTTTTTGCTAGGCTCACTAAATGCTAAGGCTGTGTGCACACGTTGCAGATTTGATTGCAGATCCGCAGCGTTTTTTGCCGCACAGAATTGCAGCAAATCCGCATTGTAGTGCACAACCAATGTAAGTCTATGGGAGCCGCAGACTTGTTGTGCACATGCTGCGGAAAAGGCCGCACCGAAACGCAGCTTTTTTTTTTCTCCGCAGCATGTCACTTCTTTTGTGCCGAACTGCAGCGTTTCTGCACCCTTAGGCCGGGATCACACACAGCGAGATACGGCCGAGTCTCACAGGTTAAAACCAAGCTCTGGCACCGGCACTCCAGAGCGGAGCGTGCAGCCGCACAGCAATACATGGAGCCGCACGCTCCGCTCCGGAGTGCCGGTGCCAGAGCTTGTATTTAACCTGCGAGACTCGGCCGTATCTCGCTGTAGTGTGACTCCGGCCTCAAACTTTCATTGAGATGTAGAAAATATCTGCAGTTTTGCTGCGGATGTGGGTCCAAGAAACGCTGCAGTTCAGGAGGAGGGAAGTGTGTGGGTGGTGACCAGGGCCGAACTGGCCATCGGGCACTTCTGGCAAATGCCAGAAGGGCCGGTGCCAGTAGTGGGCCGCTGCACTCTTTCCCCCCTACTCCCGCCAGTGCCGCCGCCGCATTCAACTATACCGGCGTCCATGACGCCGGTGTAGTTCAATGCAATGATGGAGGAGAGAGCGTCCGCTAACGCTCCCTCTCCCATCATTCCCCGCTCTGCCTCTGACACTGCGGGTGCACGATGACGTCATATCATCGCACACCTGCTGTGTCCCGGGCAGACTGCAGCCGCTGAGACAGGAGCCAGGAGCAGCGCGGGCAAGAGGAAAGGTGAGGAGAGTGTGGAGCCATTATCGGGGGGATGAGATGTGGGTTGTGCTGTATATACCACTGTGTGGGCTGGGCTGTGTATGTACCACTGTGTGGGCTGTGTATATACCACTGTGTGGGCTGTGCTGTGTATATACCACTGTGTGGGCTGTGCTGTGTATATACCACTGTGTGGGCTGTGCTGTGTATATACCACTGTGTGGGCTGTGCTGTGTATATACCACTGTGTGGGCTGGGCTGTGTATGTACCACTGTGTGGGCTGTGTATATACCACTGTGTGGGCTGTGCTGTGTATATACCACTGTGTGGGCTGTGCTGTGTATATACCACTGTGTGGGCTGTGCTGTGTATATACCACTGTGTGGGCTGTGCTGTGTATATACCACTGTGTGGGCTGTGCTGTGTATATACCACTGTGTGGGCTGTGCTGTGTATATACCACTGTGTGGGCTGTGCTGTGTATATACCACTGTGTGGGCTGTGTGTTGTGTATACTACTACGCGGGCTGTGCTGTATATACTACTACGCGGGCTGTGCTGTATTTACTACTACGCGGGCTGTGCTGTATATACTACGAACCGGACTGTGCTGTATACTACTACACGGGCTGTGCTGTATACTACTACACGGGCTGTGCTGTAAACTACTATTCGGGCTGTGCTGTATATACTACGACCCGCGCTGTGCTGTATACTACTACATGGGCTGTGCTATATACTATGCAAGTTGTGCTATATTATATGCGGGCTTTGATATATACTATGGGAGGTATATTATATTCTATGGGGGAGGCCGTGTTATATACTACTAGCTATTGAACCCGTTCTACGCCCAGGTGGCGAGCATTTATATTGGTATATGGTCTCCATCCTGTCATGTGCTGCTCCATCCTGCGCCCCCATCCTGTCATGTGCTGCTCAAATCCTGCACCCCTGTTCTGTCATGTGCTGCTGCCATCCTGCAGCCCCATTCTGACATGTGCTGCTCCCATCCTGCGCCACCGTTCTGTAATTTGCTGCTCCCATGCATATGGCCGGTACACTGCTCCATTATGGTTCATGGCCCCCATAACATGCTCCATAGTATATGCCCCATACACTGCTCCATAAATGTTGATGGCCCCCATAAGATGCTTCATAGTATTATATGCCCCGTATGCTGCTGCGATATATATATATATAAAAAAAAAAAAAATAACATACTCACCTATCGTCGCTGGGCACCGAGTGCTGGGGGGCCTGAGCAGGCGGGGACACCGGCGCGCTGTGGGGGTCAGGTGCCGGTATTGCCGCTAGCTCAGGCCCCCGACACTTGCTATATTCACCTGTCCCCTGTTCCAGCGCTGCACGCCACTTCTTCCGGTCCTCTGGCTGTGACTGTTCAGTCAGAGGGCAGCGCGCATTAAGCGCGTCATCGCGCCCTCTGAACTGTGAAAATCACAGGCAGAGGACCCGGGAGACAGAGCCGCACGCAGCGCTGGAACGGGGGACAGGTGAATATAGCTTATACTTACCCTCCTGGCGCGTCCCTGCCTCTCCGTTGGAGATCGTGGTGTGCGTTCAGTGTTTACGCATACCTCGATCTCCTGGGAGCGTCACTCTGTGGGGTCCAGACTGCGCCGGCGCTTGCGCAGTCTATAAAGGCTTCGGACAGAGTGACGCTCCCAGTGTTATATTATAGATGTGGCTGTGTTATATACTACTGCGGGGGTATATTCTATTCTATGGGGGAGGCTGTCTTATATACTATGTGGGGTATATTATATTCTATGGGGGAGGCTGTCTTATATACTATATGCGAGCACATTTGCAGGATCCTTTTTTTTTTTTGCCGGATCCGTTTTTTCTCAGAGTTGTATTAGCGCCTGATGGCCACACGTTTCATCCGTTTTTTGCTAGATCCGTCGCTGTGCATTTTTTCGACGTACCGAAAAACCGTTTCTCTGTATGTGTTTTCCGTCCGGCGGAAACAGCTTTTTTGACGTATCCTGCCAAAAACGGATGAAACGTGTGGCCATCAGGTGTAATCCGGCGCTAATACAACTCTATGAGAAAAAACGGATCTGGCGTAAAAAAAAGGATTCGGCGAAAATAAACGGATCCGGTGGAAAAAACAGATCTGGTGGAAAAAAAAAACATCCGGCGGAAAAAAACGGATCCGGCGGAAAAAAAACATCCCGGTGGAAAAAAATGGATCCTGCAAATGTGCTCGCAGGATGCGTTTCACCCATAGACTTGTATTAGCGACAGATGGCCACAAGTCGCGTCCGTCGTGCTACGGATCAGTCGTGTTTTGGAATACCGTCGGCACGAAAAAACGTTCAAGTGAACGTTTTTTTGGCCGTTGCGGCAGAAACTCCGCCCCCTCCTCCCCGCACTTCAGAATGGGCAGCAGATGCGTTGAAAAACTGCATCCGCTGCCCACTTCGTACACAAATTTCACAACGTGCGTCGGTACGTCGGCCCGACGCATAGCGACGGACCTGTACCGACGCAAGAGTGAAAGAGGCCTTAATGAGCGTTGAATTTTTTAAAAATAAAGAAAAAAACGGCGTGGGCTCCCGTGCAATTCTCTGCGCCAGAGGGGGAAAGCTGACGGCCGGGGGCCAATATTTGTAGCCTGCTATGAATATCAGCCCGCAGCTGTCTGCGTAGCCTTTACTGGCTATTAAAATAGGAGGACCCCCCCAAAAAAATGATGTGGGGTCCCCCTATATTTTATAGCCAGAAAGGCTACGCAGACAGCTGCGGGCTTATATTCATAGCCTAGAGAGGGGCCATGGATATTGCCCCCCCCCCCGGCTACAAATACCAGTCCGCAGCCATCCCAGAAATGGCGCATCTGTAAGATGCGCCAATTCCGGCACTTAGCCCCTCTCTTCCCACTCCCGAGTAGCGGTGGGATATGGGGTAATAAGGGGTTAATGTCACCTTGCTATTGTAAGGTGACATGAAGCCGGGTTAATAACGGAGAGGCGTCAATAAGACGCCTATCCATTACTAATCCAATAGTAAGAAAGGGTTAATAAAACACACACATTTGGAAAAAAATATTTTAATATTCTTCATTTAACCATACTTACCATACTTCTGCGCCTGCAAAAAAAAGTAAAATAATAAACCGTATACTACCTGTCCGACGCAGTCCAATTAATAACGAGTGTCCCACGACGATCTCCCCTATAGAACAGCGACATCGGGTGATGTCACTGCTCTATAGGACCCTCAGTGACACACTGACAGGAGACAATGGCTCCTGCAGTGCATCACTGAGGTTACTCTAGTTCACTGGTCTCACTTTATGGCAATTGCTGCGTGGGAAAATGTCTCACCCAGCAATGCCAATAGTGAGACTAGGAACTATTTTCTCACAGGGGCATAGGAATACCTTGTGAGGAATACATGATGGAAGGATACCTTCCATCATTGTGTTCCTGGAGCCCCTGTTGAGTGGTCGCATCAACTGATGCTCCTGCTCTCCACGGGAGATCGTCGTGGGACACTCGTTTTAATTGGATTTCTGCGGACAGGGAGTATATTGTTTGTTTATTATTTTAATATTTTTTACAGGTGACAATGGCTTCGGGGAACAAAGTGACAAGTGATGGTGAGTATGTACTCTGTTATATGTACTGTATGTCTGTAGTATGTATGTACTGTATGTCGCATGTCGTCGCATGGTGCATGTCGTTGCATGGTGCATGTCGCATGCCGGCGCATGGTGCATGTAGCATGTCGCATGGTGCATGTCGTCGCATGGTGCATGTCATCGCATGGTGCATGTAGCATGTCGTCGCATGGTACATGTCACATGCCGTCGCATGGCGCATGTTGTTGCATGGTGCATGTCGTCGCATGGTGCATGTCGCATGCTGCTGCATGGTGCATGTTGCACGCCTCTGCATGGTGCATGTCACATGCCGCTGCATGTCGTCGCATGGTGCATGCCAGCGCATGGTGCATGTAGCATGTCGCCGCATGGTGCATGTCACCGCATGGTGCATGTCGCATGCCGTCGCATGGTGCATGACGCATGTCGTCGCATGGTACATGTCGCATGCCGTCGCATGGTGCATGTAGCTGCATGGTGCATGTCGCTGCATGGTGCATGTCGCTGCATGGTGCATGTCGTCGCATGGTGCATGTCGTCGCATGCCGCTGCATGGTGCATGTCGTCGCATGCCGCTGCATGGTGCATGTCGCATGCCGTCGCATGGTGCATGGCGCATGTCGTCGCATGGTACATGTCGCATGCCGTCGCATGGTGCATGTCGCTGCATGGTGCATGTCGCTGCATGGTGCATGTCGTCGCATGGTGCATGTCGTCGCATGGTGCATGTCGTCGCATGGTGCATGTCGCATGCCGCTGCATGGTGCATGTTGCATGCCGTCGCATGGTGCATGTCGCTGCATGGTGCATGTCGCTGCATGGTGCATGTCGTCGCATGGTGCATGTCGTCGCATGGTACATGTCGCATGCCGTCACATGGTGCATGCAGCATGTCGTCGCATGGTGCATGTAGCATGGTGCATGTAGCATGGTGCATGTCATCGCATGGTGCATGTAGCATGTCGTCGCATGGTGCATGTCGTCGCATGTTACATGGTGTGTGTTGTATGTATGTACTGAGTGTTTTTTTTTTTTCATTCAACACATTAGCCGGATGATGGGACTACAACTGTCCCATCATTGGCTAATGTGCCAGTCACTGTCAGTGTAGCAGGCAGAGCCCGATGGGACTTGTAGTCCCATCGGACGATGCCTGCACACACATACATACACATATATATACATACACACACACACGCACACCAACAACCCCCCACAGGAGACCCCCGGCGCCGAGCGGCACAGGAGACCCCCGGCGCCGAGCGGCACAGGAGACCGCCGGCGCCGAGCGGCACAGGAGACCCCCGGCGCCGAGCGGCACAGGAGACCCCCGGCGCCGAGCGGCACAGGAGACCCCCGGCGCCGAGCGGCACAGGAGACCCCCGGCGCCGAGCGGCACAGGAGACCGCCGGCGCCGAGCGGCACATGCCGGCACCCAGACCCCAGCGTCAGGCATCCACGCACTCCCCCCAGCAGAGCCAGCACAGCCCTGTCCTCAGATCCCAGCGTGAGCAGTGAGCACACATAGCCCCGCCCGCCCCCAGCACAGCCCTGCAGGCAGCCCCGCCCCCAGCCCAGTCACTTTTGCTGAGTGACTGCAGACTGTGTGGGCTGGTCACGCCTGCTGCTGACGTCACGTCAATTTTCAGAGCCTGGAAATTGACGTGACGTCGGCGGAAATGAGCGGCGGCTGCAGTCTGGGGGTCATGTGACCCGTACCCAGCTGCAGCCATAGCGCCGCTCACAGGCAAAAACGACAACGCAAGGTATTTACACAATGCAATAGGGGCCCTGGGGGGATACATTGGGGGGTTACATGAAAGTAGTGGACAACCCCTTTAAGTGGAAGGGTTATGGTCAGGAAGATAATTCCTGGGTCTTTGCCTCTGATGTTCATGCTGCCGATCTGGTTCGTGCCTTTCATTTGGCTCATCCTGGTCGGCCTGGGGGCTCTGGTGAGGGTTCGGTGACCCCTCCTCAAGGGGGGGGTACTGTTGTGAATTCTGTGGTCAAGCTCCCTCCTGTGGTCATGAGTGGTACTTCGACTGGTTCTGTCTATGAGCTTCCTCTGGTGGATGTGAGTGGGGCTGCGGCTTCTGAGTTTCCTTCCTCAGGTGACGAGGTTAAGTCGTTAGGTGCTGCTCTATTTAACTCCACCTAGTTCTTTGTTCCTGGCCTCCAGTCAATGTTCCAGTATTGGTCTTGCTTTCTCCTGGATCGATCTTGTGGCCTGTCTGCCCTGCATAAGCTAAGTTTTGCTTGTGTTACTTTTATTTGCAATATTTTCTGTCCAGCTTGCTATATTGGTTTTTCTTGCTTGCTGGAAGCTCTGAGACGCAGAGGGAGCACCTCTATACCGTTAGTCGGTGCGGAGGGTCTTTTTGCCCCCTCTGCGTGGTTGTTTGTAGGTTTTTGTGCTGACCGCAAAGCTATCTTTCCTATCCTCGGTCTATTCAGTAAGTCGGGGGTCACTTTGCTAAAATCTATTTCATCTCTGTGTTTGTATTTTCATCTTTACTCACAGTCATTATGTGTGGGGGGCTGCCTTTTCCTTTGGGGAATTTCTCTGAGGCAAGGTAGGCTTATTTTTCTATCTTCAGGGCTAGCTAGTTTCTCAGGCTGTGCCCGAGGCACCTAGGTCTGGTCAGGAGCGCTCCACGGCTACCTTTAGTGTGGTATGATAGGATTAGGGATTGCGGTCAGCAGAGTTCCCACGTCTCAGAGCTCGTCCTATGTTAGTAACTATCAGGTCACTTTGTGTGCTCCTAACCACTAGGTCCATTGTGGTTCTGAATCACCTGTTCATAACAGGAACTGCTGGCGTTTCTGAACACCAATAACAGAGGAACAACTATTGACTGTGCAGACAGCACTTCCTGGCAACAACTGGTGGTATTGAAGCCCAGGGAAAGAAGGACGAGAAGACTTTAGTTTTTGCTGCACACACAGCTGAGGAACAGGTGGCATTACTGAACCCCAATAACAGAGGAGCAACTGTTGACTGTGCAGACAGCACTTCCAGGCAACAACTGGTGGTGTTGAGGCCCAGGGAAAGCAGGAGGAGCAGACTTTAGTTTTTGCCACACACACAGCTGGGGAACAGCTGGCGTTACTGAACACCAATAACAGAAGAGCAACTGTTGACTATGCAGACAGCACTTCTGGGCAACAACTGGCGGTGTTGAAGAACAGGTAAAGCAGGAGGAGCAGACTTTTGTTTTTTCCGCACACACAGCTGGGGAACAGCTGGCGTTACTGAACCCCAATAACAGAGAAGCAACAGTTGACTGTGCATACAGCACTTCCTGGCAACAACTGGTGGTGTTGAGGACCAGGGAAAGCAGGAGGAGCAGACTTTAGCTTTTGCTGCACACACAGCTGAGTAACAGCTAGCGTTACTGAACCCCAATAACAGAGGAGCAACTGTTGACTGTGCAGACACCACTTCAGGGCAACAACTGGCTGTGTTGAAGAACAGGTAAAGCAGGAGGAGCAGACTTTAGTTTTTGCAACACACACAGCTGGGGAACAGCTGGCATTACTGAACCCCAATAACAGAGGAGCAAGTGTTGACTGTGCAGGCAGAACTTCTGGGCAACAAATGGCGGTGTTGAAGCCCAGGGAATGCAGGAGGAGTAGACTTTAGTGTTTGCCGCACACACAGCTGAGGACCAGCTGGTGTTACTGAACCCCAATAACATGGCAGCAAGTGTTGACTGTGCAGACAGCACTTCCGGGCGACAACTGGTGGTGTTGAAGCCCAGGGAAAGCAGGAGGAGCAGACTTTAATTTTTGCCGCACACACAGCTGAGGAACAGCTGGCATTACTGAACCCCAATAACAGAGGAGCAACTGTTGACTGTGCAGACAGCACTTCCAGGCAACAACTGGTGGTGTTGAATCCCATGAAAAGCAGGAGGAGCATACTTTAGTTTTTGCCGCACACACAGCTGGGGAAAATCTGGCGTCACTGAACCCCAAAAACAGAGGAGCAACTGTTGACTATGCAGACAGCACTTCTGGGCAACAATTGGCGGTGTTGAAGAACAGGTAAAGCAGGAGGAGCAGACTTTTGTTTTTGCCACACACACAGCTGGGGAAGAGCTGGCGTTACTGAACGCCAATTACAGAGGAGCAAATGTTGACTGTGCAGACAGCACTTCCTGGCAACATCTGGTGGTGTTGAAGCCCAGGGAAACCAGGAGGAGCAGAGTTTAGTTTTTGCCACAAACACAGCTGGGGAACAGCTGGCGCTACTGAAAAAAAAATAACAGAGGAGCAACTGTTGACTGTGCAGACAGGACTTCCGGCAACAACTGGCGGTGTTGAAACCCAGGGAAAGCAGAAGGAACAGACTTTAGTTTTTGCCACACACACAGCTGGGGAACAGCTGGCGTTACTGAACACCAATAACAGAGGGGCAACTGTTGACTATGCAGACAGCACTTCTGGGCAACAACTGGCGGTGTTGAAGAACAGGTAAAGCAAGAGGAGCAGACTTTTGTTTTTTCTGCACACACAGCTGGGGAACAGCTGGCGTTACTGAACCCCAATAACAGAGGAGCAACAGTTGACTGTGCATACAGCACTTCCTGGCAACAACTGGTGGTGTTGAGGACCAGGGAAAGCAGGAGGAGCAGACTTTAGCTTTTGCTGCACACACAGCTGAGGAACAGCTGGCGTTACTGAACCCCAATAACAGAGGAGCAAGTGTTGATTGTGCAGACACCACTTCCGGGCAACAACTGGCTGTGTTGAAGAACAGGTAAAGCAGGAGGAACAGACTTTAGTTTTTGCAACACACACAGCTGGGGAACAGCTGGCATTACTGAACCCCAATAACAGAGGAGCAAGTGTTGACTGTGCAGACAGCACTTCCGGGCAACAACTGGCGGAATTGAAGCCCAGGGAAAGCAGGATGAGCAGACTTTAGTTTTTGCCGCACACAAAACTCGGGAACAGCTGGCATTACTGAACCCCAATAATGGAGGAGCAACTGTTGACTGTGCAGACAGCACTTCCGGGCATCAACTGGCGGTGTTGAAGCCCAGGGAAAGCAAGAGGAGCAGACTTTAGTTTTTGCCACACACACAGCTGAGGAACAGCTGGTATTACTGAACACCAATAACAGAGGAGCAACTGTTGACTGTGCAGACAGCACTTCCGGGCAACAACTGGCAGTGTTGAAGCCCAGGGAAAGCAGGAGGAGCAGACTTTAGTCTTTGCTGCACACACAGCTTGGGACCAGCTGGTGTTACTGAACCCCAATAAGACGGCAGTAAGTGTTGACTGTGCAGACAGCACTTCCGGGCAACAACTGGTGGTGTTGAAGCCCAGGGAAAGCAGGTGAAGCAGACTTTAATTTTTGCTGCACAAACAGCTGAGGAACAGCTGGCGTTACTGAACCCCAATAACAGAGGAGCAACTATTGACTGTGCAGACAGCACTTCCGGGCAACAACTGGCGGTGTTGAAGCCCAGGGAAAGCAGGTGGAGCAGACTTTAGTTTTTGCCTCACACACAGCTTGGGAACAACTGGCGTTACTGAACCCCAATAACAGAGGAGGAACTGTTGACTGTGCAGACAGCACTTCAAGGCAACAACTGGTGGTTTTGAAGCCCAGGGAAAGCAGGAGGAGCAGACTTTAGCTTTTGCTGCACACACAGCAGGGGAACAGCTGGAGTTACTGAACCCAAATAACAGAGGAGCAACTGTTGACTGTGCAGACAGCACTTCCGGGCGACAACTGGTGGTGTTGAAGCCCAGGGAAAGCAGGTGGAGCAGACTTTAGTTTTTGCCTCACACACAGCTGGGGAACAGCTGGAGTTACTGAACCGCAATAACAGAGGAGCAACTGTTGACTGTGCAGACAGCACTTCCAGGCAACAACTGGTGGTGTTGAATCCCAGGGAAAGCAGGAGGAACAGTCTTTAGTTTTTGCCGCACACACAGCTGGAGAACAGCTGGCGTCACTGAACCCCAATAACAGAGGAGCAACTGTTGACTGTGCAGACAGCACTTCCTGGCAACAACTGGTGGTGTTGAAGCCCAGGGAAAGCAGGAGGAGCAGACTTTAGTTTTTGCCACACACACAGCTGGGGAACAGCTGGCATTTACTGAACACCAATAACAGAGGAGCAACTGTTGACTATGCAGACAGCACTTCTGGGCAACAACTGGCGGTGTTGAAGAACAGGTAAAGCAGGAGGAGCAGACTTTAGTTTTTTCCGCACACACAGCTGGGGAACAGCTGGCGTTACTGAACCCCAATAACAGAGAAGCAACAGTTGACTGTGCATACAGCACTTCCTGGCAACAACTGGTGGTGTTGAGGACCAGGGAAAGCAGGAGGAGCAGACTTTAGCTTTTGCTGCACACACAGCTGAGGATCAGCTAGCGTTACTAAACCCCAATTACAGAGGAGCAACTGTTGACTGTGCAGACACCACTTCCAGGCAACAACTGGCTGTGTTGAAGAACAGGTAAAGCAGGAGGAGCAGACTTTATTTTTTGCAACACACACAGCTGGGGAACAACTGGCATTACTGAACCCCAATAACAGAGGAGCAAGTGTTGACTGTGCAGGCAGCACTTCTGGGCAACAAATGGCGGTGTTGAAGCCCAGGGAAAGCAGGAGGAGTAGACTTTAGTCTTTGCCGCACACACAGCTGAGGACCAGCTGGTGTTACTGAACCCCAATAACATGGCAGTAAGTGTTGACTGTGCAGACAGCACTTCCGGGCGACAACTGGTGGTGTTGAATCCCAGGAAAAGCAGGAGGAGCAGACTTTAGTTTTTGCCGCACACACAGCTGAGGAACAGCTGGCATTACTGAACCCCAATAACAGAGGAGCAACTGTTGACTGTGCAGACAGCACTTCCAGGCAACAACTGGTGGTGTTGAATCCCAGGAAAAGCAGGAGGAGCAGACTTTAGTTTTTGCCACACACACAGCTGGGGAACAGCTGGCGTCACTGAACCCCAATAACAGAGGAGCAACTGTTGACTATGCAGACAGCACTTCTGGGCAACAATTGGTGGTGTTGAAGAACAGGTAAAGCAGGAGGAGCAGACTTTTGTTTTTGCCGCACACACAGCTGGGGAACAGCTGGCGTTACTGAACCCCAATAACAGAGGAGAAAATGTTGACTGTGCAGGCAGCACTTCCTGGCAACATCTGGTGGTGTTGAAGATCAGGTAAAGCAGGAGGAGCAGACTTTACATTTTGCAGCACACACAGCTGGGGAACAGCTGGCATTACTGAACCCCAATAAGAGAGGAGCAACTGTTGACTGTGCAGACACCACTTCCGGGCAACAACTGGCTGTGTTGAAGAACAGGTAAAGCAGGAGGAGCAGACTTTAGTTTTTGCAACACACACAGCTGGGGAACAGCTGGCATTACTGAACCCCAATAACAGAGGAGCAAGTATTGACTGTGCAGACAGCACTTCCGGGCAACAACTGGCGGTATTGAAGCCCAGGGAAAGCAGGATTAGCAGACTTTAGTTTTTGCGGCACACAAAACTCGGGAACAGCTGGCATTACTGAACCCCAATAATAGAGGAGCAACTGTTGACTGTGCAGACAGCACTTCCGGGCATCAACTGGCGGTGTTGAAGCCCAGGGAAAGCAGGAGGAGCAGACTTTAGTCTTTGCCGCACACACAGCTTGGGACCAGCTGGTGTTACTGAACCCCAATAAGACGGCAGTAAGTGTTGACTGTGCAGACAGCACTTCCGGGCAACAACTGGTGGTGTTGAAGCCCAGGGAAAGCAGGTGAAGCAAACTTTAATTTTTGCCGCACAAAAAGCTGAGGAACAGCTGGCGTTACTGAACCCCAATAACAGAGGAGCAACTATTGACTGTGCAGACAGCACTTCCGGGCAACAACTGGCGGTGTTGAAGCCCAGGGAAAGCAGGTGGAGCAGACTTTAATTTTTGCCTCACACACAGCTTGGGAATAGCTGGCGTTACTGAACCCCAATAACAGAGGAGGAACTGTTGACTGTGCAGACAGCACTTCCGGGCAACAACTCTCGGTGTTGAAGTCCAGGGAAAGCAGGAGGAGCAGACTTTAGTTTTTGTCGTATACACAGCTGGGGAACAGCTGGCATTACTGAACCCCAATAACACGGCAGCAAGTGTTGACTGTGCTGACAGCACTTCCAGGCAACAACTGGCGGTGTTGAGGCCCAGGGAAAGCAGGAGGAGCAGACTTTAGCTTTTGCTGCACACACAGCTGAGGAACAGCTGGCGTTACTGGACCCCAATAACAGAGGAGCAACTGTTGACTGTGCAGACAGCACTTCCGGGCAACAACTGGCAGTGTTGAAGATCAGGTAAAGCAGGAGGAGCAGACTTTAGATTTTGCCGCACACACAGCTGGGGAACAGCTGGCGTTACTGAACACCAATAACAGAGGAGCAACTGTTGACTATGCAGACAGCACTTCTGGGCAACAACTGGCGGTGTTGAAGAATAGGTAAAGCAAGAGGAGCAGACTTTTGTTTTTTCTGCACACACAGCTGGGGAACAGCTGGCGTTACTGAACCCCAATAACAGAGGAGCAACAGTTGACTGTGCATACAGCACTTCCTGGCAACAACTGGTGGTTTTGAGGACCAGGGAAAGCAGGAAGAACAGACTTTAGCTTTTGCTGCACACACAGCTGAGGAACAGCTGGCGTTACTGAACCCCTATAACAGAGGAGCAACTGTTGACTGTGCAGACACCACTTCCAGGCAACAACTGGCTGTGTTGAAGAACAGGTAAAGCAGGAGGAGCAGACTTTAGTTTTTGCAACACACACAGCTGGGGAACAGCTGGCATTACTGAACCCCAATAACAGAGGAGCAAGTGTTGACTGTGCAGACAGCACTTCCGGACAACAACTGGCGGTATTGAAGCCCAGGGAAAGCAGGATGAGCAGACTTTAGTTTTTGCCGCACACAAAACTCGGGAACAGCTGGCATTACTGAACCCCAATAATAGAGGAGCAACTGTTGACTGTGCAGACAGCACTTCCGGGCATCAACTGGCGGTGTTGAAGCCCAGGGAAAGCAGGAGGAGCAGACTTTAGTTTTTGCAACACACACAGCTGGGGAACAGCTGGCATTACTGAACCCCAATAACAGAGGAGCAAGTGTTGACTGTGCAGACAGCAGTTCCGGGCAACAACTGGCAGTATTGAAGCCCAGGGAAAGCAGGATGAGCAGACTTTAGTTTTTGCCGCACACAAAACTCGGGAACAGCTGGCATTACTGAACCCCAATAATAGAGGAGCAACTGTTGACTGTGCAGACAGCACTTCCGGGCATCAACTGGCAGTGTTGAAACCCAGGGAAAGCAGGAGGAGCAGACTTTAGTCTTTGCCGCACACACAGCTTGGGACCAGCTGGTGTTACTGAACCCCAATAAGACGGCAGTAAGTGTTGACTGTGCAGACAGCACTTCCGGGCAACAACTGGCAGTGTGGAAGCCAAGGGAAAGCAGGAGGAGCAGACTTTAATTTTTGCCGCACACACAGGTGGGGAACAGCTGGCGTTTCTGAACACCAATAACAGAGGAGCAACTATTGACTGTGCAGACAGCACTTCCGTGCAACAACTGGCGGTTTTGAAGCCCAGGGAAAGCAGGTGGAGCAGACTTTAGTTTTTGCCGCACTCACAGCTGGGGATCAGCTGGCGTTACTGAACAACAATAACAGAGGAGCAACTGTTGACTGTGCAGAGAGCACTTCCAGGCAACAACTGGTGGTGTTGAGGCCCAGGGAAAGCAGGAGGAGCAGACTTTAGATTTTGCTACACACAGTTGAGGAACAGCTGGCATTGCTGAACCCCAATAACAGAGGAGCAACTGTTGACTGTGCAGACAGCACTTCCAGGCAACAACTGGCGGTGTTGAAGAACAGGTAAAGCAGGAGGAGCAGATTTTAGTTTTTGCCGCACACACAGCTGGGGAACAGCTGGTAATACTGAACCCCAATAACAGTGGAGCAACTGTTGACTGTGCAGAGAGAACTTCCAGGTAACAACTGGCGGTGTTGAAGCCCAGGGAAAGCAGGAGGAGCAGACTTTAAATTTTGCCACACACACACAGCTGGGGAACAGCTGGCGTTACTGAATCCCAATAACAGAGGAGCAACTGTTGACTGTGCAGACAGCATTTCCGGGTTACAACTGGTGGTGTTGAAGCCCAGGGAAATCAGGAGGAGCACACTTTAGTTTTTGCCGCACACACAGCTGGGGAACAGCTGGCGTCACTGAACCCCAATACCAGAGGAGCAACTGTTGACTATGCAGACAGCACTTCCGGGCAACAACTGGCGGTGTTGAAGCCCAGGGAAAGCAGGAGGAGCAGACTTTAGTCTTTGCCGCACACACAGCTGGGGACCAGCTGGTGTTACTGAACCCCAATACGACGGCAGTAAGTGTTGACTGTGCAGACAGCACTTCTGGGCAACAACTGGCAGTGTGGAAGCCAAGGGAAAGCAGGAGGAGCAGACTTTAATTTTTGCCGCACACACAGGTGGGGAACAGCTGGCGTTTCTGAACACCAATAACAGAGGAGCAACTATTGATTGTGCAGACAGCACTTCCGTGCAACAACTGGCGGTTTTGAAGCCCAGGGAAAGCAGGTGGAGCAGACTTTAGTTTTTGCCGCACATACAGCTGGGGAACAGCTGGCGTTACTGAACCCAAATAACAGAGGAGCAACTGTTGACTGTGCAGACAGCACTTCCAGGCAACAACTGGCTGTTTTGAGGCCCAGGGAAAGCAGGAGCAGACTTTAGCTTTTGCTGCACACACAGCAGGGGAACAGCTGGAGTTACTGAACCAAAATAACAGAGGAGCAACTGATGACTGTTCAGACAGCACTTCCGGGCAACAACTCTCGGTGTTGAAGTCCAGGGAAAGCAGGTGGAGCAGACTTTAGTTTTTGCCACACACACAGCTGGGGAACAGCTGGCATTACTGAACAATAACACGGCAGCAAGTGTTGACTGTGCAGACAGCACTTCCGGGCAACAACTGGCGGTGTTGAAGCCAAGGAAAAGCAGGAGGAGCAGACTTTAATTTTTGCCGCACTCACAGGTGGGGAACAGCTGGCGTTACTGAACACCAATAACAGAGGAGCAACTGTTGACTGTGCAAACAGCACTTCCAGGCAACAACTGGTGGTGTTGAAGCCCAGGGAAAGCAGGAGGAGCAGACTTTATTTTTGCCGCACAAACAGCTGAGGAACAGCTGGCATTACTGAACCCCAATAACAGAGGAGCAACTATTGACTGTGCAGACAGCACTTCCGTGCAACAACTGGCGGTTTTGAAGTCCAAGGAAAGTAGGGGGAGCATACTTTAGTTTTTGACGCACACACAGCTGGGGAATAGCTGGCGTTACTGAACCCAAATAACAGAGGAGCAACTGTTGACTGTTCAGACAGCACTTCCGGGCAACAACTCTCGGTGTTGAAGTCCAAGGGAACGCAGGAGGAGCAGACTTTAGTTTTTGCCACACACACAGCTGGGGAACAGCTTGCATTACTGAACCCCAATAACACGGCAGCAAGTGTTGACTGTGCAGACAGCACTTCCGGGCAACAACTGGCGGTGTTGAATCCCAGGGAAAGCAGGAGGAGCAGACTTTAGTTTTTGCCGCACACACAGCTGGGGAACAGCTGGCGTCACTTAACCCCAATAACAGAGGAGCAACTGTTGACTATGCAGACAGCACTTTTGGGCAACAATTGGCGGTGTTGAACAACAGATAAAGCAGGTGGAGCAGACTTTTGGTTTTGCGCACACACAGCTGGGGAACAGCTGGCGTCACTGAACCCCAATAACAGAGGAGCAACTGTTGACTATGCAGACAGCACTTCCGGGCAACAACTGGCGGTGTTGAAGCCCAGGGAAAGCAGGAGGAGCAGACTTTAGTCTTTGCCGCACACACAGCTGGGGACCAGCTGGTGTTACTGAACCCCAATACGACGGCAGTAAGTGTTGACTGTGCAGACAGCACTTCTGGGCAACAACTGGCAGTGTGGAAGCCAAGGGAAAGCAGGAGGAGCAGACTTTAATTTTTGCCGCACACACAGGTGGGGAACAGCTGGCGTTTCTGAACACCAATAACAGAGGAGCAACTATTGATTGTGCAGACAGCACTTCCGTGCAACAACTGGCGGTTTTGAAGCCCAGGGAAAGCAGGTGGAGCAGACTTTAGTTTTTGCCGCACATACAGCTGGGGAACAGCTGGCGTTACTGAACCCAAATAACAGAGGAGCAACTGTTGACTGTGCAGACAGCACTTCCAGGCAACAACTGGCTGTTTTGAGGCCCAGGGAAAGCAGGAGCAGACTTTAGCTTTTGCTGCACACACAGCAGGGGAACAGCTGGAGTTACTGAACCAAAATAACAGAGGAGCAACTGATGACTGTTCAGACAGCACTTCCGGGCAACAACTCTCGGTGTTGAAGTCCAGGGAAAGCAGGTGGAGCAGACTTTAGTTTTTGCCACACACACAGCTGGGGAACAGCTGGCATTACTGAACAATAACACGGCAGCAAGTGTTGACTGTGCAGACAGCACTTCCGGGCAACAACTGGCGGTGTTGAAGCCAAGGAAAAGCAGGAGGAGCAGACTTTAATTTTTGCCGCACTCACAGGTGGGGAACAGCTGGCGTTACTGAACACCAATAACAGAGGAGCAACTGTTGACTGTGCAAACAGCACTTCCAGGCAACAACTGGTGGTGTTGAAGCCCAGGGAAAGCAGGAGGAGCAGACTTTATTTTTGCCGCACAAACAGCTGAGGAACAGCTGGCATTACTGAACCCCAATAACAGAGGAGCAACTATTGACTGTGCAGACAGCACTTCCGTGCAACAACTGGCGGTTTTGAAGTCCAAGGAAAGTAGGGGGAGCATACTTTAGTTTTTGACGCACACACAGCTGGGGAATAGCTGGCGTTACTGAACCCAAATAACAGAGGAGCAACTGTTGACTGTTCAGACAGCACTTCCGGGCAACAACTCTCGGTGTTGAAGTCCAAGGGAACGCAGGAGGAGCAGACTTTAGTTTTTGCCACACACACAGCTGGGGAACAGCTGGCATTACTGAACCCCAATAACACGGCAGCAAGTGTTGACTGTGCAGACAGCACTTCCGGGCAACAACTGGCGGTGTTGAATCCCAGGGAAAGCAGGAGGAGCAGACTTTAGTTTTTGCCGCACACACAGCTGGGGAACAGCTGGCGTCACTTAACCCCAATAACAGAGGAGCAACTGTTGACTATGCAGACAGCACTTTTGGGCAACAATTGGCGGTGTTGAACAACAGATAAAGCAGGTGGAGCAGACTTTTGGTTTTGCGCACACACAGCTGGGGAACAGCTGGCGTCACTGAACCCCAATAACAGAGGAGCAACTGTTGACTGTGCAGACAGCACTTCCTGGCAACAACTGGTTGTGTTGAAGCCCAGGGAAACCAGGAGGAGCAGACTTTAGTTTTTGCCACACACACAGCTGGGGAACAGCTGGCGTTACTGAAAAAAAATAAAAGAGGAGCAACTGTTGACTGTGCAGACAGCACTTCCAGGCAACAACTGGTGGTGTTTAGGCCTAGGGAAAGCAGGAGGAGCAGACTTTAGCTTTTGCTGCACACACAGCTGAGGAACAGCTGGCGTTACTGAACCCCAATAACAGAGGAGCAACTGTTGACTGTGCAGACAGCACTTCCGGGCATCAACTGGCGCTGTTGAAGCCCAGGGAAAGCAGGGGTAGCAGACTTTAATTTTTACCGCACACACAGCTGGGGAACAGCTGGTGTTATTGAACACAAATAACAGAGGAGCAACTGTTGAATGTGCAGACAGCACTTCAGGGCAACAACTGGCGGTGTTGAAGCCAAGGGAATACAGGAGGAGCAGATTTTAATTTTTGTCACACACACAGCTGGGGAACAGCTGTTGTTATTGAACACCAATAACAGAGGAGCAACAGTTTACTGTGCAGACAGCACTTCCGGGCGACAACTGGTGGTGTTGAAGCCCAGAGAAAGCAGGAGGAGCAGATTTTAATTTTTGCCGCACACACAGCTGGGGAACAGCTGGTGTTACTGAACCCCAATAACAGAGGAGCAACTATTGACTGTGCAGACAGCACTTGCGGGCAACAACTGGCGGTGTTGAAGCCCAAGGAAAGCAGGTGGAGCAGACTTTAGTTTATGCCGCACATACAGCTGGGGAACAGCTGGCATTACTGAACCCAAATAACAGAGGAGCAACTGTTGACTGTGCAGACAGCACTTCCAGGCAACAACTGGCGGTTTTGAGGCCCAGGGAAAGCAGGAGGAGCAGACTTTAGCTTTTGCTGCACACACAGCAGGGGAACAGCTGCAGTTACTGAGCCCAAATAACAGAGGAGCAACTGATGACTGTTCAGACAGCACTTCCGGGCAACAACTCTCGGTGTTGAAGTCCAGGGAAAGCAGGAGGAGCAGACTTTAGTTTTTGCCACACACACAGCTGTGGAACAGCTGGCATTACTGAACCCCAATAACACGGCAGCAAGTGTTGACTGTGCAGACAGCACTTCCGGGCAACAACTGGCGATGTTGAAGCCAAGGGAAAGCAGGAGGAGCAGACTTTAATTTTTGCTGCACTCACAGGTGGGGAACAGCTGTCGTTACTGAACACCAATAACAGAGGAGCAACTGTTGACTGTGCAGACAGCACTTCCGGGCGACAACTGGTGGTGTTGAAGCCCAGGGAAAGCAGGTGGAGCAGACTTTAGTTTTTGCCTCACACACAACTGGGGAACAGCTGGCGTTACTGAACCCCAATAACAGAGGAGCAACTGTTGACTGTGCAGACAGCACTTGCAGGCAACAACTGGTGGTGTTGAATCCCAGGGAAAGCAGAAGGAGCAGTCTTTAGTTTTTGCCGCACACACAGCTGGGGAACAGCTGGTGTCACTTAACCCCAATAACAAAGGAGCAACTGTTGACTATGCAGACAGCACTTTTGGGCAACAATTGGCGGTGTTGAACAACAGGTTAAGCAGGTGGAGCAGACTTTTGTTGTTGCGCACACACAGCTGGGGAACAGCTGGCGTCACTGAACCCCAATAACAGAGGAGCAACTGTTGACTGTGCAGACAGCACTTCCTGGCAACAACTGGTTGTGTTGAAGCCCAGGGAAACCAGGAGGAGCAGACTTTAGTTTTTGCCACACACACAGCTGGGGAACAGCTGGCGTTACTGAAAAAAAATAAAAGAGGAGCAACTGTTGACTGTGCAGGCAGCACTTCCAGGCAACAACTGGTGGTGTTTAGGCCTAGGGAAAGCAGGAAGAGCAGACTTTAGCTTTTGCTGCACACACAGCTGAGGAACAGCTGGCATTACTGAACCCCAATAACAGAGGAGCAACTGTTGACTGTGCAGACAGCACTTCCGGGCAACAACTGGCAGTGTTGAAGAACAGGTAAAGCAGGAGGAGCAGACTTTAATTTTTGCCGCACACACAGCTGGGGAACAGCTAGCATTACTGAACCCCAATAACAGAGGAGCAACTGTTGACTGTGCAGACAGCACTTCCGGGCATCAACTGGCGCTGTTGAAGCCCAGGGAAGGCAGGAGGAGCAGACTTTAGTCTTTGCCGCACACACAGCTGGGGAACAGCTGGTGTTATTGAACACAAATAACAGAGGAGCAACTGTTGAATGTGCAGACAGCACTTCAGGGCAACAACTGGCGTTGTTGAAGCCAAGGGAATACAGGAGGAGCAGATTTGAATTTTTGCCGCACACACAGCTGGGGAACAGCTGGCGTTTCTGAACACCAATAACAGAGGAGCAACTATTGACTGTGCAGACAGCACTTCCGTGCAACAACTGGCGGTTTTGAAGCCCAGGGAAAGCAGGTGGAGCACACTTTAGTTTTTGCCGCACATACAGCTGGGGAACAGCTGGCGTTACTGAACCCAAATAACAGAGGAGCAACTGTTGACTGTGCAGAGAGCACTTCCAGGCAACAACTGGCGGTTTTGAGGCCCAGGGAAAGCAGGAGCAGACTTTAGCTTTTGCTGCACACACAGCAGGGGAACAGCTGAAGTTACTGAACCCAAATAACAGAGGAGCAACTGTTGACTGTTCAGACAGCACTTCCGGGCAACAACTCTCGGTGTTGAAGTCCAGGGAAAGCAGGAGGAGCAGACTTTAGTTTTTGCCACACACACAGCTGGGGAACAGCTGGCATTACTGAACAATAACACGGCAGCAAGTGTTGACTGTGCAGACAGCACTTCCGGGCAACAACTGGCGGTGTTGAAGCCAAGGAAAAGCAGGAGGAGCAGACTTTAATTTTTGCCGCACTCACAGGTGGGGAACAGCTGGCGTTACTGAACACCAATAACAGAGGAGCAACTGTTGACTGTGCAGACAGCACTTCCGGGCAACAACTGGTGGTGTTGAAGCCCAGGGAAAGCAGGTGGAGCAGACTTTAGTTTTTGCCACACACACAGCTGGGGAACAGCTGGCGTTACTGAACCCCAATAACAGAGGAGCAACTGTTGACTGTGCAAACAGCACTTCCAGGCAACAACTGGTGGTGTTGAAGCCAAGGGAAAGCAGGAGGAGCAGACTTTATTTTTGCCGCACAAACAGCTGAGGAACAGCTGGCATTACTGAACCCCAATAACAGAGGAGCAACTATTGACTGTGCAGACAGCACTTCCGTGCAACAACTGGCGGTTTTGAAGTCCAAGGAAAGTAGGAGGAGCATACTTTAGTTTTTGACGCACACACAGCTGGGGAATAGCTGGCGTTACTGAACCCAAATAACAGAGGAGCAACTGTTGACTGTTCAGACAGCACTTCCGGGCAACAACTCTCGGTGTTGAAGTCCAAGGGAACGCAGGAGGAGCAGACTTTAGTTTTTGCCACACACACAGCTGGGGAACAGCTGGCATTACTGAACCCCAATAACACGGCAGCAAGTGTTGACTGTGCAGACAGCACTTCCGGGCAACAACTGGCGGTGTTGAATCCCAGGGAAAGCAGGAGGAGCAGACTTTAGTTTTTGCCGCACACACAGCTGGGGAACAGCTGGCGTCACTTAACCCCAATAACAGAGGAGCAACTGTTGACTATGCAGACAGCACTTTTGGGCAACAATTGGCGGTGTTGAACAACAGATAAAGCAGGTGGAGCAGACTTTTGGTTTTGCGCACACACAGCTGGGGAACAGCTGGCGTCACTGAACCCCAATAACAGAGGAGCAACTGTTGACTGTGCAGACAGCACTTCCGGGCAACAATTGGCCATGTTGAAGAACAGGTAAAGCAGGAGGAGCAGACTTTAGTTTTTGCCACACACACAGCTGGGGAACAGCTGGCATTACTGAACCCCAATAACAGAGGAGCAACTGTTGACTGTGCAGAGAGCACTTCCGGGCAACAACTGGCGGTGTTGAATCACAGGGAAAGCAGGAGGAGCATACTTTAGTTTTTGCCGCACACACAGCTGGGGAACAGCTGGTGTTTCTGAACACCAATAACAGAGGAGCAACTGTTGACTGTGCAGACAGCACCTCCAGGCAACAACTGGTGGTGTTGAGGCCCAGGGAAAGCAGGAGGAGCAGACTTTAGCTTTTGCTACACACAGTTGAGGAACAGCTGGCGTTGCTGAACCCCAATAACAGGGGAGCAACTGTTGACTGTGCAGACAGCACTTCCAGGCAACTACTGGCGTTGTTGAAGCTCAGGGAAAGCAGGAGGAGCAGACTTTAATTTTTTCCACACACACAGCTGGGGAACAGCTGGCGTTATTGAACACCAATAACGAGGAGCAACTGTGGACTGTGCAGACAGCACTTCCGGGCAAAAACTGGCGATGTTGAAGCCCAAGGAAAGCAGAAGGAGCAGACTTTAGTTTTTGCCGCACACACAGCTGGGGAACAGCTGGTGTTACTCAACCCCAATAACACGGCAGTAAGTGTTAACTGTGTAGACAGCACTTCCAGGCAACAACTGGCGGTGTTGAAGCCCAGGGAAATAAGGTGGAGCAGACTTTAGTTTTTGCCTCACACACAGCTGGGGAACAGCTGGCGTTACTGAACCCCAATAACAGAGGAGCAACTGTTGACTGTGAAAACAGCTTTTCCGGGCAACAACTGGTGGTGTTGAAGCCAAGGGAAAGCAGGAGGAGCAGACTTTAGTTTTTGCCGCACACACAGCTCGGGAACAGCTGGCGTTTCTGAACACCAATAATAGAGGAGCAATTGTTGACTGTGCAGACAGCACTTCCAGGCAACAACTGGTAGTGTTGAGGCCCAGGGAAATCAGGAGGAGCAGACTTTAGTTCTTGCCACACACACAGCTGGGGAACAGCTGGTGTCACTGAACCCCAATACCAGAGGAGCAACTGTTGACTATGCAGACAGCACTTCTGGGCAACAACTGGCAGTGTTGAAGAACAGGTAAAGCAGGAGGAGCAGACTTTAATTTTGCCGCACACACAGCTGGGGAACAGCTGGCGTTACTGAACCCCAATAACAGAGGAGCAACTGTTGACTGTGCATACAGCACTTCCGGGCATCAACTGGCAGTGTTGAAGAACAGGTAAAGCAGGAGGAGCAGACTTTTGTTTTTGCCGCACACACAGCTGGGGAACAGCTGGCGTTACTGAACCCCAATAACAGAGGAGCAACTGTTGACTGTGCATGCAGCACTTCCTGGCAACAACTGGTGGTGTTGAAGCCCAGGGAATGCAGGAGGAGCAGACTTTTATTTTTGCCGCACACACAGCTGGGGAACAGCTGGCGTTACTGAACCCCAATAACAGAGGAGCAACTGTTGACTGTGCATACAGCACTTCCGGGCATCAACTGGCAGTGTTGAAGAACAGGTAAAGCAGGAGGAGCAGACTTTTGTTTTTGCCGCACACACAGCTGGGGAACAGCTGGCGTTACTGAACCCCAATAACAGAGGAGCAACTGTTGACTGTGCATGCAGCACTTCCTGGCAACAACTGGTGGTGTTGAAGCCCAGGGAATGCAGGAGGAGCAGACTTTAGTTTTTGCTGCACACACAGCTGAGGAACAGCTGGCGTTACTGAACCCCAATAACAGAGGAGCAACTGTTGACTGTGCAGACAGCACTTCCGGGCAACAATTGGCCATGTTGAAGAACAGGTAAAGCAGGAGGAGCAGACTTTAGTTTTTGCCACACACACAGCTGGGGAACAGCTGGCATTACTGAACCCCAATAACAGAGGAGCAACTGTTGACTGTGCAGAGAGCAATTCCGGGCAACAACTGGCGGTGTTGAAGCCAAGGGAAAGCAGGAGGAGCAGACTTTAGTTTTTGCCGCACACACAGCTGGGGAACAGCTGGCATTACTGAACCCCAATAACGAGGAGCAACTGTTGACTGTGCAGACAGCACTTCCGGGCATCAACTGGTGGTTTTGAAGCCCAGGGAAAGCAGGAGGATCAGACTTTAGTTTTTGCCGAACACACAGCTGGGGAACAGCTGGCGTTACTGAACCCCAATAACACAGCAGTAACTGTTGACTGTGCAGACATCGCTTCCAGGCAACAACTGGTGGTGTTGAGGCCCAGGGAAATGAGGAGGAGCAGACTTTAGTTTTTGCCAATCACACAGCTGGGGAACAGCTGGCGTCACTGAACCCCAATAACAGAGGAGCAACTGATGACTATGCAGACAGCACTTCTGGGCAACAAATGGCGGTGTTGAAGAACAGGTAAAGCAAGAGGAGCGGACTTTTATTTTTGCCGCACACACAGCTGGGGAACAGCTGGCGTTACTGAACCCCAATAACAAAGGAGCAACTGTTGACTGTGCAGACAGCACTTCCTGGCAACAACTGGTGGTGTTGAAGCCCAGGGAAATCAGGAGGAGCAGAGTTTAGTTTTTGCCACAAACACAGCTGGGGAACAGCTGGTGTAACTGAACCCGAATGACATGGCAGTAAGTGTTGACTGTGCAGACAGCACTTCCGGGCAACAACTGGCGGTGTTGAAGCCCAGGGAAAGCAGGAGGAGAAGGCCCTAGTTTTTGCCGCACACACAGCTGGGGTACAGCTGGCGTTACTGAACCCCAATAACAGAGGAGCAACTGTTGACTGTGCAGACAGCATTTCTGGGCAACAACTGGTGGTGTTGAAGCCAAGGGACAGCAGGAGGAGCAGACTTTAGTTTTTGCCGCACACACAGCTGGGGAACAGCTGGCGTTTCTGAACACCAATAACAGAGGAGCAAGTGTTGACTGTGCAGACAGCACTTCCAGGCAACAACTGGTAGTGTTGAGGCCCAGGGAAATCAGGAGGAGCAGACTTTAGTTTTTGCCACACACACAGCTGGGGAACAGCTGGTGTCACTGAACCCCAATACCACAGGAGCAACTGTTGACTAGGCAGACAGCACTTCTGGGCAACAACTGGCAGTGTTGAAGAACAGGTAAAGCAGGAGGAGAAGACTTTTGTTTTTGCCACACACACAGCTGGGGAACAGCTGGCGTTACTAAACCCCAATAACAGAGGAGCAACTGTTGACTGTGCAGACAGCACTTCCGGGCAACAATTGGCCATGTTGAAGAACAGGTAAAGCAGGAGGAGCAGACTTTAGTTTTTGCCATATACACACAGCTGGGGAACAGCTGGCATTACTGAACCCCATTAACAGAGGAGCAACTGTTGACTGTGCAGACAGCACTTCCGGGCATCAACTGGCGGTGTTGAAGCCCAGGGAAAGCAGGAGGAGCAGACTTTAGTTTTAACCAAACACACAGCTGGGGAACAGCTGGTGTTACTGAACCCCAATAACACAGCAGTAACTGTTGACTGTGCAGACAGCACTTCCGGGCATCAACTGGCCGTGTTGAAGGCCAGGGAAAGCAGGTGGAGCAGACTTTAGTTTTTGCCACACACAAAGCTGGGGAAAAGCTGGCGTTACTGAACCCAAATAACGGAGGAGCAACTGTTGACTGTGCAGACAGCACTTCCAGGCAACAACTGGCGGTTTTGATGCCCAGGGAAAGCAGGAGGAGCAGACTTTAGCTTTTGCTGCACACACAGCAGTGGAACAGCTGGCGTTACTGAACCCAAATAACAGAGGAACAACTGTTGAGTGTGCAGACAGCACTTCCGGGCAACAACTGGTGGTGTTTAAGAACAGGTAAAGCAAAACTATCAGACTTTAATTTTTGCCGCACACACAGCTGGGGAACAGCTGGTGTTACTGAACCCCAATAACAGAGAAGCAACTGTTGACTGTGCAGACAGCACTTCCTGGCAACAACTGGCGGTGTTGAAGTCCAGGGAAAGCAGGAGGAGTAGATTTTATTTTTTGCCACACACACAGCTGGGGAACAGCTGGCGTTACTGAACTCCAATAACAGAGGAGCAACTGTTGACTGTGCAGACAGCACTTCCGGGCAACAATTGGCCATGTTGAAGAACAGGTAAACCAGTAGGAGCAGACTTTAGTTTTTGCCACACACACAGCTGGGGAACAGCTGGCATTACTGAACCCCAATAACAGAGGAGCAACTGTTGACTGTGCAGAGAGCACTTCTGGGCAACAACTGGCGGTGTTGAAGCCAAGGGAAAGCAGGAGGAGCAGACTTTAGTTTTTGCCGCACACACAGCTGGGGAACAGCTGGCATTACTGAACCCCAATAACAGAGGAGCAACTGTTGACTGTGCAGACAGCACTTCCGGGCCTCAACTGGCGGTTTTGAAGGCCAGGGAAAGCAGGTGGAGCAGACTTTAGTTTTTGCCACACACACAGGTGGGGAAAAGCTGGCGTTACTGAACCCAAATAACGGCAGGAGCAACTGTTGACTGTGCAGACAGCACTTCCAGACAACAAATGGCAGTTATGATGCCCAGGGAAAGCAGGAGGAGCAGACTTTAGCTTTTGCTGCACACACAGCAGGGGAACAGCTGGCATTACTGAACCCAAATAACAGAGGAGCAACTGTTGAGTGTGCAGACAGCACTTCCGGGCAACAACTGGTGGTGTTTAAGAACAAGTAAAGCAGAACTATCAGACTTTAATTTTTGAAGCACACACAGCTGGGGAACAGCTGGTGTTACTGAACCCCAATAACAGAGAAGCAACTGTTGACTGTGCAGAAAGCACTTCCTGGCAACAACTGGCGGTGTTGAATCCCAGGGAAAGCAGGAGGAGCAGATTTTATTTTTTGCCACACACACAGCTGGGGAACAGCTGGCGTTACTGAAAAAAAATAACAGAGGAGCAACTGATGACTGTGCAGACAGCACTTCCGGGTAACAACTGGCGGTGTTGAAGCCCAGGGAAAGCAGGAGGAGCAGACTTTAGTTTTTGCCGCACACACAGCTGGTGAACAGCTGGCGTTACTTAACCCAAATAACAGAGGAGCAACTATTGACTGTGCAGACAGCACTTCCATGCAACAACTGGCGTTTTTGAAGCCCAGGGAAAGCAGGAGGAGCAGACTTTAGCTTTTGCTGCACACACAGCAGAGGAACAGCTGGCGTTATTGAACACCAATAACAGAGGAGCAACTGTGGACTGTGCAGACAGCACTTCCGGGCAACAACTGGCGATGTTGAAGCCCAAGGAAAGCAGGAGGGGCAGACTTTAGTTTTTGCCGCACACACAGCTGGGGAACAGCTGGTGTTACTGAACCCCAATAACACGGCAGTAAGTGTTAACTGTGTAGACAGCACTTCCAGGCAACAACTGGCGTTGTTGAAGCCCAGGGAAATCAGGTGGAGCAGACTTTAGTTTTTGCCGCACACTCAGCTGGGGAACAGCTGGCGTTACTGAACCCCAATAACAGAGGAGCAACTGTTGACTGTGCAGACAGCTTTTCCGGGCAAAAACTGGTGGTGTTGAAGCCAAGGGAAAGCAGGAGGAGCAGACTTTAGTTTTTGCTGCACACACAGCTGGGGAACAGCTGGCGTTTCTGAACACCAATAACAGAGGAGCAACTGTGGACTGTGCAGACAGCACTTCCGGGCAACAACTGGCGATGTTGAAGCCCAAGGAAAGCAGGAGGGGCAGACTTTAGTTTTTGCCGCACACACAGCTGGGGAACAGCTGGTGTTACTGAACCCCAATAACACGGCAGTAAGTGTTAACTGTGTAGACAGCACTTCCAGGCAACAACTGGCGTTGTTGAAGCCCAGGGAAATCAGGTGGAGCAGACTTTAGTTTTTGCCGCACACTCAGCTGGGGAACAGCTGGCGTTACTGAACCCCAATAACAGAGGAGCAACTGTTGACTGTGCAGACAGCTTTTCCGGGCAAAAACTGGTGGTGTTGAAGCCAAGGGAAAGCAGGAGGAGCAGACTTTAGTTTTTGCTGCACACACAGCTGGGGAACAGCTGGCGTTTCTGAACACCAATAACAGAGGAGCAACTGTTGACTGTGCAGACAGCACTTCCAGGCAACAACTGGTAGTGTTGAGGCCCAGGGAAATCAGGAGGAGCAGACTTTAGTTTTTGCCACACACACAGCTGGGGAACAGCTGGCGTCACTGAACCCCAATACCAGAGGAGCAACTGTTGACTATGCAGACAGCACTTCTGGGCAACAACTGGCAGTGTTGAAGAACAGGTAAAGCAGGAGGAGCAGACTTTTGTTTTTGCCGCACACACAGCTGGGGAACAGCTGGCGTTATTGAACCCCAATAACAGAGGAGCAACTGTTGACTGTGCAGACAGCACTTCCTGGCAACAACTAGTGGTGTTGAAGCCCAGGGAATGCAGGAGGAGCAGACTTTAGTTTTTGCTGCACACACAGCTGAGGAACAGCTGGCGTTACTGAACCCCAATAACAGAGGAGCAACTGTTGACTGTGCAGACAGCACTTCCGGGCAACAATTGGCCATGTTGAAGAACAGGTAAAGCAGGAGGAGCAGACTTTAGTTTTTGCCACACACACAGCTGGGGAACAGCTGGCATTACTGAACCCCAATAACAGAGGAGCAACTGTTGACTGTGCAGAGAGCACTTCCGGGCAACAACTGGCGGTGTTGAAGCCAAGGGAAAGCAGGAGGAGCAGACTTTAGTTTTTGCCGCACACACAGCTGGGGAACAGCTGGCATTACTGAACCCCAATAACAAAGGAGCAACTGTTGACTGTGCAGACAGCACTTCCGGGCATCAACTGGCGGTGTTGAAGGCCAGGGAAGGCAGGTGGAGCAGACTTTAGTTTTTGCCACACACACAGCTGGGGAAAAGCTGGTGTTACTGAACCCAAATAACAGAGGAGCAACTGTTGACTGTGCAGACAGCACTTCCAGGCAACAACTGGCGGTTTTGATGCCCAGGGAAAGCAGGAGGAGCAGACTTTAGCTTTTGCTGCACACACAGCAGGGAACAGCTGGCGTTACTGAACCCAAATAACAGAGCAGCAACTGTTGAGTGTGCAGACAGCACTTCCGGGCAACAACTGGTGGTGTTTAAGAACAGGTAAAGCAGAACTAGCATACTTTAATTTTTGCCGCACACACAGCTGGGGAACAGCTGGTGTTACTGAACCCCAATAACAGAGAAGCAACTGTTGACTGTTCAGGCAGCACTTCCTGGCAACAACTGGCGGTGATGAAGCCCAGGGAAAGCAGGAGGAGCAGATTTCATTTTTTGCCACACACACAGCTGGGGAACAGCTGGCGTTACTGAAAAAAAATAACAGAGGAGCAACTGTTGACTGTGCAGACAGCACTTCCGGGCAACAACTGGCGGTGTTGAAGCCCAGGGAAAGCAGGAGGAGCAGACTTTAGTTTTTTCCGCACACACAGCTGGGGAACAGCTGGCGTTACTGGACCCAAATAACAGAGGAGCAACTGTTGACTGTGCAGACAGCACTTCCATGCAACAACTGGCGTTTTTGAGGCCCATGGAAAGCAGGAGGAGCAGACTTTAGCTTTTGCTGCACACACAGCAGAGCAACAGCTGCCGTTACTGAACCCAAATTACAGAGGAGCAACTGTTGACTGTGCAGACAGCACTTCTGGCAACAACTCTCAGTGTTGAAGTCCAGGGAAAGCAGGAGGAGCAGACTTTAGTTTTTGCCGTACACACAGCTGGGGAAAAGCTGGCGTTACTGAACCCCAATAACACGGCAGCAAGTGTTGACTGTGCAGACAGCACGTACGGGCAACAACTGGCGGTGTTGAAGCCAAGGGAAAGCAGGAGGAGCAGACTTTAGTTTTTGCCGCACACACAGGTGGGGAACAGCTGGTGTTACTGAACACCAATAACAGAGGAGCAACTGTTGACTGTGCAGACAGCACTTCCGGGCGACATCTGGTGGTGTTGAAGGCCAGGGAAGGCAGGTGGAGCAGACTTTAGTTTTTGCCACACACACAGCTGGGGAAAAGCTGGCGTTACTGAACCCAAGTAACAGAGGAGCAACTGTTGACTGTGCAGACAGCACTTCCAGGCAACAACTGGCGGTTTTGATGCCCAGGGAAAGCAGGAGGAGCAGACTTTAGCTTTTGCTGCACACACAGCAGGGGAACAGCTGGCGTTACTGAACCCAAATAACAGAGCAGCAACTGTTGAGTGTGCAGACAGCACTTCCGTGCAACAACTGGTGGTGTTTCAAAACAGGTAAAGCAGAACTAGCATACTTTAATTTTTGCCGCACACACAGCTGGGGAACAGCTGGTGTTACTGAACCCCAATAACAGAGGAGCAACTGTTGACTGTGCAGAAAGCACTTCCTGGCAACAACTGGTGGTGTTGAAGCCCAGGGAATGCAGGAGGAGCAGACTTTAGTTTTTGCTGCACACACAGCTGAGGAACAGCTGGCGTTACTGAACCCCAGTAACAGAGGAGCAACTGATGACTGTGCAGACAGCACTTCTGGGCAACAACTGGCGGTGTTGAAGCCCAGGGAAAGCAGGAGGAGCAGACTTTAGCTTTTGCTGCACACACAGCAGAGGAACAGCTGACATTATTGAAAACCAATAACAGAGGAGCAACTGTGGACTGTGCAGACAGCACATCCGGGCAACAACTGGCGATGTTGAAGCCCAAGGAAAGCAGGAGGAGCAGACTTTAGTTTTTGCCGCACACACAGCTGGGGAACAGCTGGTGTTACTGAACTCCAATAACACGGCAGTAAGTGTTAACTGTGTAGACAGCACTTCCTGGCAACAACTGGCGGTGTTGAAGCCCAGGGAAATCAGGTGGAGCAGACTTTAGTTTTTGCAGCACACTCAGCTGGGGAACAGCTGGCGTTACTGAACCCCAATAACAGAGGAGCAACTGTTGACTGTGCAGACAGCTTTTCCGGGCAACAACTGGTGGTGTTGAAGCCAAGGGAAAGCAGGAGGAGCAGACTTTAGTTTTTGCTGCACACACAGCTGGGGAACAGCTGGCGTTTCTGAACACCAATAACAGGGGAGCAACTGTTGACTGTGCAGACAGCACTTCCAGGCAACAACTGGTAGTGTTGAGGCCCAGGGAAATCAGGAGGAGCAGACTTTTGTTTTTGCCACACACACAGCTGGGGAACAGCTGGCGTCACTGAACCCCAATACCAGAGGAGCAACTGTTGACTATGCAGACAGCACTTCTGGGCAACAACTGGCAGTGTTGAAATACAGGTAAAGCAGGAGGAGCAGACTTTTGTTTTTGCCGCACACACAGCTGGGGAACAGCTGGCGTTACTGAACCCCAATAACAGAGGAGCAACTGTTGACTGTGCAGACAGCACTTCCTGGCAACAACTGGTGGTGTTGAAGCCCAGGGAATGCAGGAGGAGCAGACTTTAGTTATTGCTGCACACACAGCTGAGGAACAGCTGGCATTACTGAACCCCAATAACAGAGGAGCAACTGTTGACTGTGCAGACAGCACTTCCGGGCAACAATTGGCCATGTTGAAGAACAGGTAAAGCAGGAGGAGCAGACTTTAGTTTTTGCCACACACACAGCTGGGGAACAGCTGGCATTACTGAACCCCAATAACAGAGGAGCAACTGTTGACTGTGCAGAGAGCACTTCCGGGCAACAACTGGCGGTGTTGAAGCCAAGGGAAAGCAGGAGGAGCAGACTTTAGTTTTTGCCGCACACACAGCTGGGGACCAGCTGGCATTACTGAACCCCAATAACAAAGGAGCAACTGTTGACTGTGCAGACAGCACTTCCGGGCATCAACTGGCGGTGTTGAAGGCCAGGGAAGGCAGGTGGAGCAGACTTTAGTTTTTGCCACACACACAGCTGGGGAAAAGCTGGCGTTACTGAACCCAAATAACAGAGGAGCAACTGTTGACTGTGCAGACAGCACTTCCAGGCAACAACTGGCGGTTTTGATGCCCAGAGAAAGCAGGAGGAGCAGACTTTAGCTTTTGCTGCACACACAGCAGGGGAACAGCTGGCGTTACTGAACCCAAATAACAGAGCAGCAACTGTTGAGTGTGCAGACAGCACTTCCGGGCAACAACTGGTGGTGTTTAAGAACAGGTAAAGCAGAACTAGCATACTTTAATTTTTGCCGCACACACAGCTGGGGAACAGCTGGTGTTACTGAACCCCAATAACAGAGAAGCAACTGTTGACTGTTCAGGCAGCACTTCCTGGCAACAACTGGCGGTGATGAAGCCCAGGGAAAGCAGGAGGAGCAGACTTTAGTTTTTTCTGCACACACAGCTGGGGAACAGCTGGCGTTACTGAACCCAAATAACAGAGGAGCAACTGTTGACTGTGCAGACAGCACTTCCATGCAACAACTGGCGTTTTTGAGGCCCATGGAAAGCAGGAGGAGCAGACTTTAGCTTTTGCTGCACACACAGCAGAGCAACAGCTGCCGTTACTGAACCCAAATTACAGAGGAGCAACTGTTGACTGTGCAGACAGCACTTCTGGCAACAACTCTCAGTGTTGAAGTCCAGGGAAAGCAGGAGGAGCAGACTTTAGTTTTTGCCGTACACACAGCTGGGGTAAAGCTGGCGTTACTGAACCCCAATAACACAGCAGCAAGTGTTGACTGTGCAGACAGCACGTACGGGCAACAACTGGCGGTGTTGAAGCCAAGGGAAAGCAGGAGGAGCAGACTTTAGTTTTTGCCGCACACACAGGTGGGGAACAGCTGGTGTTACTGAACACCAATAACAGAGGAGCAACTGTTGACTGTGCAGACAGCACTTCCGGGCGACATCTGGCGGTGTTGAAGCCCAGGGAAAGCAGGAGGAGCAGACTTTAATTTTTGCTGCACACACAGCTGGGGAACAGCTGGCATTACTGAACCCCAATAACAGAGGAGCAACTATTGACTGTGCAGACAGCACTTCCGGGCAACAACTGGTGGTGTTGAAGCCCAGGGAAAGCAGGTGGAGCAGATTTTAGTTTTTGCCTCACACACAGCTGGGGAACAGATGGCGTTACTGAACCCCAATAACAGAGGAGCAACTGTTGACTATGCAGACAGCACTTCCAGGCAACAAATGGTGGTGTTGAATCCCAAGGAAAGCAGGAGGAGCAGACTTTAGTTTTTGCCGCACACACAGCTGGGGAACAGCTGTCATTTCTGAACAGCCATAACAGAGGAGCAACTGTTGACTGTGCAGACATCCCTTCCAGGCAACAACTGGTGGTGTTGAGGCCCAGGAAAATCAGGAGGAGCAGACTTTAGTTTTTGCTGAACACACAGCTGGGGAACAGCTGGCATCACTGAACCCCAATAACAGAGGAGCAACTGTAGACTATGCAGACAGCACTTCTGGGCAACAAATGGCGGTGTTAAAGAACAGGTAAAGCAAGAGGAGCAGACTTTTGTTTTTACCGCACACACAGCTGGGGAAAAGCTGGTGTTACTGAACCCCAATAACACGGCAGCAAGTGTTGACTGTGCAGACAGCACGTACGGGCAACAACTGGCGGTGTTGAAGCCAAGGGAAAGCAGGAGGAGCAGACTTTTGTTTTTACCGCACACACAGCTGGGGAACAGCTGGTGTTACTGAACCCCAATAACAAAGGAGCAACTGTTGACTGTGCAGACAGCACTTCCTGGCAAAAACTGGTGTTGTTGAAGCCCAGGGAAATCAGGAGGAGCAGAGTTTAGTTTTTGCCACAAACACAGCTGGGGAACAGCTGGTGTAACTGAACCCGAATAACATGGCAGTAAGTGTTGACTGTGCAGACAGCTTTTCCGGGCAACAACTGGTGGTGTTGATGCCAAGGGAAAGCAGGAGGAGCAGACTTTAGTTTTTGCCACACACACAGCTGGGGAACAGCTGACGTTTCTGAACACCAATAACAGAGGAGCAACTGTTGACTGTGCAGACAGCACTTCCAGGCAATAACTGGTAGTGTTGACGCCCAGGGAAATCAGAAGGAGCAGACTTTAGTTTTTGCCACACACACAGCTGGGGAACAGCTGGCGTCACTGAACCCCAATACCAGAGGAGCAACTGTTGACTATGCAGACAGCACTTCTGGGCAACAACTGGCAGTGTTGAAGAACAGGTAAAGCAGGAGGAGCAGACTTTTGTTTTTGCCGCACACACAGCTGGGGAACAGCTGGCATTACTGAACCCCATTAACAGAGGAGCAACTGTTGACTGTGCAGACAGCATTTCCTGGCAACAACTGGTGGTGTTGAAGCCCAAGGAAGGCAGGAGGAGCAGACTTTAGTTTTTGCTGCACACACAGCTGAGGAACAGCTGGCATTACTGAACCCCAATAACAGAGGAGCAACTGTTGACTGTGCAGACAGCACTTCCGGGCAACAATTGGCCATGTTGAAGAACAGGTAAAGCAGGAGGAGCAGACTTTAGTTTTTGACACACACACAGCTGGGGTACAGCTGGCATTACTGAACCCCAATAACAGAGGAGCAACTGTTGACTGTGCAGACAGCATTTCCTGGCAACAACTGGTGGTGTTGAAGCCCAAGGAATGCAGGAGGAGCAGACTTTAGTTTTTGCTGCACACACAGCTGAGGAACAGCTGGCATTACTGAACCCCAATAACAGAGGAGCAACTGTTGACTGTGCAGACAGCACTTCCGGGCAACAATTGGCCATGTTGAAGAACAGGTAAAGCAGGAGGAGCAGACTTTAGTTTTTGACACACACACAGCTGGGGTACAGCTGGCATTACTGAACCCCAATAACAGAGGAGCAACTGTTGACTGTGCAGACAGCACTTCCGGGCATCAACTGGCGGTGTTGAAGCCCAGGGAAAGCAGGAGGAGCAGACTTTAGTTTTTGCCGAACACACAGCTGGGGAACAGCTGGTGTTACTGAACCCCAATAACACAGCAGTAACTGTTGACTGTGCAGACAGCACTTCCGGGCATGAACTGGCCGAGTTGAAGGCCAGGGAAAGCAGGTGGAGCAGACTTTAGTTTTTGCCACACACACAGCTGGGGAAAAGCTGGCGTTACTGAACCCAAATAACAGAGGAGCAACGGTTGACTGTGCAGACAGCACTTCCAGGCAACAACTGGCGGTTTTGATGCCCAGGGAAAGCAGGAGCAGCAAACTTTAGCTTTTGCTGCACACACAGCAGGGGAACAGCTGGCGTTACTGAACCCAAATAACAGAGGAGCAACTGTTGAGTGTGCAGACAGCACTTCCGGGCAACAACTGGTGGTGTTTAAGAACAGGTAAAGCAGGTCACGATTCCCCTGACCGCTGTCACCAATTGGTCAGGATTCCCACCGTGACCATCACCCCTACGTCACGGATTGAGGTGACTTTAGGCCAACAGACGGCTATCACATGTGCAGGGGGGCTTATCTTAGTTATCCCTCCACTCCATGATGTGATGAAAAAACACACACAGGGCTATTGACCTCTTAGTTTACAGCAGGGGCTTATTCTAGGTATCCCACTGCTTTTCTATATACCACGAACTGCAGGGATTTATGTATATCCCGCTTACAGTTCCACTTAACACTTGCAGCTCTCTGGCGCCCCCTTACTCTCAGGTCAGATTTGGTACTGCACCCTGGGTAATTAGTCGCCAGAAAGGCTGCCTGCTATGTACTGGATATTGGGCACGCTGCAGCGACGCGATAACTACTCCCACTCAGGCAGGAACAATAATTATTAACGCCGCAGCCGCTACAAAATAACCCAAAAGTCTGCACACTTCTCGCTGCCACCAGCTTCGATTAAACGGGTCCGAAGCTAACCCAACACAGTAGCGTAATTCTTTTCAAGAGACAGGGTACTGCTTTTAGAGCATGGAGAACTGAACTAACATATAATAGTATATCCCATTAACAAATTAGGCAGTGCTTTATCATAGTAACATAGTAACATAGTAACATAGTTAGTAAGGCCGAAAAAAGACATTTGTCCATCCAGTTCAGCTTATATTCCATCATAATAAATACCCAGATCTACGTCCTTCTACAGAACCTAATAATTGTATGATACAATATTGTTCTGCTCCAGGAAGACATCCAGGCCTCTCTTGAACCCCTCGACTGAGTTTGCCATTACCACCTCCTCAGGCAAGCAATTCCAGATTCTCACTGCCCTAACAGTAAATCAAAAATATTTTATAAAAATGTTACAAATGAGACAATTGCAAATATGTACATGGGTAATTATAACATAAAGGGAATAAATGAGAAAAGATAACACTCACATGTTAAAAGCATGGCGGACACCCCAGGCTAGTGCAGTTTCCATACATCCCAGTCCATGGGATGTACTCAGCTCTTCCAGGACAATAGGACAAGAAGTCCAGAAGAAGAAATCAAGCAGAGAGGCTGAGCTGGGGAGCCTGCCAGACACTTAATACCTTAAGGCTTTGACAACACAGAAGGGCTGGCTTATCCAGACCCTCCTCTCTCTACATTCTGAGTACTTCAATCTTAAATTTATCTACTTGCTATAACTTCGCTACAACACATGACAGAGTCAAACCAAACCTATCATTCATCTCGGATTAACGTGAGCATTCTAATGAGATCAAATATGTCCTATCTGGGATACATATTTACAGAGAAAACCCTACTTCTTTACCAGACGGAGTTAGAAGCCCGAGTTTCATGGGATGTGTAGATACACCGAGTGAGAATAAGAATATATATTTTCGTATTTCTAGCTTAAATCGTTTGCCTAATATCTAACAAAAACTAAACAAAGAATCTTTCATGAATTTTTGGAGCCATTTTCCTGTTCTAGCTGGAGGAAGGTGGGAGGGGTGAGGGACTTTCCTCTGAGCCTGGAATTAACGACCCCAGGGCAATAAAACCCCCTTCTAGCATACAGTCTGTAGCCCAGAGAGAAACAAGTAGAGTCAGCTAGTGAAGGGGGGGTTTAGCCCACCTCATGAGCTGAAGAGCAACTAAACTTATATGATATTTCATACCATATCGTGACAAGCTGGCGTTACTGAACCCAAATAACAGAGGAGCAACTGTTGAGTGTGCAGACAGCACTTCCGGGCAACAACTGGTGGTGTTTAAGAACAGGTAAAGCAGAACTAGCAGACTTTAATTTTTGCCGCACACACAGCTGGGGAACAGCTGGTGTTACTGAACCCCAATAAAAGAGAAGCAACTGTTGACCGTGCAGACAGCACTTCCTGGCAACAACTGGCGGTGTTGAAGCCCAGGGAAAGCAGGAGGAGCAGATTTTATTTTTTGCCACACACACAGCTGGGGAACAGCTGGCGTTACTGAACCCAAATAACATAGGAGCAACTGTTGACTGTGCAGACAGCACTTCCATGCAACAACTGGCGTTTTTGAAGCCCAGGGAAAGCAGGAGGAGCAGACTTTAGCTTTTGCTGCACACACAGCAGAGGAACAGCTGGCGTTACTGAACCCCAATAACAGAGGAGCAACTGTTGACTGTGCAGACAGCACTTCCGGGCAACAATTGGCCATGTTGAAGAACAGGTAAAGCAGGAGGAGCAGACTTTAGTTTTTGCCACACACACAGCTGGAGTACAGCTGGCATTACTGAACCCCAATAACAGAGGAGCAACTCTTGACTGTGCAGACAGCACTTCCGGGCATCAACTGGCGGTGTTGAAGCCCAGGGAAAGCAGGAGGAGCAGACTTTAGTTTTTGCCGAACACACAGCTGGGGAACAGCTGGTGTTACTGAACCCCAATAACACAGCAGTAACTGTTGACTGTGCAGACAGCACTTCCGGGCATGAACTGGCCGTGTTGAAGGCCAGGGAAAGCAGGTGGAGCAGACTTTAGTTTTTGCCACACACACAGCTGGGGAAAAGCTGGCGTTACTGAACCCAAATAACAGAGGAGCAACGGTTGACTGTGCAGACAGCACTTCCAGGCAACAACTGGCGGTTTTGATGCCCAGGGAAAGCAGGAGCAGCAAACTTTAGCTTTTGCTGCACACACAGCAGGGGAACAGCTGGCGTTACTGAACCCAAATAACAGAGGAGCAACTGTTGAGTGTGCAGACAGCACTTCCGGGCAACAACTGGTGGTGTTTAAGAACAGGTAAAGCAGGTCACGATTCCCCTGACTGCTGTCACCAATTGGTCAGGATTCCCACCGTGACCATCACCCCTACGTCACGGATTGAGGTGACTTTAGGCCAACAGACGGCTATCACATGTGCAGGGGGGCTTATCTTAGTTATCCCTCCACTCCACGATGTGATGAAAAAACACACACAGGGCTATTGACCTCTTAGTTTACAGCAGGGGCTTATTCTAGGTATCCCACTGCTTTTCTATATACCACGAACTGCAGGGATTTATGTATATCCCGCTTACAGTTCCACTTAACACTTGCAGCTCTCTGGCGCCCCCTTACTCTCAGGTCAGATTTGGTACTGCACCCTGGGTAATTAGTCGCCAGAAAGTCTGCCTGCTATGTACTGGATATTGGGCACGCTGCAGCGACGCGATAAGAACTCCCACTCAGGCAGGAACAATAATTATTAACGCCGCAGCCGCTACAACATAACCCAAAAGTCTGCACACTTCTCGCTGCCACCAGCTTCGATTAAACGGGTCCGAAGCTAACCCAACACAGTAGCGTAATTCTCTTCAAGAGACAGGGTGCTGCTTTTAGAGCATGGAGAACTGAACTAACATATAATAGTATATCCCATTAACAAATTAGGCAGTGCTTTATCAAAAATATTTTATAAAGATGTTACAAATGAGACAATTGCAAATATGTACATGGGTAATTATAACATAAAGGGAATAAATGAGAAAAGATAACACTCACATGTTAAAAGCATGGCGGACACCCCAGGCTAGTGCAGTTTCCATACATCCCAGTCCATGGGATGTACTCAGCTCTTCCAGGACAATAGGACAAGAAGTCCAGAAGAAGAAATCAAGCAGAGAGGCTGAGCTGGGGAGCCTGCCAGACACTTAATACCTTAAGGCTTTGACATCACAGAAGGGCTGGCTTATCCAGACCCTCCTCTCTCTACATTCTGAGTACTTCAATCTTAAATTTATCTACTTGCTATAACTACGCTACAACACATGACAGAGTCAAACCAAACCTATCATTCATCTCGGATTAACGTGAGCATTCTAATGAGATCAAATATTTCCTATCTGGGATACATATTTACAGAGAAAACCCTACTTCTTTACCAGACGGAGTTAGAAGCCCGAGTTTCATGGGATGTGTAGATACACCGAGTGAGAATAAGAATATATATTTTCGTATTTCAAGCTTAAATCGTTTGCCTAATATCTAACAAAAACTAAACAAAGAATCTTTCATGAATTTTTGGAGCCATTTTCCTGTTCTAGCTGGAGGAAGGTGGGAGGGGTGAGGGACTTTCCTCTGAGCCTGGAATTTACGACCCCAGGGCAATAAAACCCCCTTCTAGCATACAGTCTGTAGCCCACAGAGAAACAAGTAGAGTCAGCTAGTGAAGGGGGGGTTTAGCCCACCTCATGAGCTGAAGAGCAACTAAACTTATATGATATTTCATACCACATCGTGACAAGCTGGCGTTACTGAACCCAAATAACAGAGGAGCAACTGTTGAGTGTGCAGACAGCACTTCCGGGCAACAACTGGTGGTGTTTAAGAACAGGTAAAGCAGAACTAGCAGACTTTAATTTTTGCCACACACACAGCTGGGGAACAGCTGGTGTTACTGAACCCCAATAAAAGAGAAGCAACTGTTGACCGTGCAGACAGCACTTCCTGGCAACAACTGGTGGTGTTGAGGCCCAGGGAATGCAGGAGGAGCAGACTTTAGCTTTTGCTACACACAGTTGAGGAACAGCTGGCGTTGCTGAACCCCAATAACAGAGGAGCAACTGTTGACTGTGCAGACAGTACTTCCAGGCAACAACTGGCGGTGTTGAAGAACAGGTAAAGCAGGGGGAGCAGGCTTTAGTTTTTGCCGCACACACAGCTGGGGAACAGCTGGCATTACAGAACCCCAATAACAGAGTAGCAACTGTTGACTGTGCAGAAAGCACTTCAGGGTAACAACTGGCGGTGTTGAAGCCCAAGTAAAGTAGGAGGAGCAGAATTTAAATTTTGCCACACACACACAGCTGGGGAACAGCTGGCATTATTGAACACCAGTAACAGAAGAGCAACTGTTGACTGTGCAGACAGGACTTCCGGGCAACAACTGGCGGTGTTGAAGCCCAAGGAAAGCAGGAGGAGCAGACTTTAGTTTTTGCCGCACACACAGCTGGGGAACAGCTGGTGTTACTGAACCCCAATAACACGGCAGTAAGTGTTGACTGTGCAGACAGCACTTCCAGGCAACAACTGGTGGTGTTGAAGCCCAGTGAAAGCAGGTGGAGCAGACTTTGGTTTTTGCCGCACACACAGCTGGGGAACAGCTGGCGTTGCTGAACCCCAATAACAGAGGAGCAACTGTTGACTGTGCAGACAGCACTTCCGGGCAACAACTGGTGGGGTTGAAGCCAAGGGAAAGCAGGAGGAGCAGACTTAAGTTTTTGCCACACACACAGCTGGGGAACAGCTAGCGTTTCTGAACACCAATAACAGAGGAGCAACTGTTGACTGTGCAAACAGCACTTCCAGTCAACAACTGGTAGTGTTGAAGCCCAGGGAAAGCAGGAGGAGCATACTTTAATTTTTGTCGCACACACAGCTGGGGGACAGCTGGCGTTACTGAACACCAATAACAGAGGAGCAACTGTTGACTGTGCAGACAGCACCTCCAGGCAACAACTGGTGGTGTTGAGGCCCAGGGAATGCAGGAGGAGCAGACTTTAGTTTTTGCCGCACACACAGCTGGGGAACAGCTAGCGTTTCTGAACACCAATAACAGAGGAGCAACCGTTGACTGTGCAAACAGCACTTCCAGTCAACAACTGGTAGTGTTGAAGCCCAGGGAAAGCAGGAGGAGCAGACTTTAGTTTTTGCTGCACACACAACTGAGGAACATCTGGCGTTACTGAACCCCAATAACAGAGGAGCAACTGTTGACTGTGCAGACAGCACTTCCGGGCAACATTGGCCAAGTTGAAGAACAGGTAAAGCAGGAGGAGCAGACTTTAGTTTTTGCCACACACACAGCTGGGGAACATCTGGCATTACTGAACTTCAATAACAGAGGAGCAACTGTTGACTATGCAGAGAGCACTTCCAGGCAACAACTGGCAGTGTTGAAGCCCAGTGAAAGCAGGTGGAGCAGACTTTAGTTTTTGCCGCACACACAGCTGGGGAACAGCTGGCGTTGCTGAACCCCAATAACAGAGGAGCAACTGTTGACTGTGCAGACAGCACTTCCGGGCAACAACTGGTGGTGTTGAAGCCAAGGGAAAGCAGGAGGAGCAGACTTAAGTTTTTGCCACACACACAGCTGGGGAACAGCTAGCGTTTCTGAACACCAATAACAGAGGAACAACTGTTGACTGTGCAAACAGCACTTCCAGTCAACAACTGGTAGTGTTGAAGCCCAGGGAAAGCAGGAGGAGCAGACTTTAGTTTTTGCTGCACACACAGCTGAGGAACAGCTGGCTTTACTGAACCCCAATAACAGAGGAGCAACTGTTGACTGTGCAGACAGCACTTCCGGGCAACAATTGGCCATGTTGAAGAACAGGTAAAGCAGGAGGAGCAGACTTTAGTTTTTGCCACACACACAGCTGGGGAACAGCTGGCATTACTGAACTTCAATAACAGAGGAGCAACTGTTGACTGTGCAGAGAGCACTTCCAGTCAACAACTGGTAGTGTTGAAGCCCAGGGAAAGCAGGAGGAGCATACTTTAATTTTTGTCGCACACACAGCTGGGGGACAGCTGGCGTTACTGAACACCAATAACAGAGGAGCAACTGTTGACTGTGCAGACAGCACCTCCAGGCAACAACTGGTGGTGTTGAGGCCCAGGGAATGCAGGAGGAGCAGACTTTAGTTTTTGCCGCACACACAGCTGGGGAACAGCTAGCGTTTCTGAACACCAATAACAGAGGAGCAACCGTTGACTGTGCAAACAGCTCTTCCAGTCAACAACTGGTAGTGTTGAAGCCCAGGGAAAGCAGGAGGAGCAGACTTTAGTTTTTGCTGCACACACAACTGAGGAACAGCTGGCGTTACTGAACCCCAATAACAGAGGAGCAACTGTTGACTGTGCAGACAGCACTTCCGGGCAACATTGGCCAAGTTGAAGAACAGGTAAAGCAGGAGGAGCAGACTTTAGTTTTTGCCACACACACAGCTGGGGAACAGCTGGCATTACTGAACTTCAATAACAGAGGAGCAACTGTTGACTATGCAGAGAGCACTTCCAGGCAACAACTGGCAGTGTTGAAGCCCAGTGAAAGCAGGTGGAGCAGACTTTAGTTTTTGCCGCACACACAGCTGGGGAACAGCTGGCGTTGCTGAACCCCAATAACAGAGGAGCAACTGTTGACTGTGCAGACAGCACTTCCGGGCAACAACTGGTGGTGTTGAAGCCAAGGGAAAGCAGGAGGAGCAGACTTAAGTTTTTGCCACACACACAGCTGGGGAACAGCTAGCGTTTCTGAACAACAATAACAGAGGAACAACTGTTGACTGTGCAAACAGCACTTCCAGTCAACAACTGGTAGTGTTGAAGCCCAGGGAAAGCAGGAGGAGCAGACTTTAGTTTTTGCTGCACACACAGCTGAGGAACAGCTGGCTTTACTGAACCCCAATAACAGAGGAGCAACTGTTGACTGTGCAGACAGCACTTCCGGGCAACAATTGGCCATGTTGAAGAACAGGTAAAGCAGGAGGAGCAGACTTTAGTTTTTGCCACACACACAGCTGGGGAACAGCTGGCATTACTGAACTTCAATAACAGAGGAGCAACTGTTGACTGTGCAGAGAGCACTTCCGGGCAACAACTGGTGGTGTTGAAGAACAGGTAAAGCAGGAGGAGCAGACTTTAGTTTTTGCCACACACACAGCTGGGGAACAGCTGGCATTACTGAACCCCAATAACAGAGGAGCAACTGTTGACTGTGCAGAGAGCACTTCCGGGCAACAACTGGCGGTGTTGAAGCCAATGGAAAGCAGGAGCAGCAGACTTTAGTTTTTGCCGCACACACAGCTGGGGAACAGCTATCATTACTGAACCCCAATAACAGAAGAGCAACTGTTGACTGTGCAGACAGCACTTCCGGGCATCAACTGGCGGTGTTGAAGCCCAGGAAAAGCAGGAGGAGCAGACTTTAGTTTTTGCCGCACACACAGATGGGGAACAGCTGGCGTTACTGAACACCTATAACAGAGGAGCAACTGTTGACTGTGCAGACAGCACTTCCTGGCAACAACTGGTGGTGTTGAAGCCCAGGTAAAGCAGAACTAGCAGACTTTAATTTTTGCCGCACACACAGCTGGGGAACAGCTGGCGTTACTGAACCCCAAAAACAGAGAAGCAACTGTTGACTGTGCAGACAGCACTTCATGGCAACAACTGGCGGTGTTGAAGCCCAGGGAAAGCAGGAGGAGCAGATTTTATTTTTTGCCACACACACTGCTGGGGAACAGCTGGCATTACTGAAAAAAAATAACAGAAGAGCAACTGTTGACTGTGCAGACAGTACTTCCGGGCAACAACTGGCGGTGTTGAAGCCCAGGGAAAGCAAGAGGAGCAGACTTTAGTTTTTGCCGCACACACAGCTGGGGAACAGCTGGCGTTTCTGAACCCAAATAACAGAGGAGCAACTGTTGACTGTGCAGAGAGCACGTCCGGGCAACAACTGGCGGTGTTGAAGCCAAGGGAAAGCAGGAGGAGCAGACTTTAGTTTTTGCCGCACACACAGCTGGGGAACAGCTAACGTTACTGAACCCCAATAACAGAGGAGCAACTGTTGACTGTGCAGAGAGCACTTCCGGGCAACAACTGGCGGTGTTGAAGCCCAGGGAAAGCAAGAGGAGCAGACTTTAGTTTTTGCCGCACACACAGCTGGGGAACAGCTGGCGTTTCTGAACCTAAATAACAGAGGAGCAACTGTTGACTGTGCAGAGAGCACGTCCGGGCAACAACTGGCGGTCTTGAAGCCAAGGGAAAGCAGGAGGAGCAGACTTTAGTTTTTGCCGCACACACAGCTGGGGAACAGCTAACGTTACTGAACCCCAATAACAGAGGAGCAACTGTTGACTGTGCAGAGAGCACTTCCGGGCATCAACTGGCAGTGTTGAAGCCAAGGGAAAACAGGAGGAGCAGACTTTAATTTTTGCCGTACACACAGCTGGGGAACAGCTGGTGTTACTGAACCCCAATAACACAGCAGTAAGTGTTGACTGTGCAGAGAGCACTTCCGGGCATCAACTGGCAGTGTTGAAGGCCAGGGAAAGCAGGTGGAGCAGACTTTAGTTTTTGCCGCACACACAGCTGGGGAACAGCTGGCGTTGCTGAACCCCAATAACAGAGGAGCAACTGTTGACTGTGCAGACAGCACTTCCGGGCAACAACTGGTGGTGTTGAAGCCAAGGGAAAGCAGGAGGAGCAGACTTAAGTTTTTGCCACACACACAGCTGGGGAACAGCTAGCGTTTCTGAACACCAATAACAGAGGAACAACTGTTGACTGTGCAAACAGCACTTCCAGTCAACAACTGGTAGTGTTGAAGCCCAGGGAAAGCAGGAGGAGCAGACTTTAGTTTTTGCTGCACACACAGCTGAGGAACAGCTGGCTTTACTGAACCCCAATAACAGAGGAGCAACTGTTGACTGTGCAGACAGCACTTCCGGGCAACAATTGGCCATGTTGAAGAACAGGTAAAGCAGGAGGAGCAGACTTTAGTTTTTGCCACACACACAGCTGGGGAACAGCTGGCATTACTGAACTTCAATAACAGAGGAGCAACTGTTGACTGTGCAGAGAGCACTTCCGGGCAACAACTGGTGGTGTTGAAGAACAGGTAAAGCAGGAGGAGCAGACTTTAGTTTTTGCCACACACACAGCTGGGGAACAGCTGGCATTACTGAACCCCAATAACAGAGGAGCAACTGTTGACTGTGCAGAGAGCACTTCCGGGCAACAACTGGCGGTGTTGAAGCCAATGGAAAGCAGGAGCAGCAGACTTTAGTTTTTGCCGCACACACAGCTGGGAAACAGCTAACATTACTGAACCCCAATAACAGAAGAGCAACTGTTGACTGTGCAGACAGCACTTCCGGGCATCAACTGGCGGTGTTGAAGCCCAGGAAAAGCAGGAGGAGCAGACTTTAGTTTTTGCCGCACACACAGATGGGGAACAGCTGGCGTTACTGAACACCTATAACAGAGGAGCAACTGTTGACTGTGCAGACAGCACTTCCTGGCAACAACTGGTGGTGTTGAAGCCCAGGTAAAGCAGAACTAGCAGACTTTAATTTTTGCCGCACACACAGCTGGGGAACAGCTGGCGTTACTGAACCCCAAAAACAGAGAAGCAACTGTTGACTGTGCAGACAGCACTTCATGGCAACAACTGGCGGTGTTGAAGCCCAGGGAAAGCAGGAGGAGCAGATTTTATTTTTTGCCACACACACTGCTGGGGAACAGCTGGCGTTACTGAAAAAAAAATAACAGAAGAGCAACTGTTGACTGTGCAGACAGTACTTCCGGGCAACAACTGGCGGTGTTGAAGCCCAGGGAAAGCAAGAGGAGCAGACTTTAGTTTTTGCCGCACACACAGCTGGGGAACAGCTGGCATTTCTGAACCCAAATAACAGAGGAGCAACTGTTGACTGTGCAGAGAGCACGTCCGGGCAACAACTGGCGGTGTTGAAGCCAAGGGAAAGCAGGAGGAGCAGACTTTAGTTTTTGCCGCACACACAGCTGGGGAACAGCTAACGTTACTGAACCCCAATAACAGAGGAGCAACTGTTGACTGTGCAGAGAGCACTTCCGGGCAACAACTGGCGGTGTTGAAGCCCAGGGAAAGCAAGAGGAGCAGACTTTAGTTTTTGCCGCACACACAGCTGGGGAACAGCTGGCGTTTCTGAACCTAAATAACAGAGGAGCAACTGTTGACTGTGCAGAGAGCACGTCCGGGCAACAACTGGCGGTCTTGAAGCCAAGGGAAAGCAGGAGGAGCAGACTTTAGTTTTTGCCGCACACACAGCTGGGGAACAGCTAACGTTACTGAACCCCAATAACAGAGGAGCAACTGTTGACTGTGCAGAGAGCACTTCCGGGCATCAACTGGCAGTGTTGAAGCCAAGGGAAAACAGGAGGAGCAGACTTTAATTTTTGCCGTACACACAGCTGGGGAACAGCTGGTGTTACTGAACCCCAATAACACAGCAGTAAGTGTTGACTGTGCAGACAGCACTTCCGGGCATCAACTGGCAGTGTTGAAGGCCAGGGAAAGCAGGTGGAGCAGACTTTAGTTTTTGCCGCACACACAGCTGGGGAACAGCTGGCGTTGCTGAACCCCAATAACAGAGGAGCAACTGTTGACTGTGCAGACAGCACTTCCGGGCAACAACTGATGGTGTTGAAGCCAAGGGAAAGCAGGAGGAGCAGACTTAAGTTTTTGCCACACACACAGCTGGGGAACAGCTAGCGTTTCTGAACACCAATAACAGAGGAACAACTGTTGACTGTGCAAACAGCACTTCGAGTCAACAACTGGTAGTGTTGAAGCCCAGGGAAAGCAGGAGGAGCAGACTTTAGTTTTTGCTGCACACACAGCTGAGGAACAGCTGGCTTTACTGAACCCCAATAACAGAGGAGCAACTGTTGACTGTGCAGACAGCACTTCCGGGCAACAATTGGCCATGTTGAAGAACAGGTAAAGCAGGAGGAGCAGACTTTAGTTTTCGCCACACACACAGCTGGGGAACAGCTGGCATTACTGAACTTCAATAACAGAGGAGCAACTGTTGACTGTGCAGAGAGCACTTCCAGTCAACAACTGGTAGTGTTGAAGCCCAGGGAAAGCAGGAGGAGCATACTTTAATTTTTGTCGCACACACAGCTGGGGGACAGCTGGCGTTACTGAACACCAATAACAGAGGAGCAACTGTTGACTGTGCAGACAGCACCTCCAGGCAACAACTGGTGGTGTTGAGGCCCAGGGAATGCAGGAGGAGCAGACTTTAGTTTTTGCCGCACACACAGCTGGGGAACAGCTAGCGTTTCTGAACACCAATAACAGAGGAGCAACCGTTGACTGTGCAAACAGCTCTTCCAGTCAACAACTGGTAGTGTTGAAGCCCAGGGAAAGCAGGAGGAGCAGACTTTAGTTTTTGCTGCACACACAACTGAGGAACAGCTGGCGTTACTGAACCCCAATAACAGAGAAGCAACTGTTGACTGTGCAGACAGCACTTCCGGGCAACATTGGCCAAGTTGAAGAACAGGTAAAGCAGGAGGAGCAGACTTTAGTTTTTGCCACACACACAGCTGGGGAACAGCTGGCATTACTGAACTTCAATAACAGAGGAGCAACTGTTGACTATGCAGAGAGCACTTCCAGGCAACAACTGGCAGTGTTGAAGCCCAGTGAAAGCAGGTGGAGCATACTTTAGTTTTTGCCGCACACACAGCTGGGGAACAGCTGGCGTTGCTGAACCCCAATAACAGAGGAGCAACTGTTGACTGTGCAGACAGCACTTCCGGGCAACAACTGGTGGTGTTGAAGCCAAGGGAAAGCAGGAGGAGCAGACTTAAGTTTTTGCCACACACACAGCTGGGGAACAGCTAGCGTTTCTGAACAACAATAACAGAGGAACAACTGTTGACTGTGCAAACAGCACTTCCAGTCAACAACTGGTAGTGTTGAAGCCCAGGGAAAGCAGGAGGAGCAGACTTTAGTTTTTGCTGCACACACAGCTGAGGAACAGCTGGCTTTACTGAACCCCAATAACAGAGGAGCAACTGTTGACTGTGCAGACAGCACTTCCGGGCAACAATTGGCCATGTTGAAGAACAGGTAAAGCAGGAGGAGCAGACTTTAGTTTTTGCCACACACACAGCTGGGGAACAGCTGGCATTACTGAACTTCAATAACAGAGGAGCAACTGTTGACTGTGCAGAGAGCACTTCCGGGCAACAACTGGTGGTGTTGAAGAACAGGTAAAGCAGGAGGAGCAGACTGTAGTTTTTGCCACACACACAGCTGGGGAACAGCTGGCATTACTGAACCCCAATAACAGAGGAGCAACTGTTGACTGTGCAGAGAGCACTTCCGGGCAACAACTGGCGGTGTTGAAGCCAATGGAAAGCAGGAGCAGCAGACTTTAGTTTTTGCCGCACACACAGCTGGGGAACAGCTAACATTACTGAACCCCAATAACAGAAGAGCAACTGTTGACTGTGCAGACAGCACTTCCGGGCATCAACTGGCGGTGTTGAAGCCCAGGAAAAGCAGGAGGAGCAGACTTTAGTTTTTGCCGCACACACAGATGGGGAACAGCTGGCGTTACTGAACACCTATAACAGAGGAGCAACTGTTGACTGTGCAGACAGCACTTCCTGGCAACAACTGGTGGTGTTGAAGCCCAGGTAAAGCAGAACTAGCAGACTTTAATTTTTGCCGCACACACAGCTGGGGAACAGCTGGCGTTACTGAACCCCAAAAACAGAGAAGCAACTGTTGACTGTGCAGACAGCACTTCATGGCAACAACTGGCGGTGTTGAAGCCCAGGGAAAGCAGGAGGAGCAGATTTTATTTTTTGCCACACACACTGCTGGGGAACAGCTGGCGTTACTGAAAAAAAATAACAGAAGAGCAACTGTTGACTGTGCAGACAGTACTTCCGGGCAACAACTGGCGGTGTTGAAGCCCAGGGAAAGCAAGAGGAGCAGACTTTAGTTTTTGCCGCACACACAGCTGGGGAACAGCTGGCGTTTCTGAACCCAAATAACAGAGGAGCAACTGTTGACTGTGCAGAGAGCACGTCCGGGCAACAACTGGCGGTGTTGAAGCCAAGGGAAAGCAGGAGGAGCAGACTTTAGTTTTTGCCGCACACACAGCTGGGGAACAGCTAACGTTACTGAACCCCAATAACAGAGGAGCAACTGTTGACTGTGCAGAGAGCACTTCCGGGCAACAACTGGCGGTGTTGAAGCCCAGGGAAAGCAAGAGGAGCAGACTTTAGTTTTTGCCGCACACACAGCTGGGGAACAGCTGGCGTTTCTGAACCTAAATAACAGAGGAGCAACTGTTGACTGTGCAGAGAGCACGTCCGGGCAACAACTGGCGGTCTTGAAGCCAAGGGAAAGCAGGAGGAGCAGACTTTAGTTTTTGCCGCACACACAGCTGGGGAACAGCTAACGTTACTGAACCCCAATAACAGAGGAGCAACTGTTGACTGTGCAGAGAGCACTTCCGGGCATCAACTGGCAGTGTTGAAGCCAAGGGAAAACAGGAGGAGCAGACTTTAATTTTTGCCGTACACACAGCTGGGGAACAGCTGGTGTTACTGAACCCCAATAACACAGCAGTAAGTGTTGACTGTGCAGACAGCACTTCCGGGCATCAACTGGCAGTGTTGAAGGCCAGGGAAAGCAGGTGGAGCAGACTTTAGTTTTTGCCGCACACACAGCTGGGGAACAGCTGGCGTTGCTGAACCCCAATAACAGAGGAGCAACTGTTGACTGTGCAGACAGCACTTCCGGGCAACAACTGGTGGTGTTGAAGCCAAGGGAAAGCAGGAGGAGCAGACTTAAGTTTTTGCCACACACACAGCTGGGGAACAGCTAGCGTTTCTGAACACCAATAACAGAGGAACAACTGTTGACTGTGCAAACAGCACTTCCAGTCAACAACTGGTAGTGTTGAAGCCCAGGGAAAGCAGGAGGAGCAGACTTTAGTTTTTGCTGCACACACAGCTGAGGAACAGCTGGCTTTACTGAACCCCAATAACAGAGGAGCAACTGTTGACTGTGCAGACAGCACTTCCGGGCAACAATTGGCCATGTTGAAGAACAGGTAAAGCAGGAGGAGCAGACTTTAGTTTTTGCCACACACACAGCTGGGGAACAGCTGGCATTACTGAACTTCAATAACAGAGGAGCAACTGTTGACTGTGCAGAGAGCACTTCCGGGCAACAACTGGTGGTGTTGAAGAACAGGTAAAGCAGGAGGAGCAGACTTTAGTTTTTGCCACACACACAGCTGGGGAACAGCTGGCATTACTGAACCCCAATAACAGAGGAGCAACTGTTGACTGTGCAGAGAGCACTTCCGGGCAACAACTGGCGGTGTTGAAGCCAATGGAAAGCAGGAGCAGCAGACTTTAGTTTTTGCCGCACACACAGCTGGGGAACAGCTAACATTACTGAACCCCAATAACAGAAGAGCAACTGTTGACTGTGCAGACAGCACTTCCGGGCATCAACTGGCGGTGTTGAAGCCCAGGAAAAGCAGGAGGAGCAGACTTTAGTTTTTGCCGCACACACAGATGGGGAACAGCTGGCGTTACTGAACACCTATAACAGAGGAGCAACTGTTGACTGTGCAGACAGCACTTCCTGGCAACAACTGGTGGTGTTGAAGCCCAGGTAAAGCAGAACTAGCAGACTTTAATTTTTGCCGCACACACAGCTGGGGAACAGCTGGCGTTACTGAACCCCAAAAACAGAGAAGCAACTGTTGACTGTGCAGACAGCACTTCATGGCAACAACTGGCGGTGTTGAAGCCCAGGGAAAGCAGGAGGAGCAGATTTTATTTTTTGCCACACACACTGCTGGGGAACAGCTGGCGTTACTGAAAAAAAATAACAGAAGAGCAACTGTTGACTGTGCAGACAGTACTTCCGGGCAACAACTGGCGGTGTTGAAGCCCAGGGAAAGCAAGAGGAGCAGACTTTAGTTTTTGCCGCACACACAGCTGGGGAACAGCTGGCGTTTCTGAACCCAAATAACAGAGGAGCAACTGTTGACTGTGCAGAGAGCACGTCCGGGCAACAACTGGCGGTGTTGAAGCCAAGGGAAAGCAGGAGGAGCAGACTTTAGTTTTTGCCGCACACACAGCTGGGGAACAGCTAACGTTACTGAACCCCAATAACAGAGGAGCAACTGTTGACTGTGCAGAGAGCACTTCCGGGCAACAACTGGCGGTGTTGAAGCCCAGGGAAAGCAAGAGGAGCAGACTTTAGTTTTTGCCGCACACACAGCTGGGGAACAGCTGGCGTTTCTGAACCTAAATAACAGAGGAGCAACTGTTGACTGTGCAGAGAGCACGTCCGGGCAACAACTGGCGGTCTTGAAGCCAAGGGAAAGCAGGAGGAGCAGACTTTAGTTTTTGCCGCACACACAGCTGGGGAACAGCTAACGTTACTGAACCCCAATAACAGAGGAGCAACTGTTGACTGTGCAGAGAGCACTTCCGGGCATCAACTGGCAGTGTTGAAGCCAAGGGAAAACAGGAGGAGCAGACTTTAATTTTTGCCGTACACACAGCTGGGGAACAGCTGGTGTTACTGAACCCCAATAACACAGCAGTAAGTGTTGACTGTGCAGACAGCACTTCCGGGCATCAACTGGCAGTGTTGAAGGCCAGGGAAAGCAGGTGGAGCAGACTTTAGTTTTTGCCACACACACAGCTGGGGAACAGCTGGCGTTACTGAACCCAAATAACAGAGGAGCAACTGTTGACTGTGCAGACAGCACTTCCAGGCAACAAATGCGGTTTTGATGCCCAGGGAAAGCAGGAGGAGCAGACTTTAGCTTTTGCTGCACACACAGCAGGGGAACAGCTGGCATTACTGAACCCAAATAACAGAGGAGCAACTGTTGAGTGTGCAGGCAGCACTTCCGGGCAACAATTGGCCATGTTGAAGCCCAGGGAAAGCAGGAGGAGCAGATTTTATTTTTTGCCACACACACTGCTGGGGAACAGCTGGCGTTACTGAAAAAAAATAACAGAAGAGCAACTGTTGACTGTGCAGACAGTACTTCCGGGCAACAACTGGCGGTGTTGAAGCCCAGGGAAAGCAAGAGGAGCAGACTTTAGTTTTTGCCGCACACACAGCTGGGGAACAGCTGGCGTTTCTGAACCCACATAACAGAGGAGCAACTGTTGACTGTGCAGAGAGCACGTCCGGGCAACAACTGGCGGTGTTGAAGCCAAGGGAAAGCAGGAGGAGCAGACTTTAGTTTTTGCCGCACACACAGCTGGGGAACAGCTAACGTTACTGAACCCCAATAACAGAGGAGCAACTGTTGACTGTGCAGAGAGCACTTCCGGGCAACAACTGGCGGTGTTGAAGCCCAGGGAAAGCAAGAGGAGCAGACTTTAGTTTTTGCCGCACACACAGCTGGGGAACAGCTGGCGTTTCTGAACCTAAATAACAGAGGAGTAACTGTTGACTGTGCAGAGAGCACGTCCGGGCAACAACTGGCGGTCTTGAAGCCAAGGGAAAGCAGGAGGAGCAGACTTTAGTTTTTGCCGCACACACAGCTGGGGAACAGCTAACGTTACTGAACCCCAATAACAGAGGAGCAACTGTTGACTGTGCAGAGAGCACTTCCGGGCATCAACTGGCAGTGTTGAAGCCAAGGGAAAACAGGAGGAGCAGACTTTAATTTTTGCCGTACACACAGCTGGGGAACAGCTGGTGTTACTGAACCCCAATAACACAGCAGTAAGTGTTGACTGTGCAGACAGCACTTCCGGGCATCAACTGGCAGTGTTGAAGGCCAGGGAAAGCAGGTGGAGCAGACTTTAGTTTTTGCCACACACACAGCTGGGGAACAGCTGGCGTTACTGAACCCAAATAACAGAGGAGCAACTGTTGACTGTGCAGACAGCACTTCCAGGCAACAAATGCGGTTTTGATGCCCAGGGAAAGCAGGAGGAGCAGACTTTAGCTTTTGCTGCACACACAGCAGGGGAACAGCTGGCATTACTGAACCCAAATAACAGAGGAGCAACTGTTGAGTGTGCAGACAGCACTTCCGGGCAACAATTGGCCATGTTGAAGCCCAGGGAAAGCAGGAGGAGCAGATTTTATTTTTTGCCACACACACTGCTGGGGAACAGCTGGCGTTACTGAAAAAAAATAACAGAAGAGCAACTGTTGACTGTGCAGACAGTACTTCCGGGCAACAACTGGCGGTGTTGAAGCCCAGGGAAAGCAAGAGGAGCAGACTTTAGTTTTTGCCGCACACACAGCTGGGGAACAGCTGGCATTTCTGAACCCAAATAACAGAGGAGCAACTGTTGACTGTGCAGAGAGCACGTCCGGGCAACAACTGGCGGTGTTGAAGCCAAGGGAAAGCAGGAGGAGCAGACTTTAGTTTTTGCCGCACACACAGCTGGGGAACAGCTAACGTTACTGAACCCCAATAACAGAGGAGCAACTGTTGACTGTGCAGAGAGCACTTCCGGGCAACAACTGGCGGTGTTGAAGCCCAGGGAAAGCAAGAGGAGCAGACTTTAGTTTTTGCCGCACACACAGCTGGGGAACAGCTGGCGTTTCTGAACCTAAATAACAGAGGAGCAACTGTTGACTGTGCAGAGAGCACGTCCGGGCAACAACTGGCGGTCTTGAAGCCAAGGGAAAGCAGGAGGAGCAGACTTTAGTTTTTGCCGCACACACAGCTGGGGAACAGCTGGCGTTACTGAACCCAAATAACAGAGGAGCAACTGTTGAGTGTACAGACAGCACTTCCGGACAACAACTGGTGGTGTTTAAGAACAGGTAAAGCAGAACTAGCAGACTTTAATTTTTGCCGCACACACAGCTGGGGAACAGCTGGCGTTACTGAACCCCAAAAACAGAGAAGCAACTGTTGACTGTGCAGACAGCACTTCCAGGCAACAACTGGCGGTTTTGATGCCCAGGGAAAGCAGGAGCAGCAAACTTTAGCTTTTGCTGCACACACAGCAGGGGAACAGCTGGCGTTACTGAACCCAAATAACAGAGGAGCAACTGTTGAGTGTGCAGACAGCACTTCCGGGCAACAACTGGTGGTGTTTAAGAACAGGTAAAGCAGGTCACGATTCCCCTGGCCGCTGTCACCAATTGGTCAGGATTCCCACCGTGACCATCACCCCTACGTCACGGATTGAGGTGACTTTAGGCCAACAGACGGCTATCACATGTGCAGGGGGGCATATCTTAGTTATCCCTCCACTCCACGATGTGATGAAAAAACACACACAGGGCTATTGACCTCTTAGTTTACAGCAGGGGCTTATTCTAGGTATCCCACTGCTTTTCTATATACCACGAACTGCAGGGATTTATGTATATCCCGCTTACAGTTCCACTTAACACTTGCAGCTCTCTGGCGCCCCCTTACTCTCAGGTCAGATTTGGTACTGCACCCTGGGTAATTAGTCGCCAGAAAGTCTGCCTGCTATGTACTGGATATTGGGCACGCTGCAGCGACGCGATAACTACTCCCACTCAGGCAGGAACAATAATTATTAACGCCACAGCCGCTACAACATAACCCAAAAGTCTGCACACTTCTCGCTGCCACCAGCTTTGATTAAACGGGTCCGAAGCTAACCCAACACAGTAGCGTAATTCTCTTCAAGAGACAGGGTGCTGCTTTTAGAGCATGGAGAACTGAACTAACATATAATAGTATATCCCATTAACAAATTAGGCAGTGCTTTATCAAAAATATTTTATAAAGATGTTACAAATGAGACAATTGCAAATATGTACATGGGTAATTATAACATAAAGGGAATAAATGAGAAAAGATAACACTCACATGTTAAAAGCATGGCGGACACCCCAGGCTAGTGCAGTTTCCATACATCCCAGTCCATGGGATGTACTCAGCTCTTCCAGGACAATAGGACAAGAAGTCCAGAAGAAGAAATCAAGCAGAGAGGCTGAGCTGGGGAGCCTGCCAGACACTTAATACCTTAAGGCTTTGACATCACAGAAGGGCTGGCTTATCCAGACCCTCCTCTCTCTACATTCTGAGTACTTCAATCTTAAATTTATCTACTTGCTATAACTACGCTACAACACATGACAGAGTCAAACCAAACCTATCATTCATCTCGGATTAACGTGAGCATTCTAATGAGATCAAATATGTCCTATCTGGGATACATATTTACAGAGAAAACCCTACTTCTTTACCAGACGGAGTTAGAAGCCCGAGTTTCATGGGATGTGTAGATACACATACTTGGTCTTCTCCCGACTTTGCTCAGTGGATGACTTCACAAACTCCCCTCTCCCGCTCTCTGACCACAACCTTCTTTCATTCTCTATCAAGAACTGCCATCCCGCTCAGGTCACCCCCACTTTCCACACCTATAGAAACATACAGGCCATTAACACCCAGAAACTTATGATGAACTTGCAGTCCTCATTGGCCCCTATTTCCTCCATCTCATGTCCTGATTCTGCATTGAAGCATTACAATGAAACCCTGCAAAGTGCTCTGGATGAAGCTGCTCCTCCTATACATAAAACAACTCGGCACAGACGGCAACAACCGTGGCACACGCTGCAAACACGTTTCCTGCAGCGGTGCTCCAGGTGCGCAGAACGTCTGTGGAGAAAATCTAATCTACCCGAAGATTTCATCCATTATAAGTTCATGCTAAAGACATACAATTCTGCCCTTCACCTCTCCAAACAAACCTACTTCAACACCCTCATCACCTCCCTGTCCAATAACCCTAAACGTCTCTTTGACACGTTCCAGTCCCTACTCAACCCAAGAGAGCAGGCCCCAACCACGGATCTCCGTGCTGACGATCTGGCCAATTACTTCAAAGAAAAAATTGACCACATTCGACAGGAAATCATCTCCCAATCTCTTCATACCATGCACTGTCCTCCCTCCCCCACTGCATCTAGTTCACTCTCTGACTTTGAAGCAGTTACAGAAGAAGAAGTAAGCAGGCTCCTTGCATCTTCTCGCCCGACCACTTGCACCAGTGACCCCATTCCGTCACATCTCCTCCAGTCCCTTTCCCCGGCTATCACCTCTCACCTAACAAAAATATTCAACCTTTCCCTCACTTCCGGTATTTTTCCCTCCTCATTTAAGCATGCCATCATACATCCATTACTTAAAAAACCATCCCTCGATCAAAACTGTGCCGCTAATTATAGACCTGTCTCTAATCTTCCCTTCATCTCTAAACTCCTCGAACGCCTGGTCCACTCCCGTCTTACCCGCTATCTCTCAGATAACTCTCTTCTCGACCCTCTTCAATCTGGCTTCCGCTCTTTACACTCTACTGAAACTGCCCTCATTAAAGTCTCTAATGACCTACTAACAGCTAAATCTAATGGTCACTACTCCATGCTAATTCTCTTGGATCTCTGCAGCATTCGACACTGTGGATCATCAGCTCCTCCTCACTATGCTCCGCTCCATCGGCCTCAAGGACACCGTTCTCTCCTGGTTCTCCTCCTATCTCTCTGACCGATCCTTCACTGTATGTTTTGCTGGTTCCTCCTCCTCTCACCTTCCCCTTACTGTTGGGGTTCCTCAAGGATCAGTCCTAGGCCCCCTACTCTTCTCGTTGTATACTGCCCCTATTGGACAAACAATCAGTAGATTTGATTTCCAGTACCATCTCTATGCTGACGACACCCAATTATACACTTCTGCTCCCGATATCACACCGACCTTTTTAGAAAACACCAGTGATTGTCTTACCGCTGTCTCTAACATCATGTCCTCCCTCTATCTGAAACTAAACCTGTCAAAAACTGAACTCCTCGTGTTCTCTCCCTCTACTAACCTACCTTTGCCTGACATTGCCATCTCCGTGTGCGGTTCCACCATTACTCCAAAGCAACATGCCCGCTGCCTTGGGGTCATCCTTGATTCTGACCTTTCATTCACCCCCTACATCCGATCACTGGCTCGCTCTTCTTACCTGCATCTCAAAAACATTTCTAGAATTCGCCCTTTTCTTAATTTCGACTCTGCAAAAACTCTGACTGTTTCACTTATTCATTCTCGTCTGGACTATTGTAACTCTCTACTAATCGGTCTCCCTCTTGCAAAACTCTCCCCGCTCCAATCTGTCCTGAATGCTGCAGCCAGGATCCTATTCCTCACCAACCGTTACACCGATGCCTCTACCCTGTGCCAGTCATTACACTGGCTACCCATCCACTCCAGAATCCAGTACAAAACTACTACCCTCATCCACAAAGCACTCCATGGCTCAGCACCACCCTACATCTCCTCCCTGGTATCAGTCTACCACCCTACCCGTGCCCTCCGCTCCGCTAATGACCTCAGGTTAGCATCCTCAATAATCAGAACCTCCCACTCCCGTCTCCAAGACTTTACACGTGCTGCGCCGATTCTTTGGAATGCACTACCTAGGTTAATACGATTAATCCCCAATCCCCACAGTTTTAAGCGTGCCCTAAAAACTCATTTGTTCAGACTGGCCTACCGCCTCAATGCATTAACCTAACGATCCCTGTGTGGCCTATTTATAATAAAAAAAAAAAAAAAAGGTTCCTCGCATCATATTCTCATACACTTTATGCAGTATTAGCCCTCTGTGTCTGTACTGCTACATACTTAGGCAGGTAACTGGTTCATGCAGCTTTACATGAACACCTGAGCCTTACACTATAGCTGGTCTGAATAACTAAAGCAATTGTTACCATCCACCTCTCGTGTCTCCCCTTTTCCCCATAGTTTGTAAGCTTGCGAGCAGGGCCCTCACTCCTCCTGGTATCTGTTTTGAACTGTATTTCTGTTATGCTGTAATGTCTATTGTCTGTACAGGTCCCCTCTATAATTTGTAAAGCGCTGCGGAATATGTTGGCGCTATATAAATAAAATTATTATTATTACACCGAGTGAGAATAAGAATATATATTTTCGTATTTCAAGCTTAAGTCGTTTGCCTAATATCTAACAAAAACTAAACAAAGAATCTTTCATGAATTTTTGGAGCCATTTTCCTGTTCTAGCTGGAGGAAGGTGGGAGGGGTGAGGGACTTTCCTCTGAGCCTGGAATTTACGACCCCAGGGCAATAAAACCCCCTTCTAGCATACAGTCTGTAGCCCACAGAGAAACAAGTAGAGTCAGCTAGTGAAGGGGGGGTTTAGCCCACCTCATGAGCTGAAGAGCAACTAAACATATGATATTTCATACCATATCGTGACAAGCTGGCGTTACTGAACCCAAATAACAGAGGAGCAACTGTTGAGTGTGCAGACAGCACTTCCGGGCAACAACTGGTGGTGTTTAAGAACAGGTAAAGCAGAACTAGCAGACTTTAATTTTTGCCGCACACACAGCTGGGGAACAGCTGGTGTTACTGAACCCCAATAAAAGAGAAGCAACTGTTGACCGTGCAGACAGCACTTCCTGGCAACAACTGGTGGTGTTGAGGCCCAGGGAATGCAGGAAGAGCAGACTTTAGCTTTTGCTACACACAGTTGAGGAACAGCTGGCGTTGCTGAACCCCAATAACAGAGGAGCAACTGTTGACTGTGCAGACAGTACTTCCAGGCAACAACTGGCGGTGTTGAAGAACAGGTAAAGCAGGAGGAGCAGGCTTTAGTTTTTGCCGCACACACAGCTGGGGAACAGCTGGCATTACAGAACCCCAATAACAGAGTAGCAACTGTTGACTGTGCAGAAAGCACTTCAGGGTAACAACTGGCGGTGTTGAAGCCCAAGTAAAGTAGGAGGAGCAGAATTTAAATTTTGCCACACACACACAGCTGGGGAACAGCTGGCATTATTGAACACCAGTAACAGAAGAGCAACTGTTGACTGTGCAGACAGGACTTCCGGGCAACAACTGGCGGTGTTGAAGCCCAAGGAAAGCAGGAGGAGCAGACTTTAGTTTTTGCCGCACACACAGCTGGGGAACAGCTGGTGTTACTGAACCCCAATAACACGGCAGTAAGTGTTGACTGTGCAGACAGCACTTCCAGGCAACAACTGGTGGTGTTGAAGCCCAGTGAAAGCAGGTGGAGCAGACTTTGGTTTTTGCCGCACACACAGCTGGGGAACAGCTGGCGTTGCTGAACCCCAATAACAGAGGAGCAACTGTTGACTGTGCAGACAGCACTTCCGGGCAACAACTGGTGGGGTTGAAGCCAAGGGAAAGCAGGAGGAGCAGACTTAAGTTTTTGCCACACACACAGCTGGGGAACAGCTAGCGTTTCTGAACACCAATAACAGAGGAGCAACTGTTGACTGTGCAAACAGCACTTCCAGTCAACAACTGGTAGTGTTGAAGCCCAGGGAAAGCAGGAGGAGCAGACTTTAATTTTTGCCGCACACACAGCTGGGGGACAGCTGGCGTTACTGAACACCAATAACAGAGGAGCAACTGTTGACTGTGCAGACAGCACCTCCAGGCAACAACTGGTGGTGTTGAGGCCCAGGGAATGCAGGAGGAGCAGACTTTAGTTTATGCCGCACACACAGCTGGGGAACAGCTAGCGTTTCTGAACACCAATAACAGAGGAGCAACCGTTGACTGTGCAAACAGCACTTCCAGTCAACAACTGGTAGTGTTGAAGCCCAGGGAAAGCAGGAGGAGCAGACTTTAGTTTTTGCTGCACACACAACTGAGGAACAGCTGGCGTTACTGAACCCCAATAACAGAGGAGCAACTGTTGACTGTGCAGACAGCACTTCCGGGCAACATTGGCCAAGTTGAAGAACAGGTAAAGCAGGAGGAGCAGACTTTAGTTTTTGCCACACACACAGCTGGGGAACAGCTGGCATTACTGAACTTCAATAACAGAGGAGCAACTGTTGACTATGCAGAAAGCACTTCCAGGCAACAACTGGCAGTGTTGAAGCCCAGTGAAAGCAGGTGGAGCAGACTTTAGTTTTTGCCGCACACACAGCTGGGGAACAGCTGGTGTTACTGAACCCCAATAACACGGCAGTAAGTGTTGACTGTGCAGACAGCACTTCCAGGCAACAACTGGTGGTGTTGAAGCCCAGTGAAAGCAGGTGGAGCAGACTTTGGTTTTTGCCGCACACACAGCTGGGGAACAGCTGGCGTTGCTGAACCCCAATAACAGAGGAGCAACTGTTGACTGTGCAGACAGCACTTCCGGGCAACAACTGGTGGGGTTGAAGCCAAGGGAAAGCAGGAGGAGCAGACTTAAGTTTTTGCCACACACACAGCTGGGGAACAGCTAGCGTTTCTGAACACCAATAACAGAGGAGCAACTGTTGACTGTGCAAACAGCACTTCCAGTCAACAACTGGTAGTGTTGAAGCCCAGGGAAAGCAGGAGGAGCAGACTTTAATTTTTGCCGCACACACAGCTGGGGGACAGCTGGCATTACTGAACACCAATAACAGAGGAGCAACTGTTGACTGTGCAGACAGCACCTCCAGGCAACAACTGGTGGTGTTGAGGCCCAGGGAATGCAGGAGGAGCAGACTTTAGTTTATGCCGCACACACAGCTGGGGAACAGCTAGCGTTTCTGAACACCAATAACAGAGGAGCAACCGTTAACTGTGCAAACAGCACTTCCAGTCAACAACTGGTAGTGTTGAAGCCCAGGGAAAGCAGGAGGAGCAGACTTTAGTTTTTGCTGCACACACAACTGAGGAACAGCTGGCGTTACTGAACCCCAATAACAGAGGAGCAACTGTTGACTGTGCAGACAGCACTTCCGGGCAACATTGGCCAAGTTGAAGAACAGGTAAAGCAGGAGGAGCAGACTTTAGTTTTTGCCACACACACAGCTGGGGAACAGCTGGCATTACTGAACTTCAATAACAGAGGAGCAACTGTTGACTATGCAGAAAGCACTTCCAGGCAACAACTGGCAGTGTTGAAGCCCAGTGAAAGCAGGTGGAGCAGACTTTAGTTTTTGCCGCACACACAGCTGGGGAACAGCTGGCGTTGCTGAACCCCAATAACAGAGGAGCAACTGTTGACTGTGCAGACAGCACTTCCGGGCAACAACTGGTGGTGTTGAAGCCAAGGGAAAGCAGGAGGAGCAGACTTAAGTTTTTGCCACACACACAGCTGGGGAACAGCTAGCGTTTCTGAACACCAATAACAGAGGAACAACTGTTGACTGTGCAAACAGCACTTCCAGTCAACAACTGGTAGTGTTGAAGCCCAGGGAAAGCAGGAGGAGCAGACGTTAGTTTTTGCTGCACACACAGCTGAGGAACAGCTGGCTTTACTGAACCCCAATAACAGAGGAGCAACTGTTGACTGTGCAGACAGCACTTCCGGGCAACAATTGGCCATGTTGAAGAACAGGTAAAGCAGGAGGAGCAGACTTTAGTTTTTGCCACACACACAGCTGGGGAACAGCTGGCATTACTGAACTTCAATAACAGAGGAGCAACTGTTGACTGTGCAGAAAGCACTTCCGGGCAACAACTGGTGGTGTTGAAGAACAGGTAAAGCAGGAGGAGCAGACTTTAGTTTTTGCCACACACACAGCTGGGGAACAGCTGGCATTACTGAACCCCAATAACAGAGGAGCAACTGTTGACTGTGCAGAGAGCACTTCCGGGCAACAACTGGCGGTGTTGAAGCCAATGGAAAGCAGGAGCAGCAGACTTTAGTTTTTGCCGCACACACAGCTGGGGAACAGCTAACATTACTGAACCCCAATAACAGAAGAGCAACTGTTGACTGTGCAGACAGCACTTCCAGGCATCAACTGGCGGTGTTGAAGCCCAGGAAAAGCAGGAGGAGCAGACTTTAGTTTTTGCCACACACACAGATGGGGAACAGCTGGCGTTACTGAACACCTATAACAGAGGAGCAACTGTTGACTGTGCAGACAGCACTTCCTGACAACAACTGGTGGTGTTGAAACCCAGGTAAAGCAGAACTAGCAGACTTTAATTTTTGCCGCACACACAGCTGGGGAACAGCTGGCGTTACTGAACCCCAAAAACAGAGAAGCAACTGTTGACTGTGCAGACAGCACTTCCTGGCAACAACTGGCGGTGTTGAAGCCCAGGGAAAGCAGGAGGAGCAGATTTTATTTTTTGCCACACACACTGCTGGGGAACAGCTGGCGTTACTGAAAAAAAATAACAGAGGAGCAACTGTTGACTGTGCAGACAGTACTAAGACAGTGCTAAGGAGAGTAAAACTAATCCCAAACTGTTCTTCAACTATATCAATAGTAAAAGAATAAAAACTGAAAATGTAGGCCCCTTAAAAAATAGTGAGGAAAGAATGGTTGTAGATGACGAGGAAAAAGCTAACATATTAAACACCTTCTTCTCCACGGTATTCACGGTGGAAAATGAAATGCTAGGTGAAATCCCAAGAAACAATGAAAACCCTATATTAAGGGTCACCAATCTAACCCAAGAAGAGGTGCGAAACCGGCTAAATAAGATTAAAATAGATAAATCTCCGGGTCCGGATGGCATACACCCACGAGTACTAAGAGAACTAAGTAATGTAATAGATAAACCATTATTTCTTATTTTTAGTGACTCTATAGCGACAGGGTCTGTTCCGCAGGACTGGCGCATAGCAAATGTGGTGCCAATATTCAAAAAGGGCTCTAAAAGTGAACCTGGAAATTATAGGCCAGTAAGTCTAACCTCTATTGTTGGTAAAATATTTGAAGGGTTTCTGAGGGATGTTATTCTGGATTATCTCAATGAGAATAACTGTTTAACTCCATATCAGCATGGGTTTATGAGAAATCGCTCCTGTCAAACCAATCTAATCAGTTTTTATGAAGAGGTAAGCTATAGACTGGACCACGGTGAGTCATTGGACGTGGTATATCTCGATTTTTCCAAAGCGTTTGATACCGTGCCGCACAAGAGGTTGGTACACAAAATGAGAATGCTTGGTCTGGGGGAAAATGTGTGTAAATGGGTTAGTAACTGGCTTAGTGATAGAAAGCAGAGGGTGGTTATAAATGGTATAGTCTCTAACTGGGTCGCTGTGACCAGTGGGGTACCGCAGGGGTCAGTATTGGGACCTGTTCTCTTCAACATATTCATTAATGATCTGGTAGAAGGTTTACACAGTAAAATATCGATATTTGCAGATGATACAAAACTATGTAAAGCAGTTAATACAAGAGAAGATAGTATTCTGCTACAGATGGATCTGGATAAGTTGGAAACTTGGGCTGAAAGGTGGCAGATGAGGTTTAACAATGATAAATGTAAGGTTATACACATGGGAAGAGGGAATCAATATCACCATTACACACTGAACGGGAAACCACTGGGTAAATCTGACAGGGAGAAGGACTTGGGGATCCTAGTTAATGATAAACTTACCTGGAGCAGCCAGTGCCAGGCAGCAGCTGCCAAGGCAAACAGGATCATGGGGTGCATTAAAAGAGGTCTGGATACACATGATGAAAGCATTATACTGCCTCTGTACAAATCCCTAGTTAGACCGCACATGGAGTACTGTGTCCAGTTTTGGGCACCGGTGCTCAGGAAGGATATAATGGAACTAGAGAGAGTACAAAGGAGGGCAACAAAATTAATAAAGGGGATGGGAGAACTACAATACCCAGATAGATTAGCGAAATTAGGATTATTTAGTCTAGAAAAAAGACGACTGAGGGGCGATCTAATAACCATGTATAAGTATATAAGGGGACAATACAAATATCTCGCTGAGGATCTGTTTATACCAAGGAAGGTGACGGGCACAAGGGGGCATTCTTTGCGTCTGGAGGAGAGAAGGTTTTTCCACCAACATAGAAGAGGATTCTTTACTGTTAGGGCAGTGAGAATCTGGAATTGCTTGCCTGAGGAGGTGGTGATGGCGAACTCAGTCGAGGGGTTCAAGAGAGGCCTGGATGTCTTCCTGGAGCAGAACAATATTGTATCATACAATTATTAGGTTCTGTAGAAGGACGTAGATCTGGGTATTTATTATGATGGAATATAGGCTGAACTGGATGGACAAATGTCTTTTTTCGGCCTTACTAACTATGTTACTATGTTACTATGTTACTTCCGGGCAACAACTGGCGGTGTTGAAGCCCAGGGAAAGCAAGAGGAGCAGACTTTAGTTTTTGCCGCACACACAGCTGGGGAACAGCTGGCGTTTCTGAACCCAAATAACAGAGGAGCAACTGATGACTGTGCAGAGAGCACGTCCGGGCAACAACTGGCGGTGTTGAAGCCAAGGGAAAGCAGGAGGAGCAGACTTTAGTTTTTGCCGCACACACAGCTGGGGAACAGCTAACGTTACTGAACCCCAATAACAGAGGAGCAACTGTTGACTGTGCAGAGAGCACTTCCGGGCAACAACTGGCGGTGTTGAAGCCCAGGGAAAGCAAGAGGAGCAGACTTTAGTTTTTGCCGCACACACAGCTGGGGAACAGCTGGCGTTTCTGAACCTAAATAACAGAGGAGCAACTGTTGACTGTGCAGAGAGCACGTCCGGGCAACAACTGGCGGTCTTGAAGCCAAGGGAAAGCAGGAGGAGCAGACTTTAGTTTTTGCCGCACACACAGCTGGGGAACAGCTAACGTTACTGAACCCCAATAACAGAGGAGCAACTGTTGACTGTGCAGAGAGCACTTCCGGGCATCAACTGGCAGTGTTGAAGCCAAGGGAAAAAAGGAGGAGCAGACTTTAGTTTTTGCCGTACACACAGCTGGGGAACAGCTGGTGTTACTGAACCCCAATAACACAGCAGTAAGTGTTGACTGTGCAGACAGCACTTCCGGGCATCAACTGGCAGTGTTGAAGGCCAGGGAAAGCAGGTGGAGCAGACTTTAGTTTTTGCCACACACACAGCTGGGGAACAGCTGGCGTTACTGAACCCAAATAACAGAGGAGCAACTGTTGACTGTGCAGACAGCACTTCCAGGCAACAAATGCGGTTTTGATGCCCAGGGAAAGCAAGAGGAGCAGACTTTAGCTTTTGCTGCACACACAGCAGGGGAACAGCTGGCATTACTGAACCCAAATAACAGAGGAGCAACTGTTGAGTGTGCAGACAGCACTTCCGGGCAACAACTGGTTGTGTTTAAGAACAGGTAAAGCAGAACTAGCAGACTTTAATTTTTGCCGCACACACAGCTGGGGAACAGCTGGTGTTACTGAACCCCAATAACAGAGAAGCAACTGTTGGCTGTGCAGACAGCACTTCCAGGCAACAACTGGCGGTTTTGATGCACAGGGAAAGCAGGAGGAGCAGACTTTAGCTTTTGCTGCACACACAGCAGGGGAACAGCTGGCGTTACTGAACCAAATAACAGAGGAGCAACTGTTGAGTGTGCAGACAGCACTTCCGGGTAGCAACTGGTGGTGTTTAAAAACAGGTAAAGCAGAACTAGCAGACTTTAATTTTTGCCGCACACACAGCTGGGGAACAGCTGGCTTTACTGAACCCCAAATAAAGAGAAGCAACTGTTGACTGTGCAGACAGCACTTTCTGGCAACAACTGGCGGTGTTGGAGCCCAGGGAAAGCAGGAGGAGCAGATTTTATTTTTTGCCACACACTGCTGTGGAACAGCTGGTGTTACTGAAAAAAAATAACAGAGGAGCAACTGTTGACTGTGCAGACAGCACTTCCGTGCAACAACTGGCGGTGTTGAAGCCCAGGGAAAGCAGGAGGAGCAGACTTTAGTTTTTGCCGCACACACAGCTGGGGAACAGCTGGCGTTTCTAAACCCAAATAACAGAGGAGAAACTGTTGACTCTGCAGACAGCACTTCCATGCAACAACTGGCTTTTTTGAGGCCCAGGGAAAGCAGGAGGAGCAGACTTTAGCTTTAGTTGCACACACAGCAGGGGAACAGCTGGCGTTACTGAACCCAAATAACAGAGGAGCAACTGTTGACTGTGCAGACAGCACTTATGGGCAACAACTGGCGGTGTTGAAGAACATGTAAAGCAGGAGGAGCAGACTTTAGTTTTTGCCGCACACACAGCTGGGGAACAGCTGGCGTTACTGAACCCAAATAACAGAGGAGCAACTGTTGAGTGTGCAGACAGCACTTCCGGACAACAACTGGTGGTGTTTAAGAACAGGTAAAGCAGAACTAGCAGACTTTAATTTTTGCCGCACACACGGCTGGGGAACAGCTGGCGTTACTGAACCCCAAAAACAGAGAAGCAACTGTTGACTGTGCAGACAGCACTTCCTGGCAACAACTGGCGGTGTTGAAGCCCAGGGAAAGCAGGAGGAGCAGATTTTATTTTTTGCCACACACACTGCTGGGAAACAGCTGGCGTTACTGAAAAAAAATAACAGAGGAGCAACTGTTGACTGTGCAGACAGCACTTCCGGGCAACAACTGGCGGTGTTGAAGCCCAGGGAAAGCAAGAGGAGCAGACTTTAGTTTTTGCCGCACACACAGCTGGGGAACAGCTGGCGTTTCTGAACCCAAATAACAGAGGAGCAACTGTTGACTGTGCAGACAGCACTTCCATGCAACAACTGGCGTTTTTGAGGCCCAGGGAAAGCAGGAGGAGCAGACTTTAGCTTTTGTTGCACACACAGCAGGGGAACAGCTGGCGTTACTGAACCCAAATAACAGAGGAGCAACTGTTGACTGTGCAGACAGCACTTACGGGCAACAACTGGCGGTGTTGAAGCCAAGGGAAAGCAGGAGGAGCAGACTTTAGTTTTCGCCGCACACACAGCTGGGGAACAGCTGGCGTTTCTGAACCCAAATAACAGAGGAGCAACTGTTGACTGTGCAGACAGCACTTCCATGCAACAACTGGCGTTTTTGAGGCCCAGGGAAAGCAGGAGGAGCAGACTTTAGCTTTTGTTGCACACACAGCAGGGGAACAGTTGGCGTTACTGAACCCAAATAACAGAGGAGCAACTGTTGACTGTGCAGACAGCACTTATGGGCAACAACTGGCGGTGTTGAAGAACATGTAAAGCAGGAGGAGCAGACTTTAGTTTTTGCCGCACACACAGCTGGGGAACAGCTGGCATTACTGAACCCCAATAACAGAGGAGCAACTGTTGACTGTGCAGACAGCACTTCCGGGCATCAACTGGCGCTGTTGAAGCCCAGGGAAAGCAGGAGGAGCAGACTTTAGTTTTTGCCGCACACACAGCTGGGGAACAGCTGGCGTTACTGAACCCAAATAACAGAGGAGCAACTGTTGAGTGTGCAGACAGCACTTCCGGACAACAACTGGTGGTGTTTAAGAACAGGTAAAGCAGAACTAGCAGACTTTAATTTTTGCCGTACACACAGCTGGGGAACAGCTGGCGTTACTGAACCCCAAAAACAGAGATGCAACTGTTGACTGTGCAGACAGCACTTCCTGGCAACAACTGGCGGTGTTGAAGCCCAGGGAAAGCAGGAGGAGCAGATTTTATTTTTTGCCACACACACTGCTGGGGAACAGCTGGCGTTACTGAAAAAAAATAACAGAGGAGCAACTGTTGACTGTGCAGACAGCACTTCCGGGCAACAACTGGCGGTGTTGAAGCCCAGGGAAAGCAAGAGGAGCAGACTTTAGTTTTTGCCGCACACACAGCTGGGGAACAGCTGGCGTTTCTGAACCCAAATAACAGAGGAGCAACTGTTGACTGTGCAGACAGCACTTCCATGCAACAACTGGCGTTTTTGAGGCCCAGGGAAAGCAGGAGGAGCAGACTTTAGCTTTTGTTGCACACACAGCAGGGGAACAGCTGGCGTTACTGAACCCAAATAACAGAGGAGCAACTGTTGACTGTGCAGACAGCACTTACGGGCAACAACTGGCGGTGTTGAAGCCAAGGGAAAGCAGGAGGAGCAGACTTTAGTTTTTGCCGCACACACAGGTGGGGAACAGCTGGTGTTACTGAACACCAATAACAGAGGAGCAACTGTTGACTGTGCAGACAGCACTTCCGGGCGACATCTGCACTTTAACACCGCCAGTTGTTGCCCAGAAGTGCTGTCTGCACAGTCAGCAGTTGCTCCTCTGTTATTGGGGTTCAGTAACACCAGCTGTTCCTCAGCTGTGTGTGTGCAGCAAAAGCTAAAGTCTGCTCCTGCTGTTTTCCCTGGGCCTCAACACCGCCAGTTGTTGCCTGGAAGTGCTGTCTGGAAACAACACTGCATTAGGCCTACAAGTTGGGTCTGGGTTGTAGAGACGGTGTCTGCCGCTCCAAGGTGTTTTCCAGGTTGCCTCTCCATAGCTTCGATCTTCTAGCTCTCGTTAAGTAGTTGTTGAAACAACACTGCATTAGGCCTACAAGTTGGGTCTGGGTTGTAGAGACGGTGTCTGCCGCTCCAAGGTGTTCTCCAGGTTGCCTTTCCATAGCTTCGATCTTCTAGCTCTCGTTAAGTAGTTGTTGAAACAACACTGCATTGGGCCTACAAGTTGGGTCTGGGTTGTAGAGACGGTGTCTGCCGCTCCAAGGTGTTCTCCAGGTTGCCTCTCCATAGCTTCGATCTTCTAGCTCTCGTTAAGTAGTTGTTGAAACAACACTGCATTAGGCCTACAAGTTGGGTCTGGGTTGTTGAGACGGTGTCTGCCGCTCCAAGGTGTTCTCCAGGTTGCCTCTCCATAGCTTCGATCTTCTACCTCTCGTTAAGTAGTTGTTGAAACAACACTGCATTAGGCCTACAAGTTGGGTCTGGGTTGTAGAGACGGTGTCTCCCGCTCCAAGGTGTTCTCCAGGTTGCCTCTCCATAGCTTCGATCTTCTAGCTCTCGTTAAGTAGTTGTTGAAACAACACTGCATTAGGCCTACAAGTTGGGTCTGGGTTGTAGAGACGGTGTCTTCCGCACCAAGGTGTTCTCCTGGTTGCCTTTCCTGAGCTTCTATCTTCAGGCTCTTGTTAAATAGTTGTTAAATGGAACAACTGCATTTGGCCTACTAGTTGGGTTGGGGCCTACTAACAGTGTCTGCCGCTCCTTGCTGTTCTCCTGGTTTCCTGTCCTGAAATTCCATTTTCAGGCTCTCATTAAGTAGTTGTTAATGTTAGACTGCATTTGGCCTACTAGTTGTTTTGGGGCCTACTATCGGTGTCTGCCTCTCCTTGCTGTGCTCCTCCACTGAACAAAGCTGTGCCGCCTGTTTACTACTGTTGCCAATTTTGAACTGCATTTAGACTACTTACTGATTTGGGCCTACTCTCTGTGTCAGCCTCTCATTACAGTTGTCCTCCAATGCAATGCCCCCTGGTTAGTCCTGTTACCAATTTTGAACTGCATTTAGCCCACTTTATTCTTTGGGCCTATATCTGTGTTTCCTCCTCATCCTGCCCATTGCCCAGCCAGTGATAGATGAGTCTGCTTGTACATTGACCAATAACGCAACATTCCCCCTGCACGCTACACAGCAAGATTGTGACCCTGCTGAAAGTCAGGTTCCTCTTCCCTCATACCATACAACCTAACACGGGGACAAAGAGGAAGGTGCAGATGAAAGTGAAGGATCCTTTATCAGGTAGGGGGAGGAATACTCGTTGGCGACGTCACTGGCACAGGGCCCCTCATAGTACGCAAAAGTGTCGCTGCCGGTGGGAGGCGCCCCCGCCGTGCAAACACACCGCCGTACTTTGAGGGGCCCTGTGCCAGTGCCAATGCCAACAAGTGGGCCCCCCTGCTTGCTCAGGATCACAGCACTTGCAAAGTTGAAATACTTACCTCTCCCTGCTCCACTGCCGTGACGTGGTCCAGATTTCCTGGGCCCACTAAATACTTGAACCAGCCCTACCCCCCACAACTTTAGCCAAATGACCCCCAATTTCCAATGCCTTACTATTATTATAAGGTAAATTAAGATTGACAAGCTTCAGTAACAAGAATGGATGTTTTTGCCATTAAAATGGGCACTGTACATGTTTTCCTGGCCTCCACTCACTGCCGACTATGCTCCCCCATTGACTTGCATTGGGTTTCGTGTTTCGGTCGATCCCCGACTTTTCGCGATAATCGGCCGATTCCACTCGACTCGACTGTTGAGATAGTCGGGTTTCGCGAAACCCGACTCGACCCTAAAAAACTAAAAGTGGCTCAACCCTAGTTCCTACATTTCAAGCCTTTTTATAACATCTATTCTTGAACCTTCTGAGATCGCCATCATTACTTTGTCATTGCTGTAGAATACAATCTTCTTACATCTCTAACAAGAGTAGATGTCACCATTTGTGGTAAACTATAATATATTGTCCACTACCGGTGAGTCTCGATTTTACATCATAGACCATTAGGCTTCCCGTCGTTCTGTGTCCTAAGAGTCATTGGAAATGTGAAATCAAATCTGTCTTTCTGTCTTTCCGTGTACACATCGTTACTCATGATTTGGATTGTATGGTCATTCCATTCTCAGCCGTCAGTCTGTCATTTTTCTTGATTGCTGAATTGTTCTCTCTTGTAAACGATCTATCTTTTATCCACTATTGATGTCTTTAGAAGATTAGTATTAGTTGTCCTAGTTTATTTTTCTCAGATTATGTTCTGTTAATATTTTGGCAAGGTTTTCATCTTTCATCATAGTTTGGGGTGTGAAATTCTGCTGACAGGTTCCCTTTGAAGATGATAACAGCGGCTATGGATCCGTATATATCTCTCCACCCCAAGGTGTGTTTCACCCTTCTTCTTCTTTTTCCCCAAAGAAAAAGCAAGGCGGAACCATGTCGAGGTATAGGTGTGCAGCGCCTGGATCCATAGTGGCTGTTATTATTTTATAAGTATTATCTAAGCTATTATCTCTTACTTATTCCTACAGCCACCACTTTTTTGCAATAAGTGGACTCACTGGCTATTGGGTTTAGAGATTGGTAACTATTTTTCACCTATTGAGCAGCTGACAGTCCTGTATGTTGAATAATCCCTAGTTTATTTTATAACATAACATTGTCGGGGTTGCTCTCTGTCTCCCCTCTGATAACGAGGAGCCTTTTTATAATATGATATTTATTGTATTTTATTGCCTTTCTAGTTTTTACTTCCTTTGTCCACAGTTTTAATTTACCCTCAGGTTATGATGAAATATTGTGACTTTTGAAATGCTGCATTAGTAGGTGTTATGTGTTACAGAACCACTCAGCACCCAGAATATGTTGTGCAGTTATATGTATGTATAATAGGTTCCATGTGAGACGCATGTCCCTAATGCATCAGCCCACAGGCTGCGCCCCTGGACAGAGGGGACACGATTTTCTCCTTTTGTCCACCCCACCTTTGTAATTCCCACAGTAAATATCAGCAGGCTTCGGCCACCTGCGGCTATTGTAATGTATGTCTGGCCTGCCACTTTTCTATTGGCCTGCCCTCTGTATCTGTGTGATATATTCTGTGTCCTGTGAGTAAAGTGTTGTCAGACTGGAAATACGTGGAGAAGCAGTGATCTTTTATATGCGCCCATGTAACCAAGCAATTCCAGCCAGCATCCTTCATTCAGACGCCAGCCAAAGTAGAGTGGACCTCCTGAAACACAGGGTGGTACTGAAAGAGGTACCCCAGATTGGAAGACCCCGTTACAGTAGGCTTTATATTTTAGGACTATTTTTTGTTACTCTGAATAACATGCAGTGTATTAATATCACAGAAAACATCTTGTATTCATCTTTTTTTTTATCTTAAGAACCTTCAAGAAAATTTCTGAAAACATTTCCCACGTTCTGCATGGTAAAATTGTCAAGGTGAAAATATATATCTTTATACACTTTTGTACTTTTATATTCTTATGCTGTGAAACAATAAGTTTTTTCCCTTCGCTTGCTAATGCAAATGTAACTGTATTTAAGATGGCTGCCAGTATTCACCTTTTCCCTAGTTTTTGTTCCTGCTAAGAAGCTACTTTCGTTTCTGAAGCTAAAGTATCACTTCTGTTGAAATGGAAACTTAAAGTGACGTGGAGACAGGAGGATCCATCAGATGACATCAGACCAACCAGAAAGACTGAATACTAGACATATTGCTTAAACCCCGCCTAACCCCGCCCTCTGCACACCTTCCCCCAATGGACCATATAATGTTGTGTATAGGAAATAAACAGTTCAGTTGCTGTGACGTTGCTACACCTTGTAGACACACGAGCATGCAATGAGTTTGAACCAGCCTTTGTCTGACTCATACTTATCCGGTACCAATGCTCTTATTCTGATTTGGAATGACTGGTGAAGGAAGGGTATTGTTGTGATGACCCCGACAATTTGGCGCAACCAACGTGGGGCGTGGCCCGCGATCCGGGACCCCCTGGACCCATGCCTGGACGTCCGTGGACGACACCCATAGTGGCTGACCTCGAGGACTGATCACCCTCCAAACATGGTAAGTGGAGATCACATACTATGTATGTGTCACACTTGCTAGTGTTTCAGCCATTATTGGTTTGTCTGTGGTCTCCTTGGGTCCGAGGAGTGACCGGTCGAGTGGTGAGACCGAGCGCGATCCCGTGCCACGCTTCGAACCAGCAACTGAGAGACGTCGCATTCTGCGCGTCCTCGTGTACACCACACCTCCTCCACCGGTCATTGTACTCCATTCAACCACCCTACCCGTGACTATTGCCTAGTAGCGATAGAGTGAAAGATTGAGAAAGTTGTAGATTGGGGGCGGCTTAGAGGAAGGGATAGGAGACGCAGCCTCTGTGATATTGTCCAGATAGGTAATTAAGACGTCCCGAGAGGGGACCACCTGCATTTCCGGGGAGGGCTCTCACTAGGAGACCGCCTCCCAACGTTTAGAATATCGTGACAGGGCAGACTGTAATCACTGGTGTTCAGGTTAGGGAAAAATATTGAGTGCGAGGCTCTTTATTCATAGCACGTCGAACGCGAGGTTCCGTGTTTAGGACACAGTGTTGTTGTCGCTGTCAGCGGCCTGCTGCAGAAAGGCGTAGTATTCTGTGAGTCATGTTGCATCTCTTAAAGCAGAAGAAGTCCGTGCCCCACAAGTTAGATGAGGATGCGGTGGAAGTTAAGACAATAGTAGAGTCACGGGAGGGCAAGAAGGCAGTCAAGAATGTTGAGAGGTTGTACAAGCATGTAGGATTGCCCTCGTCAGGGAGATTGCAGCCGTCTACATGGCACAATCTCATAGAGAACAAAAAGGGCATGTTGAAAAGATAAAGGATTGTTAGAACAAGCGCAAGCTCATCTGCGAGTTGCGCGAGACTTAAAGAATGAAGGATGGAAAGAGGTTGATGGAGAGGGAGGATCAGAGGATGCAGAGCCCGTGTTTGGTTGTAAAATACCTCAATCATTGGTTTTTCTAAGGTGTTCTGGCATATGAATTGTGTGAAGGTTTTGTAGAAATTAATTGAGTCTGAGAACTGCTGTATTCTGTTACTCTGTGTGGATTTCCGAGACACCCGATGGGAGGAGGGCGTCAAACAGCTGCGTTGTTGTTTTTCTTCTTTCTGTGTTAAGGAATGCTTTGATGTTCTTATCTGTTCCGTGTTTCTGGTATGGAGGGGGCGAGTTGCTGCGTCCTCTCTGAATTTTCTATTCTTGTGTAGTATGTACTAGGAGATCTGTGCTTTATTTAAAGCAATAGTACAATGTTAAAATAATTCCCATAGTCCTTTTTTAAGCAGGCGAAAGTCATTTCAAATATTCATAATTCACATATTCCTTTGTGGACAGAAATATCTCCCAAAGGAAAAACAAAGTGAGGATGAGGAAAGTAATTTAAAAATATAATGTTTATTAACAATAGTTAAAAAGCATAACAATCAAAGACACAAACTGTGAATAAAATACAGGGGGTATATCAACACCAGACAAAATCTGTACGGACAGCTAACAAATATTAGGAGGAGATTTAATTTATATCAAATGTAAGTGTACACATGATATGTAGACACATAATATGCTTTAATACAGTCCTTGCTTAAGATCTGTTTTTGCAAACTATTCCTTGCAGGGCCTCCGGTGCAACCGAGATCTTGAAGACGCCTGTAGTGGTACAGCATAGCCATAGGAAGAGAAGGAGAAGACACCCGACAATCAACCGGAAAGTGCATCATACAGGTATGTGAATCTAAAGATAAAATATTATAATTATTATATGTACAAGGATGAAGTTAAGACCAAAGACAATTAAAAAACAAAAAGAGACAAGAAGACACCTTAAAAACTGGTCCCAAAAGTATATTAGAAGGGTAGTTACAAAAAGGCGTTAAAGCCGAAGCTTTCATTGAGGCCTCGAGGGGTGATTGTACCAAGTCGATAAATCCATTTACTTTCAAGTTGTGCTAAAGACTTGGCCAAATCACCGCCGCGTGACCCCAAGGTAACCTGATCAATGGCTTTAAAGAGGAGTCCTTTTGGGTTACAATCATGCTTAGTTTTAAAGTGACGTGGCAGTGTTTTTAAAAGTGCAAGTTCATGAGTTGTTTTAGCCTTTTCAATATCCCTGATATGCTCACGTATTCTAATTTTCATTTCACGAGTAGTCATGCCGATATAAATCAGGCCACAGGGACATGTGGCATGATATATTACTCCTTGTGAGGAGCATGTCAGATGTTTACGAATCTCAAACGATTTGGTCCCGTCTGAGTTAGAAAAATTATCAGCTTTTTTGGTGTTGAGGCATGCTTTGCACATCCCACAGGGGAAGAAACCATATCGGAGTGGTTTTTTACCTGATTCAAGTGTAGGGTCATAATGGCTATGCACTATAGGTCTCGAAGATTCCTACTTCGTCTTGCTACCATGGATGGGCCAGAAGGAAGAATTTTTTGCAGGATGGGATCGGTCATCAAAATGTTCCAGTGTTTTTTAAAAATGAATTTGATCTCATTCCATCGATTGTTGTACGTACTGATAAATCTGACCTGATCATTGTTTGCTTTAACTTTGCATTTGTTGGAGTAAAGAAGGCTATCTCGAGATGTATTTCTGGCTCTTCTGTATCCTTTACGGTGTAGGAATCTGTTAGTGAGGTCAGCCGTCTGTGTCTCAAAAGCTGAGTCCTCAGAGCAAATATGCCTAGATGGTTGAAACAATTGAAAAATTACATCCTAAGCTCCCCACTCTATACCTAGTTCCCAAATTACACAAGGATTCATGTGATCCTCCTGGAAGACCCATCATCTCTGGGAATGGAGGCTTATGTGAAGTAGTCTCGGATTTCGTGGACTTTTTCCTCAAACCACTGGTACCATCCTTACCATCGTACATACAGGATACCACATCGGCTCTCATGGTGCGCTATTCCGGAAGTCCCTTTAGTAAGGTGGGATGGTACACCAGCGCGCGCAGCCAGGAGACTCCTTGTGACACCCCCGGAACCGGCGTCATCCAGCGTCGCCCATTTAAACCCTCCCAGCACCTTGTTTACTTGTCCTCGCCCCCGATTAGAAGAAACTACGGCGAAACAGCGCTTGTCGGGCGCTGGGGATCCGCACCTGCCTCCTGCCACAGATCACTAGCACCTCTCTGCACCTCCAGCTATATCGAGGTAATTAACCATGTGATTACCTATATGTGCACTCTTGTTATCCCCCATTGGGTACCCCATCTACTCTGGCTCTTGTATGTGAATCTCTTTCAAGTTGGTTAGCATACTTCTGTGCACCTTCTGATATACTTCAGGTTCCGTTCTGCCAGCTCCATAGGGGAATACTTTAAATAGTGGCCACATATTAAGAACCATGTATTATAACTGTGCAGTGTCTTGCATGTGAATCTTTTTCAAGTTGGTTAGCATTTTTGTGTGCACCTTCTGATATACTTTAGGTTCCGTCCTGCCAGCTCCACAGGGGAATACTTTATATAGTGGCCACATATTAAGAACCATGTATTAAAACTGTGCAGTGTCTTGCTAGTCAGCCTTCTATATATATTAGTGTCACCATTAATATTATCATCTTGTGACACTTCAGGCTCCCATTATTTTCTGTGACCACATCAGGCGGGCCCGTTTCCCCAGATTTTGTCTGGTGTTGATATACCCCCTGTATTTTATTCACAGTTTGTGTCTTTGATTGTTATGCTTTTTAACTATTGTTAATAAACATTATATTTTTAAATTACTTTCCTCATCCTCACTTTGTTTTTCCTTTGGGAGATATTTCTGTCCACAAAGGAATATGTGAATTATTAATAGTACAATGTTGTATTGAATTAGAAAGAATTATTGTAAGTTTAAAGTGAAATATGGTGTCTTGTTTTCGAAGGAAATTTGTAAGAGATCATTTGGTTATCAGTAGTGTTGAGCATTCCGATACCGCAAGTATCGGGTATCGGCCGATACTTGCGGTATCGGAATTCCGATACCGAGATCCGATATTTTTGTGATATCGGGTATCGGTATCGGAAGTGTAAAATAAAGAATTAAAATAAAAAATATTGTTATATTCACCTCTCCGGCGGCCCCTGGACATCAGCGGGAGGATCCGGCGTCCGGCACGGCTTCTTTCTTCAAAATGCGCGCCTTCAGGACCTGTGGAATGACGTCCCGGCTTCTGATTGGTCGCGTGCCGCCCATGTGACCGCCACGCGACCAATCAGAAGCCGCGACGTCATTCCTCAGCTAAAGTCCTAGAATGAGCGCCTTCTAGGACCTGAGGAATGACGTCGCGGCTTCTGATTGGTCGCGTGGCGGTCACATGGGCGGCACGCGACCAATCAGAAGCCGGGACGTCATTCCACAGGTCCTGAAGGCGCGCATTTTGAAGAAAGAAGCCGTGCCGGACGCCGGATCCTCCCGCTGATGTCCAGGGGCCGCCGGAGAGGTGAATATAACAATATTTTTTATTTTAATTCTTTATTTTACACTTTAATATGGATCCCAGGGCCTGAAGGAGAGTTTCCTCTCCTTCAGACCCTGGGATCCATGAGGATACATTCCGATACTTGATGTCCCATTGACTTGTATTGGTATCGGATATCGGTATCGGCGATATCCGATATTTTTCGGGTATCGGCCGATACTATCCGATACCGATACTTTCAAGTATCGGACGGTATCGCTCAACACTAGTTATCAGTGTAATTGAAAGATTGGTAAAAGATTCATCTGCTTCAAGTTGAGTGGTTGATATATATAGCAAATTAAGGATTAACAGAGAAAGTGAATTCGGATTTGTTTTTGTTACGTTGAAAAAGGAAAGTTGTCTATTACTATGACATAAACTGGATGTTTGTGGTGCAGGAAGGAACTGAGAAAGTGACTGAGATGAATGTGTTGGGAAAGCAAACAATAAGAAATTTGGTACAGGGGGGCTCCCTGTTAGGTAATATGGTCCCTCCCCAGGAAATTAAGCCTCTTCTCCCGACTGTAAGCCCTATGCCTCTTAACCCCAAGGCACCAATATATCCTAGACTGCCGAAAAGTTCTATGGGCGTCTTATGGTAGTGTTTCAAGATTTGGAGTTTTCACTGTATAATAAAGTCCATTCACACCTTTTTGTGGCAGCTTTGATATCCAGCCTTAAATCTGAATTGGAAGAGGCAATAATGTCAGTTAGACCTGACATCGAGAATTCCACTCCGGACGATGCATTGAAAAAAAAAAAAAAAAAAGTAGTATAAAGTTTCCAGAAGAACTTAACCCATTCTGCATCAACAGTGATATCAAGGGTTAAATCAGCAGCTGCAGCGATTCTTACTCGCTCTCTAGCCCCAGCTTCAAGGACACAGCTCCCTTCCTTATCAGTGGCCCAGGCTCCAGCTCCAGCCCCCTCCCTTACACAAATCCAGTCTTATACTCCAATATCCCTTTTTAACCCTAAGTCTGGGAATCTCCCTCGCCATGTTAATTCTCAGATCAAGAGCTTGTTTTAATTAGAGTAGATGGCAGACCCAATAAATATACTCTCACAAAACCCATCCCTGTGGGACCTTTCCCTGAAGTTACTGCTCAGTTCATAATCTCTCCCTCATGTCCGGTAAATTTACTGGGGGCAGATTTATTATCACAGTTCCGCTCCAGAGTATAATTCCAAGATGATGGTCAAATGGTATTTACGTTATATAACCCCTATGCAGATGAATATAATGAGATCTGTATCTTACACGCCCTTTCCCGATTAGTTTGCAAAAAAAAAAAAATATGGGCGAGTGTCGTTAACCCTGGCAGTTAGAATATCCTTATGTCACGCTGCTTCAGTATGTGGGTAATCTTTTGTTGTGTGCACAGACAGAGCAGGAAGCCATTGTTGCCACTGTTAGCCTTCTCAAGTATCTGGCAGATCTGAACTGTCGGGTTTCGGCCTCGAAACTTCGGTTCTGCCTTGGTCAAGTGATATTTTTGGGTCACTGTCTCCTTCAGGGTGCCAGACACCTCACAGAAGAAAGAAAAATAGCCGTCAGCTCCCCTCCATTCCCAAAAGATGAGACTGAACTCCAGCATTTCCTTGGACTATGTACTTATTGTTGTCAGTGGATACTGGACGCATCCTGCATAATGCAACCTCTCTACAAGGCCCTGAAAGACTGTTCAAGATATGGTGATGATTTTGGCAGATTTCACACCGGATACGCTGTTACTATGGAAGATACTGTAGTGCACAGAGCTGCACTCCCTCCCTGTCAGGACAAGAAGCAGAATTTCAGGCTCTGTCTACTGCATGTGTTCTGGCCAAAGACAGGTGGGCTAATATATACACGGACTCACAGTATGCATTTGGTATTGCTCATGATTTCGGAGCTCTATGGGCCAATCGAGGGTTTGCTACTACCGCCGGGACTCAGTGAAGAATGCTGAAGCTGTTAAAACCCTCATGGACTCAATCAAATTACCTACTCAGGTGACCATTATCAAAGTTAAGGAGCACGGTCCTAGGAACACTCCACAGACTGTTGGTAACGCCTTTGCGGATATGCAAGCAAAAAGCTGCTGCTTTCCTACCTGTTGAACAGACCATACCAGCTATGGTGACCACACGCTCTCAGCGTAAACACTTACAAGAAACACTGACTCTACAGGAACCTGATGATCTATGACAGACTGAGGTTTTCTGTCGGACCCCGCGAGACCGCTTAATGACGATGCAGAGAATGTCTCCAAAGGAAGAAGTGAAGCAGTGGAAGGCTGATGGAGCATGTATGGACAATGGTCTCTGGAAAAAGGACCAACTTGTGTGTTTCCCTAAGCGGATGTACCGTGCTATTGCCACGTGGGCACAAGGGCCCACACATCGAGGAAAAAAAAAAAAAAAGAAAACAGGCCCTTGACCTGGTACAAAAATTTTACTGGATTCCAGGTATTTCTACAGTCCTGACAGCACTCAACCGTGCATGTAACATCTGTCAGACCTGCAATCCCGGTCAACTTCAACGTGTACCCCCAAAGCATCTTGCTAAGCCCGACTATCCATTCCAAAAACTCCAGGTGGACCACCTCATGTTGCCTAAGTCTGGAAGGTATGAATATTGTCTGGTGGTTGTCGACATGTTCTCCAGTTGGCCAGAAGCATTCCCCGTTACCAACATGACTGCAAAGACCACAGCAAAGAAACTGGTGATGGAAGTCAAATGCAGATATGGTGTTCCAGAAGTTGTCGAAAGTGACCAAGACCCGGCCTTTTCTTCTCATGTGTATCAGGAGGTTCTGACAATGCTTGGATCCACTGTAGCCCTCCATACTCTGTACCATCCACAATCCAGTGGGAACGTTGAGAGGCTGAACGGCACACTGAAGGGACAATTGACCAAAATGATGCAGAAGACTATGGCTCCATGGCCAGGGCTCTTACACATTCGTACTACCCCTATTGCAAAACATGGCCTGTCCCCATATGAGATATTGTTTGGTGCTAGGTTCTCAGTTGCAAATTTCAGTCTCAGTAGTTGTCAGAAGAAACTGACCGTGCTGTTCAATATGTTATTCAGCTTAGTAAAAAATGTTGCTAACACCCATGTTTTAGTTTCTTCTTCCCTTCCAGATTCAGCAGAAACCTACACTTGTCACAACTTGAAGTCTGGTGGTCTTATGGTCGTGAAAGCTATGTCAGTAAAACTTGAAGGAAAGAGCACCTGGATCCACGCTTCACACTGTAAAAGAGACCGGACCAGCGCCTAGTCGCAGCAGTGATTAAAGAAAAATGTTGTTGTTGTTTTTGGTCCTAGGGCCAGGGGCTATCCTCGCCCCTACCTTTTCGGCCCCTATTGTAAATAAGAATTCCGGTGCCACTATTCTCTGGGTAAACCTAATGGCCCCGGTAAATATCTGGCGATTTGATTTCTGCAATGTAGTCAAGTGCCTCGAGACTCAACGGGTGGTAGAGGGAATCATCCAGTATTACATATGTGTTACCAGAGATAACAATTGTACTGGGAAGATATTGTCATAATGTGTTTAATGGTGGATACTATGGGAATTTAGGCCATATACAGCTCCAGGATATTAGCCTCAGACCAACCAAGGCCCCCGTTACCAGTACAGCTAAAATAGGCCCAGGTGAACGTTTGCAAAATATAGTTAACGAAGTAATCCCCATTCCAGGTCTTAGTTGGCAAGAAGTCTTCTCTATAGAAACACAAACAGCCCCAAGGAAAAATTTATGGTTAGAATGGGTAAGATACAATGTAAGAGTCCAGAATATCTCTGTAGGATGTATTGCTTGTGCTGCAGCAAATACACATCTATACACACATGCATTGTATTTTCCTGATGACAATACCACTACCTGTGTTATGAATCTGTTGAAGGGCCTAAAGTCCACTGATTGCTCAGATTATGTCCCACTAATTCATGAAGAACCCAAACTAAAGGTCCCAGGGGGGATAACCGTATTAGCTGATAATTATACCTACTATAATTCCCACGACACTACAGATACACCAGTAGGGGTCTTCGAGACAGGTTTCTGCAAAGAGAACAGTTCCCTAGATATTGATTTGCTAGCTAAACATACACAGTATATGTACGATATTTATTGGTTATGTGGAGATGGTAAGCTCCGTCCTAGGTTGCCTAATACCTGGACAGGTCAATGTACCCTTGTTACATAGTTACATAGTTATTAAGGTTGAAGGAAGACTATATGTCCATCTAGTTCAACCCATAGCCTAACCTAACATGCCCTAAACTAGCCATGCAGTTCAAGATTTTACCTTGGCATCCAGAGACACCTGATGAATATACCAGAAAGAGGAGAAGTCTCGATCAGCTCCACGAGTTATGAAGAAGACCCATTAGTATATGTTGATGCTATTGGAGTGCAAAGGGGGGTGCCTGACTAATTTAAAGCCCAGAACCAGATCTATGCTGGCTTTGCTTCCATAATTCCACAAGTGCAGATTAACAAAAATGTTGATTGGATCAATTACATATATTACAGTGAACAAAGGTTTGTCAATTTTACCTGTGATGCTTTCCAGGGTATAGTTGAGGAATTGGGCCCTAACACTAGAATGACCCTCCAAAACTGACTAGCCCTTGATATGATCTTAGCTGAGAAAGGAGGAGTCTGTGGGATGGTGGGAGAGGAATGTTGTACCTATATTCCTCAGAACTCTGGGGTAAATGGAAACACCATGATAGCCCTTAAAAAGATAAATGGGTTAGCAGCAGAATTAAAAACTAATGCTGGAGTAGACACGTCATTCTTTTCCGGTTGATTGGGTGGGCTCAAAGGATTTCTCCAACAAGCTTGTCTGGTACTGATTGCCCTTCTTGTAGTTGGATCGATAATCCTCTGTTGTGTTATTCCCCTGTATAAAAAGGTTATCACTGAGGCAACTCCGACTGGCACCTTCCTCAACCAAGAAGTAGACCCACCAGAGTACGATGGCACTGATCCAGGGGAGATCCCTAAGTATGTCCCCCTCAAGAAGTTAGACAATACCCTTGTTAGGGATAGCGGAACGCACCAAATAATAAGACTGATAGTGTACGGTGCGTTCGTAGCCCGGGGTCCACCGTGCAGAGATGGAACCTGCTGCTGAGTAATGACGGACTATATGGCGGTACTCATAAGTATACTCGCGTGGGTTAAACTTCACCCAACGTGAAGGAAGCGATCCTGTTGCATCACAGGATCGCGGTACCGCACATAGAAGGCGAGCAAGCAGTCAGCGAACTTAACCCCAACTAGGATTGAAGTCCGATTGGACCACTTGCTGACACAACACCGCAACAGGGTGTGTTAGGCAACTCTTATAATTAGAGCACCGAAGTGCGAACTGTGCCGTGCTGGCAGGCACCACTAAGCACCCAGATGTGGGTCAGGAAGCGCACTACTGGCGCGTGGCGCCGCACTGGCGGTCACAGCAATAGACGCTGATATGTGTGTGACACGTTGAGTGATTTGTCGGGCACTAGATAGCAGCCATACTCCATACGCGAACAGTCATACAATAGGGTAGGGGTATTTAATGAACGACTTGCACTCACAACAAACACACATATTCAATTGTACACTAGCGCATGGCCGTGCGGTCATGCGCAGTTTATATAATTGCAGGACAGGAAGTGGCCACAGAAACTTTGCCCTTCCAGGGCCTGCCAAGAGAACCAATGGAATGCGCTGCCGAGCCAGAGCACATGACCCTCGATCTCCAACGGGAGATCTTGCTCTGGGCATGCTCAGTGTGCGCAAATAAGGACTTAGTCCCAGGGAAGTCCGCTCGCCGCTGACCAGCACTGACTTTAATGGCAGGAGCTGAAGAAGCAGCAGTAACTCTCTGTACAGAGTGAGTGCGAGCAAGACACTGGGAGCGACGTCCCTGCTGAGCAGACTCCACTGCGGCTGGAGGAGAATGGGAGACCGCAGCGGAGACGGATCGAGATTCCCCCTGTGCAGCAGAGGAAACTCGACTCCTAACATTACCCCCCCCCTCCTTGGGCCTCGCTACGCTCGAAGGCAGCAATGAGCTGTGGGGCCCGAATGTTTTCAGCAGGCTCCCAAGACCTGTCCTCTGGACCATAACCCTTCCAATCCACCAAATAAAACCTTTTGCCGCGTACCACCTTGCACCCCAAAATAGCGTTCATCTCGTAATCGTCCGTAGACGAACCCGATGTCCCGGCAGATGACTCGGAAAACCGGGACATGTATACGGGTTTCAAGAGGGACACATGAAAGGTGTCGGTGATACCCAAGCGTGGAGGAAGAGCCAGGCGGTAGACCACAGGATTAACCTGTTCGAGAACCTTGAAGGGACCCAAGTAGCGAGGAGCAAACTTAGTGGACTCAACTCGCAGCCTGATGTTACGGGCGGAGAGCCACACCAAGTCACAAGGGGCAAAAGTCGGAGCGGGGCGCCGATGAACATCGGCGGAGGACCTCATTCTCTCCTTGGAGGCCCGAATGGCATCCTGCGTGCGATCCCAAATGTCCCGTGCCTCCACAGCCCAGTCTGCCACCCTGGGATCAGCGGAAGACACAGGCATGGGCACAGGAACACGTGGATGCTGGCCGTAATTTAAGAGGAATGGAGTCTGACCGGTAGAGTCGGCTACGGCATTGTTAAGTGCAAACTCTGCCCACGGTAGCAAGGATGCCCAGTCATCCTGTCTGGCAGAAACAAAATGTCGCAGATATGTGACCAAGGTCTGGTTGGCCCTTTCTACCAACCCATTCGTCTCGGGATGATATGCCGAAGAGAGATTTAACTCAATACTGAGTAGACGACATAGCTCCCTCCAGAATCGAGACGCAAACTGGGGACCCCGGTCACTAACAATTTTGTCTGGCATACCGTGTAAGCGAAAGATATGCTTGATAAACAAGACAGCCAACGCCCGTGCAGATGGTAGCCGTGGAAGAGGCACCAAATGCACCATTTTGGAAAAATGATCGGTGATCAACCAGATAATGGTGCAATTACGAGACTTGAGTAAGCCAACCACAAAGTCCATCCCGACCATCTCCCAGGGCCTGTCAGCCACGGGCAGAGGATAAAGCAACCCAGCTGGCCGTTGCCGAGGAGTCTTGTTCCTGGCGCAAGAGACACACGCCCGAACGTACTCCGCGACATCACGAGCCATATGCGGCCACCAGTATGTCCTCGCCAGTAACTCTGATGTCCTTTTAGTACCAAAATGTCCACCCACCCTGGACGAGTGCGCCCAAGAGAGAACCTCCGGTCGCAAACTAGATGGAACAAAAGTCTTGCCCGGGGGCACAGACTCCAGCGAAACCGGGGCCACGGTTCTCAAACTCTCGGTGGGGACAATAAGCCGAGGCTCCTCCTCCTCCTCCGCAGATGACACAACGGAGCGAGAGAGAGCGTCGGCCCGAATGTTCTTCTCCCCAGAAAGGAAATGGAGGGTGAAATGAAACTGGGAGGAGAACAAGGACCATCTGGCCTGGCGAGAATTCAACCGCTGAGCTGTCTGCAGATACACCAAATTTTTGTGATCTGTGAAGACTCGGAAGGGAAAACGTGCTCCCTCCAAGAGATGTCTCCACTCCGAGAAAGCCAACTTCATGGCTAGCAACTCCCTGTCCCCGATGGAATAATTCCTCTCTGCTGGTGCGAAGGTCTTGGAGAAAAAGAAGCAAGGATGCTTCCGACCTTGAGCATCCTTTTGGAAGAGGACTGCTCCAGCACCAACAGAAGAGGCATCCACCTCCATAATAAATGGCTTATCAACATCGGGGCGATGAAGAATGGGAGCGCTAGCGAATTGTGACTTTATAGAGATAAAAGCCTTGGAGACCTCCTCAGACCACAATTTGGGATTCGCCCCCTTCTTGGTGAGGGCAACCAAGGGAGCTACCAAAGTTGAGAAATGCGGGATGAACTGGCGATAATAATTGATGAACCCCATAAAGCGCTGCACCGCTTTAAGAGAATAGGGTTCCTGCCAGTCCATCACAGCCTGTAGTTTGGCAGGATCCATAGCCAATCCCTGGGCTGAGATGATGTAGCCTAGGAAAGGTAAGGACTCCTGCTCAAACATACACTTCTCCAACTTGGCATAGAGGGAGTTTGCCCGTAGGAGGTCGAAGATTTTGCAAACATCTCTCCGGTGGGAGTCAATATCTGGAGAGTAGATGAGAATATCATCCAGATAGACTACGACCGAGGTGGAAAGCATATCCCGGAAGATATCGTTCACAAAGTCTTGGAAAACGGCTGGGGCATTACAGAGCCCAAAGGGCATCACCAGATATTCATAGTGCCCATCCCTGGTGTTAAAAGCTGTCTTCCATTCGTCCCCCTCACGGATGCGAATCAGGTTGTAAGCACCCCGCAGATCTAATTTAGTAAATACCCTTGCTCCCCGAAGCCTATCAAACAGTTCAGATATCAAAGGCAAAGGGTATTTATTCTTAACGGTGATGGCGTTAAGACCCCTGTAGTCTATGCATGGACGCAATTCCCCACTCTTCTTCTGCACGAAGAAGAACCCTGCCCCAGCAGGTGACACTGACTTCCTGATGAACCCTCTTGCCAGATTTTCCTGGATGTACTGTGATATTGCCTCCGTCTCCGGGAGAGATAGCGGATAGACTCGACCCCGGGGAGGCTCAGCACCAGGCAAGAGGTCAATAGGACAGTCATAGGGGCGATGGGGCGGAAGGGTCTCCGCCGCCTTTTTGGAGAATACGTCTGCATACGACCAATACTGCTTGGGGAGAGAGGAAAGATCTGCGGGTACCTCAGTTGTAGCTACCTGAACGCACTCCCTCTGACACCTACCCCCACAAGATTCACCCCATCCCAGAATTCTGCCTGAGGACCACTCGAAATGAGGAGAGTGGTACCGTAGCCAAGGTATTCCCAACAGGACTTCATCAATTCCCTCTGGAATGACGAGCAGAGAAATAATCTCCTGATGAGATGGCGACATGGACAGAGTAAAAGGGATGGTCTGGTGAGTTATCTGTGAGGGCAGAGTCGACCCATTCACCACTCGTACCGTTACAGGTTGAGCTAGCATAACCAGAGGTATTGCGTGGCGTTGGGCGAAGGCAGAAGACATAAAATTGCCCTCCGCCCCAGAATCCACGCAGAGCTCTACCGAGTGGGAGAATGAGCCTATAGTAATTGTCCCCTTAAAGGACAATTTAGAGGCAAACGTCGCCGTGTCTAGTGTACCTCCACCTACGACCACTAGACGCTGACGTTTCCTCGACCGCTGAGGACATCTGGTGGCTAAATGTCCAGACTGCTGGCAAACATGACAGACCCTGAGTGCACAAGCGGTCCGGGACTTAGGTCCCGCTTGTAACACTTCCCTGGCCTCATGTGACTCAGGAACCAGGACCGGAGATTCCAGAGGTTTGGCGAAAGTAGGAGCCAGCCGAAACCTGTGCCTACACTGGGCTCGCTCTAACCTCCGCTCGTTAAAACGGAGGTTAATTCGAGTGGAGATTGTTATTAACTCCTCCAGTGTGGCAGGAATCTCCCTAGTGGCCAGAGCGTCCTTTACATGGTCAGCCAAGCCCCTCCAAAATATGGGGATTAGAGCTTTATCCGACCATTCCAGCTCAGATGCTAAAGTGCGGAATTGGACGGCAAAATGACTGACCAAGGACTCACCCTGAGTTAATGCCAGCAGTTGGAGCGCAGTGTCATGGGTGACTTGAGGTCCTAAAAAGACCTGTTTTAAAGTGCTCAAAAACAGAGGAGCACTCTGCAGCACATGATCGCCACGCTCCCACAGCGGCGTAGCCCATTCCAACGCCCTGTCCGACAATAGAGACACAATAAATCCCACCTTAGCCCGCTCTGTGGGGAAAAGTGCAGCCAGAAGCTCGAGATGAATAGAGCACTGACTCACGAATCCCCTACAAAATTTGCTATTACCAGAAAATTTTTCTGGCAGCGGGAGGCGAGAAAATTTCGGAACAGGGGTGGCAATGGACAAAGTTGCTGCAGCCACGCTGGCAGCCTGTATAGCAACTGCGGTAACATCCACAGCTGAGGTTGCGCTCTCGAGAGCCGACAACCTACCCTCCAGCTGCTGTATATACCGCAGGGATTGCTGTTTGTCCGTCATCACTAGCCAGACCCTGGCGCTAATGTAATGTTAGGGATAGCGGAACGCACCAAATAATAAGACTGATAGTGTACAGTGCGTTCGTAGCCCGGGGTCCACCGTGCAGAGATGGAACCTGCTGCTGAGTAATGACGGACTATATGGCGGTACTCATAAGTATACTCGCGTGGGTTAAACTTCACCCAACGTGAAGGAAGCGATCCTGTTGCGTCACAGGATCGCGGTACCGCACATAGAAGGCGAGCAAGCAGTCAGCGAGCTTAACCCCAACTAGGATTGAAGTCCGATTAGACCACTTGCTGACACAACACCGCAACAGGGTGTGTTAGGCAACTCTTATAATTAGAGCACCGAAGTGCGAACTGTGCCGTGCTGGCAGGCACCACTAAGCACCCAGACGTGGGTCAGGAAGCGCACTACTGGCGCGTGGCGCCGCACTGGCGGTCACAGCAATAGACGCTGATACGTGTGTCACACGTTGAGTGATTTGTCGGGCGCTAGATAGCAGCCATACTCCATACGCGAACAGTCATACAATAGGGTAGGGGTATTTAATGAACGACTTGCACTCACAACAAACACACGTATTCAATTGTACACTAGCGCATGGCCGTGCGGTCATGCGCAGTTTATATAATTGCAGGACAGGAAGTGGCCACAGAAACTTTGCCCTTCCAGGGCCTGCCAAGAGAACCAATGGAATGCGCTGCAGAGCCAGAGCACATGACCCTCGATCTCCAACGGGAGATCTTGCTCTGAGCATGCTCAGTGTGCGCAAATAAGGACTTAGTCCCAGGGAAGTCCGCTCGCCGCTGACCAGCACTGACTCTAATGGCAGGAGCTGAAGAAGCAGCAGTAACTCTCTGTACAGAGTGAGAGCGAGCAAGACACTTGGAGCGACGTCCCTGCTGAGCAGACTCCACTGCGGCTGGAGGAGAATGGGAGACCGCAGCGGAGACGGATCGAGATTCCCCCTGTGCAGCAGAGGAAACTCGACTCCTAACAACCCTCTACTCTCAGATGATGCAAAGAGATTTAGTTTAGGGACAGCGGGAGAACTCCATGTGAAGCTAGTGAAGGGTTCAGCTGCCTGGAGGCCTCTCACAAGGGGAGAGCTTCTGAGGTGTCTGGATGAAGAAATCCACCTCCCCTTTCCCCATCACATGAACAGTCTCGAAGGATCTTTCTTTTTAGGGAAAAAAACTTAGTGTTTAGGGGGGATTGTCAAGGTGAAAAAATATATCTTTATACACTTTTGTACTTTTATATTCTTATGCTGTGAAACAATAAGTTTTTTCCCTTCGCTTGCTAATGCAAATGTAACTGTATTTAAGATGGCTGCCAGTATTCACCTTTGCCCTAGTTTTTGTTCCTGCTAAGAAGCTACTTTCGTTTCTGAAGCTAAAGTATCACTTCTGTTGAAATGGAAACTTAAAGTGACGTGGAGACAAGAGGATCCATCAGATGACGTCAGACCAACCAGAAAGATTGAATACTAGACATATTGCTTAAACCCCGCCTAACCCCGCCTTCTGCACACCTTCCCCCAATGGACCATATAATGTTGTGTATAGGAAATAAACAGTTCAGTTGCTGTGACGTTGCTACACCTTGCAGACACACGAGCATGCAATGAGTTTGAACCAGCCTTTGTCTGACTCATTCTTATCCGGTACCAATGCTCTTATTCTGATTTGGAATGACTGGTGAAGGAAGGGTATTGTCGTGACGACCCCGACAAAATCAAAATGTGATCTGCATCATGAAATTTGGAAACCAAACCCTGGTTACAGAATTTATTCTGATAGGATTTTCTCAGAACTTGCAGATTTGCATCTTCCTTTTTATTTTGTTCTTTATCATTTACATAATGACCATGTTGGGGAACGGATTCCTAATCTTCACCGTGATCGTCAGGCCTCAGTTACACACTCCGATGTATTATTTCCTCTGTAACTTGTCTTTTCTCGATTTGTTCTATTCATCAAATGCTCTTCCAAGGTTCCTCTTTGATGTTTTATCAAAGCGTCAAAGAATTTCTGTCCTTATGTGCTTGACACAAATGAGCACCGGCCTTATCTTGGCAGGGATCGAGTGTATATTGCTGGCGGTGATGGCCTATGACCGGTACATCGCTATATGCTTCCCCTTATATTACACCACCATTATGAGCTGGAGGGTGTGTAGGAACATCACTATCAGTATGTGGTTAGGAAACATTTTTTTTTCATCGTTCCCCACCATATTGCATCCTCTTGTATTCTGTAAAGAAAATCAACTGAATCATTTCTATTGTGAAGCCTTGTTGATCCTAGAGTTGGCGTGTGGTGACATCCCTATTTACAAATTATCTATTGTTGTTTTGGGAATTTTTATACTTTTGGCACCTCCTGTTTTTATAATTGTCTCTTATATTTGTATCATCACTTCCATATTACAGATCCGTTCTTCACAAGGAAGATAAATAAATAATAATAATCTTTATATGGCGCTAACATATTCCGCAGCGCTTTACAGTTTTTTGCACACATTATCATCACTGTCCCAGATGGGGCTCACAATCTAGAATCCCTATCAGTATGTCTTTGGAATGTGGGAGGAAAACGGAGTGCCCGGAGGAAACCCACGCAAACACGGAGAGAACATACAAACTCTTTGCAGATGTTGTCCTGGGTGGGATTAGAACCCAGGACCCCAGCGCTGCAAGGCTGCTGTGCTAACCACTGCGCCACCGTGCTGCCCAAGATCTAAAGCCTTCTCCACCTGCGCTTCCCATCTTACATTGGTGGTCTTGTTTTTTGGGACCTGTATGACCATGTACATGGGACAGACGAGAAGTTTTTCTTCATATCTGAAATATATTTCTCTAATTTATATCGTTGCAACACCTCTTCTAAATCCTTTGATCTACAGCTTGAGGAATAATGAAGTGAAAGGAGCCTTTGACAAATTATTGGCCAAATATTTAGTGTCAGAGGATCACCGACTATGCTAAAATGGCCTGAACAATATTTTTTATGTAAATAAGACTTCAAAGAATTTTCTACAGCTTTTCAAAATTTTCCCAGTGCCACCCACAATATTAAAACAAATAGACCAACTAAAGCCACCTGTATAATTCTAGAAGTTCTAGTACCGCATCCTTGTTCCATTCCACCAGTCTTGCACTTATCCGACTGCACCTGTGCACCTGCACAAACCATATAATGTCATGTGATTGTAACACTGCAGGTAACCGGTTGTTACAGTGGAATTGCTTTCCTCACGGGGAGAGTGATGTCATGCTTTGAAGCATGGAAGGATCCCTTTAACAGGTATTCAGCACATACAACACCGTTCTGACTCCATGCCAGAAGGGGGAGCTCTACACCCGACTTCAGGGGAGCTGCTCTCTCTGGTCGGGAGGAGGAGTCAGTTGCTAGGCTGTTAGGGAGAGTTAGACAGTTGGTGAGAGGAGAGCGAGGAGTGAGGAAGGAAAGCTGGGGCCATGCAGACGAGTGATTCTGCAGCTCCGAAGAAGAAAAAAGAGAGCAGAGCAACTTTTAAAGAGACTGAAAGGAGGAAGGAACAAAGGTGAAGTGAAGAGCCAGAGAGAGTTGTGACTGAACTTCCTCCATGCTGAGCGCATATACCGATAGCTGGAAGACCGAGGTTATGGGGGTAACTTCATGCCCCATGGCAGAAACCGGCGGACGGCTGGACTTCCAGTTACTTGTCCACCATTAACACCCAAGGACACAGTAATAAACAGAGCCCGGGTCGTGATAGAGATCCTGTAAAAAGGCTTGAGTTACCAGTTGTATGGGTTAGTGTCCTACCTAAAGAGGGACAGAGAGAAAGTGAGAACCTTGTGTGAGGCCTAAGGCAGTAAGGGACTACAACAACACATTGCTAGAAGGAAGACTTCCAACTCCACCTGGTTAGGGGGATTCCTGAGATGCTTCCAAGCTGGTCGGACCACCACCAGCACCTGTGATCTAGTACCCTGGACTGTGGCTACCTGAATCATACAGTAAAGAGGTAAAGAGACTGCAACCCTGTGTCCTTCATTTCTTTCTACTCCACCTACAACTGGTCCCTACTACACCGAGAGCCCTGGGGACCCAGCTTCACCTGTGGGAAACTGTGGTGCCCCAGGGTCCTGGTCATCACAGTGACATTGCTTTTCTCATGGGGAGAGTGATGTCACGCTTGGAACCGATGAAGGATATCTCTTTGTCAGGTAATCTCAATGCACACAACATGTTCACACTCCAGGCCACAAGGGGGAGCTTTTGATCCCATTCCTAGGTGACTCCCCTTTATATTTTGTGGTTTGGAGGGAAAAGGGTCAGAATGTTACAGACAGACAAGAGAGCAGACAGACAGAGTGTCAGAAGGTCTGAAGGGGCCCTGCAGTCTGAGGTACTACAGCCCCTGGAGAAAGAGACATACAGAAGGAAAGAACATTGTTCAGTGAGGGTGAAGGAGAGCTAAGTACAGGAGAATGACATCAAGGGACAACAGCTGCAAATGAACTATCTCCCTCTGAAGTGCAGATCACCGGTAGCCGGAACACCGAGGTTGTAAGGGACTCTAAGACTTACAGCAGAGACCGGCAGCAGGCACAGTGAGACATAGAGCCCGAGTCATGATAGAGACTCTATAAAAAGGCCCGAGTCACCTGTCATATGGGTTTGTGTCCTATCCTATATAGGGGACAGAGAAGAACTGTGAGGACCTTATCAGAAGCCATAGGCAGTAAGGGACTACAACACCACCATGCTAGAGGAAGGCTTTCATCTCCACCTGGTAAAGGGGAACTCTGGATTCGCTTCCAAGTCGGCCGGACCCTGCCTGTACCTGTGATCTGGTGCTTTGGACTGCGGTTGCCTGAAGCCTACAGTAAACCAGGTAAAGAGACTGCACACCTGTGTTCCCGTTCTTTACTGCACTGTTCACCATCCTCATCTATACACCGGGATCCCTAGGGACATTCTTCACCTGTGGGAAGTTATACCATCTAGCTGCCATAACATCACTGCAGTGGACCCCTCTAAGCAGCATCGGTCCCCACTGATTGAATACCACAGGTGGCGTCACGAACAGACTCTATTCACCAAACCCCTTTAGAGACTTTTCACTTTTTCAGGGACCAGGTCCCCGCCACCGTGACATCCCCCTGTAAGTACCAGACCCAGTGCCGAGTACCCCACGGCCCTGGTGGGTGACTCATTTTGGCATCACCAACAGGATGGACCGACCCTGATAATCGAGTCATGTGCGCTTAAGAGACTGTGTTGTTCTGAGAGACGGTTAATTGTGAATTGCAGCCAAAACTGGCACTATTATAGCGTCACGACGAGCGCTGGAAAAGAAAAGTGTGCCATCATGGGCAGGGACTAGCTGTGGGGCGCGAAAACAATGGCTGCCCACTCCAAATACTTTTGCACCATGAGGACATGCCCATCAGCAACTGAGATCCGCCTCCTGATCCTGAATGGCAGGAGAAGAGCAGGAACCAGACGAGGAAGCAGAAAGGAACGTGGAGGATGACATGGCGAGCAGGTCGGACCCGCAGCATGGGGTGAAAGCCGAGGACTCCCCCAGCCACCAAGATGGAAGCCGCGGCAAGCCAGCTACCAAAGTCCCAGAATTCCTGCAAGATGAAGTGGGGGAGCTGAGCGACCAACTCCTGCGGATGCAGCTGAGCACCGAGAACAGATGGAAGGCGGTGCTAGGAGTAAAATTGCAGGAGCAGCGTCTAATCCGGAGGCCCCTGATGTCAGCGGAGCAGACCAGCACCGGAGACACCGCAGCGGCAGGTAAGGAAACCGACCCTGCCCCGGTAGCCGAGGAGCTCCTAGTGGGCCCGCTAGCTGCACCACCACATTATGGATTCGAACGGATTCAGATACTGGGAGAATGGGACCAGGCCACGGGGAAGTAGAGCCACATGAGAGCCCCGATCCAGCCCACTAATATGGCAGGAGAAATATATACTGAAAAAACAGTGTACCGCTGGGTGAACCCTGGGACAGATCTAATGGGGTTCCCAGGGGCAGAAAGGAGAAGTTATGGAGGTCCTCAGCTAGGAAGAATACCAGCAGCAGCTTGCCTCTGAGTGGTAGGAGAAGGATAAGGAATACCAGGCCAGGCGCAAAACTTTTGATGAGAAAGATCTGTACGCTAAAGCTCAGGCCCGCAAGGACAAACAGACACACCAGGCCCTGCTGAGGCAGGGCACTGTAGTGGCCTTCAAGCTGAAAAAAGGCTGGGGGATTATTAAGGAGACAGGCCTGTATGCAGAGGTGTTTGTCAACTGGAGAAACGTAGAACCTCACCTCAGAGAAGGACAGGGACCTGTATCCAGGGGAGATTGTAACATTCACTCGGCATTTTGGCGATAAGGAGTGGTATGCCTTGAACGTGAGGAAACTCAGAGACACTGCTCTAAAATTAAAAGATACCAGACCAAAAACACCAGCAGCGCCACCTAATGCTAAAGTGGTCACCACTAGGGTTGAGCGAAACGGGTCGAACATTTTCAAAAGTCGCCGACTTTTGGCGAAGTCGAGTTTCATGAAACCCGATCCGACCCCTGTGCGTGGTCGGCCATGCGGTACGTGACTTTCGCGCCAAAGTCGCGTTTCAATGACGCGAAAAGCGCCATTTCTCAGCCAATGAAGGTAAACGCAGAGTGTGGGCAGCGTGATGACATAGGTCCTGGTCCCCACCATCTTAGAGAAGGGCATTGCAGTGATTGGCTTGCTGTCTGCGGCGTCACAGGGGCTATAAAGGGGAGTTCCCGCCGACCGCCATGTTACTGCTGCTGATCTGAGCTTAGGGAGAGGTTGCTGCCGCTTCGTCAGAAGCAGGGATAGCGTTAGGCAGGGTCCAGTAACCAAAAACCGCTTGTGCTGTAGCGATTTCCACTGCCCAACACCACCTTCGGTGTGCAGGGACAGTGGAAGCTCCTTTTTTTTTTTTTTCCCTCAGCGCTGTAGCTCATTGGGCTGCCCTAGAAGGCTCCCTGATAGCTGCAATGCTGTGTGTACGCCGCTGTGCAAACCAACTGCTTTTTTCAAAGCACAAATCCTCTTGTTCCTTCCTTTCTGCACAGCTATCTTGTTTGTTTGTCCACACTTTTTATTTAATTTGTGCATCAGTCCACTCCTTATTGCTGCCTGCCATACCTGGCTGAGATTACTGCAGGGAGATAGTAATTGAAGGACAGTTCCTTTTTTTTTTTTTTTTTTTTTTGTGGGAGATTAAGATTGACATTTCTGCTAGAGTGCCATCTCTGTCTGTGTCATCTCTCACTCAGTGGGCCATAGAAAGCCTATTTATTTTTTTGCTTGATTTGGGTTCCAAAATCTACCAGAAAAAATCACAACATCAATCAGTGGGAGAAAAATATTGGCCTCAGGGCTTGTGTGCCACTCCTTACTCCTGTGTGTGCCATCTCTCACTCAGTGGGCCATAGAAAGCCTATTAATTTTTTTGCTTGATTTGGGTTCTAAATTCTACCTGAAAAAATCAATAAATCAATCAGTGGGAGATTAATATTGGCCTTTGGGCTTGTGTGCCAGTCCTAAGCGTGCCATCTCTCTCTCTCTCTCAGATAGTGGGCCATAGAAAGCCTATTTTTTTATTATTTTATTGGGTTTATAAATTTTCCCTGGAAAAAAAAAAAAAGTGGGAGATTAATATTGGCCTCTGGGCTTGTGTGCCAGTCCTGAGCGTGCCATCTCTCTCACAAATAGTGGGCCATAGAAAGCCTATTTATTTTTTTGGTTGATTTGGGTTCATAATTCTACCTGAAAAAATCAATCAATCAATCAGTGGGAGATTAATATTGGCCTTTGGGCTTGTGTGCCAGTCCTAAGCGTGCCATCTCTCTCTCTCAGATAGTGGGCCATAGAAAGCCTATTTATTATTATTTTTTTTATTGGGTTTATAAATTTTCCCTGGAAAAAAAAAAAATGGGAGATTAATATTGGCCTCTGGGCTTGTGTGCCAGTCCTGAGCGTGCCATCTCTCTCACAAATAGTGGGCCATAGAAAGCCTATTTATTTTTTTGGTTGATTTGAGTTCATAATTCTACCTGAAAAAATCAATCAATCAATCAGTGGGAGAAAAATATTGGCCTCAGGGCTTGTGTGCCACTCCTTACTCCTGTGTGTGCCATCTCTCACTCAGTGGGCCATAGAAAGCCTATTAATTTTTTTGCTTGATTTGGGTTCTAAATTCTACCTGAAAAAATCATTAAATCAATCAGTGGGAGATTAATATTGGCCTTTGGGCTTGTGTGCCAGTCCTAAGCGTGCCATCTCTCTCTCTCTCAGATAGTCGGCCATAGAAAGCCTATTTTTTTATTATTTTATTGGGTTTATAAATTTTCCCTGGAAAAAAAAAAAAGTGGGAGATTAATATTGGCCTCTGGGCTTGTGTGCCAGTCCTGAGCGTGCCATCTCTCTCACAAATAGTGGGCCATAGAAAGCCTATTTATTTTTTTGGTTGATTTGGGTTCATAATTCTACCTGAAAAAATCAATCAATCAATCAGTGGGAGATTAATATTGGGCTTTGGGCTTGTGTGCCAGTCCTAAGCGTGCCATCTCTCTCTCTCAGATAGTGGGCCATAGAAAGCCTATTTATTATTATTTTTTTTATTGGGTTTATAAATTTTCCCTGGAAAAAAAAAATGGGAGATTAATATTGGCCTCTGGGCTTGTGTGCCAGTCCTGAGCGTGCCATCTCTCTCACAAATAGTGGGCCATAGAAAGCCTATTAATTTTTTTGCTTGATTTGGGTTCCAAAATCTACCAAAAAAAATCACTAAATCAATCAGTGGGAGATTAATATTGGCCTCTGGGCTTGTGTGCCACTCCTGACTCCTGTGTGCGTCATCTGTCACTCAGTGGGCCCTAGAAAGCCTATTTTTTGTTTTATTTGTTTTCTAAATTCTCCCTGAAACAATCATTTTATTTTCTTTGGTTTCTAAATTATTCCTGAAAAAAATCATTTTTTTTGTATTTTTTTTTCTCTCAAGTCTCCCTGAAAAAAAAAAAAAAAAAAAAATCTGTGGGAGATTCATATTGCCCCTTCTGCTTGTGTGCCAGTCTTGACTCCTGGGTGTGCCATCTCTCTCTCTCTCCCCAATTGTGGGCCATAGAAAGCCTATTAATTTTTTTGCTTGATTTGGGTTCCAAAATCTACCAAAAAAAATCACTAAATCAATCAGTGGGAGATTAATATTGGCCTCTGGGCTTGTGTGCCACTCCTGACTCCTGTGTGCGTCATCTGTCACTCAGTGGGCCCTAGAAAGCCTATTTTTTGTTTTATTTGTTTTCTAAATTCTCCCTGAAACAATCATTTTATTTTCTTTGGTTTCTAAATTATTCCTGAAAAAAATCATTTTTTTTGTATTTTTTTTTCTCTCAAGTCTCCCTGAAAAAAAAATAAATAAATAAATCTGTGGGAGATTCATATTGCCCCTTCTGCTTGTGTGCCAGTCTTGACTCCTGGGTGTGCCATCTCTCTCTCTCTCCCCAATTGTGGGCCATAGAAAGCCTATTAATTTTTTTGCTTGATTTGGGTTCCAAAATCTACCAAAAAAAATCACTAAATCAATCAGTGGGAGATTAATATTGGCCTCTGGGCTTGTGTGCCACTCCTGACTCCTGTGTGCGTCATCTGTCACTCAGTGGGCCCTAGAAAGCCTATTTTTTGTTTTATTTGTTTTCTAAATTCTCCCTGAAACAATCATTTTATTTTCTTTGGTTTCTAAATTATTCCTGAAAAAAATCATTTTTTTTGTATTTTTTTTTTCTCAAGTCTCCCTGAAAAAAAAAAAAAAAAAAATCTGTGGGAGATTCATATTGCCCCTTCTGCTTGTGTGCCAGTCTTGACTCCTGGGTGTGCCATCTCTCTCTCCCCAATTGTGGGCCATAGAAAGCCTATTAATTTTTTTGCTTGATTTGGGTTCCAAAATCTACCAAAAAAAATAACTAAATCAATCGGTGGGAGATTAATATTGGCCTCTGGGCTTGTGTGCCACTCCTGACTCCTGTGTGCGTCCTCTCTCACTCAGTGGGCCCTACAAAGCCTTTTTTTTTTTTCCTAAATTCTCCCTGAAACAATCATTTCATTTTATTTGTTTTATAAATTCTTCTGTAAAAAATAATTTTTTTTAAATTTTTTTTTCTTCTGAAGTCTCCCTTTTAAAAAAAACAAACACAAATCAGTGGGAGATAAATATTTACATTTGCGCTTCAGTGACAGTCCTGCGTGTGTGCCATCTCATTTGTTGCCAACAACAACAGAGTGTGTAACATTGTGGCTGATTTTCGTTGTGGTCTCACCCACCTGTAAAGGGGTAGCTAAATCATACTGAAGTTATAGCTCACCATGTAAGTTGTGTGACAGCAACAAATACCGTTCGTTTGGTAACGTTTTTAAAACAATGAGGAAGTCTGGTGAAAGAGGTCGTGGCCGGGGGCGTTCATTGTCAGCTGGTAATGAGGGTAGTGGTAGTGGTGGAGCATCAGCTGGTCGTGGGAAAAAAAATATTGCACCTAAGTCTGGAGCTGTGGAGCCAGGTTCGTCGTCTGGCTACACAAGGCCTTGAACGCTCCCTTTTCTGGGAGTAGGAAAACCGCTTTTAAAGCCGGAGCAGCAAGAGCAAGTTTTGGCTTATCTTGCTGACTCAGCCTCTAGCTCTTTTGCCTCCTCTCGTGAAACTGGTAAATGTCAAAGCAGCGCATCGTTAGTGGATGTTCACGGTCAGGGACAAGTCGCTTCCTTGTCCTCTTCAGCAAAAACAACAACAGAGAAGAATGCAGCAGGCGACACAACGGGTTACTCCATGGAGCTCTTTACACATACCGTCCCTGGCTTAGAAAGTGAAGCAGTTAACAGTCCATGCCCATTACAAGTTGAATCTGACATGGAGTGCACTGATGCACAGCCACAGCCAGACTACTATGCTGGTCCTTTGACTCAGACCACAACATTGCCCTCGCAGGGTGCTGATCAAGAATCAGACCCTGATGAGACTATGTTGCCCCATCACGAACGCTATACCACCGACCGACACGGTGACACAGACGAAGTTGCACACGAGCTACAAGAAGAGGTAATAGATGACCCAGTTCTTGACCCCGATTGGCAGCCATTGGGGGAACAGGGTGCAGGCGGCAGCAGTTCTGAAGCGGAGGAGGAGGGGCCGCAGCAGGCATCAACATCGCAACAGGTTCCATCTGCCGGGCCCGTATCTTGCCCAAAACGCGTGGCAAAGCTAAAACCTGTTGGAGGACAGCGTGGCCATCCGGTTAAAGCTCAGTCTGCAATGCCTGAAAAGGTATCCGATGCTAGAAAGAGTGCAGTCTGGCATTTTTGTAAACAACATCCAATTGATCAGCGCAAAGTCATCTGTCAAAAATGTTCAACTACCTTAAGCAGAGGACAGAATCTGAAAAGTCTCAATACAAGTTGCATGCATAGACATTTAACCACCATGCATTTGCAAGCCTGGACTAACTACCAAACGTCCCTTAAGGTTGTAGCACCCTCGGCCAATGAAGCTAGTCAGCAACGCAACATCCCTTCCGGCAGTGTAGGGCCACCATTTTCCGCACCACCTGCAGTATCTGTGCAGGTTTCTTTGCCAGGCCAAAGCCGTCAGGGTCAGGGAATCACCAGTTTCGTAGTAGGAAACACTGCATCTAGGGCACCGGTGGCAACAATACCATCTCCCACCGTCTCTCAGTCTGCCATGTCCACCGGCACCCCCGCTAGTTCCACGATCTCCAGCTCTCCAGTCCAGCTCACCCTACATGAGACTATGGTTAGAAAAAGGAAGTACTTAGCCTCGCATCCGCGTACACAGGGTTTGAACGCACACATAGCTAGACTAATCTCGTTAGAGATGATGCCCTACCGGTTAGTTGAAAGCGAAGCTTTCAAAGCCCTGATGGACTACGCTGTACCACGCTACGAGCTACCCAGTCGACACTTTTTTCCAGAAAAGCCATCCCAGCCCTCCACCAGCATGTTAAAGAGCGCATCGTCCATGCACTCAGGCAATCTGTGAGCACAAAGGTGCACCTGACAACAGATGCATGGACCAGTAGGCATGGCCAGGGACGTTACGTGTCCATCACGGCACACTGGGTAAATGTGGTGGATGCAGGGTCCACAGGGGACAGCAAGTTTGGGACAGTTCTGCCTAGCCCACGGTCTAGGAAACAATTGGCTGTAGCCGTTCGCACCCCCTCCTCCTCCTCTTCGTCCTCCTGCAGAAGCGAGAGCTCGTCCACGGACCGCAGTCGCACAACCACTCCATCCGCAGCTGCCACTGTTGCACACCAGGTCTCCCATTATGGGGCAGCTACTGGCAAACGTCAGCAGGCTGTATTGGCTATGAAGTGTTTGGGCGACAACAGACACACCGCGGAAGTTCTGTCCGAGTTCTTGCAGAAAGAAACGCAGTCGTGGCTGGGCACTGTAGATCTTGAGGCAGGCAAGGTAGTGAGTGATAATGGAAGGAATTTCATGGCTGCCATCTCCCTTTCCCAACTGAAACACATTCCTTGCCTGGCTCACACCTTAAACCTGGTGGTGCAGTGCTTCCTGAAAAGTTATCCGGGGTTATCCGACCTGCTCCTCAAAGTGCGTGGACTTTGCTCACATATCCGCCGTTCGCCCGTACACTCCAGCCGTATGCAGACCTATCAGCGTTCTTTGAACCTTCCCCAGCATCGCCTAATCATAGACGTTGCAACAAGGTGGAACTCAACACTGCACATGCTTCAGAGACTGTGTGAACAGAGGCGGGCTGTTATGTTTTTGTGGGAGGATACACATACACGGGCAGGCAGTAGGATGGCAGACATGGAGTTGTCAGGTGTGCAGTGGTCGAAGATTCAAGACGTGTCAAGTCCTTCAGTGTTTTGAGGAATGCACACGGCTGGTTAGTGCAGACAACGCCATAATAAGCATGAGCATCCCCCTAATGCGTCTGCTGATGCAAAGTTTGACGCACATAAAGGATCAGGCGTCTGCAGCTGAGGAAGAGGAAAGCCTTGATGACAGTCAGCCATTGTCTGGCCAGGGCAGTGTACAGGACGAGGTAGCGGGCGAAGAGGAGGAGGAGGACGAGGAGGATGATGGGGATGATTATATTTTTAATGAGGAAGCTTTTCCGGGGCCACTGGAAATTGGTGGCGCGGCAAGGCCGGGTTCTGGTTTTTTGAGGGACACAAGTGACGTTGATTTGCCTGAAACTGCCCCTCAACCAAGCACAACCGCAGATTTGAGAACTGGAACTTTGGCCCACATGGCGGATTATGCCTTACGTATCCTCAAAAGGGACACACGCATAACTAAAATAGTAACATACATAGTAACATAGTTAGTAAGGCCGAAAAAAGACATTTGTCCATCCAGTTCAGCCTATATTCCATCATAATAAATACCCAGATCTACGTCCTTCTACAGAACCTAATAATTGTATGATACAATATTGTTCTGCTCCAGGAAGACATCCAGGCCTCTCTTGAACCCCTCGACTGAGTTCGCCATCACCACCTCCTCAGGCAAGCAATTCCAGATTCTCACTGCCCTAACAGTAAAGAATCCTCTTCTATGTTGGTGGAAAAACCTTCTCTTCTCCAGACGCAAAGAATGCCCCCTTGTGCCCGTCACCTTCCTTGGTATAAACAGATCCTCAGCGAGATATTTGTATTGTCCCCTTATATACTTATACATGGTTATTAGATCGCCCCTCAGTAGTCTTTTTTCTAGACTAAATAATCCTAATTTCGCTAATCTATCTGGGTATTGTAGTTCTCCCATCCCCTTTATTAATTTTGTTGCCCTCCTTTGTACTCTCTCTAGTTCCATTATATCCTTCCTGAGCACCGGTGCCCAAAACTGGACACAGTACTCCATGTGCGGTCTAACTAGGGATTTGTACAGAGGCAGTATAATGCTCTCATCATGTGTATCCAGACCTCTTTTAATGCACCCCATGATCCTGTTTGCCTTGGCAGCTGCTGCCTGGCACTGGCTGCTCCAGGTAAGTTTATCATTAACTAGGATCCCCAAGTCCTTCTCCCTGTCAGATTTACCCAGTGGTTTCCCGTTCAGTGTGTAATGGTGATATTGATTCCCTCTTCCCATGTGTATAACCTTACATTTATCATTGTTAAACCTCATCTGCCACCTTTCAGCCCAAGTTTCCAACTTATCCAGATCCATCTGTAGCAGAATACTATCTTCTCTTGTATTAACTGCTTTACATAGTTTTGTATCATCTGCAAATATTGATATTTTACTGTGTAAACCTTCTACCAGATCATTAATGAATATGTTGAAGAGAACAGGTCCCAATACTGACCCCTGCGGTACCCCACTGGTCACAGCGACCCAGTTAGAGACTATACCATTTATAACCACCCTCTGCTTTCTATCACTTAGCCAGTTACTAACCCATTTACACACATTTTCCCCCAGACCAAGCATTCTCATTTTGTGTACCAACCTCTTGTGCAGCACGGTATCAAACGCTTTGGAAAAATCGAGATATACCAGGTCCAATGACTCACCGTGGTCCAGCCTATAGCTTACCTCTTCATAAAAACTGATTAGATTGGTTTGACAGGAGCGATTTCTCATAAACCCATGCTGATATGGAGTTAAACAGTTATTCTCATTGAGATAATCCAGAATAACATCCCTTAGAAACCCTTCAAATATTTTACCAACAATAGAGGTTAGACTTACTGGCCTATAATTTCCAGGTTCACTTTTAGAGCCCTTTTTGAATATTGGCACCACATTTGCTATGCGCCAGTCCTGCGGAACAGACCCTGTCGCTATAGAGTCCCTAAAAATAAGAAATAATGGTTTATCTATTACATTACTTAGTTCTCTTAGTACTCGTGGGTGTATGCCATCCGGACCCGGAGATTTATCTATTTTAATCTTATTTAGCCGGTTTCGCACCTCTTCTTGGGTTAGATTGGTGACCCTTAATATAGGGTTTTCATTGTTTCTTGGGATTTCACCTAGCATTTCATTTTCCACCGTGAATACCGTGGAGAAGAAGGTGTTTAATATGTTAGCTTTTTCCTCGTCATCTACAACCATTCTTTCCTCACTATTTTTTAAGGGGCCTACATTTTCAGTTTTTATTCTTTTATTATTGATATAGTTGAAGAACAGTTTGGGATTAGTTTTACTCTCCTTAGCAATGTGCTTCTCTGTTTCCTTTTTGGCAGCTTTAATTAGTTTTTTAGATAAAGTATTTTTCTCCCTATAGTTTTTTAGAGCTTCAATGGTGCCATCCTGCTTTAGTAGTGCAAATGCTTTCTTTTTACTGTTAATTGCCTGTCTTACTTCTTTGTTTAGCCACATTTGGTTTTTCCTATTTCTAGTCCTTTTATTCCCACAAGGTATAAACCGCTTACACTGCCTATTTAGGATGTTCTTAAACATTTTCCATTTATTATCTGTATTCTTATTTCTGAGGATATTGTCCCAGTCTACCAGATTAAGGGCATCTCTAAGCTGGTCAAACTTTGCCTTCCTAAAGTTCAGTGTTTTTGTGACTCCCTGACAAGTCCCCTTAGTGAAAGACAGGTGAAACTGCACAATATTGTGGTCGCTATTTCCTAAATGCCCAACCACCTGCAGATTTGTTATTCTGTCAGGTCTATTAGATAGTATTAGGTCTAAAAGTGCTGCTCCTCTGGTTGGATTCTGCACCAATTGTGAAAGATAATTTTTCTTGGTTATTAGCAGAAACCTGTTGCCTTTATGGGTTTCACAGGTTTCTGTTTCCCAGTTAATATCCGGGTAGTTAAAGTCCCCCATAACCAGGACCTCATTATGGGTTGCAGCTTCATCTATCTGCTTTAGAAGTAGACTTTCCATGCTTTCTGTTATATTTGGGGGTTTGTAACAGACCCCAATGAGAATTTTGTTACCATTTTTCCCTCCATGAATTTCAACCCATATGGACTCGACAGCCTCATTCCCTTCGCTAATATCCTCCCTTAAAGTGGACTTTAGACAAGACTTTACATAGAGACAAACCCCTCCTCCTCTCCGATTTTTACGATCCTTTCTAAACAGACTGTAACCCTGTAAGTTAACTGCCCAGTCATAGCTTTCATCTAACCATGTCTCGGTTATTCCCACTATGTCAAAGTTACCTGTAGATATTTCTGCTTCTAGTTCTTCCATCTTGTTTGTCAGGCTTCTGGCGTTTGCGAGCATGCAGTTTAGAGGATTTTGTTTTGTTCCAATCTCCTCACTGTGGATTGTTTTAGAAATGTTCTTACCTCCTTTCTGAGTATGTTTTCCTGGGTCGTCTTTGTTCGAGTCTAATGTTTTTCTTCCCGTCCCCTCTTCTTCTAGTTTAACGCCCTCCTGATGAGTGTAGCGAGTCTTCTGGCGAATGTGTGTTTCCCAGGTTTGTTGAGGTGTAGTCCGTCTCTGGCGAGGAGTCCATCATACCAGTAATTCACACCGTGGTCCAGGAATCCAAATCCTTGTTGTCTGCACCATCGTCTTAGCCAGTTGTTTGCATCAAGGATCCTGTTCCATCTCCTGGTGCCATGCCCGTCTACTGGAAGGATAGAAGAAAAAACTACCTGTGCATCCAGTTCCTTTACTTTCTTCCCCAACTCTTCAAAGTCCTTGCAGATTGTCGGTAGGTCCTTCCTTGCCGTGTCATTGGTGCCAACATGTATCAGAAGAAATGGGTGGACGTCCTTGGAGCTGAAGAGCTTTGGTATCCTATCGGTCACATCCTTGATCATCGCACCTGGAAGGCAGCATACTTCTCTTGCAGTTATGTCCGGTCTGCAGATGGCTGCTTCGGTGCCTCTCAGTAGTGAGTCTCCCACCACCACCACTCTTCGTTGCTTCTTGGCTGTACTTTTTGCTGTCACTTGTTGCTGTGTGCCCTTTTCTTTTTTGCTTGCTGGTATTGCTTCATTCTTAGGTGTGCCATCTTCATCCTCTACAAAGATTTGATATCGGTTCTTCAGTTGTGTGGTTGGTGATTTCTCCATGGTCTTCTTGCTTCTTTTGGTCACATGCTTCCACTCATCTGCTTTTGGAGGTTCTCTGACACTTTTTTCACCTTCTGTGACCAGTAGAGATGCTTCTGTTCTGTCTAGAAAGTCTTCATTCTCTTTGATGAGTTTCAAAGTTGCTATTCTTTCTTCCAGACCCCGCACCTTTTCTTCTAAAAGGGCCACTAGTCTACACTTCTGACAGGTGAAATTGGATTCTTCTTCTGGTCGATCTGTGAACATGTAGCACATGCTGCAGCTCACCATGTAGGTTGTCACATCTGCCATGTTGCTCCTAGATCCTGCTGACTTGCTGTGTGTTTTCCTTCTTGTGTAATCTACTCAGCCAAGCTCTCTTGCAATAATGTCCTACAGGCAAAATTACGGCGCGCGGTTTGGTGATGCTTTCGAAGCAGCTGGTCCCGGCTGTACCCAACGATCTTCTAGCTTAGGGAGACTTCGCTTCTCCCAGAAGGCACCTGGAATATGCAAATTAGCCTCCTGAAGCTTGAATCCCTGGTTTGGTGATGCTTTCGAAGCAGCTGGTCCCGGCTGTACCCAACGATCTTCTAGCTTAGGGAGACTTCGCTTCTCCCAGAAGGCACCTGGAATATGCAAATTAGCCTCCTGAAGCTTGAATCCCTGGTTTGGTGATGCTTTCGAAGCAGCTGGTCCCGGCTGTACCCAACGATCTTCTAGCTTAGGGAGACTTCGCTTCTCCCAGAAGGCACCTGGAATATGCAAATTAGCCTCCTGAAGCTTGAATCCCTGGTTTGGTGATGCTTTCGAAGCAGCTGGTCCCGGCTGTACCCAACGATCTTCTAGCTTAGGGAGACTTCGCTTCTCCCAGAAGGCACCTGGAATATGCAAATTAGCCTCCTGAAGCTTGAATCCCTGGTTTGGTGATGCTTTCGAAGCAGCTGGTCCCGGCTGTACCCAACGATCTTCTAGCTTAGGGAGACTTCGCTTCTCCCAGAAGGCACCTGGAATATGCAAATTAGCCTCCTGAAGCTTGAATCCCTGGTTTGGTGATGCTTTCGAAGCAGCTGGTCCCGGCTGTACCCAACGATCTTCTAGCTTAGGGAGACTTCGCTTCTCCCAGAAGGCACCTGGAATATGCAAATTAGCCTCCTGAAGCTTGAATCCCTGGTTTGGTGATGCTTTCGAAGCAGCTGGTCCCGGCTGTACCCAACGATCTTCTAGCTTAGGGAGACTTCGCTTCTCCCAGAAGGCACCTGGAATATGCAAATTAGCCTCCTGAAGCTTGAATCCCTGGTTTGGTGATGCTTTCGAAGCAGCTGGTCCCGGCTGTACCCAACGATCTTCTAGCTTAGGGAGACTTCGCTTCTCCCAGAAGGCACCTGGAATATGCAAATTAGCCTCCTGAAGCTTGAATCCCTGGTTTGGTGATGCTTTCGAAGCAGCTGGTCCCGGCTGTACCCAACGATCTTCTAGCTTAGGGAGACTTCGCTTCTCCCAGAAGGCACCTGGAATATGCAAATTAGCCTCCTGAAGCTTGAATCCCTGGTTTGGTGATGCTTTCGAAGCAGCTGGTCCCGGCTGTACCCAACGATCTTCTAGCTTAGGGAGACTTCGCTTCTCCCAGAAGGCACCTGGAATATGCAAATTAGCCTCCTGAAGCTTGAATCCCTGGTTTGGTGATGCTTTCGAAGCAGCTGGTCCCGGCTGTACCCAACGATCTTCTAGCTTAGGGAGACTTCGCTTCTCCCAGAAGGCACCTGGAATATGCAAATTAGCCTCCTGAAGCTTGAATCCCTGGTTGATGAATGATGAATGATGACGATTACTGGTTGGCCTGCCTCCTTGATCCTCGCTATAAAGGCAAATTGCAAAATATAATGCCACATGAGAACTTGGAACTAATATTAGCAACCAAACAATCAACTCTTGTTGACCGTTTGCTTCTGGCATTCCCTGCACACAGCGCCCGTGATCGTTCTCACACGAGCTGCAGGGGCCAGCAGACCAGAGGAGTTAGAGGGGCAGAAATCAGAAGTGGCGTTGGCCAGAGGGGTTTTCTGACCAGGTTGTGGAGTGATTTTGCTATGACCGCAGACAGGACAGGTACTGCAGCATCAATTCAAAGTGACAGGAGACAACATTTGTCCAGTATGGTTACAAACTATTTTTCATCCCTTATCGATGTTCTCCCTCAACCGTCATTCCCATTTGATTACTGGGCATCAAAATTAGACACCTGGCCAGAATTGGCAGAATATGCATTGCAGGAGCTTGCTTGCCCGGCAGCTAGTGTCCTATCAGAAAGAGTATTCAGTGCTGCAGGTTCAATACTAACAGAAAAAAGGACTCGTCTGGCTACCCAAAATGTAGATGATCTAACCTTCATTAAAATGAACCACAACTGGATTTCGAAATCTTTTGCCCCACCTTGCCCGGCTGACACCTAGCTTTCCTATGAAAAGGTCTTGCCTGTGGACTATTCTGAATGCCTTTTCCAATCTCGTAATTTTCAGCACCTGATTGTCCAGCATACGACATGTTTACACCTCACTAAATGGCCAAACTCCCCACACGGGGCCGTGGTATCGACACTTGGCGACAGCACCCGTGAGAGTGCAGTTTGTCTGAAGAGGTGGGTGAGCCCGCTTTTGGTCGACGGCACTGCCACTGGGTCCCTCCTAGTACAATAAAGTGTCTCTGGCGGTGGTGGTGCGCACCCAACGTCAGACACACCGTTGTAATATGAGGGGCCCTGGGCCTGTACCGCCGGCCACAAGACAGTTTCCCCCCACCCCAGCTCAAACAGTGCTCTACCACTTGCAAAATTATCTCACAGCTCCACCAATGTTTAGTCTATGCGCTGACATCCTTCAATGCCTGCCACTGACAATACCATTGTATTGACATTTTTGTTATGTTAGGCCTTCGATGCCTGTCTGTGGTCACTCCTTCCACTAGGCCTCCACTGACCACACCACTGCTGCCCGTGTACCCCTGTAACCAATTTAAAATTGCCTACAGCCATGTGTTATTATTTTAGGCCTTCGATGCCTGTCTGCGGTGACTCCTTCCACTAGGCCTCCACTGACCACACCACTGCTGCCCGTGTACCCCTGGAACCAATTTAAAATTGCCTACAGCCATGTGTTATTATTTTAGGCCTTCGATGCCTGTCTGTGGTCACTCCTTCCACTAGGCCTCCACTGACCACACCACTGCTGCCCGTGTACCCCTGGAACCAATTTAAAATTGCCTACAGCCAGCCCAATTTTTTTATTTTAGGCCTTCGATGCCTGTCTGCGGTCCATTCTTTCAACTACTACTACACTGACCAGGGCACTGCTGCCCGTGTACCCCTGGAACCAATTTAAAATTGCCTACAGCCATGTGTTATTATTTTAGGCCTTCGATGCCTGTCTGCGGTCACTCCTTCCACTAGGCCTCCACTGACCACACCACTGCTGCCCGTGTACCCCTGGAACCAATTTAAAATTGCCTACAGCCAGCCCAATTTTTTTATTTTAGGCCTTCGATGCCTGTCTGCGGTCCATTCTTTCAACTACTACTACACTGACCAGGGCACTGCTGCCCGTGTACCCCTGGAACCAATTTAAAATTGCCTACAGCCATGTGTTATTATTTTAGGCCTTCGATGCCTGTCTGCGGTCACTCCTTCCACTAGGCCTCCACTGACCACACCACTGCTGCCCGTGTACCCCTGGAACCAATTTAAAATTGCCTACAGCCAGCCCAATTTTTTTATTTTAGGCCTTCGATGCCTGTCTGCGGTCCATTCTTTCAACTACTACTACACTGACCAGGGCACTGCTGCCCGTGTACCCCTGGAACCAATTTAAAATTGCCTACAGCCATGTGTTATTATTTTAGGCCTTCGATGCCTGTCTGCGGTCACTCCTTCCACTAGGCCTCCACTGACCACACCACTGCTGCCCGTGTACCCCTGGAACCAATTTAAAATTGCCTACAGCCAGCCCAATTTTTTTATTTTAGGCCTTCGATGCCTGTCTGCGGTCCATTCTTTCAACTACTACTACACTGACCAGGGCACTGCTGCCCGTGTACCCCTGGAACCAATTTAAAATTGCCTACAGCCATGTGTTATTATTTTAGGCCTTCGATGCCTGTCTGCGGTCACTCCTTCCACTAGGCCTCCACTGACCACACCACTGCTGCCCGTGTACCCCTGGAACCAATTTAAAATTGCCTACAGCCAGCCCAATTTTTTTATTTTAGGCCTTTGATGCCTGTCTGCGGTCCATTCTTTCAACTACTACTACACTGACCAGGGCACTGCTGCCCGTGTACCCCTGGAACCAATTTAAAATTGCCTACAGCCATGTGTTATTATTTTAGGCCTTCGATGCCTGTCTGCGGTCACTCCTTCCACTAGGCCTCCACTGACCACACCACTGCTGCCCGTGTACCCCTGGAACCAATTTAAAATTGCCTACAGCCAGCCCAATTTTTTTTATTTTAGGCCTTCGATGCCTGTCTGCGGTCCATTCTTTCAACTACTACTACACTGACCAGGGCACTGCTGCCCGTGTACCCCTGGAACCAATTTAAAATTGCCTACAGCCATGTGTTATTATTTTAGGCCTTCGATGCCTGTCTGCGGTCACTCCTTCCACTAGGCCTCCACTGACCACACCACTGCTGCCCGTGTACCCCTGGAACCAATTTAAAATTGCCTACAGCCAGCCCAATTTTTTTATTTTAGGCCTTCGATGCCTGTCTGCGGTCCATTCTTTCAACTACTACTACACTGACCAGGGCACTGCTGCCCGTGTACCCCTGGAACCAATTTAAAATTGCCTACAGCCATGTGTTATTATTTTAGGCCTTCGATGCCTGTCTGTGGTCACTCCTTCCACTAGGCCTCCACTGACCACACCACTGCTGCCCGTGTACCCCTGGAACCAACATCAGAAAATATAAAAATAAGTATTTTGCTTATAAAAAAGAAAATACTGGTGAGATATCAAATGCAGACATTTTAACATTAAAAACAAACACACAACTAAAATCTGGTACAGTACTAAAAATGGCCACCAGCTACAATTACTTTCTCCTGCAAGTAGTTAACTGAAAGGTTTTTTAAATTGAAAACACAGATATGGCATCCACCGAGTGTTGTCCTGTCGCGTCTTCTTTATATTATTGCCGAGAAGATGCAAAACAATGAAAATAATAAAATCATTATTTACCAAAAAAATAGAGTAATTCAAAACCACATTGCAAATAAACATTCATTCCAAATAAAGAAGCAGGGCGCGTCCGAGGGTGAGTATATACCTAATAAGAATATAATCACCCTCGGACGCGCAATGCTTATTTCCAACAGCCTTCCTTCCTAAGAATCAGCCCTTCCGTGGTGTAGAGAGACGTTGTGTTACACTCCAAGGTGTTCCCCAGGTTGCCTTTCCTGAGCTTCGATCTTCTGGCTCTCGTTTAGTAGTTGTTGGAAACTACGCTGCATTAGGCCTTCAAATTGGGTATGGGGTGTAGAGAGATGGTGTGTTCCACTCCAAGGTGTTCCCCAGGTTGCCTTTCCTGAGCTTCGATCTTCCGGCTCTCGTTTAGTAGTTCTTGGAAACTACACTGCATTAGGCCTTCAAATTGGGTATGGGGTGTAGAGAGAGGGTGTGTTACACTCCAAGGTGTTCCCCAGGTTGCCTTTCCTGAGCTTCGATCTTCCGGCTCTCGTTTAGTAGTTCTTGGAAACTACACTGCATTAGGCCTACAAATTGGGTATGGGGTGGAGAGAGATGGTGTGTTCCACTCCAAGGTGTTCCCCAGGTTGCCTTTCCTGAGCTTCGATCTTCCGGCTCTCGTTTAGTAGTTCTTGGAAACTACACTGCATTAGGCCTTCAAATTGGGTATGGGGTGTAGAGAGAGGGTGTGTTACACTCCAAGGTGTTCCCCAGGTTGCCTTTCCTGAGCTTCGATCTTCCGGCTCTCGTTTAGTAGTTTTTGGAAACTACACTGCATTAGGCCTACAAATTGGGTATGGGGTGGAGAGAGATGGTGTGTTACACTCCAAGGTGTTCCCCAGGTTTCCTTGCCATTGCTTCGGTCTTCCGACTCTCGTTTAGTAGTTGTAGAAAAGTACACTGCATTAGGCCTACAAAATGGGTATGGGGTGGAGAGAGATGGTGTGTTACACTCCAAGGTGTTCCCCAGGTTGCCTTTCCTGAGCTTCTATCTTCAGGCTCTCATTAAATTGTGGTTAAATGGAACAACTGCATTTGGCGTACTAGTTGGTTTGGGGCCTACTATCGGTGTCTGCCACTCCTTGCTGTTCTCCTGGTTTCCTGTCCTGAAATTCCATTTTCAGGCTCTCGTTAAGTAGTTGTTAATGTTAGACTGCATTTGGCCTACTAGTTGGGTTGGGGCCTACTATCGGTGTCTGCCACTCCTTGCTGTTCTCCTCCACTGAACAAAGCTGTGCCGCCTGTTTACTACGGTTGCCAATTTTGAACTGCATTTCGACTACTTACTGATTTGGCCCTACTCTCTGTGTCAGCCTCTCATTCCAGTTGTCCTCCACTGCAATGCCCCCTGATTAGTCCTGTGTTACCAATTTTGAACTGCATTTAGCCCACTTTATTCTTTGGGCCTATATCTGTGTTTCCACTTCATCGTGCCCATTGCCCAGCCAGTGATAGATGAGTCTGCTGGTACATTGACCCATAACGCAACATTCCCCGTGCATGCTACACAACAACATTGTGACCCTGCTGAAAGTCAGGTTGCTCTTCCCGCTTACCATACCACCTTACACGGGGACAAAGAGGAAGGTGCAGATGAAAGTGCAGGTTCCTTCATCAGGTGGGGGGAGGAATACTAGTTGGCGACGTCACTGGCACAGGGCCTCTCATAGTACGCAAAAGTGTTGCTGCCGGTGGGAGGCGCCCCCGCCGTGCAAACACACCGCTGTACTTTGAGGGGCCCTGTGCCAGTGCCAATGCCAACAAGTGGGCCCCCCCTGCTTGCTCAGGATCACAGCACTTGCAAAGTTGAAATACTTACCTCTCCCTGCTCCACTGCCGTGACGTGGTCCAGATTTCCTGGGCCCACTAATTACTTGAACCAGCCCTACCCCACACAACTTTAGCCAAATGACCCCCAATTTCAAATGCCTTCCAATTATTATAAGGTAAATTACGCTTGACAAGCTTCATTAAGAAGAATGGATGGTTTTGACATTAAAATGGGCACGCTAGGTGTTTTCCTGGCCCCCACTCACTGCCGACTATGCTGCCCCATTGACTTGCATTGGGTTTCGTGTTTCGGTCGATCCCGACTTTACGTCATAATCGGCCGATTTCACTCGACCCGACTTTTGAGATAGTCGGGTTTCGCGAAACCCGGCTCGACTCTAAAAAGGTCAAGGTCGCTCAACTCTAGTCACCACTGCTGCTCCAATTGTAACACCAACCCCTAAAGCCATTGCCCAAACGACAGTGTGTACCATAACCACAACTAAAACAGCAGTGGCTACAGCACCAGTGATCACGCGTACCCAGGCCACACAAACACTTATTGCAGGACATGACTTGACTGTACACGAATACAAGACACATGATGTCTACCTGTCACCAGGCGTAACCTTGACTTATGATCCTCTCAGGCCAGGAAGTAATCAATGCCAAGTGTTGCCTTGAAAGCAGCTAAAGTAACTAAAATTGAATATGACTGTGAATAAGTTGACTGTTTAAAAGTTCGTTTTACCTGACCAAGGTTTTTGCACGAAAGAGTTTACCTGTTTAAAGGACATTCGGATCATGAACAGTGAATGATTCACAAACTTTATTGTATATAGCTGGCAACTATTTAGGTGCTTCCCACTGGTTTTACAAAGAAGCTTTAAAGAAACTGTTTCTAACATTGCTGTGAAAGTTGCATTGTTTTACAGAGACCAGAAGAAAAACCCATTTGGCGCTTGAGGATTCCGGGTCTGGATACACGCCTTGTAGCCCACCCAAGCCCTATGTCGAGGGTTCATAACGGGTCCCTCGCATCATTGCTGCTGTTATAAAGTTATTAATTTAGTTGAGTATTAATTGCACAATTGAGTGCACTACCTCCGTATAGAAAAATGTGAAAAAATGTTTGCACCCTTAACCCCTTCACCCCGGGAGCTTTTTCCGTTTTTTCATTTTCGTTTTTCGCTCCCCTCCTTCCCAGAGCCATAACTTTTTTATTTTTCCGTCAATATGGCCATGTGAGGGCTTATTTTTTCTGGGACGAGATGTACTTTTGAAAGATACCATTGGTTTTACCATGCCATGTAACAGAAAACGGGAAAAAAATTCCAAGTGTGATGAAATTGCAAAAAAAGTGCAATCTCACACTTGTTTTTTGTTTGGCTTATTTGCTAGGTTCACCAAATGCTAAAACTAACCTGCCATTATGATTTTCCAGGTCATTACGAGTTCATAGACACCTAACATGTCTAGGTTATTTTTTATCTAAGCGGTGGAAAAAAAATCCAAAGTTTGCTAAAAAAAAAAAATTGCGCAATTTTCCGATACGCGTAGCGTCTCCAATTTTCGTGATCTGGGGTCAGGTGGGGCTTATTTTTTGCGTGCCGAGATAACATTTTTAATGATACCATTTTGGTGTAGATACGTTCTTTTGATCGCCCGTTATTGCATTTTAATGCAATGTCGCGGCGACCAAAAAAACATAATTTTGGCGTTTTGATTTTTTTTCTCGCTACACCATTTAGCGGTCAGGTTAATCCTTTGTTTTTATTGATAGATCGGGCGATTCTGAAGCGATACCAAATATGTGTATGTTTGATTTTTTTTTAATTGTTTTATTTTTAAACACTTTTTTTTTTAATTTTGGCATGCTTCAATAGCCTCCATAGGAGGCTAGAAGCATGCACTACACGATCGACTCTGCTACATAGAGGTGAAGTACAGATCACCTCTATGTAGCAGAAATGCAGGTGTACTTTGAACGTCGACCACAGGGTGGCGCTCAAAGCAATCGGCCATCAACAACCATAGAGGTCTCAAGGAGACCTCTGGTTGTTATGGCAATGCACTGCTGACCCCCGATCATGTGACGGGGGTCAGCGGTGCGAGCACTTCCGGCTGCGCGGCCAGGAGCGCAAGTTAAATGCCGCTGTCAGCGCTTGACGGCGGCATTTAACTAGTTAATGGGCGCGGGCGGATCGCGATTCCACTCGCGCTCATTGCGCGCACATATCAACTGTACCGCTGGAGCCCACCTCAAAGCAGGGGTTAAAGGGAATGTGGACTTTTTGCTAAACCGCAGATCATTTTTACATCTGCGGTTTTTCCCGATGTTCCCGACTCAATGCAAGTCAATGGGTGCAGAAACGCTGCAGATCCACACAAAGAATTGAGATACTGCAGAAAATACAATGCTACATTTCTGTGCATTTTTTTCTGCAGCATGTGCACAGCGAATTTGGTTTTCCATAGGTTTACTTGGTACTGTAAACCGCATGGGAACTGCTGCAGATCCGCAGCATCAAAAACGCTGCGGATCCACGGCAAAATCCTCAACGTGTGAACATGGCCTTAGAAGCTCGTTTCTGATCCTATCTCGGCACCAACTCTCCCTACACTCGCTGAATCCAGAGATGAATGTGTCGAGCAGGGCAGCGCCAGGTCTCTTATACTCGGGATGATGCTGTGAGGCCAAGCCAATCACGGCACGACCACAACAAAAATGGCTGCAGCGCTTCATGGCCTGGCAGACAATCCCTGCAGCGTGATTGGGTCTCTAAAGTCCACCAAAAATGCTGAGTGGAGACACCGGTTCCTGCCGAGTAATCCCGGAAATGCTCGGTGCTCGCCGAGTACACTGAGTGCAATGATACGTGGGCGAGTAACGAGTAGTGGCGAGCGTGTTCGCTCATCACTAGTCATTATTCTCCATCTTTAAGACGTTCACTGGTCCTGAGCACCAGACTTTGATCCTGCGATGGAGTCTAGTCCTGCAGAACAATCCTGGTTTTCAGGAGAGATGGAGACTTTTTCCTGCTCCACTGCCGAAAGAAAGTGTATTCTAAAAACTGACATTAGGTATGGGAGGTGATTTTAATTCCATCTTCATCTTGAAAAGGACTAACTAGTAGTGTTGAGCCCCCTCCCTAGTGTTTGAATTTGGTTCGGTTCGTCAAACTGGGACGTATTCGACGAATATTCATCGAACATTCGATGAACACCATCGAACCCCATTGAAACCAATGGCAGGCAAACACAAACACATATAAACACATAGAAAACACATAGAAACAGCTTAAAAAGTGTCCAAAAGCTGACAAACTGCTCAGAAGACACAACAAACACATGGAAAAGTCACAACTACATATAGTCATGCGAAAAGAAAAGAGGTGGAGGAGTAACAGGAGGAGGAGACACAGTTATAGGCATGTCATGCCCTTCTAAAATCAAGAAAGGCTGGAGTAAAAATCTAAAATCACTCTACCAACACCCAGACGTTGTGACAAAAAAAATTAAAAAATAAATATCTTTAGGTAGAATGGCTGCGGGTCCATTCAGAACACTTTCCTTATAAGACGTAGACGGACTACACCTCAACAAACCTGGGAAACACACATTCGCCAGAAGACTCGCTACACTCATCAGGAGGGCGTTAAACTAGAAGAAGAGGGGACGGGAAGAAAAACATTAGACTCGAACAAAGAAGACCCAGGAAAACATACTCAGAAGGGAGGTAAGAACATTTCTAAAACAATCCACAGCGAGGAGATTGGAACAAAACAAAATCCTCTAAACTGCATGCTCACAAACGCCAGAAGCCTGACAAACAAGATGGAAGAACTAGAAGCAGAAATATCTACAGGTAACTTTGACATAGTGGGAATAACCGAGACATGGTTAGATGAAAGCTATGACTGGGCAGTTAACTTACAGGGTTACAGTCTGTTTAGAAAGGATCATAAAAATCGGAGAGGAGGAGGGGTTTGTTTCTATGTAAAGTCTTGTCTAAAGTCCACTTTAAGGGAGGATATTAGCGAAGGAAATGAGGATGTCGAGTCCATATGGGTCGAAGTTCATGGAGGGAAAAATGGTAACAAAATTCTCATTGGGGTCTGTTACAAACCCCCAAATATAACAGAAACCATGGAAAGTCTACTTCTAAAGCAGATAGATGAAGCTGCAACCCATAATGAGGTCCTGGTTATGGGGGACTTTAACTACCCGGATATTAACTGGGAAACAGAAACCTGTGAAACCCATAAAGGCAACAGGTTTCTGCTAATAACCAAGAAAAATTATCTTTCACAATTGGTGCAGAATCCAACCAGAGGAGCAGCACTTTTAGACCTAATACTATCTAATAGACCTGACAGAATAACAAATCTGCAGGTGGTCGGGCATCTAGGAAATAGCGACCACAATATTGTACAGTTTCACCTGTCTTTCACTAGGGGGACTTGTCAGGGAGTCACAAAAACACTGAACTTTAGGAAGGCAAAGTTTGACCAGCTTAGAGATGCCCTTAATCTGGTAGACTGGGACAATATCCTCAGAAATAAGAATACAGATAATAAATGGGAAATGTTTAAGAACATCCTAAATAGGCACTGTAAGCGGTTTATACCTTGTGGGAATAAAAGGACTAGAAATAGGAAAAACCCAATGTGGCTAAACAAAGAAGTAAGACAGGCAATTAACAGTAAAAAGAAAGCATTTGCACTACTAAAGCAGGATGGCACCATTGAAGCTCTAAAAAACTATAGGGAGAAAAATACTTTATCTAAAAAACCAATTAAAGCTGCCAAAAAGGAAACAGAGAAGCACATTGCTAAGGAGAGTAAAACTAATCCCAAACTGTTCTCCAACTATATCAATAGTAAAAGAATAAAAACTGAAAATGTAGGCCCCTTAAAAAATAGTGAGGAAAGAATGGTTGTAGACGACGAGGAAAAAGCTAACATATTAAACACCTTCTTCTCCACGGTATTCACGGTGGAAAATGAAATGCTAGGTGAAATCCCAAGAAACAATGAAAACCCTATATTAAGGGTCACCAATCTAACCCAAGAAGAGGTGCGAAACCGGCTAAATAAGATTAAAATAGATAAATCTCCGGGTCCGGATGGCATACACCCACGAGTACTAAGAGAACTAAGTAATGTAATAGATAAACCATTATTTCTTATTTTTAGGGACTCTATAGCGACAGGGTCTGTTCCGCAGGACTGGCGCATAGCAAATGTGGTGCCAATATTCAAAAAGGGCTCTAAAAGTGAACCTGGAAATTATAGGCCAGTAAGTCTAACCTCTATTGTTGGTAAAATATTTGAAGGGTTTCTGAGGGATGTTATTCTGGATTATCTCAATGAGAATAACTGTTTAACTCCATATCAGCATGGGTTTATGAGAAATCGCTCCTGTCAAACCAATCTAATCAGTTTTTATGAAGAGGTAAGCTATAGGCTGGACCACGGTGAGTCATTGGACGTGGTATATCTCGATTTTTCCAAAGCGTTTGATACCGTGCCGCACAAGAGGTTGGTACACAAAATGAGAATGCTTGGTCTGGGGGAAAATGTGTGTAAATGGGTTAGTAACTGGCTTAGTGATAGAAAGCAGAGGGTGGTTATAAATGGTATAGTCTCTAACTGGGTCGCTGTGACCAGTGGGGTACCGCAGGGGTCAGTATTGGGACCTGTTCTCTTCAACATATTCATTAATGATCTGGTAGAAGGTTTACACAGTAAAATATCGATATTTGCAGATGATACAAAACTATGTAAAGCAGTTAATACAAGAGAAGATAGTATTCTGCTACAGATGGATCTGGATAAGTTGGAAACTTGGGCTGAAAGGTGGCAGATGAGGTTTAACAATGATAAATGTAAGGTTATACACATGGGAAGAAGGAATCAATATCACCATTACACACTGAACGGGAAACCACTGGGTAAATCTGACAGGGAGAAGGACTTGGGGATCCTAGTTAATGATAAACTTACCTGGAGCAGCCAGTGCCAGGCAGCAGCTGCCAAGGCAAACAGGATCATGGGGTGCATTAAAAGAGGTCTGGATACACATGATGAGAGCATTATACTGCCTCTGTACAAATCCCTAGTTAGACCGCACATGGAGTACTGTGTCCAGTTTTGGGCACCGGTGCTCAGGAAGGATATAATGGAACTAGAGAGAGTACAAAGGAGGGCAACAAAATTAATAAAGGGGATGGGAGAACTACAATACCCAGATAGATTAGCGAAATTAGGATTATTTAGTCTAGAAAAAAGACGACTGAGGGGTGATCTAATAACCATGTATAAGTATATAAGGGGACAATACAAATATCTCGCTGAGGATCTGTTTATACCAAGGAAGGTGACGGGCACAAGGGGGCATTCTTTGCGTCTGGAGGAGAGAAGGTTTTTCCACCAACATAGAAGAGGATTCTTTACTGTTAGGGCGGTGAGAATCTGGAATTGCTTGCCTGAGGAGGTGGTGATGGCGAACTCAGTCGAGGGGTTCAAGAGAGGCCTGGATGTCTTCCTGGAGCAGAACAATATTGTATCATACAATTATTAGGTTCTGTAGAAGGACGTAGATCTGGGGTTTTATTATGATGGAATATAGGCTGAACTGGATGGACAAATGTCTTTTTTCGGCCTTACTAACTATGTTACTATGTTACTATGTAATTGACAGAGCCCGACATATTAGATATCCATACAATATTATAACTTGCGTAAAGCAAGAGGAGTCAGTCCCAAAGACGACATAAATCCTACATAGAAAGAAAGGGACACCTGACCCATATACAATCTGAGATATAGTAACAAAAAATAGCGAAAGACATAATACAGAAAAACTCAATTTATTAAATACTAAACAACACTCAGAAATACTAAATAAACATATAAGAACAATTGGACGAGTATATCAATAGGAAAGAGCAAAAAAAGAACGGGTCCACGGAGATATAAAGCGAACCATCCCAAAGAGACAGGTCTGGGACAGTACCTAGCCACTCAAATGCATAGGCTCAGAAAGCCTGTCACATTGAACCGAAGAAAGGCAAGGGTCATACTAATAAAACAGGCCGAAGAAATCCACTCCGGATACCTGCTGACAACAGGCCAAAAGCTGCATATTGCGTATAATCAATTGACTATAGATAAAAAGTGCCAGTGCAAAAAGTGCAAAGAGTGCAAACAAAAAGCAGCCATCGGTTACTGATTATATCTTACCCATGTGGGGGGATGATCGCTATCCGCCGTGAATCCGCACTGCCCCGACGCGCGTTTCGCTTTGCGGGCTTCTTCGGGGGGCCGTGTGGATGCACCAGACATGTCGCTGCCTTATATGCGTGCCCTGGGAGTCATCCCGTCTGAGCGCATGTGGGGCGGGACCCAGGCCGCCATGCGACGCGTCCGTACATCCGGTCTGCGGTGCGGGTCAAAGGAAAACTTCCTGTGACGTCACTGACCCGGACTGCAGCCATAGGGATGACTTGGAGACGCAGGCAGAGCAAGGATCACACGACGCATGCGCATTTGGGAGCACCCCGCGGCACAGTACGCACGGCAAGTAGATAATTACAAGGCAGAAGATGAACATCAAGTCATGGTGCAACAAGCTCAAATATAGAATGTATAGATATTAAAGTCCAAAAAGAGAGATTAAAAATATATACATAGACACAAAACACTACAGAGACCTGATTAACATCCATAAACGCTAGGAATCCACATATTCTGGAGGTGCCAAAAATCAATGGTTGGAATAAAGCTTGCTTGTCAACAGTTCTTTGTTGTGAGAGAAGGGTTTACGATTATTCACACATCCTCCATATATGATTATGGCTTCATTTTTCCAGAATCGACTCCAGAGTGGATCCGAGTGTATCTATACGGCATTTGCCAGCCGGTTTAATACAGGTAATGACAAGGACAACCAGATATACAGGACACTGCAAGTGAAAAAAATAGTAAAAGAATAAAACACAAGGACTGAAAAACATACTATATTAAAACCAAAAAAGGAAGACAGAGCGCAGGGAGGGTATTAAAGAAATGGGGCAAAAGACAGCTTTTCATTCAGACCATGGGGGAACATGGTGCCCAAAGAGACTATCCATCGACACTCAAGCTGCGCCAGGACCCGTTTAAGATCACCACCACGGGTACCACAATGTACCCTATCTATGCCACGTATTCTAAGACCGGTGGGATCACAGTTGTGGCGCAGCCTGAAGTGTCCAGGGATAGTCTTAAGGTTGGATGGATCAGTGCAATTTTTTGCAGCCTGGATGTCCCTCACATGTTCCCTTGTCCGTATCCGTAACTCACGTGAGGTGAGTCCCACGTAAATAAGCTTGCAAGGACAAACAGCGTAGTAAACCACATATGTGGTGCTACAAGATATGTAATTCACAATCCGGTAGTCCCTACCTCCATCTGCTGAAGTAAACGATGTAGCCCGATCGATGTTACGGCAGGCCAAGCAAGATCCACAAGGGTAACAACCCCATCTCTGTTTCAATGTACCAAAGGGGTTCAGGGGGGTGGCTACATAATGGCTTCTCACAAGTATGTCTTTAAGATTTCTCCCTCGTCTAGCCGTCAGCAGCGGTCGTTCCGGAATAATACGTTTTAAGCTGGGATCTGTTCTAAGTACTGCCCAGTGCTTCTGCAGCACTTGTCTCATGTTATCCCATTGGTTATTATATGTTGATATAAATCTTAGGGGTGGATCCCTCTTGGACCTACATGGAACTCTACACAGTAGCCCATCTCGTGATTCCCTTTTTGCACGAGAGTATCCGTTTTTAATACTCCTATTGCTGTATCCCCGGTCCCGGAATCTCCTGGACAGGTCCCGAGCCTGGTCCTCAAACAAAACATCCGAGGAGCAGATTCTTTTCATCCTTAAAAATTGCCCAATTGGGACTGCTTTTATGGTTGAGGACAGGTGTGCAGAGGTGGCGTGTAAGAGTGAGTTTACCGAAGTGGCCTTCCGGAAAACATCACTCTGAATATTGCCCACACTATCCACCAAAATTTTAATATCTAGAAAGTCAATTTCTTTAGCGTCAATTTTGTATGTTAATTTGATGTTGTAAGGATTTGAATTCAGCTCCTGGATGAGATCTCGAAAACCAGGCTCGGTACCCTGCCACACAACAAAAATATCGTCTATATAACGATACCAGCACTGCGCATGGGAGGCGGCCCATACGCCCTCCCCAAAAATCTCCCTCTCCCAGAAACCGAGAAAGAGATTAGCGTACGAGGGCGCACAGGCCGCGCCCATCGCAGTGCCACGCTGTTGAAGGAAAAAACGATCTTTAAAGGTGAAATAGTTGTGCGTCAGTATGAAATCCAGGAGCTCCAGGACCAGGGAACACAGATCACCATCCAAATTGCTACTGTGCAAAAAGAAAGATACAGCCCTCAGACCATCAACATGGCCTATACTTGTGTACAGCGATTCCACATCGATCGCTGCCATCAGCATATCTGATTCGAGGGAGAGACCATTTATTTTCCCCAGGACGTCCGTTGTGTCCCTGACATAGGAGGGCAAAGTCTCCACAAGTGGGTGAAGGTAGTATTCAATGAACTTACAAGTCGCATCACACAGCCCTCCAATGCCAGAGACAATGGGACGCCCCGGGGGAACCAAAGGGTCCTTGTGGATCTTGGGCAACAGGTAGAAGGTAGGGACCACCGGATTCCTTGTGCTTAAACCATCACGGATTTTCTTTGGGATAATACCCTGTGTAAAGGCCCTATCCAAGATTTCCTCCAAAATTGCTGTGTATTTCACGGTAGGGTTTTGAGGGAGTACACTATACGCTTCCTTGTCCTTCAGTTGTCGGAACGATTCCCTCTCATACATCTCTGTCGGCCATAGCACCACATTCCCCCCCTTGTCTGCCGATTTAATCACAATGTCCCTCATAGCTTTTAATTCCTTGAGAGCCTTACGTTGCACCCAAGTGAGATTATCTCTTTTCTTTTTTTCGGAGATAGTTCTAAAATCTTCCAGAACAAGTTTGTTAAAAATTTCCACTTGTGGGTACAGCGACAAGGGGGGGAAAGCGGTGGACTTGGGAACGACAGAGGTGGGGAATGTACCTGAAGTGGTGGGAATACTTTCCCGCTCCAGCTCCTCCAAAATGGACAAGACTTCTTGGTCTCTTGTTGCGTTAGGATCATCAAGTTCCATGGGTCTACTATGTAACCTACGCAGAACCACCTTACGTAGGAATAGTTGCACATCCTTCATTGCTGTAAAATAATTGAAACTGTTAGTTGGCACAAAAGTCAGACCCAAGCTAAGCACTTCTTTTTGTGGTTCTGACAGAACATGCTTGGAGAGATTAATTACCTCGTACGCTAATCTCTTTCTCGGTTTCTGGGAGAGGGAGATTTTTGGGGAGGGCGTATGGGCCGCCTCCCATGCGCAGTGCTGGTATCGTTATATAGACGATATTTTTGTTGTGTGGCAGGGTACCGAGCCTGGTTTTCGAGATCTCATCCAGGAGCTGAATTCAAATCCTTACAACATCAAATTAACATACAAAATTGACGCTAAAGAAATTGACTTTCTAGATATTAAAATTTTGGTGGATAGTGTGGGCAATATTCAGAGTGATGTTTTCCGGAAGGCCACTTCGGTAAACTCACTCTTACACGCCACCTCTGCACACCTGTCCTCAACCATAAAAGCAGTCCCAATTGGGCAATTTTTAAGGATGAAAAGAATCTGCTCCTCGGATGTTTTGTTTGAGGACCAGGCTCGGGACCTGTCCAGGAGATTCCGGGACCGGGGATACAGCAATAGGAGTATTAAGAACGGATACTCTCGTGCAAAAAGGGAATCACGAGATGGGCTACTGTGTAGAGTTCCATGTAGGTCCAAGAGGGATCCACCCCTAAGATTTATATCAACATATAATAACCAATGGGATAACATGAGACAAGTGCTGCAGAAGCACTGGGCAGTACTTAGAACAGATCCCAGCTTAAAACGTATTATTCCGGAACGACCGCTGCTGACGGCTAGACGAGGGAGAAATCTTAAAGACATACTTGTGAGAAGCCATTATGTAGCCACCCCCCTGAACCCCTTTGGTACATCGAAACAGAGATGGGGTTGTTACCCTTGTGGATCTTGCTTGGCCTGCCGTAACATCGATCGGGCTACATCGTTTACTTCAGCAGATGGAGGTAGGGACTACCGGATTGTGAATTACATATCTTGTAGCACCACATATGTGGTTTACTACGCTGTTTGTCCTTGCAAGCTTATTTACGTGGGACTCACCTCACGTGAGTTACGGATACGGACAAGGGAACATGTGAGGGACATCCAGGCTGCAAAAAATTGCACTGATCCATCCAACCTTAAGACTATCCCTGGACACTTCAGGCTGCGCCACAACTGTGATCCCACCGGTCTTAGAATACGTGGCATAGATAGGGTACATTGTGGTACCCGTGGTGGTGATCTTAAACGGGTCCTGGCGCAGCTTGAGTGTCGATGGATAGTCTCTTTGGGCACCATGTTCCCCCATGGTCTGAATGAAAAGCTGTCTTTTGCCCCATTTCTTTAATACCCTCCCTGCGCTCTGTCTTCCTTTTTTGGTTTTAATATAGTATGTTTTTCAGTCCTTGTGTTTTATTCTTTTACTATTTTTTTCACTTGCAGTGTCCTGTATATCTGGTTGTCCTTGTCATTACCTGTATTAAACCGGCTGGCAAATGCCGTATAGATACACTCGGATCCACTCTGGAGTCGATTCTGGAAAAATGAAGCCATAATCATATATGGAGGATGTGTGAATAATCGTAAACCCTTCTCTCACAACAAAGAACTGTTGACAAGCAAGCTTTATTCCAACCATTGATTTTTGGCACCTCCAGAATATGTGGATTCCTAGCGTTTATGGATGTTAATCAGGTCTCTGTAGTGTTTTGTGTCTATGTATATATTTTTAATCTCTCTTTTTGGACTTTAATATGTATACATACTGTATTTGAGCTTGTTGCACCATGACTTGATGTTCATCTTCTGCCTTGTAATTATCTACTTGCCGTGCGTACTGTGCCGCGGGGTGCTCCCAGATGCGCATGCGCCGTGTGATCCTTGCTCTGCCTGCGTCTCCAAGTCATCCCTATGGCTGCGGTCCGGGTCAGTGACGTCACAGGAAGTTTTTCCTTTGACCCGCACCGCAGACCGGATGTACGGACGCGTCGCATGGCGGCCTGGGTCCCGCCCCACATGCGCTCAGACGGGATGACTCCCAGGGCACGCATATAAGGCAGCGACATGTCTGGTGCATCCACACAGCCCCCCGAAGAAGCCCGCAACGCGAAACGCGCGTCGGGGCAGTGCGGATTCACGGCGGATAGCGATCATCCCCACACATGGGTAAGATATAATCAGTAACCGATGGCTGCTTTTTGTTTGCACTCTTTGCACTTTTTGCACTGGCACTTTATATCTATAGTCAATTGATTATACGCAATATGCAGCTTTTGGCCTGTGGTCAGCAGGTATCCGGAGTGGATTTCTTCGGCCTGTTTTATTAGTATGACCCTTGCCTTTCTTCGGTTCAATGTGACAGGCTTTCTGAGCCTATGCATTTGAGTGGCTAGGTACTGTCCCAGACCTGTCTCTTTGGGATGGTTCGCTTTATATCTCCGTGGACCCGTTCTTTTTTTGCTCTTTCCTATTGATATACTCGTCCAATTGTTCTTATATGTTTATTTAGTATTCCTGAGTGTTGTTTAGTATTTAATAAATTGAGTTTTTCTGTATTATGTATTTCGCTATTTTTTGTTACTATATCTCAGATTGTATATGGGTCAGGTGTCCCTTTCTTTCTATGCAGGATTTATGTTACTATGTTACCCCATTGGGAGTTGTACCAAAAAAGGAACCCAATACATTCAGACTAATCCACCATTTGTCATATCCAAGGGGCAGGTCAGTAAACGACAACATCGACGTGGAACCAAGTACAGTACTATGTACTGTACCTCCTTTGACGAGGCAATCAGGCAGGTCAAGAAGTTGGTAAGGGGCACCCTAATATCCAAAACAGACATTGAGGGGGCGTTCCGGTTATTACCTGTGCCTCCGAATAGTGTCCTCCTATTGGGCTGCTTCTGTGAAGGAGCATACTACACAGATCACTGTTTGCCCATGGGGTGCTGCATATCCTGCTCACTATTTGAGGCGTTTAGTTGCTTCCTCGAATGGGTCGTCATGGAGGTTTCTAAGGGGGCACATATTATCCATTACCTCGATGACTTCTTATGCCTGGGCCCAAAAGATTTGCCACAGTGTGAATACACATGGTAGTTCACCTGTGAGAAGGAGAAAGCTGGAGGGAGAGTAGACACCCCAGAGCCGAGGGGTTAGATTGAGAAAGGAAGAAGGCAGTGTAGCTTGCTTCATGGGTGCGGTACTCTGCTGAGTAGCAGAAATTGCTACTAGGCCCAAAAGGATTTAATGGGCCAGATGCCACTAAAAAATAGTACTTAGGTAAACAGGCGGTGTAGCTTGCTTTATGGGTGGGGTACTCTGCTGAGTAGCAGAAATTGCTACTAGGCCCAAAAGGATTTCCTGGGCTAGATGCCATTAAAAAATAGTACTTAGGTAAACAGGCGGTGTAGCTTGCTTCATGGGTGGGGTACGCTGCTGTGTAGCACAAAATTATACTAGGCCCAAACGGATTTCCTGGGCTAGATACAGATAAAAAATAGTACTTAGGTAACCAGGTGGTGTAGCTTGCTTCATGGGTGGGGTACGCTGCTGAGTAGCAGAAATTGCTTCTAGGCCCAAATGGATTTCCTGGGCTAGATGCAGTTAAAAAATAGTACTTAGGTAAACAGGCGGTGTAGCTTGCTTCATGGGTAGGGTACTCTGCTCAGTAGCAGAAATTGCTACCAGGCCCAAATGGATTTCCTGAGCTAGATGCCGTTAAAAAATAGTACTTAGGTAAACAGGCAGTGTAGCTTGCTTCATGGGTGCGGTACTCTGCTGAGTAGCACAAAATTCTACTAGGCCCAAAAGGATTTCCTGGGCTAGATGCAGATAAAAAATAGTACTTAGGTAAACAGGCGGTGGGTGGCTGGGCTGCTCTGCTGACTTTGCGACACTGAAGCTTTGGAGCAGACCTCTGAATCCCAGCCCATAGTATTAGTAAACATCTCTGCAGACGACCCCACCCACTGGAATTGACGATGGCAATGTCATGTAAAACACAGCAAGGGGACTCAATAAAGAGTCTCCATTTTTTCAAAAAATTCGGCCACAGACACCACTTAAGTAGCATCAATTTCGCCAGGGTTTTTTAAAACGGTTGGTGAGGTGATTTTCAAAAATCATCAAGCTTTTAGTCTCCCCAGGATGACACAGGGGTAGAAAAGTCCTTGCGGATCCAGGATTTGTTCGTCTTGATGAATGTTAGTCTGTCTACATTGTCACCGGACAGCCGCGTGCTCTTATCTGTCAGCACACCACCAGCAGCGCTGAACGCACGTTCAGAGAGAACGCTGGCTGCGGGGCACGACAAGATCTCCAAGGCATGAGTGGCGAGCTCAGGCCATTTTTCAAGATTGGAAGCCCAAAATGAGCAAGGGTCCAGGTCCACAGTCATGGCATTGATGTTAACTTGGAGATACTCTTGTACCATCCTCTCTAGGTGTTGGCTGTGCGTCAGACTTCTTGTCTCCTGTGGCCTTGCAAAGGATGGTCTAAAAAAAAAACGATTAGAAAAAATTGCTGTTACCACCAGATACGATGTTACTGTTACGGTTTGAGTGATGACTCGATAGTCCCACGGTTGGCAAGTTAGAACTCAGAGATTCACTACGTGCACCACTGGTGTTTTGTCTAAAAGCAGATGTTAGATTCTGTAACAGTCTCTGCTGATACTCCTGCATGCGTGAATCCCTTTCTATGGCAGGAATTATTTCGCCAAATTTACTTTTGAACCGGGGATCTAAAAGTGTGGCAACCCAGTAGTCGGCATTACTTCGGATTCTGACAATCCGAAGGTCATGTTGCAGGTAGTGCAGCAAGAATGCACTCATGTGTCTTGCGCATCCAGAAGGACCAAGTCCTTGTTGTCTTGGTGGTGGCGAGGTGAGAATCATGCTTCCTTCCTTTGCCCTCTCCCCCCAACCTCGCACAACAGAAATTTGATCAAGGTCTCCCTCATCTGATGAGTCTTCCTTGCCCAGCGCCAGTTCGTCCTCCACTTCTTCCTCGCCTCCTGCACCTTCCTCAACAGTTTGGCTGCTACCATGCGCCCTTGGTAATCCCTCTCCCCCAGCCTCCAATGCCAGCCGCCTTGGTGCTGCCAACCATCTGGACCTTGGAGATATTACCCCTTCCACATACGACTGTTAGGGTTGGCGGAACGCACCAAATATATTGTTTATTAAAAGGAATTGGTGCGTTCACAACCCGGGATCCACCGTGCAGGAAAGTACCTGCTGCTAAATAATGGCGGCTCTATATGGCGGTATATACTAACTCTGTTAGCTTCACAGAGTAACCGCGAGAGGTGAGCTCTGTGCCCTGTTAGACTTTCACAGAGGCACAGGCCAACTACCCAGATGTGAGCAGTGAGTGGTCATGCATGCATACTCAATCTCCTCGCCGGAGGAGCCAGCATTCTAGGGGCTTATTTCAGCCGGGTCCCTGAACACATTTATACACAATCTCCTCGCCGGAGGTGCCAGCATTCTAGGGGCTTATTTCAGCCGGGTCCCTGAACACATACAAACACATGACCATATTGGCGCAAGGCATATAGCAAAAGATGATAGTAGCGCATGGCCGTGCGGTCATGCGCAGTTTATATAGTTGCAGCACAGGAAGCTGCTACTGAAGTTTTTGCCCTTTCAGGACCTTCCAGAAGGACCAATGGAAAGTGCTGCAGTACCTGAGCATGTTTTGCCCTTTCAGGACCTTCCAGAAGGACTAATGGAATGTACTGCAGCACCTGAGCATGTGACTGAACATGTGGCCCTCGACCTCCAATGGGAGACCCTGCCCTGGGCATGCTCAGTGTGAGTAAACAAGGACTTAGTCCCAGAGAGGCTCGCTCGCCGCAGATCAGTGCAGGGTACCATAGGAAAGCCAGAAAAGGCAGTAGTGACCCTATGCACCGAATCAGCCCCAGCGAGACGCTGGGAGTGACGTCTCCGCTGAGCAGAGCCCACTGCGGCAGATACCGAATGGGAGACCGCAGCAGACACGGATCAAGATTCCCCCTGTGCAGCAGAGGAAACTCGACTCCTAACATTGCCCCCCCTCCTAGGGCCCCCCCTCCTTGAGCCTCACTACGCTCAAAAGCTGCGATAAGCAGCGGAGCCCGAATGTGCTCCACAGGCTCCCAGGTTCTATCCTCTGGGCCGTGACCCTTCCAGTCCACCAGATAAAATTTCTTGCCACGTACCACCTTGCACTCCACAATAGCATTCACCTCAAACTCATCCGTGGATGAACCCGATGTCCCAGCAGATGACTCGGAAAACCGGGACAAATTAACGGGCTTTAAGAGGGAAACGTGGAAAGTATCGGTGATACCAAGGCGTGGAGGAATAGCCAAACGGTAGACCACAGGGTTGACCTGTTCCAGAACCTTAAACGGGCCAATGTAACGAGGAGCAAACTTAGTGGACTCAACTCGCAACCTGATGTTACGGGCGGAGAGCCACACTAAGTCGCCAGGAGCAAAGACCGGAGCAGGGCGCCGGTGTGTATCAGCCGAAACCCTCATTCTCTCCTTGGAGGCCCGGATGGCATCCTGTGTGCGGTCCCAGATGTCACGTGCCTCCACCGCCCAGTCTGCCACCCTAGAATCGGTGGATGACACGGGCATGGGCACAGGGACACGCGGATGCTGGCCGTAATTAAGGAGAAAAGGAGTTTGACCAGTGGAATTGGCTACGGCGTTGTTCAGGGCAAATTCCGCCCAAGGTAGCAAAGATGCCCAGTCATCCTGCCTAGCAGAGACGAAATGTCGCAAATATGTCACCAGAGTCTGGTTGGTTCTCTCCACCAACCCATTTGTCTCGGGATGGTATGCAGAGGAGAGGTTTAACTCTATGCTGAGTAAACGGCAGAGCTCTCTCCAAAACCGAGATGCGAACTGGGGACCCCGATCGCTGACAATCTTATCAGGCATACCATGCAAACGGAAAACGTGTTTAATGAACAACACCGCCAAAGCCCGTGCTGAGGGTAACCGAGGAAGCGGCACCAAATGCACCATCTTGGAGAAGTGGTCGGTGACAACCCAAATAATGGAGCAGCCACGCGACTTGGGTAGACCCACCACAAAGTACATCCCGACCATCTCCCAGGGCCTGTCTGCCACCGGTAGAGGGTAAAGCAACCCAGCAGGCCGTTGCCGAGGAGACCGATTCTGGGCGCAAGAAACGCACGCCTGAATATAGTCCTTGACATCTCGGGCCATATGCGGCCACCAGTATGTTCTCGCCAGAAGCTCAGATGTCCTCTTGGTCCCAAAATGCCCACCCACTCTGGAGGAGTGAGCCCAAGAGAGAACCCCCGGTCGCAAGTTAGCTGGTACGAAAGTCTTGCCCGGGGGCACAGACTCTAGCGAAACCGGAGCTACAGTTCTCAGGCTCTCAGAAGGGACAATAAGCCGAGGCTCCTCCTCCTCCTCCTCCTCCTCCTCCTCCGATGACACCACGGAGCGGGAGAGAGCGGAAATGGAGAGTAAAATGGAACCGGGAGAAGAACAGGGACCATCTAGCCTGGCGAGAATTCAGCCGCTGGGCCGTTTGCAGATACACCAAGTTCTTGTGGTCAGTGAAGACTTGGAAGGGAAAGCGAGCTCCCTCCAAGAGATGTCTCCACTCCGAAAAAGCCAACTTCATGGCCAGCAACTCCCTGTCCCCGATGGAATAATTCCTCTCCGCTGGTGTGAAGGTCTTGGAGAAGAAGAAGCAAGGATGCTTCCGACCTTGAGCATCCTTTTGGAAAAGGACTGCTCCAGCACCAACGGATGAGGCATCCACCTCCAAGATAAATGGCTTATCAACATCGGGGCGATGTAGGATGGGAGCGCTAGCGAAGTGTGACTTGATAGAGAAAGGCTTTGGAGACCTCCTCTGACCACAACTTGGGATTTGCTCCCTTCTTGGTGAGGGCAACCAAGGGAGCTACCAAAGTTGAGAAGTGTGGAATGAACTGGCGATAGTAATTAATGAACCCCATAAAGCGCTGCACCGCTTTAAGAGAATGGGGTTCTTGCCAGTCCATTACAGCCTGTAGCTTGGCAGGATCCATAGCCAAACCCTGGGCAGAGATGATATAACCAAGGAAAGGCAAGGACTCCTGCTCAAACACACACTTCTCCAACTTGGCGTAGAGGGAGTTTGCCCGTAAGAGGTCGAAGACTTTGCGAACATCTCTCCGATGGGAGTCAATATCTGGAGAGAAGATGAGAATATCATCCAGATAGACTACGACCGAGGTGGTGAGCATATCCCGGAAGATGTCGTTCACAAAGTCTTGGAAAATGGCTGGGGCATTACAGAGCTTGAAGGGCATCACCAGATATTCATAGTGCCCATCCCTGGTGTTAAAAGCCGTCTTCCATTCATCCCCCTCACGGATGCGAATCAGGTTGTAAGCACCCCGCAGATGTAACTTTGTAAATACCCTCGCTCCCCGTAGCCTATCAAACAGCTCAGATATCAGGGGTAGTGGGTACTTGTTCTTAACGGTGATGGCGTTAAGACCCCTGTAGTCTATGCATGGACGTAAGTCTCCAGTCTTCTTCTGTACGAAGAAGAACCCTGCCCCTGCCGGTGACACTGACTTCCTAATGAATCCTCTTGCCAGATTCTCCTGGATGTACTGGGACATTGCCTCCGTCTCCGGGAGAGATAACGGATAGACTCGACCCCGGGGAGGCTCAGCACCAGGCAAGATGTCAATAGGACAGTCATAGGGGCGGTGAGGCGGAAGGGTCTCCGCAGCTGTTTTGGAGAACACGTCTGCATAGGGCCAATAGTGCTTAGGGAGAGAGGAAAGATCTGCGGGTACCTGTGTAGTAGCAACCTGAACGCACTCCCTCAGACATCTACTCTCGCAAGATTTACTCAAACCCAAAATTCTCCCAGAGGACCACTCAATATGAGGAGAATGGTAGCGAAGCCATGGTATCCCCAACAGGACCTCATCAATTCCCTCAGGAATGACTAATAGGGAGATTATCTCCTGATGTGATGGAGACACAGATAGCGTGAAAGGAATGGTTTGGTGGGTAATCTGTGAAGGTAGTGTTGACCCATTTACCACTCGAACGGTTACCGGCTTGGCGAGCATCACCAAGGGTATTGCGTGACGCTGGGCAAAAGCGGAAGACATAAAGTTACCCTCTGCCCCAGAATCCACGCATAGCTCGACCATAAGAGTGGATGGGCCTATGGTAATTGTCCCCTTGAAGGACAACTTTGAGGCAAACGTCGCCGTGTCTAGTGTACCTCCTCCAACTGCCACTAGACGCTGACGTTTCCCCGACCGCTGAGGACCCTTGGAGGCAAGGTGTCCTGACTGCTGGCAAACATGACGGACCCTATGTGCACGGGCAGACTGAGACTTGGATCCCGCTCGTGTCACCTCTAAGGCCTCATGTGACTCGGATGCCTGGACTGGAGATTCCAAAGGTTTGGCGAAGGTGGGAGCCAGCCGAAACCTCTGCCTACACTGGGCTCGCTCCAACCTCCGCTCGTTAAAACGGAGGTCAATACGAGTAGATACGGCTATGAGCTCCTCCAGTGTGGCGGGAATCTCCCTAGTGGCCAAAGCATCCTTCACATGGTCAGCCAGCCCCCTCCAAAATACGGAAATGAGGGTTTTATCTGGCCATTCCAACTCAGACGCTAATGTCCGGAAGTGAACAGCAAAATGGCTGACCATGGTTGAACCCTGAGTCAAAGCCAGCAGTTGGAGCGCTGTATCATGGGTGACGTGAGGTCCTAAAAAGACCTGTTTCAGAGTGTCCAGAAACCTAGAAACAATCCGCACCACATGATCGTTGCGCTCCCACAGCGACGTAGCCCACTCCAACACTCTGTCCGACAGGAGAGAGATTATGAATCCCACCTTTGCCCGCTCAGTAGGGAAACGTGCAGCCAGAAGCTCGAGGTGTATACCACATTGGATCACGAAACCCCTACAGGACTTTCTGTCCCCAGAGTATCTCTCAGGCAAAGGAAGGTGAGATAGGGTCGGAACAGAGGTGGCAGTGGGTAAAGCTGCTGCAGCCACGCTAGCAGCCTGAACAGCTATTGCGGTAACATCCACCGCCGAGGTTGCACGCTCAAGAGACGCCAACCGGCCCTCCAGCAGCTGGATGTACCCCTGCAATCGCTGTTCATCCGCCATTACTTAGCCAGATCCTGGCGCTAGTATACTGTTAGGGTTGGCGGAACGCACCAAATATATTGTTTATTAAAAGGAATTGGTGCGTTCGCAACCCGGGATCCACCGTGCAGGAAAATACCTGCTGCTAAATAATGGCGGCTCTATATGGCGGTATATACTAACTCTGTTAGCTTCACAGAGTAACCGCGAGAGGTGAGCTCTGTGCCCTGTTAGACTTTCACAGAGGCACAGGCCAACTACCCAGATGTGAGCAGTGAGTGGTCATGCATGCATGCTCAATCTCCTCGCCGGAGGAGCCAGCATTCTAGGGGCTTATTTCAGCCGGGTCCCTGAACACATTTATACACAATCTCCTCGCCGGAGGAGCCAGCATTCTAGGGGCTTATTTTAGCCGGGTCCCTGAACACATACAAGCACATGACCATATTGGCGCAAGGCATATAGCAAAAGACGATACTAGCGCATGGCCGTGCGGTCATGCGCAGTTTATATAGTTGCAGCACAGGAAGCTGCTACTGAAGTTTTTGCCCTTTCAGGACCTTCCAGAAGGACCAATGGAAAGTGCTGCAGTACCTGAGCATGTTTTGCCCTTTCAGGACCTTCCAGAAGGACCAATGGAATGTACTGCAGCACCTGAGCATGTGACTGAACATGTGGCCCTCGACCTCCAATGGGAGACCCTGCCCTGGGCATGCTCAGTGTGAGTAAACAAGGACTTAGTCCCAGAGAGGCTCGCTCGCCGCAGATCAGTGCAGGGTACCATAGGAAAGCCAGAAAAGGCAGTAGTGACCCTATGCACCGAATCAGCCCCAGCGAGACGCTGGGAGCGACGTCTCCGCTGAGCAGAGCCCACTGCGGCCGATACCGAATGGGAGACCGCAGCAGACACGGATCGAGATTCCCCCTGTGCAGCAGAGGAAACTCGACTCCTAACAACGACTCCTGGCCTTCAACCAGGTACCTTCAGCAGTAAGCCACAAAAAGATCCAGTATAATGCCTTCCGACAGTTGGGGGAGGCAGAGGAAGACATTGATGGCTTTCTGTAGGATTTTGAGCGGCAGTGTGCCCTTTATCAAGTAAAGCCGGAGGAACGGGTTCAGATTCTGGCCAGCAAGCTGACAGGCCGGGCAGCAGACGCCTATCGCACGGTACATGTTGAGGACTGTATGGACTATGAGCTGATCAAAGAAGTGATCTTGCTGGGAGATGACTTGGGGCCCATGTTATCTGCCTTCTCGGTTGCCCCTCTAACTGAAACATATGCTGTGACCACATGGAGACAAGCTCGAGCTGCGGAGGCAGAATCACACTCAGAGGAGGCCCAGGTAAGACATCCGAGCCCTACATGTATTCCCATAGCTAGACACATTTCTTGGGCCACCCTAGATGAATTTAAGAGGGAGTTACTTGAGGATGCTTAATTGGAGGGATATCGTGGGAAGGTGTTATGTAGGCAATCCAGTGACACAGTGTGCCAGCAATCAGAGCACATACAGTGATCTGACAATAACCCAAAAACAATAGAACGAGCTCTGAGACGTGGAATCTCTGTAGACCGCAATACCTGAACCTAACCTAAACACAACTAAAGGCAGCTGTGGATTGCGCCTGACACTACCTATGCAACTCGGCACAGCCTGAGGAACTGACTAGCCTGAAGATAGAAATACAAGCCTGACTTGCCTCAGAGAAATACCCCAAAGGAAAAGGCAGCCCCCCACATATAATGACTGTTAGCAAGATGAAAAGACAAACGTAGGGATGAAATAGATTCAGCAAAGTGAGGCCTGATATTCTAGATAGAGCGAGGATAGCAAAGAGAACTTTGCAGTCTACAAAAAACCCTAAAGCAAAAAACCACGCAAAGGGGGCAAAAAGACCCACCGTGCCGAACTAACGGCACGGCGGTACACCCTTTGCGTCTCAGAGCTTCCAGCAAAACGAATAGACAAGCTGGACAGAAAAAGTAGCAACAAAAGCAAAGAAGCACTTATCTAAGCAGAGCAGCAGGCCACAGGAAAGATCCAGAAGCTCAGATCCAACACTGGAACATTGACAAGGAGCAAGGAAGACAGAATCAGGCGGAATTAAATAACAAAGCAGCCAACGAGCTCACCAGAACACCTGAGGGAGGAAGCTCAGAAGCTGCAGTACCACTTGTGACCACAGGAGTGAATTCAGCCACAGAATTCACAACAGTACCCCCCCCTTGAGGAGGGGTCACCGAACCCTCACCAGAGCCCCCAGGCCGATCAGGATGAGCCACATGAAAGGCACGAACAAGATCTGGAGCATGGACATCAGAGGCAAATACCCAGGAATTATCTTCCTGAGCATAACCCTTCCATTTAACCAGATACTGGAGTTTCCGTCTAGAAACACGAGAATCCAAAATTTTCTCCACAATATACTCCAATTCCCCCTCCACCAAAACCGGGGCAGGAGGCTCAACAGATGGAACCATAGGTGCCACGTATCTCCGCAACAACGACCTATGGAATACATTATGTATGGAAAAGGAGTCTGGGAGGGTCAGACGAAAAGACACAGGATTGAGAATCTCAGAAATCCTATACGGACCAATAAAACGAGGTTTAAATTTAGGAGAGGAAACCTTCATAGGAATATGACTAGAAGATAACCAAACCAGATCCCCAACACGAAGTCGGGGACCCACACGGCGTCTGAGATTAGCGAAAAGTTGAGCCTTCTCCTGGGACAAGGTCAAATTGTCCACTACCTGAGTCCAGATCTGCTGCAACCTGTCCACCACAGAATCCACACCAGGACAGTCCGAAGACTCAACCTGTCCTGAAGGGAAACGAGGATGGAACCCAGAATTGCAGAAAAATGGAGAGACCAAGGTAGCCGAGCTGGCCCGATTATTAAGGGCGAACTCAGCCAACGGCAAAAAGGACACCCAATCATCCTGGTCTGCAGAAACAAAACATCTCAGATATGTTTCCAAGGTCTGATTGGTTCGTTCAGTCTGGCCATTAGTCTGAGGATGGAAAGCCGAGGAAAAAGATAGGTCAATGCCCATCCTACCACAAAAGGCTCGCCAAAATCTTGAAACAAACTGGGAACCTCTGTCAGAAACAATATTCTCAGGAATGCCATGCAAACGAACCACATGCTGGAAGAACAAAGGCACCAAATCAGAGGAGGAAGGCAATTTAACCAAGGGCACCAGATGGACCATTTTAGAAAAGCGATCACAGACCACCCAAATGACTGACATCTTTTGAGAAACGGGAAGGTCAGAAATGAAATCCATCGAAATATGTGTCCAAGGCCTCTTTGGGACCGGCAAGGGCAAAAGCAACCCACTGGCACGTGAACAGCAGGGCTTAGCCCTAGCACAAATCCCACAGGACTGCACAAAAGTACGTACATCCCGTGACAGAGATGGCCACCAGAAGGATCTAGCCACTAACTCTCTGGTACCAAAGATTCCAGGATGACCAGCCAACACCGAACAATGAAGTTCAGAGATAACTTTACTAGTCCACCTATCAGTGACGAACAGTTTCTCGGCCGGACAACGATCAGGTTTATTCGCCTGAAATTTTTGCAACACTCGCCGCAAATCAGGGGAGATGGCAGACACAATGACTCCTTCCTTGAGGATACTCGCCGGCTCAGATGAACCCGGAGAGTCGGGCACAAAACTCCTAGACAGAGCATCCGCCTTCACATTTTTAGAGCCCGGAAGGTACGAAATCACAAAATCGAAGCGGGCAAAAAATAACGACCAACGGGCCTGTCTAGGATTCAAGCGCTTGGCAGACTCGAGATAAGTAAGGTTCTTATGATCAGTCAATACCACCACGCGATGCTTAGCTCCTTCAAGCCAATGACGCCATTCCTCGAATGCCCACTTCATGGCCAGCAACTCTCGGTTGCCCACATCATAATTACGCTCAGCAGCCGAAAACTTCCTGGAAAAGAAAGCACATGGTTTCAACACTGAGCAACCAGAACTTCTCTGCGACAAAACAGCCCCTGCTCCAATCTCAGAAGCATCAACCTCGACCTGGAACGGAAGAGAAACATCTGGTTGACACAACACAGGGGCAGAACAAAAACGATGCTTCAACTCCTGAAAAGCTTCCACAGCAGCAGAAGACCAATTAACCAAATCAGCACCCTTCTTGGTCAAATCGGTCAATGGTTTGGCAATGCTAGAAAAATTACAGATGAAGCGACGATAAAAATTAGCAAAGCCCAGGAATTTTTGCAGACTTTTCAGAGATGTCGGCTGAGTCCAATCCTGGATGGCTTGGATCTTAACCGGATCCATCTCGATAGTAGAAGGGGAAAAGATGAACCCCAAAAATGAAACTTTCTGCACCCCGAAGAGACACTTTGATCCCTTCACAAACAAAGAATTAGCACGCAGGACCTGGAAAACCATTCTGACCTGCTTCACATGAGAGTCCCAATCATCTGAGAAGATCAAAATGTCATCCAAGTAAACAATCAGGAATTTATCCAGATAGTCACGGAAGATGTCATGCATAAAAGACTGAAACACAGATGGAGCATTGGCAAGTCCGAACGGCATCACTAGATACTCAAAATGACCCTCGGGCGTATTAAATGCAGTTTTCCATTCATCTCCTTGCCTGATTCTCACCAGATTATACGCACCACGAAGATCTATCTTAGTGAACCAACTAGCCCCCTTAATCCGAGCAAACAAGTCAGATAACAATGGCAAGGGATACTGAAATTTAACAGTGATCTTATTAAGAAGGCGGTAATCAATACACAGTCTCAGGGAACCATCCTTCTTGGCTACAAAAAAGAACCCTGCTCCCAGTGGTGATGACGATGGGCGAATATGTCCCTTCTCCAGGGATTCCTTCACATAACTGCGCATAGCGGCGTGTTCAGGCACGGATAAATTAAATAATCGACCTTTAGGGAATTTACTACCAGGAATCAAATTGATAGCACAATCACAATCCCTATGCGGAGGTAGGGCATCGGACTTGGGCTCTTCAAATACATCCTGATAATCAGACAATAACTCTGGGACCTCAGAAGGAGTGGATGATGAAATAGACCAAAATGGAACATCACCATGTACCCCCTGACAACCCCAGCTGGATACCGACATAGAGTTCCAATCCAATACTGGATTATGGGTTTGCAGCCATGGCAACCCCAACACGACCACATCATGCAGATTATGTAGCACCAGAAAGCGAATAACTTCCTGATGTGCAGGAGCCATGCACATGGTCAGCTGGGCCCAGTACTGAGGTTTATTCTTGGCCAAAGGTGTAGCATCAATTCCTCTCAACGGAATAGGACACCGCAAAGGCTCCAAGAAAAACCCACAACGTTTAGCATAATCCAAATCCATCAGATTCAGGGCAGCGCCTGAATCCACAAACGCCATGACAGAATACGATGACAAAGAGCATATCAAGGTAATGGACAGAAGGAATTTGGATTGTACAGTACCAATGACGGCAGACCTATCGAACCGCTTAGTGCGCTTAGGACAATCAGAAATAGCATGAGTGGAATCACCACAGTAGAAACACAGACCATTCAGACGTCTGTGTTCTTGCCGTTCAACTCTGGTCATAGTCCTATCGCACTGCATAGGCTCAGGTTTAAGCTCAGGTAATACCGCCAAATGGTGCACAGATTTACGCTCGCGCAAGCGTCGACCGATCTGAATGGCCAAAGACATAGACTCATTCAAACCAGCAGGCATAGGAAAACCCACCATGACATCCTTAAGAGCCTCAGAGAGACCCTTTCTGAACAAAGCTGCCAGCGCAGATTCATTCCACAGAGTGAGTACTGACCACTTCCTAAATTTCTGACAATATACTTCTATATCATCCTGACCCTGGCACAAAGCCAGCAAATTTTTCTCAGCCTGATCCACTGAATTAGGCTCATCGTAAAGTAATCCGAGCGCCAGGAAAAACGCATTGACATTACTCAATGCAGGGTCTCCTGGCGCAAGAGAAAATGCCCAGTCCTGAGGGTCGCCGCGCAAAAAAGAAATAATAATCAAAACCTGTTGAATAGGATTACCAGAAGAATGAGGTTTCAAGGCCAGAAATAGCTTACAATTATTTTTGAAATTAAGAAACTTAGTTCTATCACCAAAAAACAAATCAGGAATAGGAATTCTTGGTTCTAACATAGATTTCTGATCAATAGTATCTTGAATCTTTTGTACATTTATAAAGAGATTATCCATTGAAGAGCACAGACCCTGAATATCCATGTCCACACCTGTGTCCTGAAACACCCAAATGTCTAGGGGAAAAAAAAGACTGAACACAGAGCTGAGAAAAAAAAATGATGTCAGAACTTCTTTTTTCCCTCTATTGAGAATCATTAGGTTGGCTCCTTGTACTGTTATGTAGGCAATCCAGTGACACAGTGTGCCAGCAATCAGAGCACATACAGTGATCTGACAATAACCCAAAAACAATAGAACGAGCTCTGAGACGTGGAATCTCTGTAGACCGCAATACCTGAACCTAACCTAAACACAACTAAAGGCAGCTGTGGATTGCGCCTGACACTACCTATGCAACTCGGCACAGCCTGAGGAACTGACTAGCCTGAAGATAGAAATACAAGCCTGACTTGCCTCAGAGAAATACCCCAAAGGAAAAGGCAGCCCCCCACATATAATGACTGTTAGCAAGATGAAAAGACAAACGTAGGGATGAAATAGATTCAGCAAAGTGAGGCCTGATATTCTAGATAGAGCGAGGATAGCAAAGAGAACTTTGCAGTCTACAAAAAACCCTAAAGCAAAAAACCACGCAAAGGGGGCAAAAAGACCCACCGTGCCGAACTAACGGCACGGCGGTACATTCTTTGCGTCTCAGAGCTTCCAGCAAAACGAATAGACAAGCTGGACAGAAACAGTAGCAACAAAAGCAAAGAAGCACTTATCTAAGCAGAGCAGCAGGCCACAGGAAAGATCCAGAAGCTCAGATCCAACACTGGAACATTGACAAGGAGCAAGGAAGACAGAATCAGGCGGAATTAAATAACAAAGCAGCCAACAAGCTCACCAGAACACCTGAGGGAGGAAGCTCAGAAGCTGCAGTACCACTTGTGACCACAGGAGTGAATTCAGCCACAGAATTCACAACAGGAAGGCACAGGAGGGGAGAGGGGTACTGGAGGGGGAACAATTTGTATGGAAGCAGGGACTCCTCTACCGGATCACAGAGCAGCACCACACAGGGACGAGCCCCACTATAAAATGACAGCTGGTAGTTCCCAAGAAGTATAGGCAGGAGTTACTGCGAATCTCTCATGACATACCCTTGGCAGGGCACTTTGGCATCAGTCGCACCAGGCATCGTCTGACACAAAACTTCTTTTGGCCAGGGGTAACCTATGATGTTCTTCAGTACTGCCAGGCTTGTGACAGTTGCCAGCGCATTGGCAAGAGGGGAGATCGATGCAAGGCCAAATTACGCCCCCTCCCCATTGTGGAGGAACCATTTAGCCGAGTAGCGGTCAATCTGATAGGGCCGTTAGCCAAACCCAGTCCGTCAGGGAAAAGGTATATATTGACAGTAGTAGATTATGCCACATGGTATCCAGAGGTGGTTGCGTTACCTAACATACTGGCAGAGACAGGGGCGGCCGCCCTGCTCCCGGTTTTCTCATGGTTTGGATTTCGCCGGGAGATTATCTTGGACCAGGGTACCTCATAGAAGGGGTACCTATTGTACCCTATGTGCTGGAATTCCAGGACCGTCTACAATAGCTGATCCAGGCTGTACGTGAGAACATGCAGGTGACCCAGCGGCGCCGGCGCATATGGTATGATCGGAAGGACAGAGAGCGCACCTTGGAAATAGGACAGAAGGTCCTGGTGTAAGAGCCCACTAGGCAGAACAAGTTCCAAGCTGCATGGCAGGGGCCCTACCAGGTAGTGGGGAAAATAGCCGACACAACCTATAATGTCGCTGATTGTGATGACCTCAGGGTTATCCGCATGTTCCACGTGAATATGCTGAAGCCCTACCGGAAGCGCCCTGAAGAGGTAGTGGCCATCTGTGCACCTGAAGCAGAGGATTTAGCTGGACTTCCCTTGCCGGATATCTTAGGGGAAAGGACTCAGTCTAAAATATGGCACCAGGTCATTTGGGTGAAGACCTAGGCCCCCGGGAGAGACAGCAGGCAGAGGAGTTGTTGAGGCAGCGACAGAGGATGTTTTCAGGGAGACCAGGGTACACTCACCTGGCACAACACAAGGTTGAGACCCAGGATCAGACCCCCCTGCGACAAAACTCCTTCCGCGTCCCTGAGTCTGTACGAGAGGGCATGCGACAAGAGATACAAGAGATGTTGCATTTAGGGGTCATTGAAGCGTCAGATAGTCCCTGGGCATCCCCCGTAGTGTTAGTGCCCAAGAAGGATGGGACTACGCGGTTTTGTGTAGACTATCGTAAGCTCAATGAGAAAACAGTGACGGATGCATATCCCATGCCGCGTGTGGATGAGTTGTTAGACTGGCTGGCGGGGGCAAAATATTTGACCACCATCGATCTATGCAAAGGCTACTGGCAGATTCCCCTTAGTCCTGACACTATTCCCAAGTCGGCATTTGTCACCCCGTTCGGCTTATTCCAGTTTCGAGTTATGCCATTCTGTATGAAGAATGTCCGGCGACCTTCCAGAGGCTGGCTGACCAGCTTCTGGATGGTCTCCAGGACTATGCTTGTGCCTACCTGGACGACATCGCCATCTACAGTGCAACATGGGAAGAGCATCTAAATCACCTAGAGACAGTATTGGACAGGATCCACAAGGCCGGAATCACCCTGAACCCAAACAAGTGTCATGTGGGCAAAGCAGAGGTTCAGTATTTAGGGCATTGGGTGGGAAGTGGGAAACAGCGACCAGAACCAGCCAAGATTGAAGCCATAGCCAAATGGCCCACCCCACGCACTAAAACCCAGGTCATGGTGTTTCTAGGGACAGCAGGGTATTACAGGAAATTCGTTCCCAATTATAGCAGCGTAGCCAAGCCCCTCACTGATCTGACCCGTAAGAACCAACCCCACCAGGTATCCTGGACCCCAGAGTGTGAGGAAGCCTTCCGCCAACCAAAGGACGCCCTCACCAATACCCCTGAATTGGCCACACCCGATCCAACTAAACGATTCCTTGTTCACACAGACGCTTCTATGTTTGTATTTGGGGCAGTACTGAGCCAAGTCGGGCCGGATGGCCAAGAGCACCCGGTAGCTTACCTGAGTCAGAAACTACTGCCCCGTGATGTATGCTATGCGGCCATCGAGAAGAAGTGCCTGGCGGTAGTATGGGCACTCAAAAAGTTGCAACCATATTTGTATGGATGACAGTTTTCCCTCCTAACGGACCATAATCCCCTAGTCTGGCTTAATCGGGTCTCCGGAGACAACGCCAGATTGCTGCAGTGGAGTTTAGCCCTACAACCTCTGGACTTCACCATCCACTACAGACCCGGCAAACAAAACGGTAACGCCGATGGACTAAGTCAACAAACGGAACTTGTACCAACCCCATAAACTTCGGTCATCCCCAAACCGATCCGTTAAGGATCAGACTGTGTATGCCGATCGCGTCGCTGAAAAGGGGAGCCGTGTTAAGTGTTAAGGAACCACTCAGCACCCAGAATATGTTGTGCAGTTATATGTATATATAATGGGTTCCATGTGAGATGCATGTACCTAATGCATCAGCCCACAGGCTGCGCTCCTGGGCAGAGGGGACATGATATTCCCCTTTTGTCCTCCCCCCACCTTTGTAATTCCCACAGTAAATAGCGGCAGGCTCCGGCCACCTGCGGCTATTGTAATGTATGTCTGGCCTTACGCTTTTCTATTGGCCTGCCCTCTGTATCTGTGTGATCTATTCTGTGTCCTGCAAGAATAGTGTTGTCAGACTGGAAATACGTGGAGAAGCAGTGATCTTTTATATGCACCCATGTAACCAAGCAATTCCAGCCAGCGTCCTTCATTCAGACTCCAGCCCAAGCAGAGTGGACCTCCTGAAACACAGAGTGGTACTGAAAGAGGTACCCCAGCTTGGTAGACCCCGTTACAACAGCCATTGATGGAACTTGGTCTCCAGAGCTGACCACAACTCCTCAGCTGTGTGACTCACATTTCCCAGACATTTCAAAGTAAACACTGCCTGATGCCATTGAGCCCTGGTGACAGCATAGTTAGGAGGTGTGCAGGATTACTTCTGCGCAGTTAGAATGTGGGTGGCATTACCAGACAGGCTTTGAGTGCAGGTGGAGGACCGAGAGGAGGTTGAGGAGGCAGAAGCAGTGGAGGAACTTCTAGATATAGAGAATCGACGAGCAACTCGTGGGGACGGCAAGACTTGGGCAGCAGCCCCTTCTCCTGATGTCGCAATAGTTACCCAGTGCCCAGTCACTGACATGTAATGCCCCTATCCATGTCTACTCGTCCAAGTGTCTGTGGTGAAATGCACCCTGTCACACACAGTTTTTCAAGGAAGCGGTGATGTTGTGTGCAACATGCTGGTGTAGCGCAGGCACAGCTTTCTTTGAGAAGTAGTGGTGACTGGGCATCTGGTACTGGGGCACGGTAACGGACATAAGGTCTTGAAAATCGTCTGTGTCCACCAGGTAGAAGGGCAGCATTTCTGTAGCCAACAGCTTGCAGATGGTGAAATTCAACCTCTTAGCTTTGTCATGGCTAGGAGGAAATGGTCTTTTACTTGTCCACATCTGAGGGACTGAGGGCTGGCTGCCGTGCTTAGACAGAGTTGAGTAGGGTGTCCCCAGCAAACTGCTGGTCTGTGAGGAAGGTGCAGGCAGAGATATTATGTTGCCGTGATCAAAATGTGGTGTCGATGTCGGAGAGCGCTCAACACCAGCAGGTGTTTCCACTTGCAAATATCATGACGACCTGCCAATCACACTGGCTGTTGCGTGTAAAGAGGTGGAAGGTCTGCATCCAAAACCATGTGCGACTGCTGTCCCCACAGTCACAGAGGATGAAGAGGATGCGAATGCACTTGATAGGGCAGACAGTGGTTGACCGGACCCACTAGGCCGCATTGTAGCACAGTGAGCTTCCCACTGCAACTTATGCCTCATATCTATGTGACGGTTCATGCATGAAGTACTCAAGCTAGTCATTTTTTGGCCTCTACTGAGATTTTGTTGACAAATCTTACAGACAACATGGGTTGGGTCATCCTTTGCGATGTCAAAAAATGCCCAGGCTATGCAAGGCTTAGAGCCCGTGTGACCTGAAGAGCCACCACGACTTCTGCTCAGAGGCACAGTTGGGGTTGAGGATGCAGTTGTTGACGTGCTTCCAGTACTCTGTCTCTTTCCAGGAAGGCGCAATGTAACCTCGTCGTCAGACTCGTCACTAGCATCCTCCTCTACCTCCTCTGCTGACCTCATGGACTGGCGGACTGTGAGTTGACAGTAAATGTGGTCTCCAACCTCATCATCATCATCCTGTGTGTTCTCACACCCGTCGTCCTCAGAGCCAACCTCTTCCTGCCCTGACCGAAAACTCAAGTTTTCGTTCCAATCAGGTATCTCAGTCTCATCATCATCTTCCTCATTGTCTCCACCGACAGGAGTTACAGTTTGTGAATGAGGGTCTACATTATGCTCAGAACCGTCTTCATCTGGGCCTGGATCCAACTCACAAAGATTCTGGGCATCAGTGCAGATCATTTCCTCGTCTGGATTCACAGAAGCTCTGGAGCAGACCTCTGATTCCCAGGCTACAGTATGAGTAAACAGCTCTGCAGACTCAACCATCTGTGTTACCCCATGCTCAGACGGGCGGCTGGAGACTTGGGAGCTGTGAGGAAGCAAGTGCGATTGGGGTGACAACTCTGAGGACTGGAGTAGTTGTGATGTTGAAGTTGACATGGAGGAGAGCCCACTAGAATGAGCACTTGATATTCTTTCAAGCACCTGCTGTTTTTCTGCCTCATCTGGAATTTTTGGCGAGGCTCGTAGTGATCGTCGTAAGAAAGGGATCATATCAGATTGTCCACGAAAAGAAGTAGACATCTTACTTTGGCTGGAAGATGGTCTTTCTTCTGCAGATGTTACTGTTGCTTTACCACCTACCCCATGGACACAACCTTTTTTTCCCTTTCCAACACGCCTATTACCCTTTCCACCAGCAGTAGGCCTTTTGCCACTCATTTTGGTGCTTAACTAATTGGCAACTCTGTATCTGTAGTTGTTGGCACAACAACCGATGGATGAAAACCGAGCAGAACTGAGTGGCCAAACTGTGGTACTAGGCCCAAAAGGATTTACTGGGTTAGATGCAGTAAATATTTAGATACACAGGCGGTGTAGTTAGCTTCACAGGCGGGCTACTCCGCTGACATGCAGACACTGCTCCTAGGCCCAAAATTATTTACTGGGTTACATGCAGTAAAAATTTAGCACCTGTGCCTTAGATGTCTTCAGAAACATTTGCATTTGACGAGCCTGCAGCCACACGGATCCTCGCTAAGGTCACCAATTCAGGTGACTTCTTGAAAATCCCAGCCCAGGAACTACGCACTAAAGACTACGAGCGGGAACGCAGGCGTTTGGCATAATTTGATTTACACTCCATCACTCTAGCGGAATATCATAGACTGAACACGATTCCACGGGGCCTCAGGTGCCATCTGCGTCCAACACTGTTCTCTGATAAACCCGGTTACTGTGATAAGTTCCAAAGAATACTTAATAAATGCTCCTTGGACATTATCCTACTTACTATTGACTTTCTCCAAACAGCCATCACAGAGTCCGAAGCTAAAATCTCTTCCATTGAGGAACAACTTTCCACATCTCCACCAGCGGCGGAGTGGAGCTCCTTGAAAACCAAAACTGACAAGAGTATTGAAGAACATCAGAAATTTCTACAGGAGAAGAAACGTTCTAAATTCCAGCGTGATTCTGAAGATTATTCCCAAAATCGAGTATATAGATGGAACGACTCTGCTTTTTTTGGCTCCAGACGAAAAAACTCTGGACCTCGACGCCAGGGGTCGTACAGTACAGACAGCGACAGTTCCTCAAACAGCCTCCAACAGAGCCGTTTTTTATCCAAGCGCCCGACTTCAAGGCCCAATACTCGCTACGGAGGAGACCGGTACGGAGGGCCTCCCGGAAACGCAGATTGGATGACAACGAGGTCTCAGGTAAGGCCACCAACTCAGTCATCAACATCTCCTCCTACACCCTCAACCTGGCGGAACTAACCGTTCTGCAACGGGGCCTATCCTTCTGTCCAACCCCGCAATGGGATAAGTTTAAACTATCCCAGGACTTACAACATTTTTTTCACAGCCTCCGCTTGAAGACACCCTTAGGACTGTTACAGGACCCAGCAAGGAATATGGTATCCACATCTGTGGATGACCCTATCCCTGCACTTAGTATTGTACACTTAGGCCTAAGTAATGTGAGTAGCTACAATCCTCCGCATAACTATCATGCCACTGAGGCATATATTGATCTAGTTCAGAAGGATATAGATAGTATTTTGGATCAACACCGGACGGGGGGTTTTCCCACACATAGTAACATTTCCCCTATTGAAAAACAGGCCTTAGATTCTCTAAAAAACAATAAAAGCATCACGATAAAGCCAGCCGACAAGGGTGGTGCTATCGTGATACAGAACACCGCTGACTATACAGCTGAGATCTTCAGACAACTAGCTGATGAAACCACATACAAAAAAATTTCCTCTGACCCCACGCCTACTATTAAAACACAGATCAATACAATTCTCCACAGATATCAATCCCTCAACGTCATTGACTCCAAAACAGTAACTTTCCTCACTAATCTCCATCCTGTTACTCCTGTTATTTATACCCTACCCAAAATTCACAAGTCTCTTACTCATCCACCTGGACATCCCATCGTCGCCTCTACAGATTCCATCTTGGCCCCCATCTCCGTTTATTTAGAAAAAATCTTGACTCCACTCACCAGGACAAGGAAGTCATTTATCCTGGATACAGGGCACTTTCTCCAAACTTTACAACAATTCTCCCCTACACCAGCAAAAAGTACCCTTGTCACCTTTGACGTCAGAAGTTTATATACTTCCATTAAACATGATTTAGGCCTCAGAGCGTTTGAAAATCTCCTACAGCAATCCAACTACACTGCAAACTCTCGACAACTATGCATAGAACTCCTATCATTGATCTTACATAACAACTTCTTTCTTTTTGGTGACCAATATTAACAACAAATCCAGGGCACCACGATGGGCGCTAATGTAGCCCCGGCTTATGCCAATATTTACATGGACAGCTACGAAAACACACACGTGTACAACAATGCTCTATTTTGCACCTATTGTCGTTGTTGGCTTCGATTCATAGACGATATTTTTTGTCTATGGACAGGCCCACACGACATTCTCCTCACCTTCACCGAATACCTTAACTCAATTTGGCCAGAGCTCCAAATTACATTGAATTGCGATTCAACACAGATTTCATTTCTTGACACTTTGGTCACCATAGAGCCCGATGGTTCCCTATCCACCGATATTTTTTCTAAACCCACGGACTCCAATAGTCTGCTCCATTACCAGAGCTGTCACCCTACCTCCACCAAACATAGTTTGCCCCGGTCGCAATTCAAACGCGTAGCATGCACAGTCTCAAAACCAGACCTAGTACCCGAACGGCTTGATGAGATGTCCCGTAAATTTACAGCCACGAACTATCCTAAGAACCTACTGGATAGAGAAAAACTGCTGGCCACAAGTCCTGCCTCCCACACAAGGATTCAACCCAAATCTGAAAGGGTTCCTTTCGTTCATACCCATCACCCTGTTATGCCCAGGATTTACAATGTGATCCGCAAACACTGTGTTAGGGCTAGCGGAACGCACCAGATAATAAGACTGATAGTGTACAATGCGTTCGTAGCCCGGGGTCCACCGTGCAGAGATGGAACCTGCTGCTGAGTAATGACGGACTATATGGCGGTACTCATAAGTATACTCGCGTGGGTTAAACTTCACCCAACGTGAAGGAAGCGATCCTGTTGCGTCACAGGATCGCGGTACCGCACATAGAAGGCGAGCAAGCAGTCAGCGAACTTAACCCCAACTAGGATTGAAGTCCGATTAGACCACTTGCTGGCACAACACCGCAACTGGGTGTGTTAGGCAACTCTTATAATTAGAGCACCGAAGTGCGAACTGTGCCGTGCTGGCAGGCACCACTAAGCACCCAGACGTGGGTCAGGAAGCGCACTACTGGCGCGTGGCGCCGCACTGGCGGTCACTGCAATAGACGCTGATACGTGTGTGACACGTTGAGTGATTTGTCGGGCGCTAGATAGCAGCCATACTCCATACGCGAACAGTCATACAATAGGGTAGGGGTATTTAATGAACGACTTGCACTCACAACAAACACACGTATTCAATTGTACACTAGCGCATGGCCGTGCGGTCATGCGCAGTTTATATAGTTGCAGCACAGGAAGTGGCCACAGAAACTTTGCCCTTCCAAGACCTGCCAAGAGGTCCAATGGAATGTGCTGCAGAGCCTGAGCACATGACCCTCGATCTCCAACGGGAGATCTTGCCCTGGGCATGCTCAGTGTGCGCAAACAAGGACTTAGTCCCAGGGAAGTCCGCTCGCCGCTGACCAGCACTGACTTTAATGGCAGGAGCTGAAGAAGCAGCAGTAACTCTCTGTACAGAGTGAGAGCGAGCAAGACACTGGGAGCGACGTCCCTGCTGAGCAGACTCCACTGCGGCCGGAGGAGAATGGGAGACCGCAGCTGAGACGGATCGAGATTCCCCCTGTGCAGCAGAGGAAACTCGACTCCTAACATTACCCCCCCTCCTAGGGCCCCCCCTCCTTGGGCCTCGCTACGCTCGAAGGCAGCAATGAGCTGTGGGGCCCGAATGTTTTCAGCAGGCTCCCAAGACCTGTCCTCCGGACCATAACCCTTCCAATCCACCAAATAAAACTTTTTGCCGCGTACCACCTTGCACCCCAAAATAGCGTTCACCTCGTAATCGTCCGTAGACGAACCCGATGTCCCGGCAGATGACTCGGAAAACCGGGACATGTATACGGGTTTCAAGAGGGACACATGAAAGGTGTCGGTGATACCCAAGCGTGGAGGAAGAGCCAGGCGGTAGACCACAGGATTAACCTGTTCGAGAACCTTGAAGGGACCCAAGTAGCGAGGAGCAAACTTAGTGGACTCAACTCGCAGCCTGATGTTACGGGCGGAGAGCCACACCAAGTCGCCAGGGGCAAAAGTCGGAGCGGGGCGCCGATGAACATCGGCGGAGGACCTCATTCTCTCCTTGGAGGCCCGAATGGCATCCTGCGTGCGATCCCAAATGTCCCGTGCCTCCACAGCCCAGTCTGCCACCCTGGGATCAGCGGAAGAAACAGGCATGGGCACAGGAACACGCGGATGCTGGCCGTAATTTAAGAGGAATGGAGTCTGACCGGTGGAGTCGGCTACGGCATTGTTAAGTGCAAACTCTGCCCACGGTAGCAAGGATGCCCAGTCATCCTGTCTGGCAGAAACAAAATGTCGCAGATATGTGACCAAGGTCTGGTTGGCCCTTTCTACCAACCCATTCGTCTCGGGATGATATGCCGAAGAGAGATTTAACTCAATACTGAGTAGACGACATAGCTCCCTCCAGAATCGAGACGCAAACTGGGGACCCCGGTCACTAACAATTTTGTCTGGCATACCGTGTAAGCGAAAGATATGTTTGATAAACAAGACAGCCAACGCCCGTGCAGATGGTAGCCGTGGAAGAGGCACCAAATGCACCATTTTGGAGAAATGATCGGTGATCACCCAGATAATGGTGCAATTACGAGACTTGGGTAAGCCAACCACAAAGTCCATCCCGACCATCTCCCAGGGCCTGTCAGCCACGGGCAGAGGATAAAGCAAACCAGCTGGCCGTTGCCGAGGAGTCTTGTTCCTGGCGCAAGAGACACACGCCCGAACGTACTCCGCGACATCACGAGCCATATGCGGCCACCAGTATGTCCTCGCCAGTAACTCTGATGTCCTTTTAGTACCAAAATGTCCACCCACCCTGGACGAGTGCGCCCAAGAGAGAACCTCCGGTCGCAAACTAGATGGAACAAAAGTCTTGCCCGGGGGCACAGACTCCAGCGAAACCAGGGCCACGGTTCTCAAACTCTCGGTGGGGACAATAAGCCGAGGCTCCTCCTCCTCCTCCGCAGATGACACAACGGAGCGAGAGAGAGCGTCGGCCCGAATGTTCTTCTCCCCAGAAAGGAAATGGAGGGTGAAATGAAACCGGGAGAAGAACAAGGACCATCTGGCCTGGCGAGAATTCAACCGCTGAGCTGTCTGCAGATACACCAAATTTTTGTGATCTGTGAAGACTTGGAAGGGAAAACGTGCTCCCTCCAAGAGATGTCTCCACTCCGAGAAAGCCAACTTCATGGCTAGCAACTCCCTGTCCCCAATGGAATAATTCCTCTCTGCTGGTGCGAAGGTCTTGGAGAAAAAGAAGCAAGGATGCTTCCGACCTTGAGCATCCTTTTGGAAGAGGACTGCTCCAGCACCAACAGAAGAGGCATCCACCTCCATGATAAATGGCTTATCAACATCGGGGCGATGAAGAATGGGAGCGCTAGCGAAGTGTGACTTTATAGAGATAAAGGCCTTGGAGACCTCCTCAGACCACAATTTGGGATTCGCCCCCTTCTTGGTGAGGGCAACCAAGGGAGCTACCAAAGTTGAGAAATGCGGGATGAACTGGCGATTATAATTGATGAACCCCATAAAGCGCTGCACCGCTTTAAGAGAATGGGGTTCCTGCCAGTCCATCACAGCCTGTAGTTTGGCAGGATCCATAGCCAATCCCTGGGCTGAGATGATGTAGCCTAAGAAAGGTAAGGACTCCTGCTCAAACATACACTTCTCCAACTTGGCATAGAGGGAGTTTGCCCGTAGGAGGTCGAAGACTTTGCAAACATCTCTCCGGTGGAAGTCAATATCTGGAGAATAGATGAGAATATCATCCAGATAGACTACGACCGAGGTGGAAAGCATATCCCGGAAGATATCATTCACAAAGTCTTGGAAAACGGCTGGGGCATTACAGAGCCCAAAGGGCATCACCAGATATTCATAGTGCCCATCCCTGGTGTTAAAAGCCGTCTTCCATTCGTCCCCCTCACGGATGCGAATCAGGTTGTAAGCACCCCGCAGATCTAATTTAGTAAATACCCTTGCTCCCCGAAGCCTATCGAACAGTTCAGATATCAAAGGCAAAGGGTGTTTATTCTTAACGGTGATGGCGTTAAGACCCCTGTAGTCTATGCATGGACGCAATTCCCCACTCTTCTTCTGCACGAAGAAGAACCCTGCCCCAGCAGGTGACACTGACTTCCTGATGAACCCTCTTGCCAGATTTTCCTGGATGTACTGTGACATTGCCTCCGTCTCCGGGAGAGATAGCGGATAGACTCGACCCCGGGGAGGCTCAGCACCAGGCAAGAGGTCAATAGGACAGTCATAGGGGCGATGGGGCGGAAGGGTCTCCACCGCTTTTTTGGAGAATACGTCTGCATACGACCAATACTGCTTGGGGAGAGAGGAAAGATCTGCGGGTACCTCAGTTGTAGCTACCTGAACGCACTCCCTCTGACACCTACCCTCACAAGATTCACCCCATCCCAGAATTCTGCCTGAGGACCACTCGATATGAGAAGAGTGGTACCGTAGCCAAGGTATTCCCAACAGGACCTCATCAATTCCCTCTGGAATGACGAGCAGTGAAATAATCTCCTGATGAGATGGCGACATGGACAGAGTAAAAGGGATGGTCTGGTGAGTTATCTGTGAGGGCAGAGTCGACCCATTCACCACTCGTACCGTTACAGGTTGAGCTAGCATAACCAGAGGTATTGCGTGGCGTTGGGCGAAAGCAGAAGACATAAAATTACCCTCCGCCCCAGAATCCACGCAGAGCTCTACCGAGTGGGAGAATGAGCCTAAAGTAATTGTCCCCTTAAAGGACAATTTAGAGGCAAACGTCGTCGTGTCTAGTGTACCTCCACCTACGACCACTAGACGCTGACGTTTCCTCGACCGCTGAGGACATCTGGTGGCTCAATGTCCAGACTGCTGGCAAACATGACAGACCCTGAGTGCACAAGCGGTCCGGGACTTAGGTCCCGCTTGTGACACTTCCCTGGCCTCATGTGACTCAGGAACCAGGACCGGAGATTCCAGAGGTTTGGCGAAAGTAGGAGCCAGCCGAAACCTCTGCCTACACTGGGCTCGCTCTAACCTCCGCTCGTTAAAACGGAGGTCAATTCGAGTGGAGACTGTTATTAACTCCTCCAGTGTGGCAGGAATCTCCCTTGTGGCCAGAGCGTCCTTTACATGGTCAGCCAAGCCCCTCCAAAATATGGGGATAAGAGCTTTATCCGACCATTCCAGCTCAGATGCTAAAGTGCGGAATTGGACGGCAAAATGACTGACCAAGGACTCACCCTGAGTTAATGCCAGCAGTTGGAGCGCAGTGTCATGGGTGACTTGAGGTCCTAAAAAGACCTGTTTTAAAGTGCTCAAAAACAGAGGAGCACTCTGCACCACATGATCGCCACGCTCCCACAGCGGCGTAGCCCATTCCAACGCCCTGTCCGACAATAGAGACACAATAAATCCCACCTTAGCCCGCTCTGTGGGGAAACGTGCAGCCAGAAGCTCGAGATGAATAGAGCACTGACTCACGAATCCCCTACAAAATTTGCTATTACCAGAAAATTTTTCTGGCAGCGGGAGGCGAGAAAATGTCGGAACAGGGGTGGCAATGGACAAAGTTGCTGCAGCCACGCTGGCAGCCTGTACAGCAACTGCGGTAACATCCACAGCTGAGGTTGCGCTCTCGAGAGCCGCCAACCTACCCTCCAGCTGCTGTATATACCGCAGGGATTGCTGTTTGTCCATCATCACTAGCCAGACCCTGGCGCTAGTGTAATGTTAGGGCTAGCGGAACGCACCAGATAATAAGACTGATAGTGTACGGTGCGTTCGTAGCCCGGGGTCCACCGTGCAGAGATGGAACCTGCTGCTGAGTAATGACGGACTATATGGCGGTTCTCATAAGTATACTCGCGTGGGTTAAACTTCACCCAACGTGAAGGAAGCGATCCTGTTGCTTCACAGGATCGCGGTACCGCACATAGAAGGCGAGCAAGCAGTCAGCGAACTTAACCCCAACTAGGATTGAAGTCCGATTAGACCACTTGCTGGCACAACACCGCAACTTGGTGTGTTAGGCAACTCTTATAATTAGAGCACCGAAGTGCGAACTGTGCCGTGCTGGCAGGCACCACTAAGCACCCAGACGTGGGTCAGGAAGCGCACTACTGGCGCGTGGCGCCGCACTGGCGGTCACTGCAATAGACGCTGATACGTGTGTGACACGTTGAGTGATTTGTCGGGCGCTAGATAGCAGCCATACTCCATACGCGAACAGTCATACAATAGGGTAGGGGTATATAATGAACGACTTGCACTCACAACAAACACACGTATTCAATTGTACACTAGCGCATGACCATGCGGTCATGCACAGTTTATATAGTTGCAGCACAGGAAGTGGCCACAGAAACTTTGCCCTTCCAAGACCTGCCAAGAGGTCCAATGGAATGTGCTGCAGAGCCTGAGCACATGACCCTCGATCTCCAACGGGAGATCTTGCCCTGGGCATGCTCAGTGTGCGCAAACAAGGACTTAGTCCCAGGGAAGTCCGCTCGCCGCTGACCAGCACTGACTTTAATGGCAGGAGCTGAAGAAGCAGCAGTAACTCTCTGTACAGAGTGAGAGCGAGCAAGACACTGGGAGCGATGTCCCTGCTGAGCAGACTCCACTGCGGCCGGAGGAGAATGGGAGACCGCAGCAGAGACGGATCAAGATTCCCCCTGTGCAGCAGAGGAAACTCGACTCCTAACACACTGGCCCTTACTTAAATGTGCATATCCTCAAATTGAGGTTTTTTCCACACCACCGCTAATGTGTAAGCGTAGGCCCAATAACATTAGGGACAAAGTGGTCAAGGCGGACATAGGCAGTTTCACGAGATTAACTAGGCAAACTTTCCTTGGCACTGAAAGGAACGGTAGTTTTCCCTGCTTGGGGTGCGCCTGCTGCTCAAATGTTATAAAATCGAGCTCAATCATCCACCCTCACTGTGGCAGACAATTTAGGATTAGGGGGTTCTTTACTTGCGACTCTAACAACGTTGTATATGTGGTAAAATGCCCTTGTGGCCTTTTATATGTCGGTAAGACGACACAACATATTCGTGACAGGATTGCATCCCACAAATCCACCATTCGATGCAAAAAAAACATGGCTCCCTCTCCCCTACCACTTTATTTCTGCCAATCATTCAGTATCGCAATTGAGGTTTCAAGTATTGGAGCAGGTTGACAGACCCGCAGGGGTGGTAACCATATTAAATTGCTGATGGAACGGGAAGCCCACTGGATTTATACCCTTCAGACCCTCACACCAAAAGGCCTTAACCGGGAACTAGACCTGATTCACTGATGTCACATTGTAGGAATCTTGATCTCCTGTTGCATTAGGTCTATTATCTAACTTGGAGTGTCTATTCTATTTTGTTTTCTTCTTTGCTTTGATTATAATATTATATATGACGACCATATGTGTAATAGACTGACCGGTTGTGGCTTCTTCATGCATTAAACCTTTCCTCAATACTTTCAGGCTATTTGACCTTCACAATCGGTTACATCCGACTAGGGTAAGTACTCAGTACCCCAATTTAACATTTTTATTTTTATTTTGGTCTTTATCATAATTTTTCTTTATTTCATTTTTTCATTTATATTTATTGTTACTTTTATTTTTTATTTTTCCGTTTTTTCTTGTTTTCATTTATTTTCCTTTTTTTTCCCCAATTTTTATTTTTTATCTTTTATTTTTATCTTTTATATTTCTTTGCATTGTTTTCCCATTTTTTATTTTCATTATTTTCATTATTATTATTATTATTTTCATCCATTTTTCATCTTTATTCCACTGATTGCCTTCATCTTTTGGTTTTTATTTTTATTTTTCCATTTTTATTTTTGTTGTTTATTGTGCATGTCTTTTTCATTTATTTACTCCACTGTTGCTATATCTGCAGCTTAGGTTTATTTTTATTTTATCTTTATTTTTATTTTTTCGTATTTTCACTACTTCTCAAATTTGATGCTCTTCTTATCATTTTATATATATTGCATTCCATCAAAATTATAATTCCACCTCATCCTCTATTATTTCCCTCTTTCAATTGTACCCATACTTTATGATTAGGCCCCATGTATTGTCTCTCCATTATTTCTTGGTTCTATAACATAGTTATTTCTTTATTTTTTTGTCCCATTATCATCATCATCTTCTTATATATCTCCACACCTCTGCACCACTTTTGTCCTCCCCCTTATGTGTATTTGCTCCAGCTTCCCCTCTGTCTACAGTACCTATGCCTTATTTTCCTTCTGGCTCCCCTCCGTACTTCAGCACAAATATCCTTCTGTCCCTCCTCAGGGCACTGTGCACGCGCACTTCACACTCTCCTCACCAGCGCTTGTACCCGCCCACTCACATATCCAGTGTTCGCTCCCGCCCCTCCACTCTTCCACTGCGCAGGCGCCGGATCTCTCCTTTTACACTCGGACGTTTTGTCTGCGCCTCAACCCTCGCTCCTGCAGCCCTGTACCGCGCATGCGCCTATCGCTATGCCTACTATACGCAGACGTCGGTCTGCGCGCCAGCCCTCTCTCCTGCGTCTTTACACAGCGCATGCGCCACTCGGCACTCCTGCAGAGCACTTCCCGTACCCACACTATAAATTCCTGCTTACCGCCAAAGCCGGCACACATCACCACAGGGACTCCTACAGCCCGGACCCGCAGGTAATACATGGCCCTCCCCCTCCTCATGACCTTTGCTCCTATACAAGTACACTGCCTAATACTCCCCTCCATTCTCATCCTCTGTAGCCCTGACTGGGATTGCTTCCCTTTTTCTGACCTCCAAGCGTCTATGACCCCTCCCCTTTTTGTCCTTTAGTCCTCTCTTTTACACAACATGCTTCTTCTACAGCTCTTTCTTTTTGGAGCCTGCTCACCATAATTGCTTGACCCGTCTCTGCGGGGTCCTTTTTTCACCACAATTTTCTCTACAACAAGGTCAGTCTATTGTCTTACTCCATAAGTATATAGTACATCTCAAGTTTTTATGCGTAATTTTCGATGCCGCCCTCCTGTGTTTACGCCATGTCCATGCTTGTACTTGCACGCTATACTAATTATGCAATGGGCACTTTTGTATTTATATGTGTATATATGTATATTGTATGTTTTGTATGTTCACCATGTTTATGTCTATAATTGGGTTTAGTCTCGCACCTTGGAGGGACTTATTCATGTCCAGCCTATATTGTTATGTTTCTATTTGTTGTATAGTACTAGATTTGTCTCTCTGTATATATTCTTTCATTTTTTTCACATACTAATATATTGTAATTTCCATTGTTTTTTTAGTGAGGTTTGACAAAGGCCCATTACGGGGCCGAAACGTTACCTCAACACACCTATATACTTCTGTGGTGAATACAATAAACTACTCTCCTTTTTGCATCAAAAAATCCAAGTATTTGTGTGCGGCTGCTTTTCTATGAATTTACTGGTCAACTGGATAGCATCCAAGTTCAGCCTGCACCTGTTTAGATACACAGGTGTGCAAACACTGCTCCTAGGCACAAAACTATTTACTGGGTTAGATGCAGTAAAAATTTAGATACTCAGGCATGCAGACACTGCTCCTAGGCCCACAACTATTTACTGGGTTAGATGCAGTAAAAATTTAGATACACAGGTGGTGTAGCTTCACAGGCGGGCTACTCCGCTGACATGCAAACACTGCTCCTAGACCCAAAACTATTTACTGGGTTAGATGCAGTAAAAATTTAGATACTCAGGCATGCAGACACTGCTCCTAGGCCCAAAACTATTTACTGGGTTAGATGCAGTAAAAATTTAGATACACAGGCAGTGTATTTAGCTTCACAGGTGGGCTACTCCGTTGACGTGCAGACACTGCTACTAGGCCCAAAATGATTTACCGGGTTAGATGCAGTAAAAATTTAGATACACAGGCGGTGTAGCTAGCTTCACAGGCGGGCTACTCAGATCAGACAATGCTACAAGCCCAAAAGGATTGGCTGAGCTAGATTACCCCAAATGCTGTGACAAACAATTGCACAGCACTGGCACAGACCTGGAAAACAGTGCTATGAACTGCTGTAACCTACCCTGAAAAGGGCTGATATTACAACTAGTCCCAACTAGTGTTGAGCATTCCGATACTGCAAATATTGGTATTGACGATATTCGCTGTATCGGAATTCCGATACCGAGTTCCAATACTTTTGCGATATCGGATACCGGAATCAGAAGTTCCCATAGTGCAATGATGCACTGTAATGGAGTGTGGGCGGTGCGTGGGTGGAGACTGCGTGTGTGTGCGGGCGAGGTCTGTGCATGACCGTGGGGGGGTCTGTGCGTGCCTGCTGGGGGTCTGTGCGGCGTACCGGGGCTCTGTGCGGTGTGCAGGGCTCTGTGTGGTGTGCCGGGGCTCTGTGCGGGCTGCCGGGGCTCTGTGTCTGTGTGCAGGCATCTTCCGATGGGACTACAAGTCCCATCGGATGATGCCTACTACAGTGACAGTGATTGACACATTAGCCAATGATGGGACAGTAGTAGTATCATCATCCGGCTAATGTGTTGAATGAAAAATAAAACATACTGTACATACTACATACATACTACATACTACATACATACTACATACATGCTACATACATGCTACATACATGCTACACAGGGGCGGACATACCATTGGTGCAACCTGTGCGGCCGCACAGGGGCCCAAGAGGTAAGGGGGCCCATTTCTGGCTCCAAAGCAAGTGCAATTTTGCATTTTTAGGAGTTCTCGGGCAGCAAAGGGCCCATATATTGTTCTTGCACAGGGGCCCTTTTCTGACTGTGTCCGCCAGTGATGCTACATACATACTACATACTACATACATGCTACATACATGTACAGTACAGACCAAAAGTTTGGACACACCTTCTCATTTAAAGATTTTTCTGTATTTTCATGACTATGAAAATTGTAAATTCACACAGAAGGCATCAAAACTATGAATTAACACATGTGGAATTATATACTTAGCAAAAAAGTGTGAAACAACTGAAATTATGTCTTAGGTTCTAGGTTCTTCAAAGTAGACACCTTTTGCTTTGATGACTGCTTTGCACACTCTTGGTATTCTCTTCATGATCTTCAAGAGGTAGTCACCGGAAATGGTCTTCCAACAATCTTGAAGGAGTTCCCAGAGATGCTTAGCACTTGTTGGCCTTTTGCCTTCACTCTGCGGTCCAGCTCACCCCAAACCATCTCGATTGGGTTCAGGTCTGGTGACTCTGAAGGCCAGGTCATCTGGCGCAGCATCCCATCACTCTCCTTCTTGGTGAAATAGCCTGGAGGTGTGTTTGGGGTCATTGTCCTGTTGAAAAATAAATGATGGTCCAACTAAACGCAAACTGGATGGAATAGCATGCCGCTGCAAGATACTGTGGTAGCCATGCTGGTTCAGTATGCCTTCAATTTTGAATAAATTCCCAACAGTGTCACCAGCAAAGCCCCCCCACACCATCACACCTCCTCCTCCATGCTTCATGGTGGGAACCAGGCATGTAGAGTCCATCCGTTCACCTTTTCTGCGTCGCACAAAGACACGGTGGTTGGAACCAAAGATCTCAAATCTGGACTCATCAGACCAAAATACAGATTTCCACTGGTCTAATGTCCATTCCTTGTGTTCTTTAGCCCAAACAAGTCTCTTCTGCTTGTTGCCTGTCCTTAGCAGTGGTTTCCTAGCAGCTATTTTACCATGAAGGCCTGCTGCACAAAGTCTCCTCTTAACAGTTGTTGTAGAGATGTGTCTGCTGCTAGAACTCTATGTGGCATTGACCTGGTCTCTAATCTGAGCTGCTGTTAACCTGCGATTTCTGAGGCTGATGACTCGGATAAACTTATCCTCAGAAGCAGAGGTGACTCTTGGTCTTCCTTTCCTGGGGCGGTCCTCATGTGAGCCAGTTTCTTTGTTGCGCTTGATGGTTTTTGCCACTGCACTTGGGGACGCTTTCAAAGTTTTCCAAATTTTTTCGGACTGACTGACCTTCATTTCTTAAAGTAATGATGGCCACTCGTTTTTCTTTACTTAGCTGCTTTTTTCTTGCCATAATACAAATTCTAACAGTCTATTCAGTAGGACTATCAGCTGTGTATCCACCAGACTTCTTCTCAACACAACTGATGGTCCCAACCCCATTTATAAGGTAAGAATCCCACTTATTAAACCTGACAGGGCACACCTGTGAAGTGAAAACCATTTCCGGTGACTACCTCTTTGAAGCTCATCAAGAGAATGCCAAGAGTGTGCAAAGCAGTCCTCAAAGCAAAAGGTGGCTACTTTGAAGAACCTAGAATATAAGACATATTTTCAGTTGTTTCACACTTTTATATAATTCCACATGTGTTATTTCATAGTTTTGATGCCTTCAGTGTGAATTTACAATTTCCATAGTCATAAAAATACAGAAAAATCTTTAAATGAGATGGTGTGTCCAAACTTTTGGTCTGTACTGTATGTATCTGGCGAGTTTTGAAAAACTCGTCGGATTGTGCCTGATGGCAAAAACCTGATGTGTGAAAGCAGCTAGATATATGGATAGATACATCTATGTATCTATAGATATATCTCTATATATATATATATATATATATATACATATATATATATATATATATATAGATAGATATATCCATAGATAAATAATAGAAAGGCCGATGTTTCTAACGCTACTTTCACACTTGCGTTTTTAGCAATCCGTTGCAATCCGTCGTTTTGGGAAAAAATGGATCCTGCAAGTGTGCTCATAGGATGCGTTTTTTTACCCATAGACTTGTATTAGTGACGGATCGCGACGGATGGCCACACATCGCGTCCATCCTGCAATGGATCCGTCGTGTTTTGGCGGACCGTCGGCACGAAAAAACGTTCAAGTGAAGGTTTTTTTGTCCGTCGCGTCCGCCATTTTCTACCGCGCATGTGTGGCCGAAACTCTGCCCCCTCCTCCCCGTACTTCAGAATGGGCAGCAGATGCGTTGAAAAACTGCATCCGCTGCCCACGTCCTGCACAAATTTCAAAACGTGTGTCGGTACGTCGGCCCGACGCATAGCGACGGACCCGTAGCAACACAAGTGTGAAAGAGGCCTTAATGAGCGTTGAATTTAAAAAAAAAAAAAAAAACTACGGAAAAAAGCGGCGTGGGCTCCCGCACAATTTTCTGCACCAGAGGGGGAAAGCCGACGGCCAGGGGCCAATATTTGTAGCCTGCTATGAATACCAGCCCGCTGCTGTCTGCGTAGCCTTTACTGGCTTTTAAAATAGGGGGACCCCCCTGAAAAAAATGATATGGAGTCCCCCTATATTTTATAGCCAGAAAGGCTACGAAGACAGCTGCGGGCTGATATTCATAGCCTAGAGAGGGGCCATGGATATTGCCCCCCCAGCTACAAATACCAGTCCGCAGCTGCCCCAGAAATGGTGCATCTGTAAGATGCGCCAATTTCGGCACTTAGCCCCTCTCTTCCCACTCCTGTGTTGAGGTGGGATATGGGGTAATAAGGGGTTAATTGTTATGATCCGGTGACCTTGGAGCTGCATGAGAACTTTCACTGGAGAAAGTGGCCACTATACTGACCACAAACCTGAACTTAACACCGCAACTAGAAGTAGCCGTGGAGTGTACCTAACACACCTAGACACCTCGTCACAGCCGGAGGACTAAATACCCCTAAAGATGGAAATCGGAATACTGAAAAAACATACACAGGCAGAAAAAACAGGATTTAGCACAGGAGGCCACTCTAGCTAGATAGGACAGGATAGGACAGAGTTCTGTGCGGTCAGTATTAAAACGCTTCAAAAAAATCCACAGCAGAATATACAACAAACTTCCTACATCTAACTAAAGATGTAGGAGCATATATCTGCAACTCCAGTGAAACCAACCAGACTGAGAAAACACAGACACAGTCTAATCTGGACAAAAGAAAAACAAACAAACAGAACTGAAAATAAGCACACTGCATGTGTGCCACAGGAAAAGAAACAGACACTTATCTTTGCTTAACTGGCAGATAAGCAGGAGAGGCCAGGCAGAGATTCAACACTTCCAGAGAAACATTGACAACTGGCAAGGGCTAAAGGATCCTGCACACCTAAATATCCCAGTCAGAATTGTAATTATCCGATACACTTGGCCAGGACTGCGAGTCAGAGACAACTGCATTCCCACCAACAACCACTGGAGGGAACCCAAGAGCAGAATTCACAACAGTACCCCCCCTTGAGGAGGGGTCACCGAACCCTCACCAGGGCCCCCAGGACGATCAGGACGAGCCAGATGAAAGGCACGGACCAAATCAGCAGCATGAACATCAGAGGCAAAAACCCAAGAATTATCCTCCTGGCCATAACCCTTCCATTTGACCAGGTACTAAAGATTCCGCCTCAAAAAACGGGAATCCAAAATCTTCTCAACAACATATTCCAACTCCCCATCAACCAACACAGGGGCCGGAGGATCAGCAGAGGGAACAACGGGCTCCACATATTTCCGCAACAAAGATCTATGGAAGACATTATGGATAGCAAAAGAGGTCGGAAGCGCCAGTCGAAAAGACACCGGATTAATAATCTCAGAAATCCTATAAGGACCAATAAACCGAGGTTTAAACTTAGGAGAAGAAACCTTCATAGGAATATAACAGGAAGACAACCAGACCAGATCCCCAACCCGAAGCCGGGAACCAACACACCGACGACGATTAGCAAAACGTTGAGCCTCCTCTTGAGACAACACCAACTTGTCCACCACATGAGCCCAAATCTGCTGCAACCTGTCCACCACAGAATCCACACCAGAACAGTCAGAAGGCTCAACCTGCCCAGAAGAAAAACGAGGATGAAAACCAAAATTACAAAAGAAAGGCAAAACCAAGGTAGCAGAACTAGCCCGATTATTAAGGGCAAACTCGGCCAATGGCAAGAAGGCCACCCAATCATCCTGATCAGCAGACACAAAGCATCTCAAATGAGTCTCCAAGGTCTGATTAGTACGCTCGGTCTGGCCATTTGTCTGAGGATGAAATGCAGAAGAAAAAGACAAATCAATGCCCAGCCTAGCACAAAAGGCCCGCCAAAACCTAGAAACAAACTGGGAACCTCTGTCGGAAACAATATTCTCCAGAATACCATGCAAACGAACCACATGCTGAAAGAACAACGGAACCAAATCAGAAGAGGAAGGCAATTTAGGTAAGGGCACCAAATGAACCATCTTAGAGAACCGGTCACAAACAACCCAGATAACAGACATCTTTTGGGAGACTGGAAGATCAGAAATAAAATCCATCGAAATATGCATCCAGGGCCTCTCAGGGACTGGCAATGGCAAAAGCAACCCACTAGCACTGGAGCAACAAGGCTTGGCCCGCGCACAAGTCCCACAGGACTGCACAAAAGAACACACATCACGTGACAATGAAGGCCACCAAAAGGACCTACCAACCAAATCTCTGGTACCAAAAATGCCAGGATGACCGGCCAACACGGAACAGTGAACCTCAGAAATCACTCTACTAGTCCATCTGTCAGGAACAAACAATTTCCCCACAGGACAGCGGTCAGGTTTGTCAACCTGAAATTCCTGAAGAACCCGTCGTAAATCAGGGGAAATGGCAGAAAGGACCACCTCCTCTTTCAGAATACCGACCGGCTCTAAGACCTCAGGAGAATCAGGCAAAAAACTCCTAGAGAGGGCATCAGCCTTAATATTCTTAGAACCCGGAAGGTACGAGACCACGAAATCAAAACGGGAAAAAAACAAGGACCATCGAGCCTGTCTAGGATTCAGCCATTTAGCAGACTCGAGGTAAATCAAATTCTTATGATCGGTCAAGACCACAATACGGTGCTTAGCTCCCTCAAGCCAATGTCGCCACTCCTCAAACGCCCACTTCATAGCCAACAACTCCCGATTGCCGACATCATAACTGCGTTCAGCAGGTGAAAACTTATGGGAAAAGAAGGCACACGGTTTCATTAAGGAACCAACAGGATCCCTCTGAGACAAAACGGCCCCTGCCCCAATCTCAGAAGCGTCAACCTCAACCTGAAACGGAAGAGAAACATCCGGTTGGCGCAACACTGGAGCAGAAGTAAATCAACGTTTAAGCTCCTGAAAGGCAGAGACAGCCGCAGAGGACCAATTCGCCACATCAGCGCCCTTCTTCGTCAAATCGGTCAAGGGTTTAACCACGCTGGAAAAATTAGCAATGAAACGGCGATAAAAATTTGCAAAACCCAAAAATTTCTGAAGGCTCTTCACGGATGTGGGCTGAATCCAATCATGAATGGCCTGATCCATCTCTATAGATGAAGGAGAAAAAATGAAGCCCAAAAAAGAGACTTTCTGCACCCCACAGAGACACTTAGACCCTTTCACAAACAGAGTATTGTCACGAAGGATCTAAAATACCATCCTGACCTGTTGCACATGAGACTCCCAATCATCGGAAAAAATCAAAATATCGTCCAAATATACAATCAAGAATTTATCAAGATAAGTCCGGAAGATATCATGCATGAAGGACTGAAAAACAGATGGAGCATTAGAGAGTCCGAATGGCATCACAAGGTATTCAAAATGGCCTTCGGGTGTGTTAAACGCAGTTTTCCATTCACCCTGCTTAATTCGAACAAGATTATATGCCCCTCGAAGGTCAATCTTGGTAAACCAACTAGCTCCCTTAATCCTAGCAAACAAATCGGAAAGCAAAGGTAACGGGTATTGAAACTTGACCGTGATTTTATTCAAGAGGCGATAATCTATACAGTGTCTCAAGGAACCATCTTTTTTAGCAACAAAAAAGAACCCCGCTCCCAACGGTGAAGAAGATGGCCGAATATGCCCTTTCTCCAAAGACTCCTTAATATAGCTCCGCATGGCGGTATGTTCAGGCACAGATAGATTAAAAAGTCGACCCTTATGAAACTTACAGCCTGGAATCAAGTCAATAGCACAATCACAGTCCCTGTGCGGTGGAAAGGAACTAGACTTGGGCTCATCGAGTACATCCTGAAAATCAGACAAAAACTCTGGAATCTCAGAAGGTGAAAAAGAGGAGATTGACATCAAAGGAACATCATTATGAACCCCCTGACAACCCCAACTAGTCACAGACATGGACTTCCAGTCCAACACAGGATTATGTACCTGCAACCATGGAAAACCCAGCACGATAACATCATGCAAGTTATGCAACACCAGAAATCGACAATCTTCCTGATGGGCTTGCGCCATGCGCATGGTTACCTGTGTACAAAACTGGGGCTTATTTCTAGCCAAGGGTGTAGCATCAATGGCCCTCAAAGGAATAGGGTTCTGCAACGGCTGCAAGGGAAAATCACAACGCTTGGCAAACTCAAAATCCATTAAATTCAAGGCGGCGCCTGAATCCACAAACGCCATGACAGAAAATGATGACAATGAGCAGATTAAGGACACAGATAACAGAAATTTAGGTTGTACAGTACTGATGGTAATTGAACTGGCGATCCTCTTTGTCCGCTTAGGGCAGACAGAAATGACATGAGAAGCGTCGCCACAATAATAACACAACCTATTTTGACATCTGAAACCTTGTCGTTCCGTTCTAGACAGAATTCTATCACATTGCATAGGCTCAGAAATGTGCTCTGAGGATAACGCCACAGCGCGCACAGTTCTGCGCTCCCGCAGGCGTCGGTCAATATGAATGACCAGAGACATAGAATCACTCAGACCGGAAGGCGTGGGAAACCCCACCATAACATCTTTAACGGATTCAGAAAGCCCCCTTCTGAAAATTGCCGCCAAAGCCTCATTATTCCATTTAGTCAATACAGACCATTTTCTGAATTTCTGACAATACGATTCTGCCGCCTCTTGACCCTGAGACAGGGCCAACAAGGTCTTCTCAGCTTGATCCACAGAATTAGGTTAATCATATAATAGTCCTAAAGCCTGAAAAAAGGAGTCAATATTAAGCAAAGCCGGATTCCCAGATTCCAGGGAAAACGCCCAATCCTGCGGGTCGCCACGCAGCAGGGAGATTACGATTTTTACCTGCTGAATGGAATCACCAGAGGATCGAGGTCTCAGGTCAAAAAACAGTTTACAGTTGTTTTTAAAACTCAAAAATTTAGACCTGTCACCAGAAAACAAATCAGGAGTAGGAATCTTCGGTTCTAAAGCAGGAGTCTGAACAATATAATCAGAAATACCTTGCACCCTAGCAGCAAGCTGGTCTACACAAGAAGCTAATTCCTGAACATTCATGCTTGCACCAGGCTCCTCAGCCACCCAGATATTAAGAGGGAAGAGAACACAAAACAGACTGGAGGAAAAAAAAATGGCTCAAGAGCTTCCTTCCCTTCTTCTGAGATGCATTTAACTCATTGTGGGCCAGTTGTACTGTTGTTGAGGGAGGATCTAAATCGATCCTTCACGGTTGACTCAGTGATTTCCAAATTAATCTACAGGGTGTTGCCGGCAACTGAAAATGACCAGACGGAGACTCGTGCCTCTGTATGGGAGATCGAGCAGATCTCTGGCCCCCGTTTATTGTGTATGAGTTTTCTTAGTCATAGAAATTATACTTCAACCAATCAGCATAAGAACACGCTCACAGTTCTTAACCTATAAGAATGCAGGAAAAACTTAACCCATAAAAATACAGGAAAAAACGGAAACTACATATATGGTCGTGTCTTTTTGGCATAAAAAACATATTAACAGATGCCTCAGTCTTGTATAGCACTACACCCCCGAGTCTCTTATCTGGCTCACTCGAGTTAGAGCACTCAAGGTCTTTATACCAATTATAAACCATAGCCTGGTTGGATAATAAAATGTTATCTTCGTGAGAAACAGGACAGAGTTACTTCATGGCAGCTGTAACCTTCTACCTAAGTATATAACAGAATTTATCTTTAACCAACAAGAAAATAGAGTCAAAGCACAAAATGGAGAATCTAGCACAAAATGGAGAATCTTTCATAATTTGTTCCTTCACATTTCCCCCTAGATAAATTTTGTTAATTAATGTCCAGCATCAGAGGTACTATCCCAAGCTATAAGCTCGAGGGGTACTGGTCTTCACATGACTGGTGCCATGTTACCAGCCATGGCTGTTGCGGCGTACCCGTCCCCCCTGTATACTAGAATTTACGAATAACAATTATTGATGATGGTGGTGGGGATCTTTTGAAGATAGCCATACACTTGGCTTCAACATCTTCATCAGGTAACTTTGTGAAATCGGTGTAGAGACGAGCAGGGGTGGCACCGCTTTCGGTTTCATCATTAGTTGTCTTAGTGCAGAATTTCCTAATACATACAGAAATACACCAAAGAACAAGTTTTAGTATTACAAACATAACAAGGATAAAGGCAGTGATATATAACAAACTTTGCAAGATTCCAGCTATCCAGCCCGCAAGTCCCTCAAACCAATTGGCTGGATTAAGAAAGGAGAAGGTGTCTGCCCACCAACTGTCCCTATTACGGTCATTGTCTTTATCATATTGAGCTCTAAATCTTTGAATGTCCTCTAACTTTAACTTTAGAGTACTATTGGGATCTGTATAATAACAGCATGCGGCTCCAATAATCTGACACATACCACCCTGTGCTGCTGTTAAGTAATCCAGTACTACAGTATATTGATTAGTGACTATGATAAGTTAGTTTTGGACAGCAACAGTAGTATTAAGTATATCCAATATATCCCAAATTTGATCATCTGGATAATCTGTGGCCCTAACCAATTTATCCCACATTTGTGTAATCATAGGGTAAATGAAAATAGAACTGACAATTTTATTGGCTATGCCCATCTGTACTACAAATCTTTCATGATATTGTACAAACTTATTATTCAAGGATATTGGGGAATTTAGGCTGTCCCATGCGGTTATCAATATTATTATATGGCAATACGAAAAACTAAAACATTATGTCCCCTTATTTGCTACTAGTCTGTTTGACCAGCTTGTAGTGCGATACGTTGATCCACGTCGGCCTTCCTTCCAGCTTTACTGACATAGGAGTAATGAGGAGGACTTGGTAGGGACCGTCATACAAGGGTTCTAGTCCGTGTTTTCTGACATAGCTTTTCATGACCATAAAACCACAAGGCTTCAAATTGTGACAAGTGTCGGTTTCTGCTGAATCTGGAAGGGAAGAATAAACTAAAACATGGGTGTTAGCAAGATTTTTACTAAGCTGAATAACATATTGAACAGCACCGTCAGTTTCTTCTGACAACTACTGAGACTGAAAATTTGCAACTGAGAACCTAGCACCAAACAATATCTCATATGGGGACAGGCCATATTTTGCAATAGGGGTAGTATGAATGTGTAAGAGCCCTGGCCATGGAGCCGTAGTCTCCTGCATCATTTTGGTCAATTGTCCCTTCAGTGTGCCATTCAGCCTCTTAACTTTCCCACTAGATTGTGGATGGTACGGAGTATGGAGGGCTTCAGTGGATCCAAGCATTGTCAGAACCTCCTGATACACATGAGAAGAAAAGGCCGGGCCTTGGTCACTTTCAACAACTTCTGGAACACCATATCTGCATATAACTTCCATCACCAGTTTCTTTGCTGTGGTTTTTGCAGTCATGTTGGTAACGGGGAATGCTTCTGGCCAACTGGAGAACATGTCGACAACCACCAGACAATATTCATACCTTCCAGACTTAGGCAACGTGATGTGGTCCACCTGGAGCCTTTGGAAAGGATAGTTGGGCTTAGCAAGGTGCTTTGGGGGTACACGTTGAAGTTGACCGTGATTGCAGGTCTGACAGATGTTACATGCACGGTTGAGTGCTGTCAGGACTGTAGAAATACCTGAAATCCAGTAGAATTTTTGTACCAGGGCAAGGGCCTGGTTTTTTTCCTTGATGTGTGGGCCCATGTGCCCACGTAGCAATAGCAGGGTACATCCGCTTAGGGAAACACACAAGTTGGTCCTTTTTCCAGAGACCATTGTCCATACATGCTCCATCAGCCTTCCACTGCTTCACCTCTTCCTTTGGAGATATTCTCTGCATCGTCATTAAGCGGTCTCGCGGGGTCCGGCAGAAAACCTCAGTCTGTCGTGGATCATAAGGGTTCCTGTAGAGTCAGTGTTTCTTGTAACTGTTTACGCTGAGAGCGTGTGGTCACCATAGTTGGTATGGTCTGTTCAACGGGTAGGAGAGCAGCAGCTTTTGCTTACATATCCGCAAAGGCGTTACCAACAGTCTGTGGACTGTTCCTAGGACCGTGCTCCTTAACTTTGATAATGGCCACCTGAGTAGGTAATTTGATTGAATCCATGAGGGTTTTAACAGCTTCAGCATTCTCCACTGAGTCCCGGCAGTAGTAATAAACCCTCGATTGGCCCATAGGGCTCCGAAATCATGAGCAATACCAAATGCATACTGTGAGTCCGTGTATATATTAGCCCGCCTGTCTTTGGCCAGAATACATGCAGTAGACAGAGCCTGAAGTTCTATTTCTTGTGCTGACAGTGAGGGAGGGAGTGCAGCTCCGTCCACTACAGTGTCTTCCGTAGTAACAGCGTATCCTGTGTGGAATCTGCCAAAATCATCAGCATATCTTGAACCGTCTTTCAGGGCATTGTAGAGAGGTTGCATTATGCGGGATGCGTCCGGCATCCACTGACAACAATAAGTACATAGTCCAAGAAAACGCTAGAGTTCAGTCTCATCTTATGGGAAAAGAAGGGAGCTGACGGCTATTTTTCTTTCTTCTGTGAGGTGTCTGGCACCCTGAAGGAGACAGTGACCCAAAAATATCACTTCATCAAGGCAGAACTGAAGTTTCGAGGCCGAAACCCGACAGTTCAGATCTTCCAGATGCTTGAGGAGGCTAACAGTGGCAACATTGGCTTCCTGCTCGGTCGGTGCACACAAAAGATCAGCCACATACTAAAACAGCGTGACACAGGGGTGATCTAACTGCCAGGGTTAAAAACACTCTCCCATATTTTTTTGCAAACTGATTGGGACTGTTTTGGGCCCCTTGTGGCATAACTGTCCACATCAATTGTCGTCCCTGATGAGTGAATGCAAACAGAAACTGGCAATCTGGGTGTAATGGAATGCTGAAGAAGGCATTGGCGAGGTCGATGACTATGAACCAAGCAGCTTCCTGAGGTATCTGGGACAAGAGAGTATGTGGATTAGGCACCACCGGTATTTCCAGAACAGTAGCTGCATTAACTGCCCGTAGGTCTTGTACCAGCCGGTACACAGGGGGTTGGCCGGGTGGGGTCTTTTTCTTAACGGGAAACAAGGGCATGTTACATGGAGAAACACAGGGTACCAGGGCACCATTATCGAGTAACGTTTGTATTTGCCCCTTGAGGCCCTGCTCCTGATCATATTTCAAAGGGTACTGATGGACTTTGGGAAAAGGGGCACCAGGTTTGAGAAACACTCTTGCTGGTTCTACAGGCATTATTGGGGGTGGATCTGGGCCTATCAGGGCCATCATAACCGTGGAAAGGACGTGTAAGATACAGATCTCATTATGTTCATCTGCATAGGGGTTATATAACGTAAATACCATTTGACCATCATCTTGGAATTATATTCTGGAGTGGAACTGTGATAATAAATCTGCCCCCAGTATATTTACCGGACATGTGGGAGAGATTAGGACTGGGCCGTGACTTCAGGGAAAGGTCCCACAGGGATGATTTTTGTGAGAGTATGTTTATTGGGTCTGCCATCTACTCTAATTAAAACAAGCTCTTGATCTGAGAATTGACATGGCGGGGCTTGGGAGGGAGATTCCCAGACATAGGGTTAAAATGGATATTGGAGTATGGGACTGGATTTGTGTAAGGTGGGAGGAGGGCAGGAGCTGGAGTCTGGTGGGCCACTGATAAGGAATGGAGCTGCTTCCTTGCAGCTGTGGGGGGGGGGCTGAGATTGGAGCAGAAATCCCTGCAGCTACTGCAGCTACAGTTTTAACCTTTGATTTCCCAGTTGATGCAGAACGTGCTAAATTCTTCTGAAAACTTTTAATTACTTTTAATGCATCGTCTGGAATGGAATTCTCGATGTCAGGTCTAACTGACATTATTGCCTCTTTCAATTCAGATTTAAGGCCGGACATCAAAGCTGCCACAAAAAGATGTGAATGGGCTTTATTATACAGTGAAAACCCCAAATCTTAAAATACTACCATAAGACGCCCATAGAACTTCTCGGCAGTCTCCCCCTTGTCCTGTGTGACATCTGTGAGGGAGGTAGCTTGGTCCGCTAGTCTATCTTGTGCCCAAACCTTTAAAGCATTACAGAAATCAACATCACTCTCATAGGTTCCCCCGTTCACATTATACATTATGCCACCCTCAATAATTGGAAAATACCCCTCTCCAGCCTTCACCTGGAGTAAGTGTAACAGATCTCTCCGGGGAGTGGAATAAATCTCTCGATTCGCTGCTATTTGTCTATAGAAGGCCATGGGGGATGTTTCTGAATCGGGTAACTAAAGTAGGAGGGGGTGGATACTTATAACCACTAGCAATACTAGGCATAGCAGGGACTGGTACTGGCGGTGGCTGATAATAAGTGCCGTCAGCGTTTAGCAAGGGAAAGGTGGGGGCTACAACTCCGGGTCTTCTTGCTTCACAATTGTAACAGACCTGTCTCCACTGAGAATTAGTAACTCTGCATACATCACAAATCCACCCGGCAGGAACATAGGGTGGGGGCGCACTGAGTTTTGGCCACCCAGGATATATTGGAGCTTTGGGGTTAAGGGGTACAGAGCTTACAGTCGGGAGAAGAGGCTTGATTTCCTGGGGAGGGACGTTATCATCTAGCAGGGAGACCCCCTGTTTCAGATCATCATTTTTAATTGTTTGTCTTTCTGACACATTATTCTCAATCGCTTTCTCAATACCTTCCTGCACCACAAAACATCCGGACTTTACCATAGGAGTAGACAGCTTTCCTTTTTCAACGTAGCAATAACAGAGACAATCAGAACTCCCTTCCTCTGTTAATCCTTAATTTGCTATACATCAACCACTCAACTTGAAGCCGGTGAATCTTTTACCAATCTTTCAATTACACTGATAATCAAACAATCTCTTACAAGTTTCCTTCTAAAACTAGGCACAATATTTTACCTTAAACTTACAATATTTCTTTCTACTTCAATACAATATTGTAATATTGCTTCAAACAAAACACAGATCTCCCAGCACATACTACACAAGCTTAGAAAATTCAGAGAGAACGCAGCTATGTGCCCCCTCCATACCAGAGACACAGAACAGATAAGAACATCACAGCATTCCTCAACACAAAAGAAAGCAATAGTGCAGATGTTTGATCCCTCCTATCTTGGAAATTTCACACAGAAATGGAATACAGCAGTTCTCAGACTTAATTAATTTCTACAAAACCTTCATCACACAATTCACATGCCAGAACACCTTAGAAAAACCAATGATTGAGAATATTTTCCCCATCTTTGGGCTAACAATATCAGATTCATCACACAAATTAACAGTCTTCTCTTACTTCCATGGAAACATGATTCTCCTTTAGAGCTAAATATCCTTACTTTGTCGTGCATAGTACTAGAGCGGCCGTATATAGTCTATTCCACTGGGTCTACCTGTCCCCGCTGGGACAACCCAAAAACGCGGTACTCAGTGAAAGCAGGAGGGCGTCTTAGACTTTCCCTCCGGATACCTCTGGATATATTTACTGTATATCAATATATACCTGAGTTACGTATCCTACCCAATCTTCGATCACCTCACCGTGCCTGATTCTAACAATGATCAGGAATTCAGGATATTTTGACTATAAAGAGAATTACATCACTGGTCAATCCGGGGTGTCCGTCCCTTATGAGGTACGGTTCAAGCACTGGGCTCCCAACGGAACTACACCTCTATATGACTCCACCCAAAAATCACCCCACCATCGGGGACAAACCTCAGATCCTCTTTGCAGCACAAACACAGGAAAACCACACCAAACGGTCAGTATGGACAGTATAACTGCCAACTTACCGTGGTTGTTGTGTGGGATGATCAGTCCCAATTTTCCAGTGCCTGTGTCCGCTCCGAGGGTCATTTGTCTTGTTGTCCTCCAGGGGGCAGAGGCGTTCCTGTTTGGGGCCCCACGTTTCGGGCGCCAAGCTGTTGAAGGAGGATCTAAATTGATCCTTCACGGTTGACTCAGTGATTTCCAAATTAATCTACAGTGTGTTGCCGGCAACTGAAAATGACCAGACGGAGACTCGTGCCTCTGTATGGGGGATCGAGCAGATCTCTGGCCCCCGTTTATTGGGTATGAGCTTTCATAGTCATAGAAATTATACTTCAACCAATCAGCATAAGAACACGCTCACAGTTCTTAACCTATAAGAATGCAGGAAAAACTTAACCCATAAAGATACAGGAAAAAACGGAAACTACATATATGGTCATGTCTTTTTGGCATAAAAAACATATTAACAGATGCCTCAGTCTTGTATAGCACTACACCCCCGAGTCTCTTATCTGGCTCACTCGAGTTAGAACACTCAAGGTCTTTATACCAATTATAAACCATAGCCTAGTTGAATAACAAAATGTTATCTTCGTGAGAAACAGGACAGAGTTACTTCATGGCAGCTGTAACCTTCTACCTAAGTAAATAACAGAATTTATCTTTAACCAACAAGAAAATGGAGTCAAAGCACAAAATGGAGAATCTAGCACAAAATGGAGAATCTTTCATAATTTGTTCCTTCACACTGTTATGATCCGGTGACCTTGGAGCTGCATGAGAACTTTCACTGGAGAAAGTGGCCACTATACTGACCGCAAACCTGAACGCAACACCGCAACTAGAAGTAGCCGTGGAGTGTACCTAACACACCTAGACACCTCGTCACAGCCAGATGACTAAATACCCCTAAAGATGGAAATCGGAATACTGTCTTGCCTCAGAGAAAATCCCCAAAGGATAGACAGCCCCCCACAAATATTGGCAGTGAGTCAGAGAGGAAAAAACATACACAGGCAGAAAAAACAGGATTTAGCACAGGAGGCCACTCTAGCTAGATAGGACAGGATAGGACAGAGTTCTGTGCAGTCAGTATTAAAACGCTTCAAAAAAATCCACAGCAGAATATACAACAAACTTCCTACATCTAACTAAAGATGTAGGAGCGTATATCTGCAACTCCAGTGAAACCAACCAGACTGAGAAAACACAGACAGTCTAATCTGGACAAAAGAAAAACAAACGAACAGTACTGAAAATAAGCACACTGCATGTGTGCCACAGGAAAAGAAACAGACACTTATCTTTGCTGAACTGGCAGATAAGCAGGAGAGGCCAGGCAGAGATCCAACACTTCCAGAGAAACATTGACAACTGGCAAGGGCTAAAGGATCCTGCACACCTAAATATCCCAGTCAGAAATGTAATTATCCGATACACCTGCCCAGGACTGCGAGTCAAAGACAACTGCATTCCCACCAACAACCACTGGAGGGAACCCAAGAGCAGAATTCACAACAGTTAATGTCACCTTGCTATTGTAAGGTGACATTAAGCCGGGTTAATAACAGAGAGGCGTCAATATGACGCCTATCCATTATTAATCCAATAGTAGGAAAGGGTTAATAAAACACACACACATTAGGAAAAGAGTATTTTAATATTCTTCATTTAACCATACTTACCATACTTCAGCGCCTGCAAAAAAACGTAAAATAATAAACCGTATACTACCTGTCCGCTGTAGTCCAATTAATAATGAGTGTTCCACGACGATCTCCCCTATAGAACAGTGACATTGGGTGATGTCACTGCTCTATAGGACCCTCAGTGACACACTGACAGGAGATAATGGCTCCTGCAGTGCATCACTGAGGTTACCTTAGGACAAAGTCTCAATTTATGGCAATTGCTGCGTGGGAAAATTTCTTATACAGCAATGCCAAAAGTGAGCCTAGAGACTATTTTTTTTTAACAGCGGCGGAGGAATACAGTGCAGAAGGATACCTTCCTCCCGTCATTATGTTCCTGGAGCTCCTAGAGAGCGGTCGCATCAGCTGATGCTGCTGCTCTCCACGGGAGATCATCGTGGGACACTCGTGGATTTCTGCGGACAGGGACTATATTGGTTGTTTGTTATTTTCTTATTTTTTTACAGATGACACTGGCTTCAGGGATCAAAGTGACAAGTGATGGTGAGTATGTACTCTATGTTTAATGTACTATATGTCTGTATGTATGTATTGTATGTAATGTATGAATGATCTGTATGTAGCATGTATGTAGTATGTATGTAGCATGTATGTATGTATGTAGCATGTATGCAGTATGTATGTAGCATGTATGTAGCATGTATGTAGCATGTATGTAGTATGTATGTTTTTTTTTTTTCATTCGACACATTAGCCAGATGATGGGACTACTACTGTCCCATCATTGGCTAATGTGTCAATCACTGTCACTGTAGTAGGCATCGTCCGATGGGACTTGTAGTCCCATCGGATGATGCCTGCACACAGACACAGAGCCCCGGCAGCCTGCACAGAGCCCCGGCACGCCACACAAAGCACCGCACGCCGCACAGAGCCCTGGCACGCCACACAGAGCCCCGGCACACACACACACAGAGCCCACACACCGCACAGAGCCCCGGCACACACACACAGAGCCCCGCACACCGCACAGAGCCCCGGCACACACACACAGAGCCCCGCACGCCGCACAGAGCCCCGCACACCGCACAGAGCCCCGGCACACACACATAGAGCCCCACACGCCGCACAGAGCCCCGCACACCCCACAAAGCCCCGGCACACACACACAGAGCCCCGCACACCGCACAGAGCCCCGGCACACACACACAGAGCCCCGCACACCGCACAGAGCCCCGGCACACACACACAGAGCCCCGCACGCTGCACAGAGCCCCAGCACGCCACACAGAGCCCCGCACGCTGCACAGAGCCCCGCACGCTGCACAGAGCCCCGGCAGGCCCACACAGACCCCCGGCAGGCACGCACAGAGCCCCCTCTGAAACAGGATGTAGAAGGACAGAAAGGGCTTATTTACATTCCAAAATTTGTGTCCCATTGACTTGCATTGGTATCAGGTATCGGCGATATCCGATATTTTTTGGATATCAGCCTATCCAATCCTTCCGATACTTCTGGATATCGGAAGGAATCGCTCAACACTTGTCCCGACTCCTCCCGACTCCCTAAACCTATCTCTCTGACAATTTGCTCGCAATTCACACTCTTATACTCTATAGCGCCCACAGCAGCAGCGGTGGCGTCTAACACTAAGCTGCAGCAGTGAAGAAATGGTGGCGATGGGGCAAATGGCTGGTTCTTATAGGGCAAGGACATGTGACATACACAGCCAATAACACATGCCCTTGCTGTGTGTGTGTTCACTGCTGATAGGCTGAGAGACTGCACCGCCCCACTGTAAATGCGGGAAAGAAAGAAAAAATGGAGATCGGCGTTATTTCAGCACAGATCTATCCCCCACCCACAATACACTGAAACAGTCTATTAACAATGATAAACAGTTTTAATGTGCAAATCAAGTTAGGCTTCTGGTGAACGAACAGTTATCGAACAGAAACTCGAACAGCCGAATTTTAAGCAAATTGTTAGAGTTCGATGAATGACTCGAAAACCACTCGAATTTGAAATTGGTGAACAGTTCGACTCGAACACTGCTCATCTATACTAACTAGATCATCTTTAATAATCCCAGTACACAGCAGTGCCCAACTTTACTTTGCTGTGCCCGGAACTGATCCAGTTGCATCTCATCCATCCACTCCATCACGAGTCACTCTCATCTCATCAGTACTTAAAACCTTTCAAAAATCTGTCTACATAAATTTCTTGGTCCACTCTTGATGTTTCTCTTCTGTGCCTTGCTCAATGATGCTCAGGCTCAGCTCACTGACTTCGGCCATGTCTTTGAGCACTGAACACTTTGTACTTCTGTGTCTTGCTCAGTGGTGGTAGAGCTCAGCCTCCTCACCTCGGCTGTGCCTCTGAGCACTGAACACCCCGTACGTGTGTCTTGCTCAGTGGTGGTTGGGCTCAGCCTCCTCACCTTGACCATGTTTCTGAGCACTGAACACCTTGTTCTTCTGTGTCTTGCTGAGTGGTGGTTGGGCTCAGCCCCTTCACCTCGGCCATGTTTCTGAGCACTGAACATCTTGTACTTCTGTGTCTTGCTCAGTGGTGGTTGGGCTCAGCCCCCTCACCTCGGCCATGTTTCTGAGCACTGAACACCTTGTACTTCTGACCTCCTGGGAGACTGCAGCTCTGGAATATGACAGCACTGGAGGATAATGGCTTCTTTGTTGTGTCATGTCTCATTCTTCTCAAATCTTTGGCAGTTAATGTTTCTCAACATATTTCTCAAGTTCTTATAATTTTGTGTTAGCCTCCCAATATCCCAATATCTTAGCAATTTCAAGAGTGCTGTGTCTTCTCTAAGACTTTAAACAATTTCTAACTTTTCAGAGTCAGTTAAATCTCTTTTATTTGCCAAATTTGTTTAGCAAAACAAACTGCTAATAATTCTGTACACCCTGATGAAGGGTGGAGCCTCCTGAGGCCACACCCCCTCGTTACACAAATACACATCACCTGATCTGCATCATCCAATTAGCATTCACATTTATACAGATTTATATTGGGAACATCTGCATATAAACAAGGCTCTGGTCAAAATACTTGTTTCCTGATAATTCTGCACACTGTGTAAATTCTGATCTGATGTTATTTACCACATGAGTACATACAGTTGTACCTATGATGGTATGGGCATAGTAGATGTATTTACAGTTGACTTCTGCATGCTACTTGTCAGGACTCAGGCAGGGCATCAGGACACAGGAATGCCGAATAGACATCTGGGACACTGGTGAGGCAGCCCAGGTAATCAGTTACATCAGGACATTGAACACAGGAAGGACATCAGGGAACACGAGGTCATCAGGATGCAGGTAAGACATCAGGACACATGAGAACGTCAGGACATCAGGGTCCATGAGGTCATCAGGACACAGGCAGGACATCAGGGTACAGACAGGACATCAGGACATCTGGACCCAGGGTCACCGGCAGACATCAGACAGGAGTAGTTTGGTTCCGGACATCCAACACACCTACAGGCAACACCCGTCATCAGGCTCCAAGCAGAGGTCATCAGGTTCCAGACTGCGGTCGTCAGGGTCCGGGCATCGGACCTAGGAAGGAACTCAAGCGTGATAGTGCAAACATCGCAATACTGGACGTGAGCCAGATGGGGTTAACACCGCATGGTAGTCAGAGCACAGAGTAGTAGATGCTCAGCAGAAACACCGGTTTCAAGAGACTCAAAGTCACTGGGAGTGAGGCTCCAGATGCAGAGGGATTCCAGGAACTTAATCACAGCAGATGCAGTTCAGACAGGTTCAGGATCAAGGATTCGGGCCTGGATATACCGCCTCCAGGACAGGCGGCAGAACAGGGCAAAACTGGAATCAAGGCAAAGACTTTGGTACCAAAACATAGACAGGAGAGGTGCAGGAACACAAACACACATAGCAAAGTTCAGTAGCTTTGTGAGTAGCTCAGGCCCTGCCCATAGGGTAGGGGAACTTTAAATAGCAGCTGCCCCTCAGCAATTGGCTGGGGACAACATTTCAAGTACACACCCTAACCCTGATAAAAGCAGGGGAGGTGTGGCCGCACATGTCCTAAGCACAAACAGAAACCATTACAGCACAATCAGTGCAGGAACTGTGGCTTAGGGCACCGGCACCAGGCTGTAACTGCACACACTGACACATGAGTAACAAAAATCCCAAATGTGTTGAATACCTCAATACAAGATTATAAGACACAATTTCCCTTATATGCATGGGGAAATAAGGTATATACACTAGAGCTAAAATTGAAAAAAGTCTTTATTAAACAAATAATATTACTAAAACACCAAGCAACTAAACAAACAAGGAACATTAATAAAAACAATCCAGCATATAAACAGCACGGTGTGCACTTCACACAAGTGTGTATAGGTTTATGAATACATGTATATAGCATATAGGGAGATATAGTCTCATAGTCATAGGAGTCCACTGAAAATGACTAATGCAGCAGTCAAAAAGAGCCCGGTGGATCACATGGAAAACAATCAAAAAGATGCTAATATTGTATAATAGAGGTACATAAAGTGCAAGAAGTGCTAATAGCTCAAGGCAAAATGTCGCCTATGGGCTACAATATGTAATCCCCATATATGTCTGGCCTCCTATAAGTGCTCTATCTAGAAAGAATGCCAGTGCTGCATAATAGATATATATGGAATATCAGACTCTCTAATAACCCATGAATATGATATAACTCATAAGTTGCAATGCGTAATACCTCTACACATCTAGGTTACTACTGATGCTAAGTCATACCACTATCTGCATGGAAGCTGGATATATGACAACGGGTATAAATAACACCCGTATAGATGAAGGGATAACTTGCATAGGAATAGCAGGAGGTGCCGTGCGTATATGCTGGGACCCCGACAGCGCCGTTTCGCCAATTCAGGCTTCTTCCATAAGGGGGGCGAGTATGTTTAAGTGTGGTGCAGCGCTCCTTATAAATGGCAACTAAATCAATAGACGCCCTGAACAGCTGGGGACAGGAGGTGCATACTGAATGACATCCGGCGCATGCGCCGGTCTGCGGCCGATAGTATAAGCCACAGCTTCGCAGCCCCCGCCCCTGACAATCGAATCAAAGGACGCTCTGGACAGCTGGAGACAGGAGACGTATCCTGAATGAAATACGGCGCATGCGCCGGTCTGCGGCCGCTCGTGCAAACTGTGGCTTCACAGCCCCCGCCCCTGGTACGCAAGCGTGAAACGCTCGTGTCACCCGGTGAGCGTGGCCGGAAGCCACCGTGCGGCCGAAACCAGGGCATGCGCTCTAATCCAGGTCTCATGCAAATGTCGCTGTGAGAGCGGAGCGTAGCTAGAGAGGGCGTGGTGAGGACAGCCTATATGCAAGCATGGGAAGGTTGGTAAGTTCCAAAATACCCAAACTACCAGACATCAGAGACAATAATGGTTATGTGTAATCTTATGCCACAAGAATTATGTAGTCTAGGTGCTTAGGATCAATGTTAAATCAACCAAAGGAAATGCTGCCAAACCCAAAACATATAAATTGATACTGATCTATAATTAATCAGGGCAAATGCATCTGTAGAGGTAAAAAACAGCTAGTAAAAAGCGTGATGACAGCCAATCTCGTGCCCATTATAAGAACTAAATAGATACCAATGTAGGGCCATTCAATCAACCTGTCTAAAGAATATTGCAAAAAGCGTCCAATACCAAACCCCAACTGCTGAATCGCAGATCTTAAACAGGTCACCATGACTATGGGCAAGATCAAAGCTACTCCCCACTCACAACGATACCTATTCTATTGCCATCTAGAAATGCCAAAGCGCATCATTATAAATATGGGTACAGATATATATTGCAAACTGGATAACAAACAAACTATCCTGGACCTACCATGATCCACAGCAAACACATTATATAGTAAACGATCCCTATCCTAAACATGACATATATATATAAACACATGAGCACAAAAGGTAAACATTGTTATATAAGTCTATATGAATTATGTCCGGTCCAGAATTAACATAGACATAGATGACAAAAGAACAGATATTGATTGTAGACAATCAGCATGATTTTATAGGTCCAAGGTCGTCAACTGTCATCCAAGTGCCAGACTGTAGGGTAAAACGAGTTCCAAGTATCAAGCAATCTAAAATCAAAACCAAAATAGAAAAATTAGCAAATAACCACACTAAAAACCACACAGGACTAAAAGCCCAAAACCGAATAATTGAAAATGACTGGAAAATCTTCTCCATACTCCCCCAATTTTGAGTACTTAGACCAAGGGATAATAGGGAATCAATTAAAAAAGATAAAGGATTATACTATATCTACCAACGAAGGCAATGAGGTGAGTAGGAGAATGTACTATACATAGTTATAGGGAACAGAACGTAACAATAGACCTAACGGCAAAGAATTGAAGGGATACAGGCCATACAATGGAAAAGAACCATCGATATCAGAGGCGGAAGATGAAGATGTTGTTATATTCATAAAAATGAACTAAAGCCCATTGTCTCATTAAGTCCCTGAGGGGCAAGGGTCCCAAGTTGATATATCCACCTACTCTCTTTGCGCGCCAGAATTTTACCCAAATTACCACCTCTATCATTAAGGGTGACTTGGTCAATGGCCTATATCACAAGGCCCGTAGGGTTAGAATTGTGGAACAGCCTAAAATGCTTAGGTAAAGTTTTAAGTTGGTGGATATCCTCAGCAGGGATATACCGCCTCCAGGACAGGCGGCAGAACAGGGCAAAACTGGAATCAAGGCAAAGACTTTGGTACCAAAACATAGACAGGAGAGGTGCAGGAACACAAACACACATAGCAAAGTTCAGGAGCTTTGTGAGTAGCTCAGGCCCTGCCCATAGGGTAGGGGAACTTTAAATAGCAGCTGCCCCTCAGCAATTGGCTGGGGACAGCATTTCAAGTACACACCCTAACCCTGATAAAAGCAGTGGAGGTGTGGCCGCGCATGTCCTAAGCACAAACAGAAACCATTACAGTACAATCAGTGCAGGAACTGTGGCTTAGGGCACCGGCACCAGGCTGTAACTGCACGCACTGACACATGTGGAAAGTCATGCACCAGCTGCAAATGACCTCACAACCCGTGGACAGCTTCCACAGCGGCAACCAGGGACCGCACATGAGGAAGGTCATGCAATAGAAAAGGTCTAAGCACCATGTACGACTGCGCAGCAGAGCAGAGAACTGAGAAGGCTCCATCCAGGTAACAGCCAACAGTATTCCAGCTCAAATTAGGGGGAAAAGAGTAAAGGGTTAAAGCAAACATATGCATTGTCACACCAAAAACCAGATACAGACAGAACCGTGACATAATCCTGTACCAGTCCAGACCCCTACAGCTCTTTGGCTCCTGTTTCCACATGACCACACTTCCTATCTGTTGTGTAGCAGTTATAACAGTGTTGGGAGGGAACATTGTCTTAATCTTAATTACCATTCATGAAAAACTTCAAAAACTCTAATCCTGAAATACATATTTTGCATTGTCTTTATGAGATTTATGTGTAAAGCATTTTATTATTTAGATGGGTGAAATGATGAAACTAAAACGAATTATTACAAAACTAATGACTGTTGCGCCCGCTATTCCCTGGTGCTGTAAGGTTGACTCCCGGAAAATGATTATAAAAAGCCGCTTTAGGAGTAAAGCCAGAGAAAGAAGAAGCCGAACACACATTACATGATGAAGATATAATTTATTACTTTAACTCTTTATCTGCATAAATACCTGTCTTTTATTGCTGATGTTTGTATTATTCAGGATTTCCTACATTATTATCATCTAGACGTCATCACAAGGTTCATGTGTAAATTAAACCAAAGTGAAATAAGTGAAATGCAAAATATAATTCAAAAATTATTTTTTTTATATTATTTTTTGTCTTCGTTTCTCTCTTTTCAGCGTTCCCAGATCTCCTGTTTTGTTATTGTAGATACAATCTGCCTATATTGTTCTCTAGTGTAAATCTAACATACCGGTAGATGTCACAGAGGAGAGTTTTGCAGGAAACTCTAATATCGTACATTACAGGTGAGTCTCAACTTTTCATGATCAACCGTTTGTATTTCTGGTCCTTCTGCATCTTAAGAAGATTAATTGGAAATGTGAAACTAGATCCATCTTTGTCTTTCCGTGGACATTACATAACTTGTGATTTCTATTGTGTAGTCATTTCTATCTCAGACGTCCATCTGTCATGATTCTTGGTTCCTGAATTGTTCTTTCTTCCTAGCTGATCAATAATTTATCCATATAATCAACATATTTAGCAGATGAACAATTGCCCTATTGTCTTAGTTCTTTAACGTTATGTCCCGTTAATATTTTTTTAACGTTTTATAAAATTCATCTTTAATCTAGTGTTTAAGTTTCACTCAAAGTCCCCATTACACTGTGTTCCAAATTATTATGCAAATTTGATTTAAGTGTCAAAGATTTAATTGTTTTGTTTTTCAAATAAACTCGTGGATGATATTGTGTCTCAGGGTTCAATGGATCACTGAAATCAATGTTTAATACATGTGATAATTAGTTTTCCAGGTGAATCTAATTAAAGGAAAAATACTTAAAAATGATGTTCCACATTATTAAGCAGGCCACAGTTTTCAAGTAACATGGGAAAGAAAAAGTATCTCTCTGCTGCAGAAAAGCATCAAATAGTGCAATGCCTTGGTCAAGGGATGAAAACATGAGATATTTCCCGAAAACTTAAGCGTGATCATCGTACTGTTAAGAGATTTGTGGCTGAATCTGAGCACAGAGGTGTTCGTGCTGATAAAGGCATAATAAGGAAGGTTTCTGCCAGGCAAGTTCATCGGATTAAGAGAGCAGCTGCCAAAAAGCCATTACAAAGCAGCAAACAGATATTTGAAGCTGCTGGTGCCTCTGGAGTCCCTTGAACTTCAAGGTGTAGGATCCTTCCAAGGTTTACTTTGGTTCATAAACCTAATATTCGGCCACCCCTAAACAGTGTTCACAAGCAGAAACAGTTGCAGTGGGCCCAGATATAAATGAAGACTAATTTTCAAACAGTCTTGTTTACTGATGAGTGTCGAGCAACCCTGGCTGGTCCAGATGGATGGAGTAGTGGATGGTTGTTGGATGGCCACCATGTCCCAACAAGGCTGTGACATCAGTAAGGAGGTGAAGGAGTCATGTTTTGGGATGGAATCATGGGGAAACAGCTGGTGGGGCCCTTTAAGGTTCCTGAAGGTGTAAAAATGACCTCTGCAAAGAATATAAAGTTTCTGACTGACAACTTTCTTCCATGGTATAAAAAGCAGAAACGTGCCTTCAGGAGCAAAATCACCTTCATGCTGACAATGCCCCATCTCATGCTGCAAAGAAACCTCTGAGTCATTGGCTGCTATGGGCATAAAGGAGATAAACTCATGGTGCGGCCACCATCTTCCCCTGACCTCAACCCTATAGAGAACCTTTGGAGGATCATCAAGCAAAAGATCCATGAGGGTGGGAGACCGTTCACATCAAAACAGCGGCTCTGGGAGGGAAGAAATACAAGCAGAAACTCTCCAAAAACTCACAAGTTCAATGGAGGCAAGAATTGTGAAGGTGACAGCAAAGAAGGTTCCTATGTTACAAAGCAAAAAATGGAGATAGGAAGGCACTAGGGCAGTTGGTCGGCATATATTGCAATTTTGCACGCTGGATTCAATTCATCACGTTAGTGGCACAAAACCGAAATTAGCAACTGTCGGGTGGTGCTCAACATAAAACTAAATACTGCTGTAAATCCATAGAAGAACAAATGAAAGTGGCACTCACCCGGATATTGCTGAATAGTGATGTCCTTTATTCAAGAGAACAGATGGACATGCATACAACGGAGCAGCGGCTGGTAGCAGTTAGGGTGCGGGAAGGAGGTGAAGGATGACGGCCGTTTCGCGCTTGCGCGCTTCTACGGGTCCAGGTGAGGGAATCAGAAACGTCATATCCTCTATAAAGGGCTCAATGACTCAATGTTAGGAGGTTTTGGAGTTAAATAGCTTTTTGTTCAGTGAATGTGACCTCCTAATGCTGCAAATTCCACAAATGAGCATTTTCAGTTCTTTAAAACACATCAAATGTACAGAAATTCTACTGGGCCTAATAATTTGGAACAGTGCATTTTGAGGTTTTATTCATTTTGGAGATTACACTGTTATAAATGGGAGGTTTCTTCAATAAAATTTGATGTAAATTCTAAATAATTAAATTTAAAAAAAAGAACGAAAGTTAAAGGTTATTAAGGGGTTATTATTAAATTGAAAAGGAGCTGAGCTGCAGTTACAATTACTTAAACAATCAAAAATCTTCTGGCTATTATACTTAAGAAAGAAGGAAAAGACCCCCTTGAGTGTGGATCTTATCGTCCCATATCGCTGGTTAATGTGGATTATAGGATTTTCACCAAGGTTCTAGCTACTAGACTAAATACTGTTATATTAAACCTTATACATCCTGACCAGACTGGTTTCATGCCCGGTAAAAATACCTCTATTAATATTAGACGAGTCCAATCGGTAATCCAATTTAGCTCTTTAGTGCCAGATAATAATTGGGCTCTGGCATCATTGGGCACAGCTAAAGCCTTTGACTCCCTTGAATGGCCCTTTTTATTTGCATGTTTGAAGAGATATGGCTTCGGGGCTAGGTTTCAAAAAATGGGTAGGTGCAATATACGCAAAACCTAAAGCTCGTATAATTATAAATAATTCAGCATCTGAATCATTTTCTCTATCTAGAGGGACACGTCGGGGGCGCCCCTTATCCCCAGCTATCTTTGCTCTTGCGATTGAGGCGTTGGCTATACGCATGCGGTCCTCTCCCAATATTGTGGGTATAAATATAGCTGACCGCTTAGAGACTACTGGCTTATTTGCTGATGATATGATTTTATTCATGGATAGGGCAGAAGAGACGCTCCCACATGCGGTTACTATTATAGATAAATTTAGTAAATGCTCCGGATTCTATATTAACTGGGATAAATCCGCCCTATTGCCTCTCTCTCATAGCCCAATTACTCACCTTGCTACTTTGTCTTCGCTGCCTATGGTGTCTCATTTTAAATATCCAAAGACAGTGAGCTTGACTTACAACTCAATATTATTCCTCTACTGGACTTAGTCAAAATTAAATTTGGGGTAAACTTCCGCTATCTGTAGCTGGCCGTATAAACTTAATTAAAATGGTTTTACTTTCTAAGCTCAATTACTCCCTCCAACATAGCGCGGTGTTGATTCGTAAATCCTTTTTCATGAATCTATATTCCTTGACCACGTCTTTCATATGGGGGAAAGGCAGACCCAAACTTAAACATTCTAATCTACAGAGGTCCAAACAGATGGGGGGAGCGTTGCCGGATTTTTATTTATATTACCTAGCCGGACAAATTAAGGCTTTGAGTAGGTGGATGCCTGACAGTCACCTGTCCAACTCAGAAAGTCACTTAATGCATGCTGCAAAGGTGGATTAGGTTTCTTAGAAACAAATAGACCTGGTGTCCCTCGATTACTACGTCTACTTAAATTAGCACGGTCAGTTTGGAGACAAATTAAAAAAAGTCATCCACTTTGAAGATATCATAGCAGAGATGCCACTGTGGAACAACTCTTATTTTCCGAAGCTGTTGGGTCACCCGTCTGCCAATTTTTGGATGTCACATAATGTTTTCTCGATTAAAGATTTGTATGATAATGGAGTATTGATGTCCGTTGAGCAAATTCAGTCTAATTATAATGTCCTGAGGTCCCAGTTCTTTCGTTTTCTTCAGCTCAGATCAGCTATCCAGTCACATCTACATTCTGTGAGTTTGACTCAAATTATCTCATCTTTCCCTTTGATAGGAATTCTTAAATCGCAAGGTCCCCAGGGTCTCATCTCAGCTTTATACACCTACATGTTATCGGTGGGAACCAATTCTGCTATTGTGTCAATTAAGGGAAGGTGGGAAGCTCTCATTCCTGATGCTCAAGATGAGGATTGGGAGGAAATTCTTGAATCTCCGATTGGAGTGTCACCATCAGTCAATAATAGAACGACCCAATTATATTTCATACATCAGTCATATTTAACTCCATTGCGGCTCTTTAAAATGGGTCGGTTTCAAACATCGGAATGTTTGAGATGTCATTCACTGGAAGCAACCTTTATACACATGGTTTGGGGTTGCCCCATTGTTCAGTCTTACTGGAGCCAGATAACGTCGCTGTTGACTTCTCTAACACAATCCCCTGTTTCTCTCAATCCCTTAGTTTGCTTATTTGGGGTGCTAGATGATGAAGCCTGGGGACACTATGTTAAGATTTTTCTACGTGAGACACTCTTTCTGGCTAGGAAGGTGTTGGCATTGCGTTGGATGGGTAGTGTACACCCCTCTCTCCGGACGTGGATAGAATTGGTAAATTCAATCATACCGTATGAGCGGACATTATATCAATACAGGGGCTGTTTAAAGAAGTTTGATAAGGGACATTTGGAACTCTTCTTGTCTTACCGTATCAAGACATGGTGGCCTGGCACCACCATGAGGGTCATGGTTGTAATGCATTAACACATACTCCATGGCATCAGATAGTTATTATAATATTTATAGATATTGGGCAACAGATTAGGATAAGATAGTTATGACTTAATTGGTTGTATAATGAAGAGGAGAGAGGAAGGAGAATACCTTTTTCTTTGTTTTTTTTTTATTCCTTTTCCTCTTTTTTCCCTCTTTGTGGATATATGCTACCAGGCCGACATGAAGTTACGTTTTCTGTTCACTTGATCAGTGATATATTATATATATATAGCAACATATGGACTTATAATACTGAAAGAGTGTGAATAATTTAATGCACAAATTTGTTGTCCATTTGTAATTACCTTGACAAGTGTGCTTATGCTGGCTTGGATGCACAAATATGTATATGTTGTTACTGTTTTGGTTAATAAACGAATTAAAAAAAAAAAATCTTCTGGCTGATAACCTAAAGTAAATTATTATCAGAGAAACTAGAATCTTTTTATAACTGTAGAGAACTGAAGTAAACAATTTACTTCCGAGCACAACGCACCTTCCATTTTTTTCACGATATGGCTGAAAAAACAGATAATGTGACTTTCATCATGGATCTTGGAAATAAGACCCAGGTTACAGAATTTATCTTGATTGGTTTTTCCTGGAATTTTCAGATTTGCATCTTCCTTTTTATTTTGTTCTTTATCATTTACATAATGACCATGTTTGGGAACGGATTCCTAATCTTCACCGTGATCGTCAGTCCTCAGTTACACACTCCGATGTATTATTTCCTCTGTAATTTGTCTTTCCTTGATTTGTTCTATTCATCAAATGCTCTTCCAAGATTCCTCTTTGATGTTTTATCAAAGCGTCGAAGAATTTCTGTCCTTATGTGCTTGACACAGATGAGCATCGGCCTTATCTTGGCAGGGATCGAGTGTATATTGCTGGCGGTGATGGCCTATGACCGGTACATCGCTATATGCTTCCCCTTACATTACACCACTATTATGAGCTGGAGGGTGTGTAGGAACATCACTATCAGTATGTGGTCAGCAAACATATTTGTGTCATTGTACCCCACCATATTGCGTCCTTTTGTATTCTGTAATGAAAATCAACTGAATCATTTCTATTGTGAGGCCTTGTTGATCCTAGAGTTGGCGTGTGGTGACATCTCTATTTACAAATTATCTATTGTTGTTATAGGATTTTTTACACTTTTGGCACCTCCTGTTTTTATAATTATCTCTTATATTTGTATCATCACTTCCATATTACAGATATGTTCTTCACAAGGAAGATCTAAAGCCTTCTCCACCTGCGCTTCCCATCTTACATTGGTTGTCCTGTTCTATGGGACCTGTATGACCATGTACATGGGGCAGACAAGAAGTTTCTCTCCTTATCTGAAATATATTTCTCTAATTTATTACGTTATGACACCCCTTCTAAATCCTTTGATCTACAGCTTGAGGAATAATGAAGTGAAAGGAGCCTTTGCCAAAACACTGACCAGATATATAAAATCACAGGGTCACCGGCTACGTTGAATGGACTGAACAATTTTTTGTGAAAATAAACCTTCGTGGGGTTCTAGTGCCGCTTCCACAGTCCTTTCCACCGGTCTTGTGCATAGCTGACTGCAATGACAACATTATGTGCATGTCTGATAACCATTGCAGCCAATCTCTGGCCTCGTACTGTGGTGTTGTGAATTCTGCTCTTGGGCTTCCTCCGGTGGTTATGAGTGGTAGTGCTGCTGTCTGAGGATCGCAGCATTTATCAGGTGTGTTCAATTTGGACTCAGCTATTTAGTCCTGCTTGATCCTTTAGTCTGTGCCAGTTGTCCATTGTTTTTGGAGGATTCACATCCCTTCTGGTCTCTCCTGTTCGCTGTGCTTTTCTTCAAAGATAAGTCCTGGCTTTGTTTTTGCTGTCCACCTGCTGTGGACCTTATAGTTCTGTGCATTTTCATGTTTCGTCTTGTCCAGCTTTGCCTGTGAAGGATTTTTTGCAGCCTAGCTGTGTCTCTGGAGATGCAGATATACCCTCCATGTCTTTAGTCAGATGTGGTGATTTGTATTTTCTGTGGTGGATATTTTCTAGTGTTTTAATACTGACCGCATAGTACTCTGTTCTATTCTTTCTTTTTAGCTAGTATGGCCTCCTATGCTAAATCCGGATTTCATGTCTGTGTATGTTATTTCCGTCTCCTCTCACAGTCAATATTTGTGGGGGGCTGTCTATTCTTTGGGGATTTTCTCTGAGGCAAGATGGGTTTCCTGTTTCTGTCTTTAGGGGTAGTTAGTTCTTAGGCTGTGTCGAGGTGTCTAGGGAGCGTTAGGTACCCCCCACGGCTACTTCTAGTTGCGCTGCTAAGTTCAGGGTTTGCGGTCAGTACAGGTGCCACCTTCTCCAGAGTACGTCTCATGCTGCTCCAAGGCTACAAGATCATAACACTGTGGCTAGTGATTGGTTGCAGTAGTCTAATGAGATTTATAGGTCATTATTGTTGCTGTTAAAAAGCAAAGAGAACTGAGGGTGCATAATTAGCGCTGCAAAGATTAAGCAGATGAATTCAGCTTGAATAATTGTTTTCACCCTTTTAAACAAATGGAAGTAACTCTCTGGGAGAGCACAGGAACATTCGCTGTACCGGAGGTTGACTCTCACAGCTACCTGTCAACCTACCACAGAAAGGATGAGGTAGGTCCCAGAATTACATGAGTAGTTCAGTGTATTATAGACATGATCAAAGGATCACATGTTCGAGTCGCCTTGTGGGACTGAGAAGTATTGTAAAAACAAACACACAATAAAGGAATAAAACAATAGAAATACTGTACAAAAAGCCGTTTATTTATGAAAAAAAAACTCCAGGTATTGCTACTTTCATTATAGCTAGTGATGAGCAAATATACTCATTGCTTGGGTTTTCCCGAGTACGCTCGGCTGGTCTCCGGGTATTTATGACTGCTCGGAGATTTAGTTTTCCTCACTAGTGATGAGCAAATATACTCGTTGCTTGAGTTTTCCCCGAGCACGCTCGGGTGGTCTTCGAGTATTTATGACTGATCAGAGATTTAGTTTTTGTCCCCCCCAGCTGCATGATTTACGGCTGCTAGAAAGGCTGAATACATGTGGGGATTCCCTAGCAACCATGCAACCCCCACATGGACTCAGGCGGGATATCAGCTGTAAATCATGCAGCTGAGTCAACAAAAACTTAATCTCCGAGCAGTCATGAACAGTTTGGCTAGACGGTCAGATCTAGGAAGACTTTTGGTGGTCCCAAACTTCTTCCATATAAGGATTATGGAGGCCACTGTGCTCTTAGGAACTGTGAGTACTGCAGAAATTCTGTTGTAACCTTGGCCAAATCTCTGCCTTACCAAAATTCTGTCTCTGAGCTAGGGTTGAGCGACCTTTACTTTTATAGGATCGGGTCGAGTTTCACGAAACCCGACTTTTTCAAAAGTCGGGTCGAGTGAAATCGGCCGATCCTATAAAAAAGTCGGGGTCGGGGTCGGACGAAACCCAAAACCCAATGCAGTGCATTGGGTTTCCATGGTTCCCAGGGTCTGAAGGAGCGGAAACTCTCCTTCAGGTCCTGCGATCCATATTTTAGTGTAAAATAAAGAATTAAAATAAAAAATATCGCAATACTTACCCTCTGACGCGCCCTGGTACTAACCGGGAACCTTCCTTCCTTAGAATCAGCCTTCCAGGACCTTGCGGTGACGTCGCGGTGACGTCGCGGCTTGTGAGCGGCCGCCCATGTGACCGCTCGCGCGGCCAATCACAAGCCGCGACGTCACCGAAGGTCCTGGAAGGGCTGATTCTTAGGAAGGAAGGCTGCCGGAAAGAAGCAGGGCGCGTCCGAGGGTGAGTATATTCCTATTAGGTATATACTCACCCTCGGACGCGCCCTGCTTCTTTCCGGCAGCCTTCCTTCCTAAAAATCAGCCCTTCCAGGACCTTCGGTGACGTCGCGGTGACGTCGCGGCTTGTGATTGGCCGCGCGAGCGGTCACATGGGCGGCCGATCACAAGCCGCGACGTCACCGCGACGTCACCGCAAAGGTCCTGGAAGGCTGATTCTAAGGAAGGAAGGTTCCCGGTTAGTACCAGGGCGCGTCAGAGGGTAAGTATTGCGATATTTTTTATTTTAATTCTTTATTTTACACTTAAATCTGAATTCCGATACCAATTCCCGATATCTTAAACATATCGGGAATCGGTATCGGAATTCCAATTCTAGATTCAAAAGATCGCCGACTTCATGGCCGACCCCACACTGGGGTCGGGTCGGGTTTCATGAAACCCGACCTTGCCAAAAGTCGGCGACTTTTGAAAAATTTCGACCCGTTTCGCTCAACCCTACTCTGAGCTCCTTGGTCAGTTCCTTTGACCTCATGATTCTCATTTGGTCTGACATGCACTGTGAGGTCTTATATAGATAAGTGTGCGCCTTTCCAAATCAAGTCCTATCAGTGTATTTAAACACAGCTGGACTCCAATAAAGGAGTAGAACCATCTCAAGGAGGATCACAAGGAAATGGACAGCATGGGACTTAAATATGAGTGTCTGAGCAAAGGGGCTGAAGACTTATGACTAGGGTTGAGCGAAACGGATCGGACAATTTAAAAAAATCGCCGACTTTCGGCAAAGTCGGGTTTCATGAAACCCGATCCGATCCTAGTGTGGGATCGGCCATGAGGTCGACGATCTTCGCGTCAAAGTCACGTTTCGTATGACGCTTTCAGCACAATTTTTCAGCCAATGAAGGAGGACGCAGAGTGTGGGCAGCGTGATGACATAGGTCTCGGTCCCCACCATGTTAGAGAAGGGCATGACAATGATTGGCTTGCTTTCAGCGGCGTCACAGGGGCTATAAAGGGGCAAGTATGCCGACCACCATCTTACTTCTGCATATCTGAGCATAGGGAGAGGTTGCTGCAGCTTCACCAGAAGCAGAGATATCGTTAGGGAGGGAAGATTAACCCCCAAACCGCTTGTGCTGTAGCGATTTCCACTGTCCAACACCACCTTTTCTTTGCAGGGACAGTGGAGGCTAGATTTTTGTGCATCAGTTCTGTAGCTTATTAGGCTGCCTTATAAGGCTCCCTGATAGCTGCATTGCTGTTTGTACGCCGCTGTGCAAACCAACTGCTTTTTTAAAAACAAAAATCCTGTTGCTCCATTCTGCACAGTTATCTTGTTTATTTGTCCACACTTTTGTGTGCAGCAGTCCTTTTTATTGCTGCCATACTTGTCCTGAGATCATTGTAGGTAGATTGAAATTGTAGTACAGTCCTTGTATTTTTTGATATATCTGCCAGCCACGTTTTGCCTTGTACATTGTATACTGTAATACACAGGGCCTGTTTTTGGCTGCAGTCTCCCCCCCCAAAAAAGGGAGATTTACATTGCCACTAAGTGGATCTACATCAGTTCTGTTTGTCATATATCTGCCAGCCATGTTCTGCCTTGTACATTGTGTTGTGTAATACACAGGGCCTGTTTTTTGCTGCAGTCTCCCACCCAAAAAAGGGAGATTTACATTGCCACTAAGTGGATCTACGTCAGTTCTGTTTGTCGTATACCTGCCAGCCACGTTCTGCCTTGTACATTGTGTAGGGTAATACTCAGGGGACAGGGCCTGTTTTTTGCTGCAGTCTCCCCCCAAAAAAAGGGAGATTTACATTGCCACTAAGTGGATCTCCGTCAGTTCGGTTTGCGTGCCATGTTCTGCCTTGTACATTGTGTAGTGTAATACACAGGGCCTGTTTTTTGCTGCAGTCTCCCACCCAAAAAAGGGAGATTTACATTGCCTCTAAGTGGATCTCCGTCAGTTCTGTTTGGCGTATATCTGCCAGCCACGTTCTGCCTTGTACATTGTGTAGTATAATACACAGGGCCTGTTTTGGGCTGCAGTCTCCCCCACAAAAAAGGGAGATTTACATTGCCAACAAGTTTATATACACCTTCTACCTTGTTTTTCAGTAGCATATAACGGTTGTTATTTTGGTTACATTGTCCCAAAAATGAGGAAGTCTGGTGGAAGAGGCCGTGGGCGGTTGTTGCCAGCTGGAACTGATGGTGATGGTGGTGGTGGAGCATCTGGTGGTAGTGGGAAAAGCACAATAGCACCTAAGGCTGGAGGTGTTGAGCCAGCGTCATCGTCTGGCTACACATGGCCTCGAAAGGCTCCCTTATCTGGGAGTAGGAAAACTGCTTTTAAAGCCGGAGCAGCAGGAAAAAGTTTTGACTTTCCTTGCAGACTCAGCCTCTAGCTCTTTCGCCTCCTCTTCAGAAAGTTCCAAATATAAAAGCAGTGAGTCGTCAGTGGATGCTCCCGGTCAGGAACAAGTCGCTTCCTTGTGTCCTTCACCCAAAGCAAAAGTGAAGGATGCGGCAGGCAACACTACAGTTTTCTCCATGGAGCTCTTTACACATACCGTGCCAGGGTTAGAAAGGGAAATAGTTAACAGCCCATTACAAGATGAATCAGTCATGGAGTGCACTTATGCACAGCCACAGCTAGATTATTATTCTGTTCCATTGACTCAGATCACTACATTGCCCTCGCAGTGTACTGAGCCAGAAACTGACCTTGATGAGACTATGGTGCCCCATCCCGAACGCTATAGCACCTTACACGGTGACACAGAGGAAGGTGCACATGACATTGAAGAGGAGATGATAGATGACGCAGTTGTTGACCCAGATTGGCAGCCATTGGGGGAACAGGGTGCCGCTGGCAGTAGCTCTGAAACGGAGGAGGCATCTACATCGCAACAGCTTTCATCTGGCAGGCCCGTATCTGGCCAAAAACATTTGACAAAACCAAAAGCACTTTTAGGACAGCGTGGCCATCTGGTGAAAGTAGCACAGTGTACAATGCCTAAAAAGGTATTCCATAGTAGGAAGAGTGCAGTGTGGCAATTTTTTAACCAAGATCCGAATGATCAGTGCAAAGTTATCTGTAAGAAATGCTTAAAGACCTTTAGCAGAGGGAAGAATCTTCAAAATTTAAATACAACGTGCATGCTTAGACATTTAACCAGCATGCACTTGCAAGCCTGGACTAACTACCAAACGTCCCGTACCATTGGTGCACCTGCTCAGAAAGAAGGTAGTCAGCAATGCTACATTGCTTCCCTCACTGTTAGCCCATCGGTTAGGACACCACCAGCAGCAAATGTGGAGGTATCGTCGCAAGGCCAAAGCTGTCAGGGAATCACAAGGTTCTTGGTAGGAAACACTGTATGTAGGCCAACATCAAGAATACCATCACCAACCCTCTCTCAATCCACCATGTCCACCACCACCTCCGCTGGTTCCACCATATGCAGCTCTCCAGTCCAGCTCACCCTACAAGAGACTCTCGTTAGGAAAAGAAAGTACTCATCCTCTCATCCGCGTACACAGGGTTTGAACGCCCATGTTGCTAGACTAATCTCGTTACAGATGATGCCCTACCGGTTGGTTGAAAGCAAAGCTTTCAAAGACCTGATGGCCTATGCAGTACCACGCTATGACCTACCCAGTCAGCACTTCTTTGCGAGAAAAGCCATCCCAGCCCTCCACCAGTATGTCAAAGACCGCATTGTCCACGCACTAAGGCAGTCAGTGGAAAGGTGCACCTCACAACAGATGCATGGACCAGTAGGCATGGCCAGGGACGTTACGTGTCCATCATGGTGCACTGGTTAATGTGGTGGATGCAGGGTCCACAGGGGACAGCCATAGTGGGACAATTGTGCCTAGCCCACGGTCTAGGAAACAGTTGGCTGTAGGCGTTCGCCACCCCTCCTCCTCGTCCTCCTCCAGAAGCGAAAACTCGTCCACAGAGCGCAGTCGCACGATCACTCCATCCGCAGCTGCCAGTGTTGCACACGAGGTGTCCCATTATCGAACAGCTAGTGGTAAGCGTCAGCAGGCTGTGTTACAAATGGAGTGTTTGGGCGACAACAGACACACCACGGAAGTAAGGGCCGAGTACTTGCAGCAACAAACTCAGTCATGGCTGGGCAGTGCACATCTTGAGGCAGGCAAGGTAGTCAGTGATAACGGAAGGAATTTTATGGCTGCCATAGCCCTTTCAGAACTGAAACACATACCTTGCCTGGTTCACACCTTGAACCTGGTGGTGCAGTGCTTCCTCAAAACTTATCTGGAGTTACCAGCCCTGCTCCTGAAGGTGCGAAGACTTTTCTCGCACATCTGCCGGTCGCCCGTACACTCCAGTCGTATGCTGAACCATCAGCGATCGCTGAATCTTCCCCAGCACCACCTAATAATCGACGTTGCAACAAGGTGGAACTCCATGTTAGGGGTCGAGTTCCCGCTTCTGCACAGGGGGAATCTCGAGCCACTTCCGCTGCGGTCTCCCATTCTTGTCCAGCCGCAGTGGAGCCTGCTCAGCAAGGACGTCGGTCCCAGCGTCTTGCTCATTCTCACTCTGTTCGGAGAGTTAGTGCTGCTTCTCCAGTCTCTGCCATTAAAGTCAGTGCTGGTCAGCAGCGAGCGGACTTCTCTGGGACTAAGTCCTTGTCTGCATGTACTGAGCATGCCCAGCGTAAGGTCTCCCGTTGGAGATCGAGGGTCATGTGCTCAGGCTCTGCAGCACAGTCCATTGGTCCTCTTGGCAGGTCCTAGAAGGGCAAAAGTGCTGTGGCCACTTCCTGTGCTGCTGTTATATAAACTGCGCATGACCGCACGGCCATGCGCTAGTATTGTCTAACAATTGTTGATGTGTGTATGTTGTGAGTGCAAGTCGTCCTTGGAAACCCCTTCCCTATTGAATGTCTGTTCGCGGAAGGTGTATGGCTGCTACCTAGCGCCCGACTTAGCCTACAGCACTAGACACACATCTCAGCGTCCTGTAGCTGTGCCTGCCAGTACGGCGCCGTGCGCCTGCCTTGCGCTTTCCATACCTGAGTCTGGGTGGTTAGTGGCGTCCGTTAGTGCGGCATCGCTCGCACTCTTGTGCACTTATACTTCTTAAGGTTCTCTACACACCCAGTTGCGGTGTTACGCCAGCAAGGGTCTAATCGGGCTCCAATCCCTTCTGGGGTTAAGTCCGCTGACCACTTGCTCGCGCACTAGTGCGGTACTGCGGTCCTGTGGATTAACAGGATCGCTTTCTTCACGCTGGGTGAGGTTTAACCCACGCGTGTATCCTTTAGTGTACCGCCATATTGTCCGTCTTGCTAGCTGCAGGGTCTTTTACCTGCACGGTGGACCTCGGACTGCGAACGCACCTAGTTTCTTACCATCTATACATGGTGCGTTCCGCCAGTCCTTAACATAATACTAGCGCCAAGGTCTGGCTAGTATGGCGGACATTCAGCAATCTTTGCGGTATATCCAGCAGTTGGAGGGTAGGTTGAAGGTTCTCGAGAACTCAACCTCAGCTGTGGATGTTACCGCAGTTGCTGTAAAGGCTGCTGGCGTGGCGGCAGCAACCTTGTCCACTGCCACCCCTGTTCCGACATTATCCCGCCTCCCGTTGCCAGAAAAATTTTCTGGAGATTGCAAAACTTGTAGGGGATTCGTGAGTCAGTGCTCTATCCACCTCGAGCTCCTGGCTGCACGTTTTCCTACAGAGCGGGCTAAGGTGGGATTTATTGTCTCGCTGTTGTCGGACAGGGCGTTGGAGTGGGCTACGCCGCTGTGGGAGCGTGATGATCATGTGGTGCAGAGTGCTCCGTTGTTTCTGGGCACGCTGAAAAAGGTCTTTCTAGGACCTCAACTCACCCATGATACAGCGCTCCAACTACTGGCATTAACTCAGGGTGAGTCCTTGGTCAGCCATTTTTCCGTCCGATTCCGTACTTTAGCTTCCGAGCTGGAGTGGTCGGACAAAGCCCTTATCCCCATATTCTGGAGGGGCCTGGCTGACCATGTTAAGGATGCTCTGGCCACTAGGGAGATTCCTGCCACACTGGAGGAGTTAATATCTATTTCTACTCGTATAGACCTCCGTTTTAACGAGCGGAGGTTGGAACGAGCCCAGTGTAGGCAGAGGTTTCGGCTGGCTCCTACCTTCGCCAAACCTTTGGAATCCCCAGTCCAGGCATCTGAGTCACATGAGACCTTGGAGGTGACACGAGCGGGATCTAAGTCTCAGTCCGCTCGTGCACATAAGGTCCGTCATGTTGGCCAGCAGTCAGGACGTCTTGTCTCCAAGAGTCCTCAGCGGTCGGGGAAACGTCAGCGTCTAGTGGCAGTTGGAGGAGGTACACTAGACACGGCGACGTTTGCCTCAAAGTTGTCCTTCAAGGGGAGAATTACCATAGGCCCATCCACTCTTACGGTCGAGCTTTGCTTGGATTCTGGGGCAGAGGGTAACTTTATGTCCTCCGCCTTTGCCCAGCGTCACGCAATACCCTTGGTGATGCTCGCCCAGCCAGTGACCGTTCGAGTGGTAAATGGGTCAACACTACCTTCACAGATTACCCACCAAACCATTCCTTTCACGCTGTCTGTGTCTCCATCACATCAGGAGATAATCTCCCTATTAGTCATTCCTGAGGGAATTGATGAGGTCCTGTTGGGGATGCCATGGCTTCGCTACCATTCTCCTCATATTGAGTGGTCCTCTGGGAGAATTTTGGGATGGAGTAAATCCTGTGAGGGTAGATGTCAGAGGGAGTGCGTTCAGGTTGCTACTACACTGGTACCCGCAGATCTTTCCTCTCTCCCCAAGCACTATTGGTCCCATGCAGACGTGTTCTCCAAAAGAGCTGCGGAGACTCTTCCGCCTCACCGTCCCTATGACTGTCCTATTGACCTCTTGCCTGGTGCTGAGCCTCCCCGGGGTCGAGTCTACCCGTTATCTCTCCCGGAGACGGAGGCAATGTCCCAGTATATTCAGGAGAATCTGGCAAGAGGATTCATTAGGAAGTCAGTGTCACCGGCAGGGGCTGGGTTCTTCTTCGTACAGAAGAAGACTGGAGACTTACGTCCATGCATAGACTACAGGGGTCTTAACGCCATTACCGTTAAGAACAAGTACCCATTACCCCTGATATCTGAGCTCTTTGATAGGCTACGGGGAGCAAAGGTATTTACAAAGTTAGATCTGCGGGGTGCTTACAACCTGATTCGCATCCGTGAGGGGGATGAATGGAAGACGGCTTTTAACACCAGGGATGGGCACTATGAATATCTAGTGATGCCCTTTGGGCTCTGTAATGCCCCAGCCGTTTTCCAAGACTTTGTGAACGACATCTTTCGGGATATGCTCACCACCTCGGTCGTAGTCTATCTGGATGACATTCTCATCTACTCTCCAGATATAGACTCCCATCGGAGAGATGTTCGCAAAGTCTTCGACCTCTTACGGGCAAACTCCCTCTACGCTAAGTTGGAGAAGTGTGTGTTTGAGCAGGAGTCCTTGCCTTTCCTTGGTTATATCATTTCTGCCCAGGGTTTGGCTATGGATCCTGCCAAGCTACAGGCAGTAATGGACTGGCAGGAACCCCATTCTCTTAAAGCGGTGCAGCGCTTTATGGGGTTCATTAATTACTATCGCCAGTTCATTCCACACTTCTCAACTTTGGTAGCTCCCTTGGTCGCCCTCACCAAGAAGGGAGCAAATCCCAAGTTGTGGTCAGAGGAGGTCTCCAAGGCTTTTCTCTCGATTAAGTCACACTTCGCTAGCGCTCCCATCCTACATCGCCCCGATGTAGATAAACCATTCATCTTGGAGGTGGATGCCTCATCCGTTGGTGCTGGAGCAGTCCTTTTCCAAAAGGATGCTCAAGGTCGGAAGCATCCTTGCTTCTTCTTCTCCAAAACTTTCACACCAGCGGAGAGGAATTATTCCATCGGGGACAGGGAGTTGCTAGCCATGAAGTTGGCTTTTTCAGAGTGGAGACACCTCTTGGAGGGAGCTCGCTTTCCCTTCCAAGTCTTCACTGATCACAAGAACTTGGTGTATATACAGACGGCCCAGCGGCTAAATTCTCGCCAGGCTAGATGGTCCCTGTTTTTCTCCCGGTTCCATTTTACCCTCCATTTTCTCTCCGGGGAGAAGAACGTTCGTGCCGACGCTCTCTCCCGCTCCGTAGTGTCATCTGAGGAGGAGGAGGAGGAGGAGCCTCGGCTTATTGTCCCGCCTGAGAGCTTGAGAACTGTAGCTCCGGTTTCGCTGGAGTCTGTGCCCCCGGGCAAGACTTTCGTGCCAGCTAACTTGCGACCGGAGGTTCTCTCTTGGGCTCACTCCTCCAGAGTGGGTGGGCATTTTGGGACCAAGAGGACATCTGAGCTTTTGGCGAGAACATATTGGTGGCCGCATATGGTCCGAGATGTCAAGGACTATATTCAGGCGTGCGTTTCTTGCGCCCAGAATCAGTCTCCTCGGCAACGGCCTGCTGGGTTGCTTTACCCTCTACCGGTGGCAGACAGGCCCTGGGAGATGGTCGGAATGGACTTTGTGGTGGGCTTACCCAAGTCGCGTGGCTGCTCCATTATTTGGGTAGTCACCGACCATTTCTCTAAGATGGTACATTTGGTACCGCTTCCTCGGTTACCCTCAGCACGGGCCTTGGCGGTGTTGTTCATGAAGCATGTTTTTCGATTGCATGGTATGCCTGATAAGATTGTCAGCGATCGGGGTCCCCAGTTCGCGTCTCGGTTTTGGAGAGAGCTCTGCCGTTTGCTCAGCATAGAGTTAAACCTCTCCTCTGCATATCATCCCGAGACGAATGGGTTGGTGGAGAGAACCAACCAGACTCTGGTGACATATTTGCGACATTTCGTCTCCGCTAGGCAGGATGACTGGGCATCTTTGCTACCTTGGGCGGAATTTGCCTTGAACAACGCCGTAGCCGATTCCACTGGCCAAACTCCTTTTCTCCTTAATTACGGCCAGCATCCGCGTGTTCCTGTGCCCATGCCCGTGTCATCCACCGATTCTAGGGTGGCAGACTGGGCGGTGGAGGCACGGGACATCTGGGACCGCACACAGGATGCCATTCGGGCCTCCAAGGAGAGAATGAGGGTTTCGGCTGATACACACCGGCGTCCCGCTCCGGTCTTTGCTCCCGGCGACTTAGTGTGGCTCTCCGCCCGTAACATCAGGCTGCGAGTTGAGTCCACTAAGTTTGCTCCTCGCTACATTGGCCCGTTTAAAGTTCTGGAACAGGTCAACCCTGTGGTTTACCGTTTGGCCATTCCTCCACACCTTGGTATCACCGATACCTTTCACGTTTCCCTCTTAAAGCCCGTTCGTTTGTCTCGGTTTTCTGAGTTATCTGCTGGGACATCGGGTTCATCCACGGATGAGTTTGAGGTGAATGCTATTGTGGGAAGCAAGGTGGTACGTGGCAAAAAATTTTATTTGGTGGATTGGAAGGGTCATGGTCCAGAGGATAGAACCTGGGAGCCTGTGGAGCACATTCGGGCTCCGCAGCTCATTGCTGCCTTCGAACGTAGCGAGGCCCAAGAGGGGGGGGGCCCTAGGAGGGGGGGTAATGTTAGGGGTCGAGTTCCCGCTTCTGCACAGGGGGAATCTCGAGCCACTTCCGCTGCGGTCTCCCATTCTTGTCCAGCCGCAGTGGAGCCTGCTCAGCAAGGACGTCGGTCCCAGCGTCTTGCTCATTCTCACTCTGTTCGGAGAGTTAGTGCTGCTTCTCCAGTCTCTGCCATTAAAGTCAGTGCTGGTCAGCAGCGAGCGGACTTCTCTGGGACTAAGTCCTTGTCTGCATGTACTGAGCATGCCCAGCGTAAGGTCTCCCGTTGGAGATCGAGGGTCATGTGCTCAGGCTCTGCAGCACAGTCCATTGGTCCTCTTGGCAGGTCCTAGAAGGGCAAAAGTGCTGTGGCCACTTCCTGTGCTGCTGTTATATAAACTGCGCATGACCGCACGGCCATGCGCTAGTATTGTCTAACAATTGTTGATGTGTGTATGTTGTGAGTGCAAGTCGTCCTTGGAAACCCCTTCCCTATTGAATGTCTGTTCGCGGAAGGTGTATGGCTGCTACCTAGCGCCCGACTTAGCCTACAGCACTAGACACACATCTCAGCGTCCTGTAGCTGTGCCTGCCAGTACGGCGCCGTGCGCCTGCCTTGCGCTTTCCATACCTGAGTCTGGGTGGTTAGTGGCGTCCGTTAGTGCGGCATCGCTCGCACTCTTGTGCACTTATACTTCTTAAGGTTCTCTACACACCCAGTTGCGGTGTTACGCCAGCAAGGGTCTAATCGGGCTCCAATCCCTTCTGGGGTTAAGTCCGCTGACCACTTGCTCGCGCACTAGTGCGGTACTGCGGTCCTGTGGATTAACAGGATCGCTTTCTTCACGCTGGGTGAGGTTTAACCCACGCGTGTATCCTTTAGTGTACCGCCATATTGTCCGTCTTGCTAGCTGCAGGGTCTTTTACCTGCACGGTGGACCTCGGACTGCGAACGCACCTAGTTTCTTACCATCTATACATGGTGCGTTCCGCCAGTCCTTAACACTCCACACTGCACATGCTTCAGAGGCTGTGCGAACAGAGGCGTGCTGTAATTACTTTGTGGGAGGATACACATATACGGGCAGGCACTTGGATGGCAGACATGGAGATGTCTGGTGTGCAGTGGTCTAAGCTACAAGACCTCTGTCAAGTCCTTCAGTGTTTTGAGGAATGCACACGGCTGGTAAGTGCAGACGACACCATCATAAGCATGAGCATCCCACTAACGCGTCTGCTGATGCAAAGTTTGACACACATTAAGGAGCTGGCGTCTGCAGCCGAGGAGGGAAGGCTTGATGACAGTCAGCCATTGTCTGCTCAGGGAACTCTCCGGGATGAGGTGGTGGACGAAGAGGAGGAGGAGGAGGATGATGGGGATAAATATTTATGGGAGGAGGATGCTTCTCAGGGGGCAATAGAAACTGATGGCGTTGCAAGGTCAGGTACAGGGTTTTGCGGGACACAAGTGATGTTGATTTGCAAGAAAGTGCTCCTCAACCCTGCACAAGCAGTGAATTAACACCTGAAACATTGGCCCACATGGCTGAGTATGCCTTGCGTATCCTAAAAAGGACCCCCACATTATCAAAATGATGACCGATGACAATTACTGGTTGGCCTGCCTCCTGGATCCACAATTTAAAGGAAAATGACAAAATATCATGCCACATGAGAACCTTGAGCAAATATTGGCTACCAAATAAGCAACTTTTGTAGACCGTTTGGTTCAGGCATTCCCAGCACAAAGCGGCGGTGATGGTTCTCACACGAGCCGTAGGGGGCAACATGCCAGAAGTGTTAGAGGTTCACAAATCCGAAGTGGCGTTGGACAGAGGGGTTTCATGACCAGGTTGTGGAGTGATTTCGCAATGACCGCAGACACGACAGGTACTGCTGCATCGATTCAAAGTGACAGGAGACAGCATTTGTCCAGTATGGTTATGAACTACTTTCTTTCTCCCTTATCGATGTTCTCCCTCACAGGTCATTCCCCTTTGATTACTGGGCATCTAAAATAGAAACCTGGCCTGAATTGGCAGAATATGCATTACAGGAGCTCGCTTGCCCTGCTGCTAGTGTGCTATCAGAAAGAGTATTCAGTGCTGCTGGTTCAATACTGACTGAAAAAAGGACACGTCTGGCTGCCCAGAATGTTGATGATCTAACCTTCATAAAAATCCTCCACTGCCCAAAGCAATGCCACCGGTTTAGTCCTGTTAATAATTTTGAACTGCATTTAGCGCACTTTCTTTTTTGGGCCTACTAACTGTGTCTGCCACTCATTACAGTTGTCCTCCACTGAACAAAGCAATGCCACCTGTTTAGTACTGTTACCAATTTTGAACAGCATTTAGCCTACTTCTTATTTGGGCCTACTAACTGTGTCTGCCAGTCACTACAGTTGTCCTCCACTGAACAAAGCAATGCCGCCTGTTTAGTCCTGTTACCAATTTTGAACTGCATTTAGCCTACTTTCTTATTTGGGCCTACTGTGTCTGCCAGTCATTACAGTTGTCCTTCACTGAACAAAGCAATGCCTCCTGTTTAGTCCTGTTACCAATTTTGAACTGCATTTAGCCTACTTTCTTATTTGGGCCTAATAACTGTGTCTGCCAGTCATTACAGTTGTCCTCCACTGAACAAAAGCAAAGCCGCTTGTTTAGTCCTTTTACCAGTTTAGAACTGCATTTAGCCTACTTTCTTATATGGGCTTACTAATTGTGTCTGCCACACATTACAGTTGTCCTCCACTGAACAAAGAAATGCCGCCTATTTAGTCCTGTTACCAATTTTGAACTGCTTTTAGTCCACTTTCTTATTTGGACCTACTAACTGTGTCTGCCACTCATTACAGTTGTCCTCCACTGAACAAAGCAATGCCGCCTGGTTAGTCCTGTTACCAGCTTTGAACTGCATTTAGCCTACTGCAATATTTGTGCCTACTAACTGTGTCTGCCACTCATTACAGTTGTCCTCTCCTGAACAAAGCAATGCCGCCTGTTTAGTCCTGTTACCAGTTTTGAACTGAATTTAGCCTACTTTACTATTTGGGTCTACTAACTGTGTCTGCCACTCATTACAGTTGTCCTCCTCTGAACAAAGCAATGCCGCCTGTTTAGTCCTGTTACCAATTTAGAACTGCATTTAGCCTACTTTCTATTCGGGCCTACTAACTTTGTCTGCCACTCATTACAGTTGTCCTCCACTGAACAAAGCAATGCCGCCTGTTTAGTCCTGTTACCAGTTTTGAACTGCATTTAGCCTACTTTAATATTTGAGCCTACTAACTGTGTCAGCCACTCATTTCAGTTGTCCTCCACTGAACAAAGCAATGCCGCCTGTTTAGTCCTGTTACCAATTTTGAACTGCATTTAACCCACTTTCTTGTTTGGGCCTACTAACTGTGTCTGCCAGTCATTACAGTTGTCCTCTACTGAACAAAGCAATGCCGCCTGTTTAGTCCTGTTACCAATTTAGAACTGCATTTAGCCTACTTTCTAAATTGGGCCTAGTAACTGTGTCTGTCAGTCATTACAGTTGTCCTCCACTGAACAAAGCAATGCCGCCTGTTTAGTCCTGTTACCAATTTTGAACTGCATTTAGCCCACTTTCTAAATTGGGCCTAGTAACTGTGACTGCCATTCATTACAGTTGTCCTCCACTGAGCAAAGTAATGCCACCTGTTTAGTCCTGTTACAAGTTTTGAACTGCATTTAGCCTACTTTACTATTTGGGTCTACTAACTGTGTCTGCCACTCATTACAGTTGTCCTCCCCTGAACAAAGCAATGCCGCCTGTTTAGTCCTGTTACCAATTTTGAACTGCATTTAGCCCACTTTCTTATTTGGGCCTACTAACTGTGTCTGCCACTCATTAAAGTTGTGCTCCACTGAACAAAGCAATGCCGCCTGTTTAGTCCTGTTACCAGTTTTGAACTGCATTTAGCCTACTTTAATATTTGGGCCTACTAACTGTGTCTGCCACTCATTTCAGTTGTCCTCCACTGAACAAAGCAATGCCGCCTGTTTAGTCCTGTTACCAATTTTGAACTGCATTTAACCCACTTTCTTATTTCGGCCTACTAACTGTGTCTGCCAGTCATTACAGTTGTCCTCTACTGAACAAAGCAATGCCGCCTGTTTAGTCCTGTTACCAATTTTGAACTGCATTTAACCCACTTTCTTATTTGGGCCTACTAACTGTGTCTGCCAGTCATTACAGTTGTCCTCTACTGAACAAAGCAATGCCGCCTGTTTAGTCCTGTTACCAATTTTGAACTGCATTTAGCCCACTTTCTTATTTGGGCCTACTAACTGTGTCTGCCACTCATTACAGTTGTCCTCCTCTGAACAAAGCAATGCCGCCTGTTTATTCCTGTTACCAGTTTTGAACTGCATTTAGCCTACTTTAATATTTGGGCCTACTAACTGTGTCTGCCACTCATTACAGTTGTCCTCCACAGAACAAAGCATTGCCGCGTGTTTAGTCCTGTTACCAGTTTTGAACTGCATTCAGCCTACTGCAATATTTGGGTCTACCAACTGTGTCTGCCACTCATTACAGTTGTCCTCCACCGAAAAAAGCAATGCCGCCTGTTTAGTCCTGTTATCAATTTTGAACTGCATTTAGCCCACTTTCTTTTTTGGGCCTGCTAACTGTGTCTGCCACTCATTACAGTTGTCCTCCACTGAACAAAGCAATGCCTCTTGTTTAGTCCTCTTACCAATTTAGAACTGCTCTTATCTTACTTTGTTATTTGGGCCTACTAACTGTGTCTGCCAGTCATTACAGTTGTCCTCCACTGAACAAAGCAATGCCGCCCGTTTAGTCCTGTTACCAGTTTTAAACTGCATTTAGCCTACTGTAATATTTGGGCCTACTAACTGTGTCTGCTACTCATTACAGTTGTCCTCCACTTAACAAAGCTATGCCGCCTGTTTAGTCATGTTACCAGTTTTGAACTGCATTTAGCTTACTTTAGTATTTTGGCCTTTTAACTGTGTCTGCCTCTCATTACAGTTGTCCTCCACTGAACAAAGCAATGCCGCCCGTTTAGTCCTGTCACCAGTTTTGAACTGCATTTAGACTACTGTAAAATTTGGGCCTACTAACTGTGTCTGCGAGTCATTACAGTTGTCCTCCACTGAACAAATTAATGCCGCCTGTTTAGTCCTGTTACCTGTTTTGAACTGCATTTAGCCTACTTTACTATTTGGGCCTACTAACTGCATCTGCCACTCATTTCAGTTGTCCTCCACTGAACAAAGCAATGCCGCCTGTTTAGTCCTGTTACCAGTTTTGAACTGCATTTAGCCTACTGTAATATTTGGGCCTACTAACTGTGTCTGCCACTCATTACAGTTGTCCTCCACTGAACAAAGCAATGCCGTCTGTTTAGTCCTGTTACCAGTTTTGAACTGCATTTAGCCTACTTTAATATTCAGGTCTGCTAACTGTGTCTGCCACTCATTTCAGTTGTCCTCAACTGAACAAAGCAATGCCGCCTGTTTAGTCCTGTTACCTGTTTTGATCTGCATTTAGCCTACTTTACTATTTGAGCCTTCTAACTGTGTCTGCCACTCATTACAGTTGTCCTCCCCTGAACAAAGCAATGCCGACTGTTTGGTCCTGTTACCAGTTTTGAACTGCATTTAGCCTACTTTAATATTTGGGCCTACTAACTGCGTCTGCCTCTCATTTCAGTTGTCCTCCACTGAACAAAGCAATGCCGCCTATTTAGTGCTGTTACCACATTTGAACTGCATTTAGCCTACTTTATTATTTGGGCCTACTAACTGTGTTTCCTTCTAATCCTGCCGATTGCCCAGCCACTGCTAGATGAGTCTGCTGGTACATTGACCCCGACCACTGCATTCCTCTTGCAGTCTACACAGCGAGAATCTCACCCCGCATACTATACCACCTTACACGGGGACAAAGGGGAAGGTGCAGATGAAAGTGCAGGTTCCTTCATTAGGTGGGGGGACATACTCGTTGGCGACGTCACTTGCACAGGGGCCCTCTTAGTACGCAAAAGTGTCTCTGCTGGTGGGTGGCGCCCCCGCCGCCAAACACACTGCCGTACTTTGAGGGGCCCTGTGCCAGTGCAAATGCAAACGAGAGGGCCCCCCTGCTTGCTCAGGATCACAGCACTTGCAAAGTTGAAATACTTACCTCTCCCTGCTCCACCGCTGTGATGAATTCTGCGTTTCCTGGGCCCACGAAAAACTTGAGCCAGCCCTACCCCCCCCCCACAACTTTAGCCAAATGACCCCCAATTTTCAATGACTAACTATTATTATAAGCTAAATTAAGATTGACAAGCTTAAGTAAAAAGAATTGATGTTTTTGGCATTAAAATGGGCACTGTAGGTGTTTTCCTGTCCTCCACTCACTGCCGACTTTGCTTCCCCATTGACTTGCATTGGGTTTCATGTTTCGGTCGGCCCCCATGACTTTATGCAATAATCGTCCGATTTCACCTGACCCAACATTAACCCAGTGTGCCGTGATGGACACGTAACGTCCCTGGCCATGCCTACTGGTCCATGCATCTGTAGTAAGGTGCACCTTTCTACTGACTGATTGCCTCAGTGCATGGACAATGCGGTCTTTGACATGCTGGTGGAGGGCTGAGATGGCTTTTCTAGCAAAGAAGTGTCGACTGGGTAGGTCATAGCGTGGTACTGTGTAGGCCATCAGGGCTTTGAAAGCTTCACTTTCAACCAACCGGTAGGGCATCATCTGTAACGAGATTAGTCTAGCAATGTGGGCGTTCAAACCCTGATGTGCTATAGACCGTTGAGTTCTTCCTGGGCATGAGTAACCTTGGTTCTCCAATGTGCACCCTGATCCTGGAGCTACTTCATTTTTTTTACACATAATTTTTTTACGTTTAAAGATCGATATTTTTTACAGAACCGTGGCACTGCCATGGGCGCGGCGTGTGCGCCCTCGTATGCTAATCTCTTTCTCGGGTTGTGGGAGAGGGAGATTTTTGGGGAGGGCGCATGCGCCGCCTCCCATGTGCAGTGCTGGTATCGCTACATTGATGGCGTGATATTAATCTGGCAGGGTCCTGAGCCTGCCCTCCTGGACTTCATCCTTGGACTAAATCGGAATAGTCTCAATTTTCATCTCACACATAGGGTGGCCGTGGATGATATAGACTTTTTGGATATTAAGATCTGTAGATGTAGGGATGGGGGGATACAGAATGACGTGTTCAGGAAAGAGACGTCAGTCAATGCCCTACTACATTCCACCTCAGCACACACTAGGTCTACAATACGTACCATACTGATAGGCCAGTTTCTCAGAATGAAACGGATTTGCTCCACGGATGGGGTCTTCGAGTGTCAGGCTCGGGACCTTTCCAGTCGCTTCCAGGATCGGGGGTATAGAAGGAAAGTCATTAAAAAGGGCTATCTTCGTGCTAAGAGGGTCCCCAGAGATCAGTTCCTCTGCAGGCCTCCCTTGTCTGTTCCCACTAGGAAAAACCAACCACTTAGATTCATCTCCACATTTAACAACAAATGGGAAGACATCAGGGAGGTTCTGCAGAGACATTAGCCAGTGTTAAAAACAGAACCCACCTTAAATAAGATTCTGCCCGACCGACCCCTCCTCACGGCTAGAAGGGGAAGGAGTCTTAAAGATCAATTGGTAAGGAGCCATTACAGCCCAATCCCCCCCAGAATTTTTGGATCTGAACCACCGAGGTGGGGTTGCTTCCCATTTGGCTCCTGTAAAGCGTGTAGGAACATTATACGGGCTACTACCTTTTCCGCGGCAGGTGGGGGTAGGGAATATCGGATCATGAATTACATTTACATGTAGCACTGCTTATGTAGTATATTACACTACATGTACTTGTGATTTGATTTACGTTGGCCTCATCTCCCTTGAACTTCGTGTCAGGGTCCGGGAGCATGTCAGAGATATTGTGGCTGCGAGGGATGCCGTTAATGTCTCGGAACTTAAGACCATTCCGAGACATTTCAAGTTGCATCATGACTGCAATCCAGATGTACTCAAAGTACGGGGAATTGACTGGGTCCACTCGGGTATTAGGGGTGGTGACCTCAAACGTACACTAGCACAAATTAAATGTCGGTGGATAGTGTCACTGGGGACAATGGCCCCAAATGGCCTTAACGAGAAATTGTCCTTTGTCCCATTTTTATAGATGTGGTCTATACTTATTATTTCTTCCTCTGCTTCTCAGTTTTTATTGGTATATGTTTTATTTACTTTGTCTGTCTCTTTTTCAGTGGTTTTAATGTATACTTACCCCTTCCTGATGAATCCATATTTACATTACTGTGTTCTGATACACCTGCTCCATGGGCGCTTGTGGATTGCATAATCAAGTAAAAGAGGATGCAACATCGAAACTTATACCAGTGACTTCACCGAGACTCTTATACCACTGCTGTGATATATGAAGACCTGGACTTTATTTTGACACTGTTTGTTTGTATCCTCTTGACCCTTATTTAGTATGGTGTTATGCTCGGCATCCCTGTGGCGTATCGTGCACAATTCACCTTTTACAAGATCTGGAACATATGTTACCTGCCTGTTTCCAATCTTCCAGTACATTTTCCCTGGTCCAAAATGGGCGCCGCGGTGGTGCGCATGCGTGATGGACTAAGGCATCTACAAACAGCGACGCCCAGACCTCTGACGTCACAGGAGCATTTTTCCCTCTCTGTGCATCGCTGTGATGGCCGGAAGGAGCGCGGCGCTGACGTGAGGATTTCTGCCCCATGCGCCGAATGATTCGCTCGGCAATTGGCAGGTAATGTAGTACGGACTTATAAAAAACCCCTTCTTAGCCAGTATCCACACAGCCCCCCGAGGAATCTCAGTACCCGAAACGTGCGTCGGGGCTATCTATCTGGACACCGCCTGCACGAGACCACACACATTGGTAAGCCTGAAATGCGACATGCTACTTAGCTATATCTGCACTTTACGGGCATTTTTGCAATATGGGTGGGTGTAAAAGGGATATGATAGAGCAATGCTCATGGGTCACTGGCCACTGAGCCTCAGACCGTCACTCCTCCCCCTTACCCTATTAGCATTCATATAATGCCCTGCTTTATTTGAGATACTTATTGTATATGCTGTTTGTTGGCAGCACCCTTACACTTGTTATGTGTGTATTCTCATGCAGCTGGTATCCTTTTTAGTCATTCACCTTTTCCTCACTACTGGTATTGTACTGTCTTACTTCTTGTTTTTGCATTTACGTAAATAAAATTTATACATTTTTATATCTAATTGGTTTTGTCATGAACATTTATGGGGCATTATGCTCTTGGTTGATTATAGGACTTTATATGCACATTGTATATTATATGTACTATATATTACCACAACCTATTGAATATCATATATGTTTTATGAGATGTTCCCTAATTGTTTTATAACTCACATATCAAGTACGTAAATGTATACACTTATTAAAAGCGAACACTGACACTTGTTTGCTGCTTGAGAAAGGCTCACAATCCTGAGCCAAAACGTCGCCATTTTGGGCAATTAAATAGCCGCATATTTCCACCCTGAACTGGTGCGCTGCCTTTGTTATTTTGTCTGTATATGGAGGTTTGGTCATTGCCTTGGAGGAACGGCACCCAGGAACGCTATCTGCATGTGCTGCTTTTCGTTTTCTTTTCTCTAGATATATAATAGAAAGATAATAGATAGATAGATAAATAGATAATAGATACACGTGCTTCTCACAAAATTAGAATATCATCAAAAAGTGAATTTATTTCAGTTCTTCAATACAAAATGTGAAACTCCTATATTATATAGAGTCATTACACACACAGTGATCTATTTCACGTGATTATTTCTATTAATGTTGATGATTATGGCTTACAGCCAATGAAAACACAAAAGTCATTATCTCAGTAAATTAGAATACTTTATAACAACAGCTTGAAAAATGATTTTAAAATCCAAAATGTTGTCCTACTGAAATGATATTCAGTAAATGCCCTCAATACTTGGTCGGGGCTCCTTTTGCATCAATTATTGCTTCAATGCGGCATGGCATGGAGGCGATCAGCCTGTTGCACTGCTGAGGGGTTATAGAAGCCCAGGTTGCTTTGATAGCAGCCTTCAGCTCATCTGCATTGTGGGGTCTGGTGTCTCTAATCTTCCTCTTGACAATACTCCACAGATTCTCTATGGGGTTAAGGTCAGGTGAGTTTGCAGCCAATCAAGCACAGTGATACTGTTGTTTGTACACCACCTGGTTCAGGTGTGTGCAGGTGGGGTCTGCGGGCTTTTCGGATGTGTGCGGGTGTGTGCGGGACTGTTTGGATGTGTGCAGCGCTGTGCAGGACTGTTCGATTGGGTGTGGGGCTGTGCGGGTGTGTGCCTGGCTGTTCGGTTGTGTGTGGGACTGTTTGGTTGTGTGGGGGGCTGTGCGGGTGTGTGCCTGGCTGTTCGGGTGTGTGCGAGACTGTTCGGATGTGTTCGGGTGTGTGCGGGGCTGTTCGGGTGTGTGCGGGACTGTTTGGGTGTGTGCGGGACTGTTTGGGTGTGTGCGGGGGTTCTTTGGGGGTGTGTGTGCAGGCATCATCCGATGGGACTACAAGTATGCAGCATCCAATTTGCAGCTAATTCGGATGTAATCCGGTCAGAACACGCACCCTACACTAGGCATACATCTATCAATAGATATATCTATCCAGATATATCTATAGATAGATATATGAATAGATAGATGTATGCATCTATAGATCTATCTATATGTAGATCTGTCTATCCATTTCATGTATCATCTGTCTATCTGTGTGTAATTGAGTGTTGGTTGGACAAATGTAAAAAAGGAGGTAGGACAATAGTGACATCACAAATCTTTTTTTTGTTCAATAATACATCTTTATTTTGCTTTCAAAAACGCATACAAAAACGCACAAAAACTGTGCAAAAACCGCACCAAAAAAAATAAAAAAATGCATCCAAACCGTGCAAAAACTCCACCAAAAACTGCACCAAAAACGCATCAAAACTGCATCAAAACTTCACCGAAAACTGCATCAAAACCGCACCAAAAACTGCATCAAAACCGCACCAAGAACTGCATCAAAATCTGCATAAAACGGCACCAAAAACTGCATCAAAACCGCACCAAAAACTGCATCAAAACTGCACCAAAACCGCAGCAAAAACTGCAGCAAAAACTGCATCAAAACCGCACCAAGAACTGCATTAAAAACTGCATCAAAGCCACACCAAAAACTGCACCAAAAACTGCATCAAAACTGCACTAAAAACTGCTTCAAAACTTCACCAAAAACTGCATAAAAAAGCATCAAAAACCTGAATCAAAACCACACAAAAAACCGCACCAAATACTGCAGCAAAATCTGAATCAAAACCGCACCAAAAACAACACCAAGAACTGCATCAAAACCGCACAAAAAAACCCGCATCAAAACCGCGCAAAAAACGTGACAAAAATGCATCAAAAACACAGCTGTGTTTAATGCAAGGAGATGCAGATTTTGTGCAGAAAATTCTGCACCCAAATCTGCAACGTGTGCACACAGCATAAAACTGACCTACCATTATGATTCTCCGGGTGATTACGAGTTCATAGACACCAAACATGTCTAGGTTAATTTTTTATCTACGTGGTGAAAAAAATTCCAAACTTTGCTAAAAAAAAATAAAATAATTGTGCCATTTTCCGATACCAGTAGCGTCTATATTTTCTGAGATATCGGGTTGGGGGAGGGCTAATTTTTTGCGTGCCGAGCTGATGTTTTTAATGATACCACTTTTGTGCAGATACGTTCTTTTGATCACCCGTTATTGCATTTTAATGCAATGTTGTGGCGACCAAAAAAACATAATTTTGGCTTTTGATTTTTTTTCTCGGTAAGCCGTTTAGCGATCATGTAAATTTTTTTGCTGTATTGAAAACAGCTGACATGTTGCGGCTTTGAATTGGGCTCACCGCCGAAGCCCATCTCAAAGCAGGGGACACTGCCAGTTGACGTACTATTCCATCAGCTGGCAGAAAGGGGTTAATGAACAATATGTTTCAGTTAAAAAAAATGAAAAAAAGTGGCGTGGGCGCCCGTGCAATTTTCCGCGCCAGAGGGGGAAAGCTGACAATATTTGTAGCCTGGGAAGGGGAAAATACCCATGGCCCCTCCCAGGCTATGAATATCAGACTGCAGCTGTCTGCGTAGCCTTTAATGGCTATGAAAATAGGGGGACCCCCGAAAAAAAATGATGTGGGGTCCCCTTATATTTTATATCCAGAAAGACTATGCAGACAGCTGCGGGCTGATATTCATAGCCTAGAGAGGGGCCATGGATATTGGCCCCCCGGCTACAAATACCAGTCTGCAGCCGCCCCAGAAATAGCGCATCTGGGAGTTGCGCCAATTCCGGCACTTAGCCCCTCTCTTCCCACTCCCGTGTAGTGGTGGGATATGGGGTAATAAGGGGTTAATGTCACCTTGCTATTGTACGGTGACATTAAGTCGGGTTAATAACGGAGAGGCGTCAATATGACACCTATCGATTATTAATCCAATAGTAATAAAGGGTTAATAAAACACACACAAATAAGGAAAAAAGTATTTTAATATTCTTCATTTAACCATACTTCAGCGCCTTCAAAAAACGTAAAATAATAAACCGTATACTCCCTGTCCGCCGTAGTCCAATTAATAACGAATGTCCCACGATGATCTCCCTTTAGAACAGTGACATTGGGTTATGTCATTGATCTTTAGGACCCTCAGTGACACACTGACAGGAGACAATGGCTCCTGCAGTGCATCACTGAGGTTACTACAGTTCAAAGTCTCACGTTATGGCAATTGCTGCATGGGAAAATTTCTCACACAGCAATGCCAAAAGTGAGACTAGGGACTATTTTCTCACAGGGGCATAGGAATACATTGTGAGGAATACAATGAGGAAGGATACCCTCCATCATTGTATTCCTGGAGCACCTGGAGAGCAGTCACATCAGCAGATGCTGCTGCTCTCCACGGAAGATCGTCGTGGGACAGTCGTTTTTATTGGATTTCTGCGGATCAGGGAGTATAGTGTTTGTTTATTATTTTAATATTTTTTACAGATGACACTGGCTTCGGTGATCAAAGTGACAAGTGATGGTGAGTATAAAGTCTGTTATATGTACTGTATGTCTATATGTATGTTGTATGTATGTACTGTACGTGCATGTTGCATGTCGCATGTCGTCGCATGTTGTCACATGCTGCATGCCACATGCTGCATGTCGTCAAATGTTGCATGTTGCATGACGCATATTGTCGCATGGTGCATGTCGTCGCATGTTGCATGTCGCATGTTGCATGTCACATGCTGCAGGTCACATGTTGCATGCTGCATGTCGCATGTTGCCTCATGTTGCATGTCACATGTTGTAACATGTTGCATGTTTTTGCATGTCGCATGTCATCGCGTGGCGCATGTTGCATTTTGTCGCATGTCGTCGCATGTTGTCACATGTCGCATGCTGCATGTCACATGCTGCATGTCATCGCATGTCATTGCATGCTGCATGTCGTCAAATGTCGCATGTTGCATGTCGCATATTGTCGCATGGTGCATGTCATCGCATGTTGCATGTCACATGCTGCATGTTGCATGATGTCGCATGTTGCATTTCACATGTTGTAACATGTTGCATGTTGTCGCATGTCGCATGTTACATGTCATCGCATGTCGTCACATGGTGCATGATGCATGCTGCATGTCGCATGTCATCGAATGTCGTCGCGTGGTGCATGTTGTCACATGCTGCATGTCACATGCTGCGTGTCGCATGTTGCATGCTGCATGTCGTCGCATGCCGCCGCATGTCGTCGCGTGGTGCATGTCACATGTCGTCTCATGTGGCATGTTGTTGCATGCTGCATGTCGTCGCATGCTGCATGTCGCATGCTGCATGTCATTGCATGTTGTCAAATGTCACATGCTGCATGTCGCATTATGTCACATGTTGCATGATGTCGCATGTTACATGTCACATGGTGTATGTTGTATGTCTGTATGTTCTGTATATTTGTGTATGTGTTTTTCTTTTTTTTTTACATTCAACACATTAGCCGGATGATGGGACTACTACTGTCCCATCACTGGCTAATGTGTCACTCACGGTCACTGTAGCAGGCAGAGCCCGATGGGACTTGTAGTCCCATCGGATGATGCCTGCACACACACACAGCAATGACCACCTCCTCCCCCGCAGCAGACCCCATCACGGCCAGCAGACCCATCGCACACACCCGCAGACCCCAGCACCGCCCGCACATCCCGGCACACAGACCACCAGTGCCAGCACATCCTGGCACTGGCACACAGACCCCCACCACCAGCACATACCGGCACGCAGACCCCCATTGCCGGCACGCAGACCCCAGGCGCCGGCACATACCATACCGGCACGCAGACCACCAGCGCCCGCACATACCGGCATGCAGACCCCCAGCGCCCGCACATCCCTGCCTAGTCCCGCCTGCCCCCAGCACAGCCCTGCAGCCCCCAGTGCCGCCCACAGCCCAGTCACTCTTGATGAGTGACCGCTGTCTGTGCAGGCTGGGTCACGCCTGCTGCTGACGTCACGTCAATTTCCAGAGTCTGTAAATTGACGTGACATTGGTGGAAATTAGCGGCGGCTGCAGCCTGGGGGTCACGTGACCCGGACTTGGCCGCAGCCATAGCGCCGCTCACAGGTGAAAACGGCAACCGAAGGTATTTACACAATTCATTAGAGGCCCCGGGGGATACATTGGAGGGTTTACTGAAAGTAGTGGACAACCCCTTTAAATGTTAAAATTTCATCCAAAATAGTGAGACAAAAAGCCACGCATCTAGATCGTTCATTGTCAAAGCTGATGATGGAGTAAATGATGACAACCTTTCTCGACCTAGTTCTGTGCACTTTTCAAAAAATTGTCAGTCGGTCAAAGAAAATGTAACTATTCAAACCATTTTACTCCAGAAATCTGGAACGATCTGTTTGATGATTCAGGGTATGAATGGAAGAAGCCAGCAGCCGTATCCCACACATGAAGGGCGGAATCAGGTCAGAAAGATTGAAAAGAAGGGACTTTTTAAAATTCTTTTTGCCCATTTTAAATGCCAGTAACTACCATAATAAACATTGGGACATGGCGTATTTTGGATTCATTTATAATTACCTTAACCTTTTTATAATTGATACACGGGAAATAATTGATGTCAAACAATTTGTTACAAAAATAATGCAATTAGAAATAACGACTGTTGTGGATAATAATCTCTGGTGTAATACATTTTTATTCCACGTGAAGAGACTTTAAAATGCCATGTAGTCAGACCTGAAGCGTAAAGACGCCAAACACATAATAAGGGCTGTCATCAACTCACCGTATTTATCCACATCACAAATGGTAATTGATACTGATATATGAAAAATGATGATTTTCTTTTTCTCTATCTCAAACGGAAAAAAATAATTTTAAAATTTTCAAATAAGAAATAATCTATTTTTTTCTAAAGCTTTCGTTGTTGTGATTTAATTAATCGACTGGAAATGATTTCCAAGTTTGCTGTCACCGTCTTCAATAACTTTCCAGATGTTGCTAGAACAGATTGATCCACAGATCATCAACTTTAAGTCGAATTTCATGAAATTTGCGGCTTTGTGCACATTCAAACATTTTGCCATAAGATTTGTGGTTTGTAAAAAGAAAACACTTGCCTGCACCATGTCTTACAGTCAAGCCTTAGAAAACAGAGTAATGTCATTTTCCATTGCCACACGGTTTCCTCATAATGCCCTGCAACTAAAACATTCAGCAGATTATCATACCATGTGCAGTGATGATCAGTACGTGGGCTCCGTCTCTCCTGTAGGGTGTAAGATCTTATGGTCAGCGGGGTCTTCTCTCTCCTGTAGAGTGTAAGCTCTTATGGTCAGTGGGGTCCTCTCTCTCCTGTAGAGTGTAAGATCTTATGATCAGTGGGGTCCTCTCTCTCCTGTAGAGTGTAAGATCTTATGGTCAGTGGGGTCCTCTCTCTCCTGTAGAGTGTAAGCTCTTATGGTCAGCGGGGTCCTCTCTCTCCTGTAGAGTGTAAGCTCTTATGATCAGCGGGGTCCTCTCTCTCCTGTAGAGTGTAAGCTCTTATGGTCAGCGGGGTCCTCTCTCTCCTGTAGAGTGTAAGCTCTTATGGTCAGCGGGGTCCTCTCTCTCCTGTAGAGTGTAAGCTCTTATGATCAGCGGGGTCCTCTCTCTCCTGTAGAGTGTAAGCTCTTATGGTCAGTGGGGTCCTCTCTCTCCTGTAGAGTGTAAGCTCTTATGGTCAGCGGGGTCCTCTCTCTCCTGTAGAGTGTAAGCTCTTATGGTCAGTGGGGTCCTCTCTCTCCTGTAGAGTGTAAGATCTTATGATCAGTGGGGTCCTCTCTCTCCTGTAGAGTGTAAGCTCTTATGATCAGTGGGGTCCTCTCTCTCCTGTAGAGTGTAAGCTCTTATGATCAGTGGGGTCCTCTCTCTCCTGTAGAGTGTAAGCTCTTATGGTCAGTGGGGTCCTCTCTCTCCTGTAGAGTGTAAGCTCTTATGGTTAGTGGGGTCCTCTCTCCCCTGTAGGGTGTAAGCTCTTATGATCAGTGGGGTCCTCTCTCCTGTAGAGTGTAAGCTCTTATGGTCAGTGGGGTCCTCTCTCTCCTGTAGAGTGTAAGCTCTTATGGTTAGTGGGGTCCTCTCTCTCCTGTAGAGTGTAAGATCTTATGGTCAGTAGGGTCCTCTCTCTCTATCCTGTAGAGTGTAAGCTCTTATGATCAGTGGGGTCCTCTCTCTCCTGTAGAGTGTTAGCTCTTATGGTCAGTGGGGTCCTCTCTCTCCTGTAGAGTGTAAGCTCTTATGGTCAGTGGGGTCCTCTCTCTCCTGTAGAGTGTAAGATCTTATGGTCAGTGAGGTTCTCTCTCTCCTGTAGAGTGTAAGCTCTTATGGTCAGCGGGGTCTTCTCTCTCCTGTAGAATGTAAGCTCTTATGGTCAGTGGTTTCCCAATCTCTATCTGGTGAGATATCTTCTGGGGTTAAGACTCCCATGTCTAGATCGACATGTAGTTGACTGGACCTTCCCCTCATTAAGTATGCTGGCGTATAGTTGATGGAATTTACTGGGACATGGTTGTATTAGTCTACCAAGTCTGGCAACTTTTCTGGCCATAAGTTCCTTTCCTGTATAGGTAAGGTCTTCAGTAGGTCAATAACTACTTGGTTCATCTTTTCACACATTCCGTTGGTTTGTGGGTGGTACGGTGTTGTTCTGATCTTTTTGCATCCGTACAGGTTGCAGTATTCTTGAAACACTTCCGCTTCAAAGGCTGATCCTTGATCAGTAAGTACCTTCTCAGGATATCCATGTGGTCTACAGAAATACCGTTGAAAGGCCTTGGCTGCTGTTCTTGCCGTCAGATCCTTGACAGATACAACTACCAGGAATCTGGAGTAGTGATCCACGATGGTCAGAGCATAGACAAAGCCTGACCGGCTTGGTGTTAGCTTCACGTGGTCTAAGGCCACCAGTTCAAGTGGCTGTTTGGTGACTATGGGCTGTAGGGGAGCCCTCTGGCTGTCACGGTCCTTCCTGCGTAGGCTACACGGGCCACACTCTCGGCACCACTTTCCGATGGCTTTTCTCATGCCAACCCAGTAGAACCTTCCACGAAGTAGACTCTCCAACTTCCTCCATCCGAAGTGTCCTGTTCCATCGTGGTTCGCTTCCAGAACCATTGGCGCATCTTATCTTGGGACCACTATCTGCCAAACTACAGTTAGGGCCAGAAATATTTGGACAGTGACACAATTTTCGCGAGTTGGGCTCTGCATGCCACCACATTGGATTTGAAATGAAACCTCTACAACAGAATTCAAGTGCAGATTGTAACGTTTAATTTGAAGGGTTGAACAAAAATATCTGATAGAAAATGTAGGAATTGTACACATTTCTTTACAAACACTCCACATTTTAGGAGGTCAAAAGTAATTGGACAAATAAACATAACCCAAACAAAATATTTTTATTTTCAATATTTTGTTGCAAATCCTTTGGAGGCAATCACTGCCTTAAGCCTGGAACCCATGGACATCACCAAACGCTGGGTTTCCTCCTTCTTAATGCTTTGCCAGGCCTTTACAGCCGCAGCCTTCAGGTCTTGCTTGTTTGTGGGTCTTTCCGTCTTAAGTCTGGATTTGAGCAAGTGAAATGCATGCTCAATTGGGTTTAGATCTGGAGATTGACTTGGCCATTGCAGAATGTTCCACTTTTTGGCACTCATGAACTCCTGGGTAGCTTTGGCTGTATGCTTGGGGTCATTGTCCATCTGTACTATGAAGCGCCGTCCAGTCAACTTTGCAGCATTTGGCTGAATCTGGGCTGAAAGTATATCCCGGTACACTTCAGAATTCATCTGGCTACTCTTGTCTGCTCTTATGTCATCAATAAACACAAGTGACCCAGTGCCATTGAAAGCCATGCATGCCCATGCCATCACGTTGCCTCCACCATGTTTTACAGAGGATGTGGTGTGCCTTGGATCATGTGCCATTCCCTTTCTTCTCCAAACTTTTTTCTTCCCATCATTCTGGTACAGGTTGATCTTTGTCTCATCTGTCCATAGAATACTTTTCCAGAACTGAGCTGGCTTCTTGAGGTGTTTTTCTGCAAATTTAACTCTGGCCTGTCCATTTTTGGTATTGATGAATGGTTTGCATCTAGATGTGAACCCTTTGTATTTACTGTCATGGAGTCTTCTCTTTACTGTTGACTTAGAGACAGATACACCTACTTCACTGAGAGTGTTCTGGACTTCAGTTGATGTTGTGAACGGGTTCTTCTTCACCAAATTAAGTATGCGGCGATCATCCACCACTGTTGTCATCCGTGGACGCCCAGGCCTTTTTGAGTTCCCAAGCTCACCAGTCAATTCCTTTTTTTCTCAGAATGTACCCAACTGTTGATTTTGCTACTCCAAGCATGTCTGCTATCTCTCTGATGGATTTTTTCTTTTTTTTCAGCCTCAGGATGTTCTGCTTCACCTCAATTGAGAGTTCCTTTGACCGCATGTTGTCTGCTCACAGCAACAGCTTCCAAATGCAAAACCACACACCTGGAATCCACCCCTGACCTTTTAACTACTTCATTGATTACAGGTTAACGAGGGAGACGCCTTCAGAGTTAATTGCAGCCCTTAGAGTCCATTGTCCAATTACTTTTGGTCCCTTGAAAAAGAGGACGCCATGCATTACAGAGCTATGATTCCTAAACCCTTTCTCCGATTTGGATGTGGAAACTATCATATTGCAGCTGGGAGTGTGCACTTTCAGCCCATATTATATATATAATTGTATTTCTGAACATGTTTTTGTAAACAGCTAAAATAACAAAACTTGTGTCACTGTCCAAATATTTCTGGCCCTAACTGTAACTCATGAGTGCGTGGGTCAAAGTTTTTCCTGCACAGCTTACCATCGTAGATAAATAGTTTGCCTTTCTCCCTCCACAGTTGTTGCGTCTCTTGTGGATCATCTGGACCAGGATGTGAACCTGTCTGCGTCAGGAGTTCTTTCACCAGACGGACCACGGGCTCACTGTCCTGGGTCTCTGCCCATCCATGGTGGGGCAGGGGATTCAGCGTGGCTTCTGGCTTGTTTCTGTGCCGGTTCCTCACATGATGAGAATACTGAGTTGCCTTGGGATGATGGAAAGCAGACAATTCTATTTCTTCCAGTGTTTCTGAATCTTCTTCCATCTTTGGCAAGTTGGGCATTCTGGACAAAGCATCGGCATTCGCATTCTTGTGCCCTGCCCGGTATCGAATGGTGAAATCATAATTGGACAACCAGGCCATCCACTGTTGCTACAGGGCACCAAGTTTTGCTGTGTCGAAGTGTGTCAGTGGATTGTTATCCGTGAAGACGGTGAATCTTGCTGAGGCTAGGTAGTGCCTGAATCTCTCCATCACTGCCCAGATGATGGTGAGGAACTCCAGCTTAAAGGAACTGTAGTTTTCAGGGTTCCTTTTAGTGGGACGAAGTTTCCTGCTGGCGTAGGCGATTACCCTTTCTTTGCCTTTCTGGACCTGGGACAATACGGCTCCTAGTCCCATGTTGCTGGCATCCGTGTACAGCACAAATGGTTGGTCATATTCAGGGTAAGCCAGTACCTCATCTCCCATCAGAGCCAACTTCAAACGAGTGAAGGATCTCTCCAGTCCTTCGTCCCAGTCAAATGGGGTATTCTTACCCTTGGTTTTCTTGGATTGGCCCACTAACAGGTCTTGTAGTGGCGCAGCTTTCTTGGTGAAGTCTTTGATAAATCTTCTGTAGTAGCCTACCAACCCGAGGAACTGCTGGACTTCGTGGAGGTTGATGGGCTTCGGCCAGTCTCTGATCACAGTGACCTTGTCAGGGTCTGGGGCCACTCCTTCGGCGCTCACCACATGGCCCTGGTAATGCACTTTGGGCTTTAACAGATGGCATTTGGATGGTTTTACCTTTAGACCAAAGCTGGACAGAGCTTCGAACACCTCGGCTAGGTGCTCCAGATGGTCCTCATAAGTCTTGGAGAAGACGATGACATCATCCAGATACAGCAAGAAGGTTTCAAAATTTTTGTGTCCAAGACAGCACTCCATCATCCTCTGAAACATTCCTGGGGCGTTGCACAGTCCGAACAGCATGTAGTTGAATTCACAGAGACCCATTGGTGTGGTGAAGGCTGTCTTTTCCTATTCCGCCTCTGCTCTGGGAACCTGCCAGAACCCACTGGTGAGATCCAAGGTAGAGAAGTATTTAGCAGATTTCAAAGCATCTAATGACTCTTCGATTCTGGGCAGTGGATATGCATCCTTGTGTGTAATGCGGTTTATCTGCCGATAATCTACACACATTCTCAAGGTGCCGTCCTTTTTCCTGAAGAGGACTAAGGGAGCTGCCCAGGGGCTACAACTATCTCTGATTACCCCAGCCTCCTTCATCTCTGTAACATGTCTTTGGCACAATGATAATGAGCTGGAGGTACGGAACAGTATCTCTCTGTAATGGGCGGATGATCACCTGTGGGGATATGATGTTGAATTCCTTTTTCCTGCCCAAAATCTAGTGGGCATTTGCTGAATACTCTCTCATACTCATGGACCACCCTGTAAGCCCCTTGTTTCTGATATGCAGGAGTACAGTCAGTGCCCACTTGCAATTTTTGACACCAATCTTCCATTCGACCTGCAGAGCCATTGCCCTCCGCCTGGGTGGATGGGACCAAGGGTTCTGCCGGCTGTATTACATTGTTGTTGACAGTAAACAGTTTGGCAATTGTGGCAAATCTGTTTAAGTGAACTTCTTTCTCTCCATAGTTGAGAACACGTACTGGTACTCTCCCTTTGCGGACTTCAACCACCCCTCTGGCTGTCAGGATCGTAGATCTACTATCAGAATACACAGTTTCTACTAGCGCCTGGTAGTCCTTGCCTCTGATACCTATTGATGCCTGACACCATATCAACATTTCACTTCTGGTGGGTATTGCAATCAGGATTGGATCACTCACTGTGATGGTGCCAATTTCTCCACCAGACAGTTCTACCTGTTGTCTTTGTACCAGAGCCCTGATTTCTTTCTGTAGGACTCTCTATTTACTGGAACCAGCTGTTTCAGCCACCTGCTGTAACAAGACAATAACCTCGGACAGACAATTTTGAATAACATTAGTGCCAATGGTCATCATGGGGTTACATTCACGTCGATCAATATCAACAATCACAATCCCTTGGGACTTTAACTCTACCTGTCCCACTTTAATGGAGACCTCTTTGTATCCCACTTGTGGTAATGGCTGACCGTTACTGGCTACTATAGTGAAATCATCATCGGGGCCACGAGTAATGTCTGTGTAAGCCCAATAACGTTTATATAGAAAGTAAGGCATAGTTGTCACCTGAGAACCAGTGTCCAACAAGGCATTCATGGGGATATCGTCAATCACAATGGGGAGAACAGGTCGTCCTCCAATGTATTTGGCTTTCCAATTGTTTGGGCCTGGTCGTCCTACTCCTGGGGGTTGACCCTCTGCCCCAGGGGTTGCTCGTTTAAATGACAGTACCTTGCAATGTGGCCTGCTTGGTTGCAGCGGGCAGCAGATGGGTCGTCCGTCCTGTTGACAGCGATCGTCGTCCCTCCCTCTGGTCGGCGGGATCCTCTTCTGTCGTCGACAGGGAACATCCTCTGGTCTGGAAGCCAGCTTGATCTTCTCCTTGGGAGCCTCCTGTAGGGACTGCACGGTCCGGGCTAATGCAGCAAAGTTCTTGGTCAGCTCTTGCATCTGGAGACATAGTCCTGCAGGAGAATCATCATCGAGGACCTGGGCATCAGCAGGGACTTGAAGATATGGCACCACCTCCTGGTGGTACATGAGGGCTGGCCGCTTAGCAGGTACTGCATGGCTGGGTGGAGGTTCGTGCAACACCCGGATGGCGTTGTCCTTAAATTGCACAAAGTCTAGGTTGGGGTTTTGCAAAGCCAGAATACGTAATTGAGCCTTTTGGTTATGAGATAGAAGCCCCTCAATGAACTGCTCTTTCAAAAGTTTATCTGAGTCCTGTATGCTGTTAGGGTCTACTTGATTAACAGCCCAGAGTGCCTCCTGCAAATTAAGAGCATAATCTTGTATACTGTCCTGGGCTTTTTATTTTCATCCGAAGAATTTCATTTTTATCTCTGCAGCGGTGCGAGTGTCAAAGGTGAATTTAATCTTAGCAAAGATCTGCGGCACAGTCCCTTTATCCGCTGCTAGGCCTGGGGGTGCTCTGAGGTCTGCGGCTGCGACCACCGCCAACTCCCCTCCCGGACTAGACATGGCTCTTTCCCCTCGCTAACCTGGTAGCAGTCGGATCTCCTCTCCGGAATCTGCAATGGTTCCTCCGGTGCTCCGTTCGGCACTTTTCAGCTTCTTTTCTTGCGGCTCTGCTGTACGACGTCTTCACATCCGGCGTTCTTCTCAGCAGCACGGCACCCATTTTCCTGCTTCGCACTCTTTTTGGCTGGCTCCGCCCACAAAGGTATGTCTCCTCCTCCTCCTCGCGCTCCACGCGGTGCGGCAATGGCGGATTTTGGCGGCAATTCACAATACACAGTCTCTGGCCCAAAACAGTTAGGCACAGTCCTTTAGGCGTACATGACCCAATTTTCAAGGTCAGTAGATCCTGTTCGTGACGCCAAGTTTGGAGCGCCCCTATGGGGCCATGGGGTACTCGGCAATGGGTCCTGCGGCTCACAGGGGGATGTCACGGTGGCTGACCCGGTCCATGGCCCTGGGACGTCCGTGTAAAAGGGAAAGGTCTTTAACCCCTTCATGACCTTGGGATTTTCCATTTTTCCGTGTTCGTTTTTCGCTCCCCTCTTTCCCAGAGCCATAACTTTTTTATTTTTCTATCAATATGGCCATGTGAGGGCTTATTTTTTGCGGGACGAGTTGTACTTTTGAACGACATCATTGGTTTTAGCATGTCGTGTACAAGAAAACGGGAAAAAAATTCCAAGTGCGGTGAAATTGCAAAAAAAGTGCAGTCCCACACTTGTTTTTTGTTTGGCTTTTTTGCTAGGTTCACTAAATGCTAAAACTGACCTGCCGTTAGGATTCTCCAGGTCATTACAAGTTCATAGACACCTAACATGACTAGGTTATTTTTTATCTAAGTGGTGAAAAAAAATTTCCAAACTTTACTTAAAAAAAAAATAAACAAATTGCTCCATTTTCCGATACCCGTAGCGTCTCCAATTTTCATGATCTGGGGTCGGTTGAGGGCTTATTTTTTGCGAGCCGAGCTGGCGTTTTTAATGATACCATTTCGGTGCAGATACATTCTTTTGATCGCCCGTTATTGCATTTTAATGCAATATAACAAAGAAGAACAAGACAAAGATCATGCCCACATAAATGGGAACACTTCCACGAATAACAATATCAAAATTGTATTTCATTGACACACCTCAAAAACTGTGTACATGCGAAGAAAAAACACACACAAAACAATTAAAACCACTTAAAAATTGCAAACATGCAAAGAGTCCGTATACATATGTCATACCCTGGTATAGGGAAAGTGACAACCCACAAACTATGTATCAACCACAAAAAGGATGTCAAAATACTACAACTAAGCTAAGCATGCTAAACATCTCTGGGAACTCCTTCAAGATTGTTGGAAGACCATTCCCGGTGACTACCTCTTGAAGCTCATCAAGAGAATGCCAAGAGTGTGCAAAGCAGTCATCAAAGCAAAAGGTGGCTACTTTGAAGAACCTAGAATATAAGACATATTTTCAGTTGTTTCACTGTTTTTGTTAAGTATATAATTCCACATATGTTAATTCATAGTTTTGATGCCTTCAGTGTGAATGTACAATTTTCATAGTCATGAAAATACAGAAAAATCTTTAAATGAGAAGGTGTGTCCAAACTTTTGGTCTGTACTGTATATATATACCACGTTACAAATTATTATGAAATGTTATTTTTCTCCGATTTTCCTATATGGTGGATGTTAATAAGTCAGTATATTGTTCAAATCAACAAAAGATAGAGGATAAATCACATTTTACTGGACAAACCTCCCACTTAGAACAGGATTATTTTGCAATGTTCCAAATTCTTCTGCACAACAGTTTCCAAACATTGCATAGGTTGTGAAGAGCTGAAAATGGTAATTTGTGGAATTTTCAGCATTAGGAGGTCACATTTACTGAAATTCAAAAGCTTTCTCAATCAAACACATCTTAGCAGGCCATCCATGAGTTTATCTGAAAAATACTAAAATGACATTGTTATGTCACTAAAATCCAATTTGTATAATTATTCGGAACTCAGTGTATATATTACAGTTATGTAGTTATGAATTATTATTATTATGTTGTGTGCATATTGTGGTTCACAATTGATCATTCATTGTTAATAACATTGACCCTTCTGTTGAATATTTTGAAGGATTTTTTGCCATGAAATGTAAATAGGGACATGGAACCTGGAAACAAAACGTTGATTAAAGAATTTATCCTGATTGGATTTACCCAAGATTTGCAGCTTTGTATCATACTTTTTTTAATGGTTTTTTTCATTTACATATTGACCATTTTTGAAAATGTTTTTTTAATCTTCGCTGTCACCGTCAGTCCAAACCTGCACAGTCCCATGTATTATTTCCTCGGTAATTTGTCTTTCCTAGATTTGTGTTTCTCATCCAGCACCGTTCCAAAATTACTGATTGATGCCTTGTCACAGACAAGGAGAATTTCAGTTGTTGGCTGCTTAATTCAAATGAATACTGTTCTAATTCTAGGAGGGATCGAGTGTATATTGCTGGCGGTGATGGCCTATGACCGGTACATCGCCATATGCTTCCCCTTACGTTACACCACCATTATGAGCTGGAGTGTGTGTAGGAACATTACTATCATCTCGTGGTTGGCAAGTTTCATGTTTTCAGCTGCTCCCACTTTACTAAAACCTTTTGTGTTCTGCAAAGAGAACCAGCTGAATCATTTTTTCTGTGAAGTTTTGGCAATTTTAGACTTAGCATGCGGTGACATCGTTTTTTATAAGCTAACTATTGTTGTTGTTGGCTTTTTCACATTATTATCACCGCCTGTATTTATTATGGTGTCTTATATTTGTATCATTCACTCTATCATAAAAATTCATTCTGGTCATGGAAGATCTAAGGCTTTCTCCACCTGCGCTTCCCACCTCACTGTGGTCTTTATGTTCTTTGGGACAAGTATGGCTATGTACATGGGACAGGCAAGTTTTTCAACTTCTCTGAAATATATTTCTCTAAATTATATGGTTTTTACGCCTTTGTTAAATCCTTTGATCTACAGCTTGAGAAATAATGAAGTAAAGGGAGCCTTTCAGAAAATATTAACCAAATACTCACTAGTCACAAGAGATGAGCAACTCTTATAAAATTTAAATTTACCAGATTCAACAGTTTTTAAAAAAAAATAGATTTGTGGTACGTTGAAAGTACTGTAAACGCTCCACAATAATCTTCTGTTACAATTCCTGCCCGGAGCTCAAGCATCCAATCTGAGATCAGGGCGTGCTGAGCTGTCAGTGTGGTGAGTGACAGTCCAGTCATTCTATGACGCAGGGCAGTGCTGGGCTTCCTACAGGTGTCTCCTGTTCTAAGTGGTTCCCTGGCTATTTAGCTGGTTATCTGCCTCTGATTACCGTCAGTTATAGCCCTAGCTCAGTGTTGCATGTTTGCCTTCTTCTTCATCATTCTTCCTGATCTTGGCGTTGCCTCTGACCATCCATTTGTCTAGCCTCTTTGTCTTGATTCACTACCTTCCTGGAATTCTGAACGTGGAATGTGACCTGACTATGTCTTTGCCTTACCCTTTTGTTTATGATGAACCCTCTTGGCAACTGATTGTACCCCTAACCTCTTAACTACTCAGCCTCATGGCTTGTCCATAAGTAGCGACTAAAGTCACTTCTTCTTTTCACACATTAACTGTACTATTTCTTCAATGTTTTATGGCTTTGTCCCCATTTCTAATATTAAGCTTAGGTATGCACAAGGAAAAGACCTTGTGGCTATGACAGGAGAATTTTCATGGAGTGTGTATGTTAGGGCTTGCAGAATGCACCAAATAATATAAAGGGAGATATGAGGTGCGTTTGCAGCCTGGGGTCCACCATGCAGAGATGGAACAAGATGGCGGATGAACGCTTGCTAACACGTGGGTTAGACTTCACCCAGTGTGACTGGAAGTGAACTCTGTTGCTTCACATAGTCGCAAAAGGAACACTGTGCTCTGTTAGCAGTCACAGGGTTAAGCTAGTAGGCGCTAGTGGGATCCCTATGATTCACCCCCACTATACTGGTGAATGGACTCACTCTGACCCTCGGTGGCTTTTGAGCCCGCGCCTGAGGACGTCCTGAATCAGATCCTGAGTCCAAGCGGGATTTCCCACCGTACACTGACCGGTGGTAAAAACATGACTGTGCAGCCTAGATTGAAGCTGACGGTTTCCTCCACTCTCCTTTATACCCAAACAACAACCAAAGGGATGGGGATCATTAAGGAGCTTTCACCAGTCTCAAACACACAGCACTCACACACCTAGTCAGGGTTATACTAGCACATGGCCGAGCGGCCATGCGAACCTTTTATAGCTGTAGCCTTTTGGGACCTTACTGGTGGTCCAATCAGAGCTGCTACAGGACCTGAGCATGTGACCTCTGACCTCCAATGAGAGATCGTCCCACGGGCATGCTCAGTAGATGCAAAGCACGACTTAGTCCCTGAAACATCTGCTTGCTGCTGATCAATGCTGGTCACAAAGGCTGAACCAGGGATGGCAGCTGTAACCAGAGGCACAGTATCAGCTTGAGTCAGACGCTGGGACCTGTTGTGAATTCTGCTTTTGGGCTCTCTCCGGTGGTTGTAGATGGTAATGCAGTTGTCCCTGGGCTGCAGTCTTGGACAGGTGTATCTGCTGATTGCAATTCTGACTGGGCTATTTAGATTTGCAGGATTCATTAGTCCTTGCCAGTTGTCAATGTTTCTTGGGAAGTGTTGGATCTCTGCCTGGCCTCTCCTGCTTAACTGCCAATTCAGCAAAGATAAGTGTCTGTTTCTTTTTCTGTGGCACACATGCTGTGTGCTATTCATTTGTTTTCTATTGTCCAGCTTAGACTGTGTCAGTGTTTTCTCAGTCTGGTTGGATTCTCTGGAGTTGCAGATATACGCTCCACATCTTTAGTTAGGTGGTGGAGTTTTTGTATTTTCTGCTGTGGATATTTTTGGAAGGATTTTAATACTGACCGCTTAGTATCCTGTCCTATCCTTTCCTATTTAGCTAGAAGCGGCCTCTTTTGCTAAATCCTGTTTTCTGCCTGTGTGTGTCTTTTCCTCTACTACTCACAGTCATTATTTGTGGGGGGCTGCCTATCCTTTGGGGTTCTGCTCTGAGGCAAGATAGTATTCCTATTTCCATCTTTAGGGGTATTTAGTCCTCCGGCTGTGTCGAGGTGTCTAGTGTTATGAAAGGCAATTCAGAATCACAATGGACATGGAGGTCAGAGCACATACAGTGAACTGACAATAACCCAAAACAATAGAACAAGCTCTGAGACGTGGGACCTCTGCAGACCGCAATCCCTAAGCCTATCAAACCACACTAAAGGTAGCCGTGGAGCGCTCCTGACCAGAACCTAGGCGCCTCGTCACAGCCTGAGAAACTAGCTAATCCTGAAGATAGAAAAATAAGCCTACCTTGCCTCAGAGAAATTCCCCAAAGGAAAAGGTAGCCCCCCACATATAATGACTGTGAGTAAGATGAAAACACAAACATAGAGATGAAACAGATTTAGCAAAGTGAGGCCCGACTAGCTGAACAGAACGAGGATAGGGAAGATAACTTTGCGGTCAGCACAAAAACCTATAAATAACCACGCAGAGGGGACAAAAAGACCCTCCGCACCGACTAACGGTACGGAGGTGGCCCCTCTGCATCTCAGAGCTTCCAGCAGGCGAGAAAAACCAATTAAGCAAGCTGGACAGAAAAATTGCAACAAAATAACATAAGCAAAACTTAGCTTTGCAGAGCAGCAAGCCACAGGAATGATCCAGGGAAAAAACAAGTCCCACACTGAAACATTGACAGGAAGCATAGATCAAAGCATCAGGTGGAGTTAAGTAGAGAAGAAGCTAACGAGCTCACCAGATCACCTGAGGGAGGAAACTCAGAAGCTGCAGTACCACTCTCCTCCACAAACGGAAGATCCCAGAGAGAATCAGCCGAAGTACCACTTGTGACCACAGGAGTGAACTCTGCCACAGAATTCACAACAGTACCCCCCCCCCTTGAGGAGGGGTCACCGAACCCTCACCAGAGCCCCCAGGCCGACCAGGATGAGCCACATGAAAGGCACGAACAAGATCGGGAGCATGGACATCAGAGGCAAAAACCCAGGAATTATCCTCCTGAGCATAACCCTTCCATTTAACCAGATACTGGAGTTTCAGTCTTGAAACACGAGAATCCAAAATCTTCTCAACAATATACTCCAATTCCCCCTCCACCAAAACCGGGGCAGGAGGCTCAACAGATGGAACCATAGGTGCCACGTATCTCCGCAACAATGACCTATGGAATACGTTATGTATGGAAAAAGAATCTGGAAGGGTCAGACGAAAAGACACAGGATTAAGAACCTCAGAAATCCTATACGGACCAATAAAACGAGGTTTAAACTTAGGAGAGGAAACCTTCATAGGAATATGACGAGAAGATAACCAAACCAGATCCCCAACACGAAGTCGGGGACCCACACAGCGTCTGCGATTAGCGAAAAGTTGAGCCTTCTCCTGGGACAAGGTCAAATTGTCCACTACCTGAGTCCAAATCTGCTGCAACCTGTCCACCACAGTATCCACACCAGGACAGTCCGAAGACTCAACCTGTCCAGAAGAGAAACGAGGATGGAACCCAGAATTGCAGAAAAACGGTGAAACCAAGGTAGCCGAGCTGGCCCGATTATTAAGGGCGAACTCAGCCAAAAGCAAAAAGGACACCCAGTCATCCTGATCAGCAGAAACAAAGCACCTCAGATATGTTTCCAAGGTCTAATTGGTTCGTTCGGTCTGGCCATTAGTCTGAGGATGGAAAGCCGAGGAAAAAGACAAGTCAATGCCCATCCTACCACAAAAGGCTCGCCAAAACCTCGAAACAAACTGGGAACCTCTGTCAGAAACAATATTCTCTGGAATGCCATGCAAACGAACCACATGCTGGAAGAACAAAGGCACCAAATCAGAGGAGGAAGGCAATTTAGACAAGGGTACCAGATGGACCATCTTAGAAAAGCGATCACAGACCACCCAAATGACTGACATCTTTTGAGAAACGGGAAGGTCAGAAATAAAATCCATAGAGATATGTGTCCAAGGCCTCTTCGGGACCGGCAAGGGCAAAAGCAACCCACTGGCACGAGAACAGCAGGGCTTAGCCCGAGCACAAATCCCACAGGACTGCACAAAAGTACGCACATCCCGCGACAGAGAGGGCCACCAAAAGGATCTAGCCACTAACTCTCTGGTACCAAAGATTCCAGGATGCCCAGCCAACACCGAACAATGAAGTTCAGAGATAACTCTATTCGTCCACCTATCAGGGACAAACAGTTTCTCCGCTGGGCAACGATCAGGTTTATTAGCCTGAAATTTTTGCAGCACCCGCCGCAAATCAGGGGAGATGGCAGACACAATTACTCCTTCCTTGAGGATACCCGCCGGCTCAGATAAACCCGGAGAGTCGGGTACAAAACTCCTAGACAGAGCATCCGCCTTCACATTTTTAGAGCCCGGAAGGTACGAAATCACAAAGTCAAAACGGGCAAAAAACAATGACCAACGAGCTTGTCTAGGATTCAAGCGCTTGGCAGACTCGAGATAAGTCAAGTTCTTATGTTCAGTCAATACCACCACGCGATGCTTAGCTCCTTCAAGCCAATGACGCCACTCCTCGAATGCCCACTTCATGGCCAGCAACTCTCGGTTGCCCACATCATAATTTCGCTCAGCAGGCGAAAACTTCCTGGAAAAGAAAGCGCATAGTTTCATCACTGAGCAACCAGAACCTCTCTGTGACAAAACAGCCCCTGCTCCAATCTCAGAAGCATCAACCTCGACCTGGAACGGAAGAGAAACATCTGGTTGACACAACACAGGGGCAGAAGAAAAACAACGCTTCAACTCTTGAAAAGCTTCCACAGCAGCAGAAGACCAATTGACCACATCAGCACCCTTCTTGGTCAAATCGGTCAATGGTTTAGCAATACTAGAAAAATTGCAGATGAAGCGACGATAAAAATTAGCAGAGCCCAGGAACTTTTGCAGACTTTTCAGAGATGTCGGCTGAGTCCAATCATGGATGGCTTGGACCTTAACAGGATCCATCTCGATAGTAGAAGGGGAAAAGATGAACCCCAAAAATGAAACCTTCTGCACACCAAAGAGACACTTTGATCCCTTCACAAACAAAGAATTAGCACGCAGGACCTGAAAAACCGATCTGACCTGCTTCACATGAGACTCATCCGAGAAGATCAAAATGTCATCCAAGTACACAATCAGGAATTTATCCAGGTACTCTCGGAAGATGTCATGCATAAAGGACTGAAACACTGATGGAGCATTGGCAAGTCCGAACGGCATCACGAGATACTCAAAATGACCCTCGGGCGTATTAAATGCAGTTTTCCATTCATCACCTTGCTTAATTCGCATCAGACTATACGCACCACGAAGATCTATCTTTGTGAACCAACTAGCCCCCTTAATCCGAGCAAACAGATCAGATAACAATGGCAACGGGTACTGAAATTTAACCGTGATCTTATTAAGAAGGCGGTAATCTATACAAGGTCTCAGCGAACCATCCTTCTTGGCTACAAAAAAGAACCCTGCTCCTAATGGCGACGATGACGGGCGAATATGCCCCTTCTCCAGGGATTCCTTCACATAACTGCGCATAGCGGTGTGCTCAGGCACGGATAAATTAAACAATCGACCTTTTGGGAATTTACTACCAGGAATCAAATTGATAGCACAATCACAATCCCTATGCGGAGGTAGGGTATTGGACTTGGGCTCATCAAATACATCCCGGTAATCAGACAAGAACTCTGGGACCTCAGAAGGAGTGGATGACGAAATTGACAGAAATGGAACATCACCATGTACCCCCTGACAACCCCAGCTGGACACCGACATGGATTTCCAATCTAATACTGGATTATGGGCTTGTAGCCATGGCAACCCCAACACGACCACATCATGCAGATTATGCAACACCAGAAAGCGAATAACCTCCTGATGTGCAGGAGCCATGCACATGGTCAGTTGGGTCCAGTATTGAGGCTTATTCTTGGCCAAAGGCGTAGCATCAATTCCTCTCAATGGAATAGGACACTGCAAGGGCTCCAAGAAAAACCCACAACGCTTAGCATATTCCAAGTCCATCAAATTCAGGGCAGCGCCTGAATCCACAAATGCCATGACAGAATATGATGACAAAGAGCAGATCAAGGTAACGGACAGAAGAAATTTTGACTGTACAGTACCAATGGTGGCAGACCTAGCGAACCGCTTAGTGCGCTTAGGACAATCAGAGATAGCATGAGTGGAATCACCACAGTAGAAACACAGACCATTCAGACGTCTATGTTCTTGCCGTTCAACTCTGGTCAAGGTCCTATCACACTGCATAGGCTCAGGTTTAAGCTCAGGTAATACCGCCAAATGGTGCACAGGTTTACGCTCACGCAAGCGTCGACCGATCTGAATGGCCAAAGACATAGACTCATTCAAACCAGCAGGCATAGGAAATCCCACCATGACATCCTTAAGGGCTTCAGAGAGACCCTTTCTGAATATTGCTGCCAGCGCAGATTCATTCCATTGAGTGAGCACTGACCACTTTCTAAATATCTGACAATATACCTCTATCTCATCCTGAGCCTGACAAAGAGCCAGCAAATTTTTTTCTGCCTGATCCACTGAATTAGGCTCATCGTACAGCAACCCAAGCGCCAGGAAAAACGCATCGATATTACTCAATGCAGGATCTCCTGACGCAAGAGAAAACGCCCAGTCCTGAGGGTCGCCGCGCAAAAAAGAAATGACGATCCTAACCTGTTGAATTGGGTCACCAGAAGAGCGAGGTTTCAAAGCCAGAAATAGTTTACAATTATTTTTGAAACTCAGAAATTTAGTTCTATCTCCAAAAAACAAATCTGGAATAGGAATTCTCGGTTCAAGCAAAGAATTCTGGACCACAAAATCTTGAACATTTTGAACTCTTGCCGTGAGCTGATCCACACATGAAGACAGACCTTTAATGTCCATTGCTACACCTGTGTCCTGAACCACCCAAATGTCTAGGGGAAAAAAAATACAAAACACAGTGCAAAGAAAAAAAATTGGTCTCAGAACTTCTTTTTTCCCTCTATTGAGAATCATTAGCACTTTGGCTTCCTGTACTGTTATGAAAGGCAATTCAGAATCACAATGGACATGGAGGTCAGAGCACATACAGTGAACTGACAATAACCCAAAATAATAGAACGAGCTCTGAGACGTGGGAACTCTGCAGACCGCAATCCCTAAGCCTATCAAACCACACTAAAGGTAGCCGTGGAGCGCTCCTGACCAGAACCTAGGCGCCTCGTCACAGCCTGAGAAACTAGCTAATCCTGAAGATAGAAAAATAAGCCTACCTTGCCTCAGAGAAATTCCCCAAAGGAAAAGGCAGCCCCCCACATAAAATGACTGTGAGTAAGATGAAAACACAAACATAGAGATGAAACAGATTTAGCAAAGTGAGGCCCGACTAGCTGAACAGAACGAGGATAGGGAAGATAACTTTGCGGTCAGCACAAAAACCTATAAATAACCACGCAGAGGGGACAAAAAGACCCTCCGCACCGACTAACGGTACGGAGGTGGTCCCTCTGCGTCTCAGAGCTTCCAGCAGGCGAGAAAAACCAATTAAGCAAGCTGGACAGAAAAATAGCAACAAAATAACATAAGCAAAACTTAGCTTTGCAGAGCAGCAAGCCACAGGAATGATCCAGGGAAAAAACAAGTCCCACACTGAAACATTGACAGGAAGCATAGATCAAAGCATCAGGTGGAGTTAAGTAGAGAAGAAGCTAACGAGCTCACCAGATCACCTGAGGGAGGAAACTCAGAAGCTGCAGTACCACTCTCCTCCACAAACGGAAGATCCCAGAGAGAATCAGCCGAAGTACCACTTGTGACCACAGGAGTGAACTCTGCCACAGAATTCACAACAGTCTAGGTTTTGTTAGGCACACCCCACGGCTACTTCTAGTTGCGGTTATAAGATCAGGGTTTGCAGTCAGTATAGTTACCACCTACTCCAGTGAAAGTTTTCATGCTGCTCCAAGGTCACCTGATCATAACAGGGACCGACGCCTCTGCTGAGCAGACTCCACTGCAGCTGGAGAAGAATGGGACACCGCAGATGACATGGTTTGAAATTCCTCCTGTGCAAAGGCAGGAACTCGACACATAAGATTACCCCCCATCTTAGGGCCTCCCTCCTTGGGCCTCGCTACGCTCAAACGCAGCAATGAGCTGAGGAGCCAGAATGTGCTCAGTAGGCTCCCAGATCCTGTCCTCTGGGCCATAACCCTTCCAATCCACCAGATAGTATTTTTTGCCACGTACCACCTTACACCCAATGACAGCATTCACCTTGCAATCGTCCAGGGATGAGCCCGATGTCACAGCAGATGATTCAGAAAACCGAGACATGTGAACAGGTTTTAGGAGGGACACATGAACGGTGTCGGTGATACCTAGGCATGGAAGAAAAGCCAACCGATAAACCACAGGGTTTACATGTTCCAGGACCGTGAAGGGGCCTATGTAGTGTGGCACAGTGGACTCAACTCACAGCCTGATGTTACGAGTGGAGAGCCACACTAAGTCTCCAGGAGCAAAAGTCAGAGCAGGGCGATGGTGTGCATCGGCGGAGACCCTCATTCTCTCCTTGGAGGTCCGGATGGCATCCTGTGTTCAGTCCCAAATGTCATGTGCCTCCACCAACCAGTCTGCCACCCTAGAATTGGTGGACAACACGGTCATGGGCACAGGGACACGCGGATGCTGGCCGTAGTTAAAGAGGAATGGGTCCTGCCCGGTGCAGTCAGCTATGACGATGTTCAATACAAACTCTGCCCATGGTAACAAGGATGCCTAGGTTGCAAGTATGTGACCAGAGTCTGATTGGCCCAGCAGGCCGTTGCCGAGGAGACTAATTCTTGGCGCAGGAGACACTCGCCCGAATACAGTCTCCGACGTCATGGGCCGTATGCCGCCACCAGTACATCCTCACCAGGAGCTCAGATGTCCTCTTGGTCTGAAATTGTCCACCCAACCTGGACGAGTGAGCCCAAGAGAGAACCTCTGGTCAAAAATTAGGTGGAACGAAAGTCTTGCCCAGGGGCACAGACTCTAGTGAAACCAGGGCCACAATTTTCAGGCTCTCTGAAGGGACAATTAACCGAGGCTCCTCTGATGATGATGATGATGACACTACAGAGCGGGAGAGAGCGTCTGCATGAATTTTCTTCTCCCCGGAGAGAAAATGGAGGGTGAAATGGAACCGCGAGAAGAACAGGGACCATCTAGCCAGGCGAGAATTTAGTCGCTCGGCAGTCTGTAGATACACCAAATTATTTAGGTCGATGTAAACTTGGAAGGGAAAACAAGCCCCGTCCAGGAGGTGTCTTCACTCTGAGAAGGCCAACTTCATTGCTAGTAACTCCCTTTCCCCGATGGAATAATTCCTCTCTGCCGGTGTGAAGGTCTTAGAGAAAAAGAAGCAAGGATGCTTCCAACCTTGAGCATCCTTTAATAGGAAAGCCCCAGCACCGACGGATGAGACATCCAACTCCATTTTAAAAGGTTTATCTACTTCGGGGCGATGAAGAATAGGAGCTCTAGCAATGTGGGACTTGATAGAAAGGAAGGCCTTGGAGACCTCCTCCGGCCACAATTTGGGATTTGCTCCCTTCTTGGTGAAGGCTGCCAAGGGAGCTATCAAAGTTGAGAAGTGGGGAATGAACTGGCGATAATAGTTAATGAACCCCAAAAAGCGCTGCACCGCTTTGAGAGAATGGGTTTCCTGCCAGTCCATTACAGCCTATAGCTTGGCAGGATCCATAGCCAAACCCTTGGCGGAGATGATATAGCCCAGAAAAGGCAAGGACTCCTGCAGAAACACACACTTCTCCAACTTAGCATCGAGGGAGTTTGCCCATAGGAGGTCAAAAACTTTGCAAACATCTCTCCAGTGGGAGTCTAAATCTGGAGAGTAGATGAGAATATCATCCAGATAGACTACAACTGAGGTGGAGAGCATATCTCAGAAGATATAGTTCACAAAGTCTTGGGGCATTACAGAGTCCGAATGGCATCACCAGGTAATCAAAGTGCCCATCCCTGGTGTTAAATGCCGTCTTCCATTCATCCCCCTCACGGATGCGAATCAAGTTGTAAGCACCTCGCAGAGCAAGCTTTTAGTAAATACACTCGCTCCCCGCAACCTATCGAAGAGCTCAGATATCTGGGACACAGGGTACTTGTTCTTAATGGTGATGGTGTTAAGACCCCTGTAATCTATGCATAGACGTAATTCTCCGCTCTTCTTCTGCATGAAGAAGAACCTCGCCCCTGCCGGTGACACTGAATTCCTAATGAATCCTCTTGGCAGATTCTCCTGGATGTATTGGGTCATTGCCTCCGTCTCCAGGAGAAACAGGGGATAGACTCAACCCCTTGGGAGGCTCTGTACCAGGCAAGAAGTCAATAGGACAGTCATAGGGGCGGTGAGGTGGAAGGGTCTCCGCAGCCCTCTTGGACAACACGTCCACATAGGGCCAATAGTGCTTGGGGAGAGAGGAAAGATCTGCGGCTACCTCTGTAGTGGCAACCTGAACGTACTCCCTCAGACACCTACCCTCACAAGATTCACTCCATCCCAAAATTCTCCCTGTGGACCACTCTATATGAGCGGAGTGGTACCCTAGCCAAGGTATCCCTAACAGGACATCATCAATTCCCTTGGGAAAGAAAGGTAAAGAGATAATCTCCTGATGGGATGGCGACATAGAAAGAGTTAATGGGATGTCTGGTGTGTTATCTGTGAGGGCAATGTCGACCCATTCACCACTCGCACGGTCACTGGTTTGGTGAGCATCACCAGGGGTATTGTGTGTCGTTGGGCAAAGGCAGAAGAAACGAAGTTGCCCTTCACCCTGGAATCCAGTAAAGCTCAACCGTGTGAGTGGATGAGCCTATGGTAATTGTTCCCTTGAAGGACAATTTGGAGGAAAACGTCGCCGTGTCTAGTGTAACTCCTCCTACAACCACTAGACGCTGATGTTTTTCTGACTGCTGGGGACATTTCCTTGCATAATGTCCTGCCACTAGCAGACAGGACAGACCATAGGTACTTGAGTGACCCGGGACCTACATCTCACTCGAGAAACATCTATGGCCTCCTGTGGCTCGGATGCCTGAAACGGAGGTTCCAAAGGTCTGGTGAAGGTGGGAGCCAGCCGAAACCTCTGCCTACACTGGGCTCGCTCCAACCTTCACTCGTTAAAACGAAGGTCGATGCAAGTGGAGACCGCTATTAGCTCCTCCAGTGTGGCAGGAATCTCCCTAGTGGCCAAAGCGTCTTTCACATGGTCAGCCTTCCTCCTCCAAAATACATGGATGAGAGTTTATCCGGCCACTCCAGCTCAGATGCTAAAGTCCGGAAGTGGACGAAAAAATGACTGACCATGGATGAACCCTGTGTCAGTGCCAGCAGTTGGAGCGGCGTATGATGGGTGACTTGAGGTCCAAAAAGACCTGTTTCAGAGTGCTCAGGAACCGTGGAGTGCTCTGCACTACATGATCATCGTGCTCCCACAGCGGTGTAGCCCACTCCAACGCCCTGTCCGACAATCCCACCTTAGCCCACTCTGAGGGGAAAGGTGCAGCCAGGATCTCAAGGTGTATTGCACACTGGCTCACTAATTCCCTACATGACTTGCTATGCCCAGAGAATTTATCTGGCAGCGGGAGGTGGGAAAAGGTTAGAACAGGGGTGGTAGTGGACAAACTTGCTGCAGCCACGCTAGCAGCCTGACCGCTACTGCAGTAACACCCACAGCTGAGGTTGTGCGTTCGAGAGCCGCCAACCTGCCCTCCAGCTGGTGGATGTACCACTGCAGTTGCTGTTCGTCCGCTATTACTAGCCATTACTAGAGAGACCCTGGCACTAGTATAATGTTAGGGCTGGCAGAACGCACCAAATAAAATAAAGGGAGATATGAGGTGCATTCGCAGCCTGGGGTTCACCATGCAGAGATGGAACCTGCTGCTAAGTAATGGCGGAACAAGATGGCGGATGAACGCTTGCTCACACGTGGGTTAGACTTCACCCAGTGTGAATGGAAGCGAACTCTTTTGCTTCACAGAGAAGTCTGGGTGACCTCCTTCAATATCATCTTTCAAGACAGCTTGCTGGCTTGAGGGTGTATCGAGCAGTCTTTAAAAAATGTCCACATTAAAGGCAGAGATCACGCCCACACCTCCTCTCCTCGTCCCGAGTGTGGGCTGTTCCAGCCTCCATTGGTTCTGTCTATGTTAAGTGAATAGACTCTGGCAGGATGACCAAACCCCCGTCGTTCATCACGCATCTCATGAATTCTGTGATCCATTCTAATGGCCTGAGTCATCACCTCCCCCATAGAACAGGGTGGAGTATGCAGAGCCAGATGGTCCTCAAGAGTATCTGAAAGGCCACAGTGAAACTGAGACCTGAGTGCTGCATGATTCCACAGAACCTAAGAGGACCATTGACAGAATTCAACACTATAGTTAACTGTGGTACAGCCTTTCACAGACATGGTTTGTGGAACCACTGTTCCACGGACCGTGGAGAGCTAGGAGGGGCGTGACTAAGCGAACACCTGGCTGTTCACTAGAGCCTGTGGTGGTGATGGTGAGGTTAGACTTGGCTCCCGATGAACGCCAGGTGCCATTCCAGGACAGACTAACAAAAAAAACAAACAGATAAGTAACCAAGGTTCAAAAAACCAAGAAAAACCAAAACAAAACCTTGTATCCTCACAGATAATGGATACAAATTAATATTTATTGTTCACTTTAAGACATTGAATGGACAATCAACATGCAAGCAACCATGCTAGACTGAAACTATCCCTAACACTGTTGATACTGATTAACCCTGTCTTGCAGCGGAGGTAGGCACCCTAACATGTATACGAGATAGGCGCCCCCGCTCACCGGCGGCTGTCCCTATATCTCCTATCTGTCAGCTATGAATAGTGTAATACAATTAGACCACCATTCTAGCATGACAGGAAAAGATGAAATGGACAGTGATTGCCTATTTACAATTAGTTAGCGGCAAACATTAGACAGTGTGAGAGAGAGTGAATGACAAGATAACATAAAGTGCATAAAAGTGCATAATAAAATCCAAAAGAACAAGAAAACCACCATAGGGAATGCACACCACTCCTGAATACATATATAAAAGGTAAACTTTTATTGACAAACCGTATAAAAACAATTAAAAACCAACCAACACCTCCCACACATGTGGGTAACCCCGCAATTATATAGGTATATGGAACAGTATTACATGTCAATGTATCAGCATAATTAGGACACTATATGTCAGAACATTATATATATATATATATATATGGTAATACCAAATACCTCAACCATGATAGTCCCTACACACCCCTGATAATAACGAGAATCCAGAACCCAGAATAATGCAGAAAAATTCCGCAAGAGCGGTATGCCAAGAGGACACAGTTAGTTGCCTATGGTCAGAGCTGAGGTGTCCGTGAGCCAACCAATGAGGATATTAAAGATAAGCGATCTACCTGAGTCCACGGCAAAAGAATGCCCCCACAGTGACCACAACGATCTATCCATAAGGATTTGAGCGATTAAATAAACCACTCACATGTGCAGATGAGAACAAGGCGTCCTGCTCACAAAATGGGAAAAACCAGGGGGAGGGAAGCGGGGAAAGCGTGGGAGACGGGAGCCCAACGCGTATCGCCGTTACACGGACGGCTTCTGTTATAAACTGGTGGTTTAGAAGCAACATGGGACGAGCTCTGAAGGAAGTGGTACCTGTACTGACCGCAGTCCCTAAGCTCAACACAACACTAAAAGTAGCCGTGGGATGCTCCTGACACTCCCTAGGCACCTCGTCACAGCCTGAGAACTAACTACCCTTAAAGATAGAAACAGGAAAACTATCTTGCCTCAGAGAAAATCCCCAAAGGATAGATAGCCCCCCACAAGTAATGACTGTGAGTGGAGAGGGAAAAGACATACACAGAATGAAACCAGGATGAGCACAGGAGGCCAGTCTAGCTAGATAGATAGGACAGGATGGAATACTGTGCGGTCAGTATAAAACACTACAAAAAATCCACACAGTTTACAAAAATCTCCACACCTGACCAAAGGTGTGGAGGGTAAATCTGCTTCCCATAGCTTCCAGCTTCACTGAATTAATTCATACTGACAAGCTGGACAAAACATAGAAAGCACAGAACGGATAAGTCCACAACCTGTGGACAGAAAAGAGCAAGCAAGGACTTAACTTTGCTGAACTGGTCAGGATAACAGGGAAATCCAAAAGAGATGTGAATCCAACCAGGAACCATTGACAAGTGGCACTGGCTGAAGGGAAGAGCTAGGCAAAAATAGCCGAGCAGAAAGACAATCAGTGGAAGCAGCTGCAGACTGCTAAACCGAAGGAGCAGCCATACCACTTAAACCCACCGGAGGGAGCCCAAGAGCAGAACTCACAAAAGTGCCACTTACAACCACCGGAGGGAGCCCAAGAGCGGAATTCACAACAGGCTTCGTCTGCACATGTGAGCGGTTTATTTCATGGCTCAAATCCTTATGGATAGATCGTATCACCCTGACGAAGGAACTGTGCGTCCGAAACGCGCGTCGGGGTGCACACGATCAAGCCGCTGGCAGCCTGGGAACATTCCCCTTATAAATTGTAAGTAATTGGCATATCTATTGCGATTGCACACAGCACTTTACTTTCTCTCCCGCATGGGTTTTTGCACTATATGCTCTTTTAGTGGCAACTAGTATTTGGTTTACTGCACATGGCACTTTTTTTGGTATTTTTTCACCATGATTTTTTGAGATATTGTTGGATCTGCCTTTACTGATTTTACACCCGTATTTTTATAATTTTAACCCCTGGATAGCATATGCGATAGATTGCCCCTCTCCTTGAGATACAACTGGAATTTGGCTTGCCTTATTATTATGCAGCTAGATCTGTGCAGATTTGGATAATATATATATATATATATTTATTTTTATCTTATATATTAAAATGGTTTGTCACTATTGCCCCTAAAAATTGATTTTGCTAGAATTACTCCCTGTCACTTTCTCATTGGTTCGGCTTTATGTTCGGACCATTCCTCTTCTCTTTAGTGGTTTCTCACTATAACTTTGGCACATGTGGTGACCCGTTGATTAATTTTAAATTTTGGCCACAATTTTGAACGTGTTATATATATCATCTAGGTGTCATTACTGTGTTTTTTACTAATATATATACTGTGTTTTGCACAGGCCTTTTCTGCCCTGAACATGGATTTTAGGACCAGGGAACAGTCCTGGCCGGGACAAATTAATGCGGTGTTTGGCAATAGTGGTAACCTTATAACCTCCAATGGTGGTATATGATGATTTCTTTTACACTATAAAAAAATTTGACATATAAAAGAACACGTTCCTGGTGGAACAGGGCGTTTTGGAGAATTATGTCCAAAGGCAACTCATTCCAAGAGGCCTAAGGATTCAGATTACACCATCATTTCCCATTAATGATGAGGATTTCATCAGTAAATGGGAAACTATAAGCAACGAAACATCAAAGAAATTGATGGAGCTTCTTATACAATTTAATTTAAAAACTTTGACTGAAATTAATAAATCCCTGGAGGAAAGCCTCATGAAGGCCAAGGGAAGTCTTACCACTGAAAAATTTGAAACAATTAATCCCCAACTGGAAAAATTGGTGGATCAATGGGTGAAGGACATACAGGGTAAACAAACTAACAAACTAATAAGAGACCAGAGGGACCTTGCAAATGGGAGAATCTACAGATGGCGCAAGAATACAATAAAGGACATGACTCATGAACGTACAATGTCCACAACATCAAGTATAATCAACGGTGATGTCTCATGTGCCTCCTCTTCCGCCTGTACCTCGATGTCCGTTGTTTCTACTCCTAAACGTAAAAGGGAACCTCGTTATGTATCAACTAAACGGAACTTCAGATATTCCCCCGAAAGAAATGGAAATAACAGCAAGGTAATTAATCTAAGGTCCCAAATTTTCTCAGAAACAGAACTTGATGTACTAAATAAGGGGTTAATGTTTTGTCCTACGGCCAACTTTGACAAATTTGTCGCCTTTAACGACTTGCATCTATTTGCAAGAAAATTATTGTTTAAACAACATTTCCATAATGAGGATACAAATTTGCTATTCCCCACAGAGGCGGAACAGGAGGCACTAAACACCCTGGAAGAACTAGCGTGTGAACATAATGAAACGGAGGGAGGTAAGATCCCGGATTCTATAAAACCACGGTCACTTAGGTTTCCACCTCTTTCCTCATGCCCGACTTTAGAGATTTTTGTCCAGACTGTAAGTAGAGAGTTTGACAAAATTCCACGTTACCCCAATATTGCTAATCTCAATAGAAAGGAGAAAAACAGTTTAGCCAAATTACAGGGAATGCAGGATATCCTAATCAAACCCGCCGATAAAGGCGGAAACATAGTGATTTGGCCAAAATTACTTTATGAGGCGGAGGCGTTTAGACAACTAAGGGTTGACATTTGTTACAAAAAGCTAACTTTTAATCCCTTGGATAAATTTTGTAAAGATTTATTGGTCATTCTTAGAGAGGCTAGGGATAATGAAGTAATAACCAAAGACTTATTATTAGCTTTGCAAGTCGTGGAACTGACTATACCCACGTTTTATTTATTACCCAAAATTCATAAGAATGAAACTATACCACCGGGTAGGCCGATTATTTCGGGATGTGGCAATTTTATGGAAAACATCAATAAATATATAGATTCCAGATTACAACCCTTAGTCGAGGTGCTACCGTCATTCATTAAGGACAAAAACGACTTTTTAAAGAAAATAGATGGCTTACACATTGACAATGACACCTTATTAGTGTCATGTGATGTGGAATCACTTTATACGAACATACGCCATAATGATGGTTTACAGGCAGTCCGTTATTTTTTAGAGTCCTCCTCAACATCTAAAAATATGAATGAATTAAGTTTGGAACTTTTAGAGTTTTCCCTGTCGCATAATTTCTTTTTGTTCAAGAGGTCCTTCTACCTACAGCTCCAGGGCACCGCTCTGGGTGCATCATTTGCGCCTGCGTATGCAAATTTATTCCTGGGGCTGTGGGAGAGGGACCTCTTGATGTCGGACCTGATGCCAGCGATGGACCGTATCCTACTATGGGTACGTTTCATCGACGATATATTCATTCTTTGGCAAGGGTCAGTAACATCCCTTGAATCCTTTATGCTTCAGTTGAATCAAAATTCACTGAATATACATTTAACATACAAATGAAATTTGAATCAAATTGAGTTTCTTGATGTTGAAGTAAAGAGGGGTATTGATAATGTCCTCCAGACTGATCTATATCGTAAACCGACGGCAGTTAACTCATTTCTGCATGCGTCATCCTCACACCCGAAAGCCATGATAAATTCTATACCCATAGGTCAGTTCCTATGCCTTCAGAGAGTATGTTCAAATGAGGAAGATTTTGAAAAACAGGCGGACAATCTGAAGGAGAGATGAGCATGGATACAGCCGTAGATGAGTCAAGAAGGCCTACAATCGGGCCAAATATACTACAAGACATGAGGCCCTATATACTGCAAAACCTTTGATTAAGAGACAGCCCACCAGGTATATCACTCAATTTCATGGTCAGACAGACTTAATGCGTTATTATCGGCAAAATCCTGGCCAATCCTGGGATGACGACTCGTCAATTAAAAGTGCATGCAAGAGAACACATACTTGGAATACAAGAAGCTAGGGAGATAGAGGATGTCACAGTATTGAAGACCATACCTAAACACTTCAAGACACATCACAACTGTGACGTCTCTCTCCTAAAAGTGTTTGGGATAGACATGGTTGAACAAAATGAGAGAAATGGTAAGGTCAGCGTACCCCTAGCACAATTAGAAACAAAATGGATTTGGTTATTAGACACAGTATCCCCCAATGGCCTTAATGAAAATCTAAGTTTTGCCCCGTTCCTGTGACACCTTTTTAACCTGTTCCTCAATATAATTCTCCATTAATTGTATACTTTTTTTTAACCTTTTTATCCTTTATTTATTCTATTTTTATATTTTTTTATTTTAATTCTATTATTGGTATGCATATATGCTAGCCACCTTAGGGAGAGACCCAAGTTGGGCTAAATGTAGCGGGACGAAAGAGACCGAAAAGCCCTCTACTTAAAGGAAATACATAGTGGATGCTTTCCTGAAACGGAAAGTACTTGCAAGCAGCATAATACAAAGAATAGCAGGTTTACCCAGAATCCTTTGCAGTAGGCGGAGCTATGCAAATCATCTCTTTCCACCCCAGTCTAATCCACGGCGCTTGGAACCGCCAAGCGTGCAATGCTGCGGATTAGTTTCTAAATTTACACAGCCAACCAATTCCTACCTGTGGACACGTGTTTCGGGCTTTAGGCCCTCATCAGCACAGGGCTGGAATTGGTTGGCTGTATAAAGCCCCTCGGTCATGCAGTATACACACCCCCTGACGAAACGCGCATCGGGGTGCACACGATCAAGCTGGGAACATTCCCCTTATAAATTGTAAGTAATTGGCATATCTATTGCGATTGCACACAGCACTTTACTTCCTCTCCCGCATGGGTTTTTGCACTATATGCTCTTTTAGTGGCAACTAGTATTTGGTTTACTGCACATGGCACTTTTTTGGGGTATTTTTTCACCATGATTTTTTGAGATATTGTTGGATCTGCCTTTACTGATTTTACACACGTATTTTTATAATTTTAACCCCTGGATAGCATATGCGATAGATTGCCCATCTCCTTGAGATACAACTGGAATTTGGCTTGCCTTATTTTATGCAGCTTGATCTGTGCACATTTGGATTATATATATATTTATATTTTTATCTTATATTTTAAAATGGTTTGTCACTGTTGCCACTAAATAAAATTGATTTTGCTAAAATTATTCCCTGTCACTTTCTCATTGGTTCGGCTTTATGTTCGGAGCATTCCATCCTCACCCATATTATATGAAACATTTGTAGTGCACCATTGCGCGTTTTCTTAAAAGTGCATAATAAGCACAAGCTACCTCACTACAACTGTTACCTGCTAGTTTAACCACCCTGCCTAGCTGTGGGGGTTGGCACCCTACTGTTCAGCCGATATGGCGCCCCCTAAAAACAAGCCCTACAGATAAACTGATGCCTTCCAAGGGTGTAACATCATAGGCCCCAATTCTATAGCCATAAATATTGGTCTCAGACAGGTGGAATTAAGTTAAAGTAAATGAGCACAGTACCGATGTAAGACTGTGATCCCATTCTGTAACACATATATATCAGTTATAACAACGGGGTACTCATCATCTCCGATGTTTAAGGACAATCTCAGCAGCAGACCATTCGGCAGCCAGTGTTTGTATCAGAGCGCAGCTAACAGGATCTTCAGTAGAGTGCAGCAGGCAGGATCTGCAGTTGAGTGCAGCAGGCAGGATCTGCAGTTGAGTGCAGCAGGTGGGGTCTGCAGTTGAGTGCAGCAGGTGGGGTCTGCAGTTGAGTGCAGCAGGCAGGATCTGCAGTTGAGTGCAGCAGGCAGGATCTGCAGTTGAGTGCAGCAGGTGGGGTCTGCAGTTGAGTGCAGCAGGTGGGGTCTGCAGTTGAGTGCAGCAGGCAGGATCTGCAGTTGAGTGCAGCAGGCAGGATCTGCAGTTGAGTGCAGCAGGCAGTGTTTGTATCAGAGTGCAGCTGACAGGATCTGCAGTAGAGTGCAGCAGGCACAGTCTGCATTAAGAGTGCAGCAGGCAGGATCTGCAGTTGAGTGCAGCAGGGACTTGTATGCAACCTTACACAAATTAGATAGCAAAACAAGAAGGTTGTTTAGGCACCTCCCCAGTGGGGAGGATGCAATATACTGTATACATAATGTCCCACAGCCATTGGCTGGGGAAGGGATAGCAAGTGCACGCGCTGGCTCTTTAAGAAGGTGGTAGCGCATGCGCGTGTGCCCTAAGGATATGGCTAGAGAAGCGGCTGGAAGCATGCAGAGCATGGGGAAGGGAAGAACTGTCTGCAGCATGGGTGAGTGAAAAGACACGCCAGAGACCCTGCCTGTCAGAGCAGGGATTCGGCGTGGTGCTAACGCAGCCCCACTGGTTCATGGTCTTTGCCTCTGCTACTTGGACCCTGTCAGATTTGTCATAGAACATCCCTAAGGTGTCAAAAGAGGGGTCAACGGAAAACCATTCTGGGGCTAGTGGGAACAAAGAGAATGCACAAGCCTGAGGTCCCCCTCACAATAGGGACATGAATATTCTCACCCTCATCCCCTGAATACTGGGGTCGTAAGGTCAAAAATAGTCTGCAGCTCTACCTGAATACTCTAAACTGATCCTTCTCCCAAAGTAAATTGTCTGGAAGTGCCACTACTGATTCAGGGAAGACCATCTGCACATCAGAAGGTACATGAGACATTGCTACACTCGATACTGGAGAGCTTTGGGAAGAATTAATAGTACTAGAAAACTGACCATGCAGCTGGGACTGTAAATATTCTAGTCTTTGGTTTTCCCTGGCCACATCCTGAACCATTTGGGTAAGATTTGCCCCGTGATCAAGTGTACAAACTGGATCCATTGGTGGGGAAAAAAAAGTATAGGGTCAGTCAAAATGTGACACTAGTCACAACTCACGGACAGGCCATGAAGTAGGGAAGTCAGACGTTCCGAGGTCAGTACCAAGAGAGCACGTAGTTAGCTATGGGAAAAGGCGAAAGCGTAAGTCAGAACACAGTCCAGGGTCAGAATACCAAAGAAATAGTGGATAAGCAAATGGGCAATAACAAAAAGGAAGTCAGAACATGGTCCAAAGGTCAGACAGCAGTAGATCAGAACTCAAAGCAGAGCATTCAGGCAAGCACACACCAGAGAGCAGAATCTTTTGCCTGGCAGTGATCTAGGCCAGACAGCTCACATCAACATCAGGGCAATTACTAAAAACAGGGAGCACCTGGAGAAATCTCTGCACCTCCCAGTCTCAGATAGGTCAACTCAGCTGTCAATCAGAGCACTTAAAGCTCAGCACGCCCCAGCACAGGATAGAATGGCTGAGCTGTCCATCACTGAGTCCCAGACACACTGAGTGGAGGAATCGTGACAGTACCCCGTCTTCTAGAGGGGCCACTGGATCCCCAAGTTTCCAAGGAAACTTGCAATGAAAAACTCCAACTAAATGATCAGCCTTTACCAAACAAGCCAGAACCCAGGATCTCTCCTCGGAACCGCATCCTCTCTAATGAACAAGGTATTGGAGGGAATTTTGGACCCTCTGAGAATCCATGATCTTCTGCACCTCGTACTCCAAATTTCATTGGTTGAAGAACCTAACCAAACTTCTACATCCTTTTTTTTTGTTATTTTGAAACTGTAACTGAGATTGTAGTTGCTTCAGCTGGACTGCTGGTATGATGTCATGAAACTTGAGCGACACAAAGTTCTCAACAGCCATTACATCTCTGCTTAGTAGTAGTGCAGCAACATGGAAATCCTTTAGATCTTCCCCAATGCTCCACAACACGTGCTCCACAATTTCTAGAGTATTTCTTATGTAAATATGCATATCTTGACCCTTATTTAGCTTAGACTAATGTAGCTTTCTCATTAAATAGAGCGTATTGCTGAGATTTATCATTCACATTACATTCATACAACATCTGATCATCATCTATACTGAGAGAGACAGTGATTAGTGATGAGCCAGTATACTTGGTACTCGGGTTTTCCGAGCATGCTCGGGTGTTCTCTGAGTATTTTGGGCGTGCTCGAGGATTATGTTTGAGTTGCCACACCTGCATGATTTGTGGCTGCTAGACAGCCTGAATACATGTGGGGATTGCCTGTTTGCTAGGGAACCCCCACATGTATTCAGGCTGTCTAGCAGCCCCAAATCATGCAGCTGAGGCGACAAAAAAATAATCTCCGAGGACGCCCAAAATACTTGGAGACCACCAGAGCATGCTCGGAAAACCCAAGTACCAAGTACACTCACTCTTCACTAATAGTGATTTGTGCTTTTTGATCCTTCTCTACCCAGTCTTCTGGTAGTGGGTCAGGTCTATACTCCAGTGTATATTTCCACGTACTTTATCTTATCAGCAGCATCTTTACCTTGAAGTTCCAGGATTGATAGTTTAGGTTAGTCAGATTTGGCTGCTGCTGGTGGACATCTTTTGTCTTCTTCTTCTTAGCACACTATTGTTCTCTCTTCTCTAGGTTGTTCTCTGGGTTTTTGGTTTTCTGAGCCCATAGCCTGTTGGTTGCAGATTAATCACTGTACCGTCCAGTCGTACAACAGTGAATATATATTTATTCAGAAACAAAGGTAAAACAGCTTACAACTAGTGATGAGCGAATATACTTGTTACTCGAGATTTCCCGAGAATGCTCGAGTGTCCTCCAAGTATTTTTTAGTGCTCGGAGATTTCGCTTTCATCTCTGCAGCTGAATGATTTACATCTGTTAGCAGCATAAGGACATGTGGGGGTTGCCTGGTTGCTAGGGAATCCCCACATGTAATCAAGCTGGCTAAGAGATGTAAATCAATCAGCTGCGGTGATGAAAGCTAAATCTCTGAGCGCTAGAAAATATTCGGAGGCAGAGGTGTATCTAGGGTGTCTGGCACCCGGGGCAAGAATTCATTTTGGCGCCCTCTCCCCTCCCCCAGGACATATGCGATTTGCACTTAGTCATGTACCCACGAGCTCCTCTCCCTAATGCTCTCAATGTTCAGTGAAAAACTGAGAGAAGCAGAAGAGAAGCTCTTCGTCACAGGACCAGAAGTATGAAAGTCGCATATGAGTGAACTGTCCATGTGACGACTACTGGAACTTGCAGAGCTGAATCCTGACATCGCAGCTTCTGAATTCTCACAACTAATGCACTGCACACTTTTAGGATTCTCCCTTGCCGGTGGACAGTCATGTCAGCACAAGTATGTGATTTGTATACTTCTCACCACATTCTGACTAGACGTGCCCGGCCTCGCTGAGTTCATTTTCACTGAGTGAGGCCACACATGTCTAGTCAGCACGTGACCGCATGTATGTAAATCGCCAGCACGAGAGAATCCTCACAGTGTGTAGTGCGCACTGTGAGAAGTCAGAAGTCTGTAGTCACAAAGAATGACTGCAGACTCATCACAAACCTGGACATCCCCTTTAATGCTCCTAATATAAATAAAAACATGAGAATTAGTTAGTATCACAAATACCATTTACATCCAGGTACCTTATAGATGACGTCATCTCTGGAGTCATTCTCCTTTTCTTCATCTTGTCCAGACCCCATGATGAGTTTTCTCATCCACAGCTGTCTCTGCAGACTTCCATCTTCTCCGCTCTTTTGCAGAAAATCTCCACACGATGCCCTTAAAGATACAAGTGTCATTATAATGCTCCTGAATAAAAAATTGCCCCTCACTATATTATCTGCATAAAATATGACCCCCGCACTGTCCCTCTTATGGTACACTGTTATGAACTGGTGATTTAGAACCACAATGGACCTGGTGGTTAAGAGCACTGAAAATGACCTGATAGTTACTAATAACATAGGACGAGCTCTAAGACGTGGGAACTCTGCTGACCGCAATCCCTAATCCTATCACACCACACTAGAGGTAGCCGTGGAGCGCTCCTGACCAGACCTAGGCGCCTCGGGCACAGCCTGAGAAACTAGCTAGCCTGAAGATAGAAAAATTAGCTTACCTTGCCTCAGAGAAATTCCCCAAAGGAAAAGGCAGCCCCCCACATATAATGACTGTGAGTAAAGATGAAAATACAAACACAGAGATGAAATAGATTTTAGCAAAGTGAGGTCCGACTTACTGAATAGACCGAGGATAGGAAAGATAGCTTTGCGGTCAGCACAAAAACCTACAAACAACCACGCAGAGGGCGCAAAAAGACCCTCCGCACCGACTAACGGTACGGAGGTGCTCCCTCTGCGTCCCAGAGCTTCCAGCAAGCAAAACAAACCAATATAGCAAGCTGGACAGAAAAAATAGCAAACAAAAGTAACACAAGCAGAACTTAGCTTATGCAGGGCAGACAGGCCACAAGAACGATCCAGGAGAGAGCAAGACCAATACTGGAACATTGACTGGAGGCCAGGAACAAAGAACTAGGTGGAGTTAAATAGAACAGCACCTAACGACTTAACCTCGTCACCTGAGGAAGGAAACTCAGAAGCCGCAGCCCCACTCACATCCACCAAAGGAAGCTCATGGACAGAACCAGCCGAAGTACCACTCATGACCACAGGAGGGAGCCTGACCACAGAATTCACAATAGTACACGCTCTTCACACTGACCTCTCCTTCCTATACCGGCCCCCTCTTCACACTGTCCTCTCACACTGTGTCCCCCTCTATTGGGCCCAGTATTTATACTGTACTCTCCCATCACACTACCCCTTCTTGGTATACTGTCCCCTCCTGGCTGTGCCCTTACACTGTCGCCCCATGCTACGTATGCACACATCCCAACACCCTGACTCCCCGTACTCTGTCCACATACGTTTTTCACATTACTACTCATACTGTGTCTGCATACATTCCCCTGTTTGCCCCAACAAACTGTCTGCACCCTTCCCCCAAACTATTTCCTCATATATATATGCCCCCCATTCCCTGTTATTGTTTCCTCATACATGCCCCCCATCTCCCCCTTTGCTCTTCATTTTGTGTCCTCAAATCTCCCCCACACATTAAATCCCCCCATCCGCACTCCAAATATCACCCCACACATTAAACACCCCATCCCCTGTTATGAAAGGCAATTCAGTACTACAATGGACATAGCGGTCAGAGCACATACAGTGATCTGACAATAACCCAAAATCATAGAACGAGCTCTGAGACGTGGGAACTCTGCAGACTGCAATACCTAATCCTCTCCAAACAACACTAGAGGCAGCCGTGGATTGCGCCTAACTCTGCCTATGCAACTCGGCACAGCCTGAGAAACTAACTAGCCTGAAGATAGAAAATAAGCCTACCTTGCCTCAGAGAAATACCCCAAAGGAAAAGGCAGCCCCCCACATATAATGACTGTGAGTTAAGATGAAAAGACAAAGGTAGGGATGAAATAGATTCAGCAAAGTGAGGCCCGACTTTCTTAACAGATCGAGGATAGAAAAGGTAACTTTGCGGTCTACAGAAAACGCTAAAGAACACCACGCAAAGGGGGCAAAAAGACCCTCCGTACCGAACTAACGGCACGGAGGTACACCCTTTGCGTCCCAGAGCTTCCAGCAACAAAATAGACAAGCTGGACAGAAAAAATAGCAAACAAATAGCAAAGAAGAACTTAGCTATGCAGAGCAGCAGGCCACAGGAATGATCCAGGGAAAAGCAAGTCCAACACTGGAACATTGACAGGAAGCCAGGATCAAAGCATTAGGTGGAGTTAAGTAGAGAAGCACCTAACGACCTCACCAGATCACCTGAGGGAGGAAACTCAGAAGCCGCAGTACCACTTCCCTCCACCAACAGAAGCTCACAGAGAGAATCAGCCGAAGTACCACTTGTGACCACAGGAGGGAGCTCTGCCACAGAATTCACAACAGTACCCCCCCCTTGAGGAGGGGTCACCGAACCCTCACCAGAGCCCCCAGGCCGACCAGGATGAGCCACATGATAGGCACGAACAAGATCGGGAGCATGGACATCAGAGGCAAAAACCCAGGAATTATCTTCCTGAGCATAAACCTTCCATTTAACCAGATACTGGAGTTTCCGTCTAGAAACACGAGAATCCAAAATCTTCTCCACAATATACTCCAATTCCCCCTCCACCAAAACCGGGGCAGGAGGATCAACAGATGGAACCATAGGTGCCACGTATCTCCGCAACAATGACCTATGGAATATGTTATGTATGGAAAAAGAATCTGGAAGGGTCACACGAAAAGACACAGGATTAAGAACCTCAGAAATCCTATACGGACCAATGAAACGAGGTTTACACTTAGGAAAGGAAACCTTCATAGGAATATGACGAGAAGATAACCAAACCAGATCCCCAACACGAAGTCGGGGACCCACACGGCGTCTGCGATTAGCGAAACGTTGAGCCTTCTCCTGGGACAAGGTCAAATTGTCCACTACATGAGTCCAAATCTGCTGCAACCTGTCCACCACAGTATCCACACCAGGACAGTCCGAAGACTCAGCCTATCCTGAAGAGAAACGAGGATGGAACCCAGAATTGCAGAAAAATGGCGAAACCAAGGTAGCCGAGCTGGCCCGATTATTAAGGGCGAACTCAGCCAAAGGCAAAAAGGACACCCAGTCATCCTGATCAGCAGAAACAAAGCATCTCAGATATGTTTCCAAGGTCTGATTGGTTCGTTCGGTCTGGCCATTAGTCTGAGGATGGAAAGCCGAGGAAAAAGACAAGTCAATGCCCATCCTACCACAAAAGGCTCGCCAAAACCTTGAAACAAACTGGGAACCTCTGTCAGAAACGATATTCTCTGGAATGCCATGTAAACGAACCACATGCTGGAAGAACAATGGCACCAAATCAGAGGAGGAAGGCAATTTAGACAAGGGTACCAGATGGACCATCTTAGAAAAGCGATCACAGACCACCCAAATGACTGACATCTTTTGAGAAACGGGAAGATCAGAAATAAAATCCATAGAGATATGTGTCCAAGGCCTCTTCGGGACCGGCAAGGGCAAAAGCAACCCACTGGCACGAGAACAGCAGGGCTTAGCCCGAGCACAAATCCCACAGGACTGCACAAAAGCACGCACATCCCGCGACAGAGACGGCCACCAAAAGGATCTAGCCACCAACTCTCTGGTACCAAAGATTCCAGGATGACCAGCCAACACCGAACAATGAACCTCAGAGATAACTTTATTGGTCCACCTATCAGGGACAAACAGTCTCTCCGCTGGACAATGATCAGGTTTATTAGCCTGAAATTTTTGCAGCACCCGCCGCTAATCAGGGGAGATGGCAGACACAATTACTACTTCCTTGAGGATACCCGCCGGCTCAGACAAACCCGGAGAGTCGGGCACAAAACTCCTAGACAGAGCATCCGCCTTCACATTTTTAGACCCCGGAAGGTACGAAATCACAAAGTCAAAACGGGCAAAAAACAGCGACCAACGAGCCTGTCTAGGATTCAACCGCTTAGCAGACTCAAGATAAGTCAAGTTCTTATGATCAGTCAATACCACCATGCGATGCTTAGCTCCTTCAAGCCAATGATGCCACTCCTCGAATGCCCACTTCATGGCCAGCAACTCTCGGTTGCCCACATCATAATTTCGCTCAGCAGGCGAAAACTTCCTGGAAAAAAAAGCGCATGGTTTCATCACTGAGCAATCAGAATCTCTCTGCGACAAAACAGCCCCTGCTCCAATCTCAGAAGCATCAACCTCGACCTGGAACGGAAGAGAAACATCTGGTTGACACAACACAGGGGCAGAAGAAAAGCAACGCTTCAAGTCTTGAAAAGCTTCCACAGCAGCAGAAGACCAATTGACCAAATCAGCACCCTTCTTGGTCAAATCGGTCAATGGTTTGGCAATACTTGAAAAATTGCAGATGAAGCGACGATAAAAATTAGCAAAGCCCAGGAACTTTTGCAGACTTTTCAGAGATGTCGGCTGAGTCCAATCATGGATGGCTTGGACCTTAACAGGGTCCATCTCGATAGTAGAAGGGGAAAAGATGAACCCCAAAAATGAAACCTTCTGCACACCAAAGAGACACTTTGATCCCTTCACAAACAAAGAATTAGCACGCAGGACCTGAAAAACTGTTCTGACCTGCTTCACATGAGACTCCCAATCATCCGAGAAGATCAAAATTTCATCCAAGTACACAATCAGGAATTTATCCAGGTACTCTCGGAAGATGTCATGCATAAAGGACTGAAACACTGATGGAGCATTGGCAAGTCCGAATGGCATCACTAGATACTCAAAATGACCCTCGGGCGTATTAAATGCAGTTTTCCATTCATCTCCTCGCCTGATTCGCACCAGATTATACGCAGCACGAAGATCTATCTTGCTGAACCAACTAGCCACCTTAATCCGAGCAAACAAATCAGATAACAATGGCAAGGGGTACTGAAATTTAACCGTGATCTTATTTAGAAGGCGGTAATCTATACAAGGTCTCAGCGAACCATCCTTCTTGGCTACAAAAAAGAACCCTGCTCCTAATGGTGACGATGACGGGCGAATATGCCCCTTCTCCAGGGATTCCTTCACATAACTGCGCATAGCGGCGTGCTCAGGCACGGATAAATTAAACAGTCGACCTTTTGGGAATTTACTACCAGGAATCAAATTGATAGCACAATCACAATCCCTATGCGGAGGTAGGGCATCGGACTTGGGCTCATCAAATACATCCCGGTAATCAGACAAGAACTCTGGAACCTCAGAAGGGGTGGATGACGAAATTGACAGAAATGGAACATCACCATGTACCCCCTGACAACCCCAGCTGGACACCGACATGGATTTCCAATCTAATACAGGATTATGGGCTTGTAGCCATGGCAACCCCAACACGACCACATCATGCAGATTATGCAACACCAGAAAGCGAATAACCTCCTGATGTGCAGGAGCCATGCACATGGTCAGCTGGGTCCAGTACTGAGGCTTATTCTTGGCCAAAGGCGTAGCATCAATTCCTCTCAATGGAATAGGACACTGCAAGGGCTCTAAGAGAAGACCACAACGCTTAGCATACTCCAAGTCCATCAAATTCAGGGCAGCGCCTGAATCCACAAATGCCATGACAGAATACGATGACAAAGAGCAGATCAAGGTAACGGACAGAAGAAATTTTGACTGTACCGTACCAATGGTGGCAGACCTAGCGGACCGCTTAGTGCGCTTAGGACAATCAGAGATAGCATGAGTGGAATCACCACAGTAGAAACACAGCCCATTCTGACGTCTGTGTTCTTGCCGTTCAACTCTGGTCAAAGTCCTATCGCACTGCATAGGCTCAGGTCTAAGCTCAGGTAATACCGCCAAATGGTGCACAGATTTACGCTCACGCAAGCGTCGACCGATCTGAATGGCCAAAGACATAGACTCATTCAAACCAGCAGGCATAGGAAATCCCACCATGACATCCTTAAGGGCTTCAGAGAGACCCTTTCTGAACATAGCTGCCAGCGCAGATTCATTCCATTGAGTGAGCACGGACCACTATCTAAATTTCTGACAATATACCTCTATCTCATCTTGACCCTGACAAAGAGCCAGCAAATTTTTCTCTGCCTGATCCACTGAATTAGGTTCATCGTACAGCAATCCGAGCGCCAGGAAAAACGCATCGATATTACTCAATGCAGGATCTCCTGGCGCAAGAGAAAATGCCCAGTCCTGAGGGTCGCCACGCAAAAAAGAAATAATGATCAAAACCTGTTGAACTGGGTCACCAGAGGAGCGAGGTTTCAAGGCCAGAAATAATTTACAATTATTTTTGAAACTCAGAAACTTAGTTCTATCTCCAAAAAACAAATCAGGAATAGGAATTCTTAGTTCCAACATAGCTTTCTGATCAATAGTGTCTTGAATCTTTTGTACTCTTGCCGAGAGCTGATCCACAAATGAAGACAGACTTCTAATGTCCATCGCTACACCTGTGTACTGAACCACCCAAATGTCTAGGGGAAAAAAAAGGCAAAACACAGTGCAAAGAAAAAAAAAATGGTCTCAGAACTTCTTTTTTCCCTCTATTGAGAATCATTAGTACTTTTGGCCTCCTGTACTGTTATGAAAGGCAATTCAGTACTACAATGGACATAGCGGTCAGAGCACATACAGTGATCTGACAATAACCCAAAATCATAGAACGAGCTCTGAGACATGGGAACTCTGCAGACCGCAATCCCTAATCCTCTCCAAACAACACTAGAGGCAGCCGTGGATTGCGCCTAACTCTGCCTATGCAACTCGGCACAGCCTGAGAAACTAACTAGCCTGAAGATAGAAAATAAGCCTACCTTGCCTCAGAGAAATACCCCAAAGGAAAAGGCAGCCCCCCACATATAATGACTGTGAGATAAGATGAAAAGACAAACGTAGAGATGAAATAGATTCAGCAAGTGAGGCCCGACTTTCTTAACAGATCGAGGATAGAAAAGGTAACTTTGCGGTCTACACAAAACCCTAAAGAACACCACGCAAAGGGGGCAAAAAGACCCTCCGTACCGAACTAACGGCACGGAGGTACACCCTTTGCGTCCCAGAGCTTCCAGCAAAACAAATAGACAAGCAGGACAGAAAAAATAGCAAACAAATAGCAAAGAAGAACTTAGCTATGCAGAGCAGCAGGCCACAGGAATGATCCAGGGAAAAGCAAGTCCAACACTGGAACATTGACAGGAAGCCAGGATCAAAGCATTAGGTGGAGTTAAGTAGAGAAGCACCTAACGACCTCACCAGATCACCTGAGGGAGGAAACTCAGAAGCCGCAGTACCACTTCCCTCCACCAACAGAAGCTCACAGAGAGAATCAGCCGAAGTACCACTTGTGACCACAGGAGGGAGCTCTGCCACAGAATTCACAACAATCCCCATGACAAATCTCCCCCACACATTAAATCCCCCATCCCCATGACAAATCTCCCCCACACATTAAATCCCCCCATCCCCACTCCAAATATCACCCCACACATTTTATCTCCCATCCCCACTCACATTAAATCCCTTCCCCACAATAAATCCCCCCATCTCCACTCACATTAAATCCCTTCCCCACAATAAATCCCCCCATCTCCACTCACATTAAATCCCCCCCACAATAAATCCCCCCATCTCCACTCACATTAAATCCCTTCCGCACAATAAATCCCCCCATCTCCACTCACATTAAATCCCTTCCCCACAATAAATCCCCCCATCTCCACTCACATTAAATCCCCCCCACAATATATCCCCCCATCTCCACTCACATTAAATCCCTTCCCCACAATAAATCCCCCCATCTCCACTCACATTAAATCCCTTCCCCACAATAAATCCCCCCATCTCCACTCACATTAAATCCCCCCCACAATATATCCCCCCATCTCCACTCACATTAAATCCCTTCCCCACAATAAATCTCCCCATCTCCACTCACATTAAATCCCCCCCACAATAAATCCCCCGCACAATAAATCCCCCCATCTCCACTCACATTAAATCCCTTCCCCACAATAAATCCCCCCATATCCACTCACATTAAATCCCCCCCACAATGTATCCCCCCCATTCCCATTCAATCCCCCCTGCACCTCCGGTGTCTTCAGCTCCACTGGAGCACTTACCACCGATCTGCGTCTCAGTGCCTCTGCTCTGCCTCTACTCTGCAGCGCGGGCGAGTGATGTCAGCAGCGTGATCACATGACCTGATCACGCTGCTGGCGTCGCTCTGACCCGGCAGTCAGATCTCCAGTTGTTTGCGCATCTCAGATGCAGTACAATTGAACACTGGGAGCCGGGGCGCTGCAGCTTCTCTTTGCCGGCTGTCAGCTCGACAGTCGACACAGAGAAAAGATGACTCCCAGTGCGGGGGGGCGGCAGAATGCAGCCGCTGGGGGAGACACTGCAGACTGCATTTTCAGGAAAATGGCCGCGGGATGCCGCGCGTGCGCATTAGAGATCGCGGCGGCCATTTTCCCAAAGCCGAGTTTGCAAACTCGGCTTTGGGAAAATGGCCGCCGCAATCTCTTGTGCGCACGCGCGGCATCCCGCGGCCATTTTCCTGAAGCCCCGTGCAGCAGAGCATTCCATCTGCGCACGCGCGGCCCCAGGAAGATGGCCGCCCCCATCGATGCAAGGGATTACAGCGCAGATCGCGCGCTGTGTCTTCATGTGGGCGCAGGGAATTCGGACCTTGGACATGCGCACACCACTACGCCACCAACGGAAAGCTGGGGAAGAAAAAAGCGCTGTGAACACGCCCACCCGACCAGACCAGCCTGATTGACAGGCGAAAACGGCGACTTTGGTAATGTATTTCTCAGCATACATGGGGAATCAGGGTACACTACATACACTATAGTAACGCACAGCGCAGGCCCTATTTAACAGTATTTATAGCTCAATCTGAAAAAACGGGGTGACAGGTTCCCTTTAATCCATTTCCAACATGTATCCATAATGGTGCAGTTTGGGATGTATGTGCGGGCGCAGCAGCTGAGACTGCTCCAGATTCAGCAGATCCTGTTTAAATGATATAGTTGGCATCTGTGTGTAACTGTCGCATTTGGAACTGACTTTTGTCCACTGCTGTTAACCATATAAATGCCACTGTCAATCTCTGATAACGGCACATAAATGGAGAAGTTGCTGGTGCTCTAATCACCCAACTTTTCCGCTAATAAAAATACAAAAATGTAAAACAGATAAAAAATAAACATCTCTGGTATATGCAGCAAAATATAAAAAAAAAAAAATGTACCTGTGAAGTAAACGCAGTAAAGAGAAAAAAAATGAAAAATGCCAGACTCGCAAGCTTAAGAAGCAATACAATATGAAGCGATGAAAACATCATATCTATACCAAAATAGTGTAAAAAAACAACGGTCAGCATGCCATGCCCAAAATAAGCCCTTTCACAGCTCCATAGAAAAAAATGTTACGAGTCTCAGAAAATGAAAATAAAAAACAAATCAATTTTTTTCCCACTTCAATAAAAAGAAGTATGCAAGTTTGTTATTGTTTTAACTGTACTGATGTATTGAATCATTTTCACTTCGTAATGAACATCGCAAAACCCAATATACTGTGGCAGAATTGAATTTTTTCTTTATTTGATCCTTTTTATTTCCAGATTTTTAACACACTGCACAGTAAAATGAATTCTATAAATCAAAACTACAACTTATCTGACACTAAAATACCCTCACATGGCTACGTTGGCAAAAAAAAAAATGAGTTATGCTTCTTGGAAAAAGGGAAGGCAAAAACAAAAGTGCAAAAGTTAAAAATTGCCTGCCATTAATGGATTAAAAATGAACCATGTAAAATCTACATACAATAAAATTGGACATATTCTTATATAAAAAAAACTTGCACATAAACCATATAGTGAACATGGTAATTAAAAATAAAACCCAAATAAATGTGAAATTGCATTTTTTTTGCACTTAGATTTTTTTTCCAACTTTCCACATTATAAAATGAATGTTGTTATTCAAAGTTAAACCATCTTTTATACGGCAATATTGATGGAAAAAATAAAAAGTTATTTAAGTAGAGGAGGAAAAAACAAAAACTAAAAAAAATGGAAAATTGCCTGGGATAAAGCTCTAGTTGAAGAATAGAAATAGGGAACGATAAGGGTATGTGCACACGTCAGGTTTTTTTCCTGACAAAATCCTGAGAATTCTGCCAGAAATCCGTGGTTTTTTCTGCGCGGATTTTGCGCGTTTTTTGCGCGGATTTTTAGCGGTTTTTTTTTTTTCCCGAATGTCCTTTTTTGCCATGGAATCCGCAAAAAATCCGCAAAAAGAATGAGCATGTCCGTTCTTTTTGCGGAATGCGTTTTTTTAGCGGAAAAAACGCTAACATATGCACAAAAAATGCGGAATGCATTCTAAAAGATAGGATGCATAACGTTAGCGTTTTTTTACCGGATTTATAGCGTTTTTATAGCGAAAATCCGCAAAAAAAAAAACGCTAAAAATCCGGACGTGTGCACTTACCCTAAAGGCAATATTATGCCTAATGCATTTTAGAAAAAGCACCAATTTGATAGAAACTTAGCTGGACCCTTTAAGGCTATACAGCGTAATTTTCCACGCTGAAACGCTGCAGATCCGCACTGTGCTGTGCAGATGGTGCGGAAAAATCAGTGCGGAATTGCTGCGGATTTCAAAGAAGTGCATGTCACTTTTGTGCGGATCTGCAGCTTTTCTGCACCCCTCCATGTTAAAAATCCGCAGTTGCAAAAATCCTAAAAAATCTGCATCAATTCTGCATAAAAACCGCACAAAATCCGCATAAAAACCGCAGCAAATCCGTGGCTGCGGATTCTGCCAGGAGATGCGGATTTTGTGCAGAAAATTCTGCACCTCTTTTCTTACGTGTGCACATGGCCTTACACTTTGCAACTCTGTTACCAAATTATATTGCATCAGTGTCTTAAGGTTGTGGATACAAATAAATCCAGACGAGGTGGATTGGGTCGGATTGGGTCGGCGTCCCTCCTGTCTCTGGTTGCTGTTGTAAGAGACATCTTGGGAGTCCTGGACAGAACTGGCTGCCTCCTCCTATGCAGAGGTGACACTGATAGACCAAGAGGTGGGTAATAGTGATGAGCAAACGTACTCGCCACTGCTCGTTACTCGCCCGAGTATCACTACGCTCGGTGTACTTGGCGAGCACCGAGTATTTCCGGAATTATTCGGCGGGAGCTCAGGTCTCCGCCCTGCAATTCTGGCACTTTAAGGCTATGTGCACACTTTGCGGATTCCACTGCGGAATTTTCCGCAACGGAATTCCAAAATCCGCAGTGAAAACCCGTCGCGGTTTTTACTGCGGATTCATCACGGTTTTTACTGCGGCTTCTTATGCGGATTTTCATCTGCAGTTTCCTATTGGAGCAGGTGAAAATCCGCAGTAAAGAAGCGACATGCTGCCGAATATAATCCGCTGCATTCCCGTGCGTTTTTTTCCGCAGCATGTGCACAGCGTTTTTTTGTTTCCCATAGGTTTACATTGTACTGTAAACTCATGGGAAACTGCTGCGGATCCGCAGCGGTCAAATCCACTGCGGAACCGCAGCAAAATCCGCAAAGTGTGAATATAGCCTTAGAGCCCCAATGACAGTGCAGGGATTGTCTGCCAGGCCATATGTGCACATATCCTCATCAGTGCAAGGCCTGCAGGCACTGTATGTGAGTACATAGCTCACTGCATACTGTACCTCCAAATACGCCATTACTGTCTGCTGCTGCTTATTTCATATACAGTATATCTAGCTGCAGTTTTCTGTGGCTTTTTTTTTCTTCACCTTATACCTGCTCCTTTTATTCTAAAAGCAATCCATAGCCCCCTTATTTGAACAATTTCTTCCCTTGTTCATGCTACCTACTACAACCAGGTTATTGAAATCTAAGAACGTGCAAATCTATCATTTTTTTTTTTTGTCTCAGACACCAGATGTGAGTGCGCCAAAAAAAAATCTTTTTTTATTTTTTTTTGTAAAACAAGAGGGGATTATAGGGAGAGAAATGGGAAGCGCAGACTTCTGAGTGTAGTACCGTATTTTCCGGATTATAAGGCGCACCGGATTATAAGGCGCACTTTCTATGAGCGCCTTATAAGCAATCTTGTTTCATATATAAGGCGCACTGGATTATAAGGCGCAGCGTTAAATAAACCATTGCTCAGACTGCAAGTCAAAATTTATTACACTTTTTAACAATAACTTGCAACTGGTTCAGCTGTAATTGCAAATCAAAACGTTTACCGTACTTTTTCAGTTCATTCCAGTTCATTCCTCCACCAGAAATCCATCAAATCCGTCATCTTCAGTGTCGGAGTTGAACAGTTGGGCGATTTCGGAATCAAGCATGGGGTCCTCCTCTTCATTATCCGAGTCGGTCTCGTTGCTGCTGCTAGGCTCTTCAGTGGTGATTCCAGCCTTCCTGAAAGCTCGGATGACACTGGAGACTGATACATTCTTCCAGGCATCCACGATCCACTGGCACATAGTGGCATAACTCGCACGGCGTTGCCTCCCTGTGTTGGTGAATGTGTGGTCACCTTCTGTCATCCAATGCTCCCATGCAGCTCGCAATTTAACTTTAACCCCTTCATGACCCAGCCTATTTTGACCTTAAAGACCTTGCCGTTTTTTGCAATTCTGACCAGTGTCCCTTTATGAGGTAATAACTCAGGAACGCTTCAACGGATCCTAGCGGTTCTGAGATTGTTTTTTCGTGACATATTGGGCTTCATGTAGTGGTGAATTTAGGTCAATAAATTCTGCGTTTATTTGTGATAAAAACGGAAATTTGGCGAAAATTTTGAAAATTTTGCAATTTTCACATTTTGAATTTTTATTCTGTTAAACCAGAGAGGTATGTGACACAAAATAGTTAATAAATAACATTTCCCACATGTTTACTTTACATCAGCACAATTTTGGAAACAAAATTTTTTTTTGTTAGGAAGTTATAAGGGTTAAAATTTGACCAGCGATTTGTCATTTTTACAACGAAATATACAAAACCATTTTTTTTAGGGACCACCTCACATTTGAAGTCAGTTTGAGGGGTCTATATGGCTGAAAATACCCAAAAGTGACACCATTCTAAAAACTGCACCCCTCAAGGTGCTCAAAACCACATTCAAGAAGTTTATTAACCCTTCAGGTGCTTCACAGCAGCAGAAGCAACATGGAAGGAAAAAATGAACATTTAACTTTTTAGTCACAAATATTATCTTTTAGCAACAATTTTTTTATTTTCCCAATGGTAAAAGGAGAAACTGAACCATGAAAGTTGTTGTCCAATTTGTCCTGAGTACGCTGATACCTCATATGTGGGGGTAAACCACTGTTTGGGCGCACGGCAGGGCTTGGAAGGGAAGGAGCGCCATTTGACTTTTTGAATCAAAAATTGGCTCCACTCTTTAGCGGACACCATGTCACGTTTGGAAAGCCCCCGTGTGCCTAAAAATTGGAGCTCCCCCACAAGTGACCCCATTTTGGAAACTAGACATCTCAAGGAACTTATCTAGATGCATAGTGAGCACTTTGAACCCCCAGGTGCTTCACAAATTGATCCGTAAAAATGAAAAAGTACTTTTTTTTCATAAAAAAATTCTTTTAGCCTCAATTTTTTCATTTTCACATGGGCAACAGGATAAAATGGATCCTAAAATGTGTTGGGCAATTTCTCCTGAGTACGCCGATACCTCACATGTGGGGGTAAACCACTGTTTGGGCACATGGTAAGGCTCGGGAGGGAAGGAGCGCCATTTGACTTTTTGAATGAAAAATTATTTCCATCGTTAGCGGACACCATGTCGCGTTTGGATAGCTCCTGTGTGCCTAAACATTGGCGCTCCCCCACAAGTGACCCCATTTTGGAAACTAGACCCCCCAAGGAACTTATCTAGATGCCTAGTGAGCACTTTAAACCCTCAGGTGCTTCACAAATTGATCTGTAAAAATGAAAAAGTACTTTTTTTTCACAAAAAAATTATTTTCGCCTCAATTTTTTCATTTTCACATGGGCAGTAGGATAAAATGGATCATAAAATTTGTTGGGCAATTTCTCCCAAGTACGCCGATACCTCATATGTGGGGGTAAACCACTGTTTGGGCACTCGGCAGGGCTCGGAAGGGAAGGCGCGCCATTTGACTTTTTGAATGGAAAATTAGCTCCAATTGTTAGCGGACACCATGTCGCGTTTGGAGAGCCCCTGTGTGCCTAAACATTGGAGCTCCCCCACAAGTGACCCCATTTTGGACACTAGACCCCCCAAGGAACTTATCTAGATGCATATTGAGCACTTTAAACCCCCAGGTGCTTCACAGAAGTTTATAACGCAGAGCCATGAAAATAAAAAATAATTTTTCTTTCCTCAAAAATGATTTTTTAGCCTGGAATTTCCTATTTTGCCAAGGATAATAGGAGAAATTGGACCCCAAATATTGTTGTCCAGTTTGTCCTGAGTATGCTGATACCCCATATGTGGGGGTAAACCACTGTTTGGGCGCACGGCAGGGCTCGGAAGGGATGGCACGCCATTTGGCTTTTTAAATGGAAAATTAGCTCCAATCATTAGCGGACACCATGTCACGTTTGGAGAGCCCCTGTGTGCCTAAACATTGGAGATCCCCCAGAAATGACACCATTTTGGAAACTAGACCCCCAAAGGAACTAATCTAGATGTGTGGTGAGGACTTTGAACCCCCAAGTGCTTCACAGAAGTTTATAACGCAGAGCCATGAAAATAAAAAAAAAAAATTATTTTCTCAAAAATGATCTTTTAGCCTGCAATTTTTTATTTTCCCAAGGGTAACAGGAGAAATTTGACCCCAAAAGTTGTTGTCCAGTTTCTCCTGAGTACGCTGATACCCCATATGTGGGGGTAAATCACTGTTTGGGCACATGCCGGGGCTCGGAAGTGAAGTAGTGACGTTTTGAAATGCAGACTTTGATGGAATGCTCTGTGGGCGTCACGTTGCGTTTGCAGAGCCCCTGATGTGGCTTAACAGTAGAAACCCCCCACAAGTGACCCCATTTTGGAAACTAGACCCCCAAAGGAACTTATCTAGATGTGTGGTGAGCACTTTGAACCCCCAAGCGCTTCATAGAAGTTTATAATGCAGAGCCATGAAAATAATAAATACGTTTTCTTTCCTCAAAAATAATTATTTAGCCCAGAATTTTTTATTTTCCCAAGGGTTACAGGAGAAATTGGACCCCAAAAGTTGTTGTCCAGTTTCTCCTGAATACGCTGATACCCCATGAGTGGGGGTAAACCACTGTTTGGGCACACGTCGGGGCTCAGAAGGGAAGTAGTGACTTTTGAAATGCAGACTTTGATGGAATGGTCTACGGGTGTCACGTTGCGTTTGCAGAGCCCCTGGTGTGCCTAAACAGTAGAAACCCCCACAAGTGACCCCATTTTAGAAACTAGACCCCCCAAGGAACTTATCTAGATATGTGGTGAGCACTTTGAACCCCCAAGTGCTTCACAGACGTTTACAACGCAGAGCCGTGAAAATAAAAAATCATTTTTCTTTCCTCAAAAATTATGTTTTAGCAAGCATTTTTTTAGATTCACAAGGGTAACAGGAGAAATTGGACCCCAGTAATTGTTGCGCAGTTTGTCCTGAGTATGCTGGTACCCCATATGTGGGGGTAAACCACTGTTTGGGCACACTTCAGGGCTCGGAAGTGAGGGAGCACCATTTGACTTTTTGAATACGAGATTGGCTGGAATCAATGGTGGCGCCATGTTGCGTTTGGAGACCCCTGATGTGCCTAAACAGTGGTAACCCCTCAATTCTACCTCCAACACTAACCCCAACACACCCCTAACTCTAATCCCAACTGTAGCCATAACCCTAATCACCACCCTATCCCCAACACACCCGTAACCCTAACCCTAACCCCAACACACCCCTAACCCTAACCACAACCCTAATTCCAACCCTAACCCTAAGGCTATGTGCCCACGTTGCGGATTCGTGTGAGATATTTCCGCACCATTTTTGAAAAATCCGCGGGTAAAAGGCACTGCGTTTTACCTGCGGATTTTCAGTGTTTTTTGTGCGGATTTCACCTGCGGATTCCTATTGAGGAACAGGTGTAAAACGCTGCGGAATCCGCACAAAGAATTGACATGCTGCGGAAAATACAACGCAGCGTTTCCGCGCGGTATTTTCCGCACCATGGGCACAGCGGATTTGGTTTTCCATATGTTTACATGGTACTGTAAACCTGATGGAACACTGCTGCGAATCCGCAGCCAAATCCGCACCGTGTGCACATAGCCTAATTCTAAAGGTATGTGCACACGCTGCGGAAAACGCTGTGGATCCGCAGCAGTTTCCCATGAGTTTACAGTTCAATGTAAACCTACGGGAAACAAAAATCGCTGTACACACGCTGCGGAAAAACTGCACGGAAACGCAGCGGTTTACATTCCGCAGCATGTCACTTCTTTTGTGCGGATTCCGCAGCGGTTTTACAACTGCTCCAATAGAAAATCGCAGTTGTAAAACCGCAGTGAAATGCGCAGAAAAAAACGCGGTAAATCCGCCATAAATCCGCAGCGGTTTAGCACTGCGGATTTATCAAATCCTCTGCGGAAAAATCCGCAGAGGACCAGAATACGTGTGCACATACCGAAACCCTAACCCTAGCCCTAACCCTACCCCTAACCCTACCCCTAGCCCTAACCCTACCCCTACCCCTACCCCTACCCCTAACCCTAACCCTACCCCTAACCCTAACCCTACCCCTACCCCTACCCCTAGCCCTAACCCTAGCCCTAACCCTACCCCTAACCCTACCCCTAACCCTAACCCTACCCCTAACCCTACCCCTAACCCTAACCCTATTCTAACATTAGTGGAAAAAAAAATTTTTCTTTATTTTTTTATTGTCCCTACCTATGGGGGTGACAAAGGGGGGGTCATTTATTATTTTTTTTATTTTGATCACTGAGATAGATTATATCTCAGTGATCAAAATGCACTTTGGAACGAATCTGCCTGCCGGCAGATTCGGCGGGCGCACTGCACATGCACCCGCCATTTTGGAAGATGGCGGCGCCCAGGGAGAAGACGGCTGGATCGGTAAGTATGATGGGGTGGGGGGGAGCACGGGGGGGGATCGGAGCACGGGGGGGGGGATCGGAGCACGGGGGGGGAATCGGAGCGCGGGAGGGGTGGAACGGAGCACGGGGGGGCTGGAATGGAGCACGGGGGGGCTGGAATGGAGCACCGGGGGGGGTGGATCGGAGTGCAGGGGGGGTGATTGGAGCACGGAGGGGTGATTGGAGCACGGGGGGAGCGGACAAGAGCACTGGGGGAGCGGAGCACTGGACGGAGGGGAGCCGGAGCAGTGTATCGGCCAGATCGGGGCTCTGGGGGGGCGATCGGTGGGGTGGGGTGGGGGCACACTAGTATTTCCAGCCATGGCCGATGATATTGCAGCATCGGCCATGGCTGGATTGTAATATTTCACCCGTTATAATAGGTGAAATATTACAAATCGCTCTGATTGGCAGTTTCACTTTCAACAGCCAATCAGAGCGATCGTAGCCACGAGGGGGTGAAGCCACCCCCCCCCCTGGGCTAAACTACCACTCCCCCTGTCCCTGCAGATCGGGTGAAATGGGAGTTAACCCTTTCACCCGGCCTGCAGGGACGCGATCTTTCCATGACGCCGCATAGGCGTCATGGGTCGGAATGGCACCGACTTTCATGACGCCTACGTGGCGTCATGGGTCGGGAAGGGGTTAAATGACCTGTTGATGCTGATATCTAGCGGCTGGAGCTCTTTGGTTAATCCACCAGGGATGACAGCAAGCTCCGAATTAGTTTTCTTCACTTGGGCTTTGACAGTAGGCACGTGGGCGCGCATCGAGTCACAGACCAATAGGGATGGGGATTTGTGAAAAAAGCCACCCGGTCTCTTGACGTAGACCTCCCTCAGCCACTCACTCATCTTCTCCTCATCCATCCAGCCCTTTGGGTTAGCCTTAATGATGACACCAGCAGGAAAATTTTCTTTAGGCAAAGTCTTCCTCTTGAAAATTACCATGGGTGGTAGTTTCTGGCCATTAGCCTGACAAGCGAGAACTACAGTGAAAGATGACTTCTCATTTCCTGTGGTACGTATAGATATCGTACTGGTCCCTGTTTTCTCAACAGTACGGCTTACGGGGATATCGAAAGTGAGGGGAACCTCATCCATGTTAATAATGTGTTCTGGCTGGATATTCTTTTCATTTATCTTGGTTATGCAGTAGGTGCGGAAAATGGCCAGCTTCTCTTCATAATCCTTTGGTAATTGCTGGCACACAGTAGTTCTGGTGCGAATGGAGAGATGACGCCTTTTCATGAAACGAAAGCACCATGAAGGACCTCCTCGAAAGTCCTTGATCTCCATGTCACGTGCTAAAGCAGTGGCTTTGAGTCGAATAGAGACAGTGGAGACGCTTCTACCTGCGTTTCTCTGTTCCATAACCCACTGTTCTATTTTGTCCTCCAACTGTGGCCACCTTGCTTTGTTTCCTTGGAAACTCAGTTTGGTCTTCTTTACTTGGCGGAGGGCATCTTCTTGTTTTCTCCACTTACGCACCATGGATTCATTAATGTTGAATTCTCTTGCAGCTGCCCTATTTCCATGCTCTATTGCATAACTTATAGCTTTAAGCTTGAAACCTGCATCATAAGCATGTCTCTTAACAGGAGGCATTTTTTGGGGTAGTGGGTATAGTTAACGCTAAAGCACAGATATATTGCAAGGATCCTGCGCACAGAGCTGTAAGTATCACTCAGTGTGGCTCAATCCATTTATGGATACTGTAAAAACCCAAGTGAAGAATAAATTCATAGGCGCACGGGGGGGAGGAGCATGGTGTGTGCTGTGGTATGCCGCCGCCGACCCCTGCCGCCCACGATAGAGGTAAAGGATCCTGTATGAACCTCTCTCTTTACTGTCGGGTTCATATATAAGGCGCACTGGATTATAAGGCGCACTTTCTATTTCTGAGAAATTCTCAACATTTTATGTGCGCCTTATAATCCGGAAAATACGGTAGTTAGTTTCCCAAGGTGTGTGCTCAGTGTGAATCCACTCACCTTTTTGGTGTCTCGATATACTGTGTATAGATCCAATCCATGGATCACTCCATTCCTCTTTCCACTCAGTTTGCTGCAAAAGATCTGGGAACTGATGAGCGCACTGGACAGCGCTTTCATAGGCGATAACGCTTTGTGGATGCTTTTCCCAGCAATATGCGCTCCTGAAGGATGATGATGGAACTCGATATTCTGATTCAAGGATGATTTTTATTTCAAATTAAAATACAACCGGTTTTGACTTCTTAGAGTCTTCCTCAGGTATAATGCCATGCATATCAACAGATCTATCTGAACACATTTTATAGCAGATATCCCTGCATATCAGTTTTTTTAGTTTTGATATGAATGCAATTTCGAAAATTTGTATTTGGCATGTGGAAATAGTCCCAATATGAAAAAAAGTAGTGTTTTTTTTTTTTTTTTTTGGTTATAATGTATATATTCGTAGGATTTTATATTTTAGTATGAAATCACACTTCAGTATGTTTAATGACATTTTAAAAGAAATTTTATATATAGTATAATTATATTTATAGTGCTCTTAGAAAAGAAAAAATCATTTTAGTGAAGAATTTGTGTAAAAAAAATTTTTAGTGTGGAATTTTTTTTTTAACACTTTTTTTCTTCCTGGTGTGGGGAAAAAAAGAAAAGTATAACATTTATTTGTTTTATGAATTTTGTTAGATTCCTCAGAGTGCAAATTCCTGCATATCTGAGTACCTGGGTGTGTCTGAAGAATAGATCTGTCAGCCCCCACCCAAATTGACATGCAGGGATATCTGCTATAAAATGTGTTCAGATAAATCTGTTGATATGCATGACATTATACCTGAGGAAGACTCTAAGAAGTCGAAACCAGTTGTATTTTAATTTGAAATAAAAATCATCCTTGAATCAGAATATCGAGTTCCATCATCATCCTTCAGGAGCGCATATTGCTGGGAAAAACATTCACAAAGTGTTTTTTTTTTGTGTGTCATAGCCAACTTGTTGACAAAATTTAGTTGCGCCCCAAAAAATCAAGGTCACCTTAAGATCAGTCACTTATCTGAGGCTAATGGTGGTGGAAAAATCATAGTTTCGCAGGCATACTTATCATAGTTCTGTGTGCTAGCCAAATTCTCCTTTTTTTTTAAAAAAAAATCCACAGAAAAAAAAATGTATATTTTATACAGTCTGTTATATCAGGCTGAGCCCTGGTGTATCTGTGTTTGAAAAATCGTAGCTTCACAGTCATAAGTTCCATAGTTCTGTCTGCTAGCCTTGTTCCACTTTAAAAAAAAAAGAAAAATCTCCAAAAACCAAAGAAAAATTAATACAGTCTGTTATGTCAGGCCGAGGCCTGTTGTATCTGTGGTGGAAAAATCATAGCTTCGCAGGCGTAAGTTGCATAGTTCTGTCTGCAAGCCTTGTTTCACTCATTTTTTTTTTTAATTCTCCAAAAACCAAAAAAAAAACGTATACAGTCTGGTATGCCAGGCTGAGGCCTGTTGTATCTGTGGTGGAAAAATCTTAGCTTCGCAAGCATAAGTTGCATAGTTCTGTCTGCTAGTCTTGTTCCACTTTTCTTTTTTTTTTTTAAAAAGAAATTCTCCAAAAACAAAAAAAAAATGTATACAATCTGTTATGTCAGGCAGAGGCCTGTTGTATCTGTGGTGGAAAAATCATAGCTTCGCAGGCATAAGTTTCATAGTTCTGTCTGTTAGCCTTGTTCAACTCTTTTTTTTAAAAAAAAAAAATTCTCTAAAATAAAAAAAAATGTATACAGTCTATTGTGTCAGGCTGAGGCCTGTTGTATCTGTGGTGGAAAAATCGTAGCTTTGAAAGCAAACTGATCAGATATTATTTTGCTCCAAATAAATACATTTCTGTTGAGCTTTTGAAATAGTTCAGTAGTGCATTAAAAATGGGCGGGGCAAGGGACGGGGAAGTGGACGTGATGCTGATGGTGCATGCAGAGGACGAGACCGTGGCCAAGCTTTCACTCGACCTTCCTGTCCCAGTTTCTAGGGGATAACAGCACACCACTATTGAAGCCAGAGCAGTGTGAAACAGTTGTTGGTTGGATATCGGATAATGTTTCCAGTCACTAAGCCACCACCAACACCACCATGTCTTCCACACGGTCAAGTCTGAGTGATCATGAGTGTGGACCGGATATTCCTCACCCTGATCCTCCTTCCTCCCACCATGCCGAGTGCCCTGAGACAACTGATCCCACACTTGGACACTCTGAAAAGCTGTTCAGTTTTCCCTTTCAAGATTCCGTACTCTCAACCAGTCAACTTGAAGTGGGGCCAGATGAGATCGCATGTAGCAATGCCCAAAGCTTTGACCAGCCCCGGTCACACGAAGGCGATGGTGGGAAAGTGTCACAAGAGGTGGATGATGATGAGACACAATTGCCAGAAAATCAGCAGGAGGAGATGGGTGCGGATGTGGAAGATGAGGTGGTGGATGACATAGTGACTGACCCAACCTGGCAGGAGGACATGCAGAGCAAGGACAGCAGCACACATGGGGAAGGAGGCATATCACCCCAGCAGGCAGGAAGAAGCAGTGTGGTGGCCACAGACAGAAGGCATGCATCTGTTCCCGGTAACACCAACATGAGGGAAGTTGCCATTCCAACTGTTAAATCTTCCCAAGTCTGGTTATTCTTTAAAGACTCTGCTGATAACCCCAAACAGACTATTTGCAGCACCGGCCATGCCCACATCAGCAGGGGTAGCAAAACTACCAGCTTGACCATCAGCAGCATTATCAGGCATATGGTAGCAAAGCACCCAACTTTGTGGGCCTAACCCCAGGCTCCAGGAACACTGTCTGCAGGTGACACCACTGCTTCTTCCACTGTTTTGCATAGAAGCCAATCCCCAGTCCACAGTGCTTGTGAAGATGCCTCTACCCCTGCACCTGTTGTTGATCACAGTCAAGCAGCACCATCATCAAGCCCATCCATGTCCTTGTCCCAGCACAGCATTCAGTTGTCTATACCCCAGTCATTGGAACACAAGTGGAAATACCCAGCCAACGTCCCACAGGCCACAGTACTAAATTCTAACATTTCTCTTCAGCTTGCGCTCAAAATGTTGCCTTTTAGGCTTGTTCAGACAGAAGCTTCCCGCAACCTGATGGTGGCGGCCATCCCAAGGTACTCAGTCCCCAGTCGTCACTATTTCTTCCGGTGTACCTTTCCGGCATTACACCAGCATGTGTTCCACAACATTACCCGTGCCCTGAAAAATGCTGTTACCGGGAAAGTCCACCTAACCACGGACACGTGGACAAGTGCTTGTGGGCACTGATGGTACATCTCACTGATACACACTGGGTTAACATAGTGGAAGCCGGGACCCAGTTGGATCTTGGGATGGAACACATCCTCCCCACACCGACACACCGAGGATTGCGGGCCCTATGTCAATCAAGGAGGATGCATTACAGGCAGAGCATGAGGACATGAACCAAGGAACCACACAGGGGGATTAAACTCAGCCCAGCCTCATGTCTTCCCAATGTGGATTGGTAGGCAATGAGGAGGAGGAGGAGGAAGAACTGGAGCTACTTTCATGTGCTATAAATGGTACTACAAGCACAGCTGTCATACCATCTGTTCAGCAGTGATGGCCTGAGGACAGGCAGGAGGACAGCTTAGCCAGTCGTCCTGTTGGTGAGGACACGAAAGTCTTGCCTGTTAGCAGTCTGGCACACATGGCTGACTTTCTGTTGTGCTGCATTTCACGTGACCCTTGCATTATAAAAATTTTGGGTGACACTCACTACCGGTTGGTGACACTTTTAGACCCACGCTACAAGGAGAACTTTCAATCTCTTCTGCCAGAGGTAGAGAGGTGTACTAAAATGTTGCAGTACCAGAGTGCCCTTTTAGTGGAATTACTTAGAAAATTACCATGTGAGAAACGCTGTCAGCAGGCATCAGAGTTTGTTGTACAACCAAGGAGTCCAAGCGAGAGAGACAGAAATACAATCCAGCTCAGGCAGGGGAACAATGGCCAAGTTCTGGGACAGTTTTCTCAGATCCTTCCATCGTGACGGCACAGAGGCAAGGGGTGCTGTCACAAGAAGTGCAATGTTTGGGAAGATGCTGAGGGAGAACCTTGCAGATCGTACAAACGTCCTCCGTGATTCCTCTGTGCTTTTTAATTATTAGGTATCCAAGCTGGACAAGTGGCATGAACTGGCTCTCTATGCCTCGGAGGTCCTGGCCTGCCCTGCTGCTAGCATTCTGTCAGAGCGGGTTTTTTGTGCCGCTGGTAGAATTATAACAGATTATTATTATTTATTATTATTATTATTTATTTATATAGCACCATTGATTCCATGGTGCTGTACATGAGAAGGGGTTACATACAAGTTACAAATATCACATACAGTAAACAAACTAACAATGACGGACTGATACAGAGGGGCGAGGACCCTGCCCTTGCGGGCTTACATTCTACAGGATTATGGGGAAGGAGACAGTAGGTTGAGGGTTGCAGGAGCTCCGGTGTTGGTGAGGCGGTAGCTCCGGTGTTGGTGAGGCAGTAGCTCCGGTGTTGGTGAGGCGGTAGCTTCGATAGTGATGAGGCAGCAGCGGTGTCAGTGCAGGCTGTAGGCTTTCCTGAAGAGATGAGTTTTCAGGTTCCGTCTGAAGGATCCGACTGTGGTTGATAGTCGGACGTGTTGGGGCAGAGAGTTCCAGAGGATGGGGGATATTCGGGAGAAGTCTTGGAGGCGATTGGATGAGGAGCGAATAAGTGTGGAGGAGAGAAGGAGGTCTTGGGAGGACCGGAGGTCACGTGAGGGAAGATATCAAGAGATTAGTTCAGAGATATATTATTATTATTATTATTATTATACATTTTTATAGCGCCATTTATTCCATGGCGCTTTACATGTGAATACGGGGCAAATATAGACAAATACATTAAACATGAGCAGATAACAAGGCACATGAGTACATAAGGAGGGAGGACCCTGCCCGTGAGGGCTCACAGTCTGCAGGGGGTGGGTGAGGATACACTAGGAGAGGGAAGAGCTGGCTGTGCGGCTGTTCAGTAGGTTGAGGATAACAGATAAGCGCATCCGCCTGTCAACTGAAAATGCTGACAGACTGACTCTTATAAAAATGAACAAGGGCTGGATTGGGAAAGACTTCTGTACACCACCAAGTGAAAACAGCTAAACATGACCTCTAGTACATTGTCTTTTTTGTGGAGGTGTATTGTCATGCACCTCTCCCCAACCACACATGGCTATCCGCTTCCTGAGTTCATCTGTTTGGTGTTATCGTCCTCCTTATTCTCATCCTTATCCACAACCAGTACAACACCAGGTGAACAAATTCCGTGATGCAAAAGTCACTTAATTTTTGTGCAAGGGTGTTTTTAAGATGCCCGTTACTAATTAGAAACCAAAATAAACTCCCCCAGGGGGAACTGTCATAAAAATGAGATGTACGTATATTTTTCCCATTTATTCTTATACTAGCTGAAGAGCCCGGCGTTGCCTGGGCATAGTAAATATCTGTGGTTAGTTATAGCACCTCACTTCTCTTATTTTCCCATCACGCCTCTCATTTTCCCATCACATCTTTAATTTTCCCTCTCACATCTCTCATTTTCTCCCTCACACCTCTCATTTTCTCCCTTACACCTCTCATTTTCTCCCTTACACCTCTCATTTTCCCCTCACTCCTCTTATTTTCCCCCTCACTCCTGTCATTCCCCCCTAACACTTGTCATTTCGACCTCACATCTGTCATTTTCCGATCACTCCACTATTTCCCTCACTCCTCTCATTTTGCACTCACACCTTTTCATTTTCACCTCACACCTCTCATTTTCACCTCAGTATATACATGTTTGTCATCTCCCTTATATATATAGTATACACCTGTATGTCATCTCCTGTATATAGTATATACCTGTATGTCATCTCCCCTGTATATAGTATATACCTGCTGTGTGTCATCTCCCCTGTTTATAATATATACCTGTATGTCATCTCCTCCTATATATAGTATATACCTGTATATCATCTCCTCCTGTATATAGTATATACCTGTGTGTCATCTCCCCTGTATATAGTATATATATGTGTGTCATCTCCTCCTGTATATAGTATATACCTGTATGTCATCTCCTCCTATATATAGCATATACCTGTATGTCATCTTCTCCTGTATATAGTATATACCTGTAGGTCATCTGCTCCTGCATATACTGTAGTATATACCTGTGTGTCATCTCCTCCTGTATATAGTATGTACCTGTATGTCATCTCCTCCGCTATGTAGTATATACCTGTGTGTCATCTCTCCTGTATATAGTATATACCTGTGTGTCATCTCCCCTGTATATAGTATATATGTGTGTGTCATCTCCCGTGTATATAGTATATACCTGTATGTCATCTCCTCCTATATATAGCATATACCTGTATGTCATCTTCTCCTGTATATAGTATATACCTGTAGGTCATCTGCTCCTGCATATACTGTAGTATATACCTGTGTGTCATCTCCTCCTGTATATAGTATGTATCTGTATGTCATCTCCTCCTCTATATAGTATATACCTGTGTGTCATCTCTCCTGTATATAGTATATACCTGTGTGTCATCTCCCCTGTATATAGTATATATGTGTGTGTCATCTCTCCTGTATATAGTATATACCTGTTTGTCATCTCCTCCTGTATTAGACCTCGTTCACACGTTATTTGCTCAGTATTTTTACCTCAGTATTTGTAAGGTAAATTGGCAGCCTGATAAATCCCCGGCCAACAGGAAGCTCCTCCCCCTGGCAGTATATATTAGCTCACACATACACATAATAGACAGGTCATGTGACTGACAGCTGCCGTATTTCCTATATGGTGCAATTGTTGTAGTTTGTCTGCTTATTAATCAGATTTTTATTTTTGAAGGATAATACCAGACTTGTGTGTGTTTTAGGGCGAGTTTCATGTGTCAAGTTGTGTGTGTTGAGTTGCGTGTGACAGGTTAGTGTAGCAAGTTGTGTACAGCAAGTTTTGCGCATGGTGAGTTTTGCGCGTGGCGAGTTTTATGTGTGGTGCCTTTTGAGAATGTGCAAGTTTTGTGTGAGGCAACTTTTGCATGTGTTGCAACTTTTGTGCATGTGGCAATTTTTCCACAGGTGCAAGTTTTGCGCGTGGCGAGTTTTCCTATGAGGTGAGTTTTGCATGTGTGGCGAGTTTTGCGTTAGCCTAGTTTTGCATGTGGCAAGTATTACGTGTGGCGAGTTTTGAGCGGCGACTTTTGTGTTTTGACTTTTATGTGGCGAGGTTGGTGTATGTGTGGTGAAATGTGTGCTGAGGGTGGTATATGTGTTCAAGCACGTGGTAGTTTGTGGCGCCTTTTGTGTGTGTGTTCATATCCCCGTGTCTGGTGAGTATCCCATGTCGGGGCCCCACCTTAGCAACTGTATGGTATATACTCTTTGGCGCCATCGCTCTCATTCTTTAAGTTCCCCTTGTTCACATCTGGCAGCTGTCAATTTGCCTCCAACACTTTTCCTTTCACTTTTTCCCCATTATGTAAATAGGGACAAAATTGTTTGGTGAATTGGAAAGCACGGGGTTAAAATTTCACCTCACAACATAGCCTATGACGCTCTCGGGGTCCAGACGTGTGACTGTGCAAAATTTTGTGGCTGTAGCTGCGACGGTGCAGATGCCAATCCCGGACATACACACACATACACACACACATTCAGCTTTATATATTAGATGTTCCAGTTTTAATATCTCTGCACTGTCCTTTCATGACCCAATGTATACCTCGACAATATGAAAATATTGAAATACTATTATATATTTTTTCATATCCCTGTCTCTGAGCTGTTGCTAGGGACAAACATATCTCATTGGACACAATCTGGCATCATATATATGAACCTGTGTTCGTCCCTCCCTTTTGTTATTTACTTTCATCGGTGGATTCACATTTTTTTTTTTTATTTCAGAATGATTTATCTTTATGTCTCCTCATTCTCCAACACTAGATCACCAGGCTTAACGTATTCTGTGCTACTACAGGCAGTCCAATTTTTGGTATTGGTGTATATGATGCCCATAGTATATTTTTTAAAAATGTATCCCCCTTTGGGAAATGTTTGTCAACCCATGCACTGTGTGTATGGGCATTACAAGTCTAGGATACACACTCCTTTACATTGGGCCTAGTTTTTAATGAGGCCTTCAGCAATGTCTCCTCATTCTCCACCACTAGATCACCATTCACCACGCTTAACGTGTTCTGGCTGCTATAGGCTGTCCAATATTTAGCAATGGTGTCTATGATGCCCATAGTATATTTAATTAAAATGTATTGCCCCTTGGGCAAATGTTTGTCAACCCAATGCCCTTAGTGTATGGGCTTTACAAGTCTAGGAGCTCCTTTAAATTGGGCCTAATTTTTAATGAAGCCTTCCTCCACCTCAGATCATTTTTTACCACTACATCACCAGGTTTCATGTGTTCCGTGCTGCTACAGAGGGTCAATTTTTTGGCATGGGTGTCTGTGATGCCAATTAAATATTTTTTAAAAAATGTATCCCCCATGGGGAAATGTTTGTCAGCCCATGCACTTAGTGTATGGGCATTACGTGTCTGGGAGACCTGCTCCTTTGTAATGGGACAGTTTTTTATGAGGCCCTCCTCCATGTTTCTTCCAAGGGGGATTGGGGTGCGTGCAAATTTGGGTCAAGGCGGCCCTTGCATTCAATGCATAAGAAATCAGTGTGGCAGGAACAACTGAAGATTGTGAAGTGGGTTTTCCTGTGGCCGTCCAGTACCTGGGTTCAAAGGCTTATTGGGGAGCATACGACTTGATAGCAGGGCGGCCTCGCAGTCAATGCAACATTTTTTCAGGAAGCTGATGCTGAACCTCTTGTGAAAGGGGTGTTGGGGTGCATTGTAATTGTTGGCAGCCCAGCCACTCACTTCATAGGCAATAACAGCATAGGAGACCCACTGTTTAATAATGGCCCTTTAAGAAGATTAATGCCGCCTGATGCCCCTCTGAAAATAGGCTCTGTGACTTTCAGAGTCCCTCCTTCCTAAATGAAACAAGATGGGTCTCCTTATGTGTCACACACCACAGGGCCAGCTAGGGTTCTTAAATGTTACAATGACATTTCCCAGTGAATACATTTGTATTGGTTGAAAGCAATGTTAAAGTTGAAAAACGCATCAAAAACGCTGCTTGTGAACATAGCCTAAGTGGGGGAGGAACATTTTGGTCTTGGGTTAATTATTTTGCCTCATATACAAGTCATTACCCTGGAAAGGATGTACCTTGACATATTTCCCAGCAAAATCCATTTTGGTTTTGTTTTTGTATGTTTGTTGGTGCACCTGTAAAAATGGCGGGAAACTCTGACAACTTTGCTTACAGCTGTGACCTCGGAGTCAGGAATGCTTCCAGGGGCGATCTCCATGATGTTCCCGTGTCATGTGAGCAGTGTTTTCATCATTTTCAGACGTTTTCAGACGTTCAATGGACCCCCAGGGGGATCGGGGTAAAACACTCAAGTTTCCCATAGACTTACATTGGTCTCATTGCTCGGGTCGAGTACCCAAGTATACCTTTTTGTTCGACCCGAGCAATGAGCACCCGAGCATTTTAGTGCTCACTCATCACTAGTGGGCAACTGTTGGACAGAGCTGGCTGCATGCTCCTGTGCAGAGGTGACACTGATAGATCAAGAGACTGACAACTGTTGGACAGAACTGGCTGCCTCCTCCTGTGCAGAGGTGACACTGACAGACCAAGAGATGGGCAACTGTTGGACAGAACTGACTACCTCCTCCTGTGCAGAGGTGACACTGACAGACCAAGAGATGGGCAACTGTTGGACAGAACTGACTGCCTCCTCCTGTGCAGAGGTGACACTGATAGACCAAGAGATGGGCAACTGTTGGACAGAACTGGCTGCATGCTCCTGTGCAGAGGTGACACTGACAGACCAAGAGATGGGCAACTGTTGGACAGAATTGACTGCCTCCTCCTGTGCAGAGGTGACACTGACAGACCAAGAGATGGGCACCTGTTGGACAGAATTGACTGCCTCCTCCTGTGCAGAGGTGACACTGACAGACCAAGAGATGGGCAACTGTTGGACAGAACTGACTACCTCCTCCTGTGCAGAGGTGACACTGACAGACCAAGAGATGGGCAACTGTTGGACAGAACTGACTGCCTCCTCCTGTGCAGAGGTGACACTGATAGACCAAGAGATGGGCAACTGTTGGACAGAACTGGCTGCATGCTCCTGTGCAGAGGTGACACTGATAGATCAAGAGACTGACAACTGTTGGACAGAACTGGCTGCCTCCTCCTGTGCAGAGGTGACACTGACAGACCAAGAGATGGGCAACTGTTGGACAGAACTGACTACCTCCTCCTGTGCAGAGGTGACACTGACAGACCAAGAGATGGGCAACTGTTGGACAGAACTGACTGCCTCCTCCTGTGCAGAGGTGACACTGATAGACCAAGAGATGGGCAACTGTTGGACAGAACTGGCTGCATGCTCCTGTGCAGAGGTGACACTGACAGACCAAGAGATGGGCAACTGTTGGACAGAATTGACTGCCTCCTCCTGTGCAGAGGTGACACTGATAGACCAAGAGATGGGCAACTGTTGGACAGAACTGGCTGCATGCTCCTGTGCAGAGGTGACACTGACAGACCAAGAGATGGGCAACTGTTGGATAGAACTGGCTGCATGCTCCTGTGCAGAGGTGACACTGACAGACCAAGAGATGGGCAACTGTTGGACAGAACTGGCTGCATGCTCCTATGCAGAGGAGACACTGATAGAAAAAGGTGGACAACTGGTGGACTGAGCTTGCTGCCTCCTCCTGTACAGATCTGACACTGATAGATCAAGACAAAACCCGGCATTCAACTTTGTGGTGTGAAGAAACCGCTATTCAGCGGTGGACGCCGCGATGACAGCACCTATATAGGCTGTAACTTCTCTTTCTGGGTATCCAATACTATATTGGTAGCAACCTCCGGGCAGGCCATATAGCCACTTGAATCTATACAAAACGTTTTCTGATTTGGGATAATAAATCTTTAGTTTCTTCACACCACAAAGTTGAGTGTCGGGTTTTGTATTATTTGCTGATTACGGTTTGAGAACCTACCCGTGCACCTCATACGGTTGTGCACGCGTGTTTCTAACTACTGATAGATCAAGAGGCGGGCAACTGTTGGACAGAAGCAATGGTGATAAAGGTTTCTGGTAACGACCACTTGTGAAGATGGAGGCAGTAGAAATAGAGTTTACAGCTACAATCTATTAGCGATGGTACCTTCATGTAAGATAAAGCTAAAAAAAAATGTCCACTAACTTATGGGGTTTTGCACGAAGAATAATGAGAACGTGTTAAATGATGAAGCAAATAAATATCGATACTGATCAATTGAAAGAATGTGATGAAGTTAGCTTTTGGAGTTTGGTGCAAAATTATTGGAAATTTCAGACAGGAGAAACTTATCTGAAACATGTGAAGATATAAAGGATGCTAAGGCTGAATATAGAATTAATTGCAAGTTCTTTTGGGACTTTTACATAATTTGTTCAAGGAATTAATGAATTACATTGAGATAATTGCTCTTTTACAAAGCGGAGTCTCTGACCTTGTTATCCTCATGCTGAGATCTCCTATAAATGGCACCGAGAGACGGCACCAGAAAGGTAAAGGGATTGGAGGCAGCACATGTAGTAGCTTCTTCTGAAATCTAGGTATTTTTTCCATTTGTATTAAAACCCACGATGATCGCTTATTTATCGTGCAGTATTTGCAGTTTTGCTGTTCTTGTGTGAAGGCTTCGGCAGCAAAGGACGCGCATCAACAAATCAAACTTATGGATTATGTTTCATATTCCGTTATTTAGTGCCATCATATTCTAACGCTTTAGGGCTTATGTAGTATTAAACCTTTGTGCTCTGGTGTACGAGTTCTATATGCATCAAGATATTCTGCCCTGGAAGCACTTTATATGAAATTTCGACATTTATGGTAGCGCTGTTGTTACCCTACACAAAGTAGACCAGTCAGGCTGTGCATTCCAGCCCTTCAATCTTCGGAGTTCAGCTTCCCATGATATTTTTTTCTACATTTCAGCAAATGAATAGATAATAAACTTTAATTTACATCAGCCAAGTAAAATGAGCGATCTCACTGACAGTCCAATGGCTGAAGCAGGCAAGATCTGTAAGTATCGCTCCTTATACCTCGTGTAGATAGAGAATACAGTGGGTACGGAATGTATTCAGACTGCTTTAAATGTTTCACCCTTTATTTCATTGCAGCCATTTGGTAAATTCAAAAAAGTTCATTTTTTTCTCATTAATGTACACTCTGCACCCCATCTTGACTGCAAAAAAACAGAAATGTAGAAATTTTTGCAAATTCATTAAAAAAGAAGAGCGGAAATATCACATGGTCATAAGTCTTCATCCCCTTTGCTCAGAAACTCACCTGCTGTCCATTTCCTTTTGATCCTCCTTGAGATGGTTCTACTCCTTCATTGGAGTCCAGCTGTCTGTAATTAAACTGATAGGACTTGATTTGGGAAGGCGCACACCTGTCTATATAAGACCTCACAGCTCACAGTGCATGTCAGACCAAATGAGAATCATGAGTTCAAAGGAACTGGCCAAGGAGCTCAGAGACAGAATTGTGGCAAGGCTCAGATCTGGCCAAGGTTACAGCAGAATTTCTTGTAAGGTTTCAAGAGCACAGTGACCTAGACCTTCCTAGACCTGGCTGTCCAGATAAACTGAGCAATCGTCAGAGAAGAGCCTTGGTGAGAGAGGTAAAGAAGAACTTCAAGATCACTGCAGCTGAGCTCCAAAGATGCAGTAGGGAGATGAGAGAAAGTTCTACAAAGTCAACTATCACTGCAGCCCTCCACCAGTCAGGCCTTTATGGCAGAGTGGCCTGATGGAAGCTTCTCCTTAGTGCAAGACATATGAAAGCTGCATAGAGTTTGCTAAAAAACACATGATGGACTCCCAGACTATGAGAAATAAGATCCTCTGGTCTGATGAGAGGAAGATAGACCTTTTTGGTGATAATGCTAAGCAGTATGTGTGGAGAAAATCAGGCACAGCTCATCACCTGCCCAATACAATCCCAACAGTGAAACATGGTGGTGGCAGCATCATGCTATGGGGGTATTTTTCAGCTGCAGGGACAGAACGACTGGTTGTCATTGAAGGAAACATGAATGCGGCCAAGTACAGAGATATCCTGGATGAAAACCTCTTCCAGAGTGCTCAGGACCTCAGACTTGGCCGAAGGTTCACCTTCCAACAAGATAATGACCCAAAGCACACAGATAAAATAGCAAAGGAGTGGCTTCAGAACAACTCTGTGACCATTCTTGACCGGCCCAGCCAGAACCCTGACCTAAACCCAATGGAGCATCTCTGTAGAGACCTCAAAATGGCTAACCACCAACGTTCACCATCCAACCTGACGGAACTGGAGAGGATCTGCAAGGAAGAATGGCTGAGGATCCCCAAATCCAGGGGTGAAGAACTTGTGGCATCATTCTCAAGAAGACTCATGGCTGCACTAGCTCAAAAGGGGCTTCTATCCAATACTGAGCAAAGGGGCTGAAGACTTATGACCATGGGATATTTCAGTTTTACTTTTTTAATAAATTTGAAAAAATTTCTACATTTCTGATGACGTTTCCTTGCAATAGGTTATCAATATCGCATCATTGGGGGTCTGGCAGTAAATTGTGTACAAAGCGTAATACCAGAACTCTGCAAACTGCTAAGATCGGCTTATAGTCATATCAAGGTCATTTCCCTTTACGATTCCTACACGAGCGATGCGGGATGATGAGATTTTTTTTAAAAATATGATTTTCCAAATTTAATTTAGAAATGTTTTTGTTATTTGTGTTATGATGTTATATTACGTTCATATTGTGAGAAATTGGACTTCTTAAAGAGGATCTGTGTTCAGATTTCACAATACAAAGTTCACTAAAGTATTTGACAGATCTGGTTGACCTGGTGAGGCTGGTGTGCTTACTTTAAATAATTATTGTTTTTTGCCCCATTTTTATATATTTTTAACTAGTGAAAGGTCTTTTTTAAATTATTACTTTTATACTAAATTACCAAAAATTTGATAGCATATTTCAGTGGTCAAACACAACATTTTCTTGGCCTTCTTTTCCAGGTTTCTAAGTCTAAAAAATGTCAGCTGTAACATGGATCCTGGAAATCAATCCGCATTCAATGAATTTGTCCTGACGGGATTTTCTCAAAGCTTGCCAAAAAGAACAGTATTATTCCTTCTGTTCTTAATCTGTTACGTGTTGACAATTTTTGGGAACGGCTTTTTGATCTTCACTGTCGCAGTCAGTCCTAGGATCCACACACCCATGTATTTTTTTCTCAGCAATTTGTCATTTTTGGACTTGTGCTACTCTTCAAATTCTCTTCCAAAAATGTTACTAGATGTATTTTCGAAAAAAAGAAGAATTTCAGTCGTCGGCTGCTTGACCCAAATGTACATTGGACTTTTTCTCGGAGGAACTGAGTGTATATTGCTGGCGGTGATGGCCTATGACCGGTACGTCGCTATATGTCTCCCCTTACGTTACACCACCATTATGAGCTGGAGGGTGTGTAGATACATCACCGTCATCATGTGGTTAGGAATTTTCATTATTTCAACTGTTCCCACTATGGCGAGACCTCTTGTGTTTTGCAGTAAGAACCAGATGGACCATTTTGCTTGTGAGATTCTGACACTTTTAGAATTAGCATGCGGTGACATCTCCTTTTATAAGATGGCAATAGTTATCATCAGCTTCTTTACTCTTTTATCACCGCTTATTTTTATTGTAATTTCTTACATTTGGATCATTGTAGCAGTGCTGAATATTAGCTCAGAAGGAAGTAGATCTAAAGCCTTCTCTACCTGCGCTTCCCACCTCACGGTGGTAATAATGTTTTATGGGACAAGCCTGACCATGTATATGGGACATACAAAACATTTTTCTTCTAGCTTTAAATATATTTCTCTGATTTATGGTGTAGTGACTCCTGTACTAAATCCTATGATATACAGCTTAAGGAACAACGAGGTCAAACAAGCATTTCAGAAAATGTTTGCCACCTCTCTTAAAAAACAAAACGTATGATAATTTCTTCAAAAAAATAAAGATTGAGTATCATTATGTAGATAAAGTTCTTTAAAACGGGTTTTTACACCAGATGTTACAACGTTATCGACATACATTACTAAATACACTGCTCAAAAAAATAAAAGGAACTCTAAAATCCCACATCCTAGATATCACTGAATGAAATATTCCAGTTGTAAATCTTTAGTCATTACATAGTGGAATGTGTTGAGAACAATAAAACCTATAAAAACAATAAAATTGCAAATAATATCCCACGGAAGTCTGGAGTTTGAATGATGCTCAAAATCAAAGTGGAAGATGAAGTTACAGGCTGATCCAACTTCAGTGGAAATAACTCAAGATAAGGAACTGATGCTCAGTTGTGTGTGTGGCCTCCACGTGCCTGTATGACCTCCCTACAACGCCTGGGCATGCTCCTGATGAGGCGGCGGATGGTCTCCTGAGGGATCTCCTCCCAGACCTGGACTAAAGCATCTGCCAACTCCTGGACAGCCTGTGGTGCAACGTGACATTGGTGGATGGTGCGAGACATGGTGTCCCAAATGTGCTCAATCGGATTCAGGTCTGGGGAGTGGGCGGGCCAGTCCATAGCTTCAATGCCTTCATCTTGCAGGAACTGCTGACACACTCCAGTCACATGAGGTCAGGCATTGTCCTGCATTGGGAGGAACCCAGGGCCAACCGCACCAGCATATGGTCTAACAAGGGGTCTGAGGATCTCATCTCGGTACCTAATGGCAGTCAGGCTACCTCTGGCGAGCACATGGAGGGCTGTGCGGCCCTTCAAAAAAATGCCACCCCACACCATTTTTTACCCACTGCCAAACCGGTGATGCTGAAGGATGTTGCAGGCAGCAGATCGCTCTCCACGGCGTCTCCAGACTCTGTCACGTCTGTCACATGTGCTCAGTGTGAACCTGCTTTCATCTGTGAAGAGCACAGGGCGCCAGTGGCGAATTTGCCAATCCTGGTGTTCTGTGGAATGAAATAGGCCACTCAGACCATCCTCATGGAGTCGGTTTCTAACCGTTTGTGCAGACACATGCACATTTGGGGCCTGCTGGAGGTCATTTTGCAGGGCTCTGGCAGTGCTTCTCCTGTTCCTCCTTGCACAAAGGCTGAGGTAGCTGTCCTGCTGCTGCCCTCCATGTCTCCTAGTGTACTGGCCTGTCTCCTTGTAGTGCCTCCAGCACTACGTTGACAGACACAGCAAACATTCTTGCCACAGCTCACATTGATGTGTCATCCTGGATGAGCTGCACTACCCGAGCCATTTGTCTGGGTTGTAGAGTCCGTCTCATGCTACCATGACTGTGAAAGCACAACCAACATTCAAAAGTGACCAAAACATCAGCCGAAAAAAATTGGCGCTGAGATGTGGTCTGTGGTCCCCACCTGCAGAACCACTCCTTTATTGAGGGGGTCTTGATAATTGCCAATAATTTCTATCTGTTGTCTATTCCATTTGCACAACAGCATGTGAAATTGATTGTCAATCAGTGTTGTTTCCTAAGTGAACAGTTTGATTTCACAGAAGTTTGATTTACTTGGAGTTAGATTCTGCTGTTTAAGTGTTCCCTTTATTTTTTTGAGCAGTGTATATATCTTTAGTCTGACACCTGTGATCATCCTGGAGCTAGCTCGGATTAATAGTAAGGTACCCCAACAGCAGACAATGTTAGTGCCAGCATTGACATTAGCTGTTTAATAATAACCTTGTGGCCATGCCACTCTAGGTGAGTGACTCTTTTTCACCCCGTTGGCATTCCTGCCATTAATCTCAGGTTGTCAATGATTGCCATGGACAATGGCCAGGCAATGGTCTCTGGGTCTGCGGTGTTAACTGTGATGTAAGTCCAGTCATCATCCTGTTGAGAGGGACTCATATGGACTAACTAAAAAAGGTTAACATTTGAAAAACATGAAAAAAATAAATAAACAAAACAGTATAAAAACACAAAATGTTTTACGTATAAAAATGCAGCTAACATATAAAAAGTGATAAATAAAACTATTTTTGCACTATAATGAAAAAAGGAAAAACAGGCTTTTCAAAAGTAAAATGGCTCCAAAAAGATTGAGCAAAATAAGTGCTTCCAAAGCCAAATGCTTCTAATCCCCATTCCCCCCCAAAAAAAGTTAGGTTGCATGCACATGGTACATTTTTGGTGCATTTTTGTAGCATTTTTTCCCCCTCTAAGTTAGCCCCAAAACTTAAGGAAATCGTTATGCCAGCAAAGTCAATGAGAATCCTGAAGTGCTGTGCACATGATCAGTATTTTTCCTTTCAGGATTTGTTGTGCCTTTAAAATTGCAGCATGTCAATTCTGTCAAAATAAGCAGCAAAAATGAAACTATAAAAATGTTTGCGGATTTGCTGCATTTTTGCTCCTATATCTGGTGTTTCGTGAACAGATGACAGTGCGAGAAGCATCACCGGCTCTGATCGGCAGTAGTATTGTTAGCTCCAGTCAGAGCTCCACGGGGTCACACTGTCAGACGTTAGCGTGAGCCCGCAACTGTGACTCTGACTGGCGGTAACCTTTTTAAAGACGGTCACAGGCGTCGGTTGATGAGAGACAAGACTACTACTCCCATCAGTCTACGCCTGCTGTCGCTGATAGCAGCAAAATCAGGCGCCGTGTAGTCATCAGCCAGTGCCTTTGCTCAAAGCAACTAAAGCCTTTACTGGTTATTTTATGGAGGTACCCCAGAAAAAAATTACCCACGGTCCCCGCATAGTTTCAAACCAGCAAAGGCTAAACAGGCAGCTGTGGATTGATATTAATAGCCAAGGAAGGGGCCACAGAAATTGTCCCTCCTCCCAGGCTAAGAACATCAGCCCTAAGCTGCCACAGAAATGGTGCATCAAGAAGATGCGCCAAAACTGGTGCTTAGCCTCTCTCTTCCCACTTGCCCTGTGGTGTTTGCAAGTGGGGTAATATTTGTGGGGTTCAAGTCAGCTTTTTATTGCCAGTTGAAATCAAGCCCAGTAATGAGACAACTCCATTACTAACCCCATACTTAGATTCCAAAAAGGACACAGCAAGAATAAAGTCCTTTATTTGAAAGAAAGACACAGACTCCTTTATTTGAGATGAAAATAAAAAAGCACGTTTATACTCAACTTACACCGAATCTATTGAAGCCCATGTTACATGTAAAAGACAAAAAATTGTAAACAACCATAATACTCACCTTATGCCTAATCCACCGATGTCCATGTCCCCTGGAAAAGAAGAAGTTTATAACCGTACCACTCACCTGTCTGCTGTAAATATAATCTATACCATCCTATGATCATCCAGATGATTTGGATTGCAGTCACCAGTGATGTGACCGTTATCCTTGTCATTCAGAACACACTGACAGGCTGTTGAGTCTAGTGCTGACCTGCCATAAGAAGGTTCCCAGGAGATCAAACCTGATGAACCCCAGTGACCTGACTTATGGCACCACTTGCGGTGCAAGAACTTTCTCACGGCAGCTCAATGGTATACACAGCAGGAGCACTTATGTTCCTGTCAGTGTGTTCCAGCTGAATTGGAGAGCTGTCACTGACGTGACTGCTCTCCAAATCATCCAGATCTCTTGTGGGACAGTATGTATTATCTTCATATCAGAAAGGTGAGCGATATGGTTGGTTTTTATTTTCTGTTTTTTTTTTCCAGGGGACATGGGCATCGTTGGATTAGGCATAAGGTGAGTATTATGGTTGTTTATTATTTTCTGCTTTTTTTTTACAGGTGACATGGACATCAGTGGATTAGGCATAAGGAGAGTATACATGTGCTTTCTATTTTTATTTCAAATAAAGAATTTTATTCTTGCTGTGTCTATTTTACAATCTAACTATGGGGTCAGTAATGGGGATGCTTTATATATTCTTCTCCATTGCTAACCTGTGTCTGATATCAGTGGCCATAAAACAGCTGACATCAACTCCACAACAATTACCCCACTTGGCACTGCACAAGGGCAAGTGTGATGAGCCAGGCAAAGCATCAAAATTGGCACATCTGATACATCCGCTTTTTTGGGGGGCAGCTGTGGGCTATTTTTAGGCTGGGAAGCAATATCCATGGCCTTACCTGTCTGAGAATACCAAATCCTAGCTGTATGCTTTAGCTTGGCTGGTTGTTTAAAATGGTGGACCTCACAATAAAATGATTTATTTCAATAATTTAAAAAAAACTGTGTGGGATCCGTCTATTCTTGATAACCAGCCAGGATAAAGCTGACAGCTGAGGGTTGCAGTCATCAGCTGTCAGTTTTGTCTGCAATAGTTATCAAAAACAAAAGAGTAATTTTTTTTTCTAATTAATTTATTTATATATAGCACAGGTGCCGGCTGACGTATACTCCCATCAGAGGCGCCTGCTCGCTACTATCAGCGACAAAAAGCATAGGCTGATGGGAGTGATAGTCTCTCATCAGCCAATGCCTGTCACTGGAGGTAACCTTTTTACTGCTGGTGGATCCTTTTCTTCCATTTTTGCCAATTTTCTCTGGTGGTCAGTGGTATTGGATCCATGCTGTGTTAATAGGGAGCAATGCTACGTTTAACAGACGGTGAGGCTTTTTCCAAATTTTCATTTTGTGCTTCTTCTACAATACTTTATAGTATGTGTTTGGTGTAATTTTCATCCTCATCATCATCTACTAATTTTGGACTGCCCCTCCTTTTTTGTTGCAGCGTTGGCTATCCGTACCTGATGGGGCCATGAAACAAAATTCTCACCCAGGAGTCTTCTTTTGTGCCAATTCGTCTCCCTCCTTGTCAAGTTGCTAGTGCTCCAGATGTGGCCTCACCACAATGGATTCTTGTACCACTGCCATACTCTTGTACTGACTCCTACCCTTACAAGGACAGTACATAAGTTTAGTGCTAACTTATAAAAACTGAAGCATTTCTGGCTTAAAAAGCACTTAATCATAGTAGGGGTCGTTTTGCTCCAAAAACGCGTCACTTTTTAAACATACTTTGCATTGACCCATTTGTTTTGATGGCTTCAGCATAAAGGAGTTTTTATCTTCATTGGATGGTTGAGCTTCACATCATCCTTGTTTCCTCCATTATTGCTGTTCTTCACCAACAGGTCTTGGCACCCAATGGCTCCTGGTATCTCAGTTCTCAGCATATTAGCATATTAGGAAGCATAGTGAGCTCATTACTTTTTTTCCTGTAATGCTGACTTAGGCTAAATACCCATACCTACCAGCCCCAATGCGTTTTATCAAAATTAAATGACTCTACAAGGAACTTTATCTAAAAAATTAATTAAAGTTGCCAAAAAGGAAACAGAGAAGCACATTGCTAAGGAGAGTAAAACTAATCCCAAACTGTTCTTCAACTATATCAATAGTAAAAGAATAAAAACTGAAAATGTAGGCCCCTTAAAAAATAGTGAGGAAAGAATGGTTGTAGATGACGAGGAAAAAGCTAACATATTAAACACCTTCTTCTCCACGGTATTCACGGTGGAAAATGAAATGCTAGGTGAAATCCCAAGAAACAATGAAAACCCTATATTAAGGGTCACCAATCTAACCCAAAAAGAGGTGCGAAACCGGCTAAATAAGATTAAAATAGATAAATCTCCGGGTCCGGATGGCATACACCCACGAGTACTAAGAGAACTAAGTAATGTAATAGATAAACCATTATTTCTTATTTTTAGGGACTCTATAGCGACAGGGTCTGTTCCGCAGGACTGGCGCATAGCAAATGTGGTGCCAATATTCAAAAAGGGCTCTAAAAGTGAACCCGGAAATTATAGGCCAGTAAGTCTAACCTCTATTGTTGGTAAAATATTTGAAGGGTTTCTGAGGGATGTTATTCTGGATTATCTCAATGAGAATAACTGTTTAACTCCATATCAGCATGGGTTTATGAGAAATCGCTCCTGTCAAACCAATCTAATCAGTTTTTATGAAGAGGTAAGCTATAGGCTGGACCACGGTGAGTCATTGGACGTGGTATATCTCGACTTTTCCAAAGCGTTGGATACCGTGCCGCACAAGAGGTTGGTACACAAAATGAGAATGCTTGGTCTGGGGGAAATTGTGTGTAAATGGGTTAGTAACTGGCTTAGTGATAGAAAGCAGAGGGTGGTTATAAATGGTATAGTCTCTAACTGGGTCGCTGTGACCAGTGGGGTACCGCAGGGGTCAGTATTGGGACCTGTTCTCTTCAACATATTCATTAATGATCTGGTAGAAGGTTTACACAGTAAAATATCGATATTTGCAGATGATACAAAACTATGTAAAGCAGTTAATACAAGAGAAGATAGTATTCTGCTACAGATGGATCTGGATAAGTTGGAAACTTGGGCTGAAAGGTGGCAGATGAGGTTTAACAATGATAAATGTAAGGTTATACACATGGGAAGAAGGAATCAATATCACCATTACACACTGAACGGGAAACCACTGGGTAAATCTGACAGGGAGAAGGACTTGGGGATCCTAGTTAATGATAAACTTACCTGGAGCAGCCAGTGCCAGGCAGCAGCTGCCAAGGCAAGCAGGATCATGGGGTGCATTAAGAGAGGTCTGGATACACATGATGAGAGCATTATACTGCCTCTGTACAAATCCCTAGTTAGACCGCACATGGAGTACTGTGTCCAGTTTTGGGCACCGGTGCTCAGGAAGGATATAATGGAACTAGAGAGAGTACAAAGGAGGGCAACAAAATTAATAAAGGGGATGGGAGAACTACAATACCCAGATAGATTAGCGAAATTAGGATTATTTAGTCTAGAAAAAAGATGACTGAGGGGTGATCTAATAACCATGTATAAGTATATAAGGGGACAATACAAATATCTCGCTGAGGATCTGTTTATACCAAGGAAGGTGACGGGCACAAGAGGGCATTCTTTGCGTCTGGAGGAGAGAAGGTTTTTCCACCAACATAGAAGAGGATTCTTTACTGTTAGGGCAGTGAGAATCTGGAATTGCTTGCCTGAGGAGGTGGTGATGGCGAACTCAGTCGAGGGGTTCAAGAGAGGCCTGGATGTCTTCCTGGAGCAGAACAATATTGTATCATACAATTAGGTTCTGTAGGAGGACGTAGATCTGGGGATTTATTATGATGGAATATAGGCTGAACTGGATGGACAAATGTCTTTTTTCGGCCTTACTAACTATGTTACTATGTTACTATGTTAAACAATGGGGATCCCAATAATATGGTCCCAATGCAATAAAATTATCATGCAGAATGCTGCATGATAAGAAACCAGAATCACAGTGGTATGCATATCACTCAAAGCATACATACTACGTCACAACTAAACTATATAGATCCAACTGACCATTTTTTACTTTCCAGTGATGTGATGATGACATGTTTAGTGTCTTTCAAGAAGGTAGGAAGACTTCTGACCAATGGTTAAAGATAGAGATCCACCCAAAAACTAAGGGGTTCATTCAGACTACCTATACCAACCATAATGGGTCTCAATAATGGTGGAAATACAGTTGTGCTCTAAAGTTTACATACCCCGGCAGAATTTTGTTTTCTTAGCCTTTTTTCAGAGAATATGAATGATAACACCAAAACCTTTTCTCCATTCATGGTTAGTGGTTGGGTGAAGCCATTTATTGTCAGACTACTGTGTTTTCTCTTTTTAAATCAGAATGACAACCCAAAACAACCAAATGACCCTGATCAAAAGTTCACATACCCCATTTATTAATACCGTGTGTTGCCCCCTCTAACATCAATGACAACTTGAAGTCTTTTGTGGTAGTTGTGGATGAGGTTCTTTATTTTCTCAGATGGTAAAGCTGCCCACTCTTCTTGGTAAAAAGCCTCCAGTTCCTGTAAATTCCTGGGCTGTCTAGCATGAACTGCGCGCTTGAGATCTCCCCAGAGTGGCTCAATGATATTGAGGTCAGGAGACTAAGATGGCCACTCCAGAACCTTCACTTTGTTCTGCTGTAGCCAATGACAGGTCAACTTGGACTTCTGTTTTAGATCATAGTCATGTTGAAAAGTCCAAATATGTCTAATGCGCAGCTTCTGGGCTGATCAGTGCAAATTTGCCTCCAGTATTTGCTGATAACGTGCTGCATTCATCTTTTCTTAAACTTTGACCAAGTTTCTTATGCCTTTGGAGCTCACACATCCCCAAAACATCAGTGATCCACCTCCGTTCTTTACAGTAGGAATGGTGTTCCTTTCATCATAGGCCTTGTTGACCTCTCTCCTAATGTAACGATTATGTTTGTGGCCAAAAAGTTCAATTTTGGTCTCATAACTCCAAATTACCTTGTTCCAGAAGTTTTCAGGCTTGTTTCTGTGCTGTTTTGGGTTTTGTAGGCGAGATACTTTGTGGCATTTGCGCAGTAATGATTTTCTTCTGGCAACTCGACCATGCAGCCCCTTTTTCTTCAAGTGCCTCCTTATTGTGCATTTTAAACAGCCACACCGCTAGTTTTCAGAGAGTCCTGTATTTCAGCTGATGTTATTTGTGGGTTTTTATTTGCATCCCGAACAATTTTTCTGGCAGTTGTGGACGACATTTTTGTTGGTCTACCTGACCGTAGTTTTTTTTTTACAGAGACCCTGATTTTCCATTTGTCAATCACAGTTTCAACGCTGCTGACTGGCATTATCAATTCCTGGGTATCTTTTTGTATCCCTGTCTTGTTTGATACAGTTCAACTACCTTTTCCCATAGATCCACTAACAACTCTTTTGCTTTCCCCATGACTCACAATCCAGGAAACGTCAGTGGCTGGATGAAAGATGCAGGAGTCTGTCTGGACCCCAGAAACTCACCCAGCTTTTATGCACACACACTGATTACAAGCAAACAGGTCACAGATGAGGATGTTACCTTTAGTAGCCATTCACACCCATTTGTGTCAACTTCTGTGCATTATCATTATTATTATTATTATTATTATTATTATTTAATTTATATAGCACCATTAATTCCATGGTGCTGTACATGAGAAAGGGTTTACATGCAGAGTTATAGATATCGTTTACAGTAAACAAGTTTACAGTGACAGAATGGCACAGAGGGGAGAGGAACCTGTCCTTGCAGACTTGCATTCTGTGGGATAGTGGGGAAGAGTCAGAAGGTAGGGGCGAGGCGGCGGCACTGGTGATGGAGAGGCGGTGGCTCTGGCAATGGAGAGTGTTATGACCTGTGTTATGATGAAGTAATTCAGTACCACAATGGACATAGAAGTCAGAGCACATACAGTGACCTGACAATAACCCAAAAACATAGAACGAGCTCTGAGACGTGGGACCTCTGCTGACCGCAATCCCTAATTCTCTCCAACACACACTAGAGGCAGCCGTGGATTGCGCCTAACGCTCCCTATGCAACTCGGCACAGCCTGAGAAACTAGCTAGCCTGAAGATAGAAAATAAGCCTACCTTGCCTCAGAGAAATACCCCAAAGGAAAAGGCAGCCCCCACATATAATGACTGTGAGTTAAGATGAAAAGACGGGCGGCACGGTGGCGCAGTGGTTAGCACTACAGCCTTGCAGCGCTGGAGTCCTGGGTTCGAACCCCACCAAGGACAACATCTGCAAAGAGTTTGTATGTTCTCTCCGTGTTTGCGTGGGTTTCCTCCGGGCACTCCGGTTTCCTCCCACATTCCAAAGACATACTGATAGGGAATTTAGATTGTGAGCCCCATCGGGGACAGTGATGATAATGTGTGCAAACTGTAAAGCGCTGCGGAATATGTTAGCGCTATATAAAAATAAAGATTATTATTATTATTAAAAGACAAACGTAGAGATGAAATAGATTTAGCAAAGTGAGGCCCGACTTTCTGAACAGAGCGAGGATCGGAAAGGTAACTTTGCGGTCAACACAAAACCCTACAAACAACCACGCAAAGGGGGCAAAAAGACCCTCCGTACCGACTAACGGCACGGAGGTACACCCTCTGCGTCCCAGAGCTACCAGCAAGCAAGAAAAACCAGATAAGCAAGCTGGACAGAAAAAAACAGTAAACAAAAATAACATAAGAGCAACTTAGCTATGCAGAGCAGCAGGCCACAGGAACGATCCAGGAGGAAGCAAGTCCTATACTAGAACATTGACTGGAGGCCAGGATCAAAGCACTAGGTGGAGTTAAATAGAGCAGCACCTAACGACTTCACCACATCACCTGAGGAAGGAAACTCAGAAGCCGCAGTACCACTTTCCTCCACCAACGGAAGCTCATAGAGAGAATCAGCCGAAGTACCACTTGTGACCACAGGAGGGAGCTCTGCCACAGAATTCACAACAGTACCCCCCCCTTGAGGAGGGGTCACCGAACCCTCACCAGAGCCCCCAGGACGACCAGGATGAGCCATATGAAAGGCACGAACAAGATCGGGAGCATGGACATCAGAGGCAAAGACCCAGGAATTATCCTCCTGAGCATAACCCTTCCACTTAACCAGATACTGGAGTTTCCGTCTTGAAACACGAGAATCCAAAATCTTCTCCACAATATACTCCAACTCCCCCTCCACCAAAACCGGGGCAGGAGGGTCAACAGATGGAACCATAGGTGCCACGTATCTCCGCAACAATGACCTATGGAATACGATATGGATGGAAAAAGAATCTGGAAGGGTCAAACGAAAAGACACAGGATTAAGAACCTCAGAAATCCTATACGGACCAATGAAACGAGGTTTAAACTTAGGAGAGGAAACCTTTATAGGAATATGACGAGAAGACAACCAAACCAAATCCCCAACACGAAGTCGGGGACCCACACAGCGTCTGCGATTAGCAAAACGTTGAGCCCTCTCCTGGGACATGGTCAAATTGTCCACTACATGAGTCCAAATCTGCTGCAACCTGTCCACCACCGTATCCACACCAGGACAGTCCGAAGACTCAACCTGCCCTGAAGAGAAACGAGGATGGAACCCAGAGTTGCAGAAAAACGGCGAAACCAAGGTAGCCGAGCTGGCCCGATTATTAAGGGCGAACTCAGCCAAAGGCAAAAAGGACACCCAGTCATCCTGATCAGCAGAAACAAAGCATCTCAGATATGTTTCCAAGGTCTGATTGGTTCGTTCGGTCTGGCCATTAGTCTGAGGATGGAAAGCCGAGGAAAAAGACAAATCAATGCCCATCCTTGCACAAAAGGCTCGCCAAAACCTCGAAACAAACTGAGAACCTCTGTCAGAAACGATATTCTCTGGAATGCCATGCAAACGAACCACATGCTGGAAGAACAATGGCACCAAATCAGAGGAGGAAGGTAATTTAGACAAGGGTACCAAATGGACCATTTTAGAGAAGCGATCACAAACCACCCAAATGACTGACATCTTTTGAGAGACGGGAAGATCTGAAATAAAATCCATAGAGATATGTGTCCAAGGTCTCTTCGGGACCGGCAAGGGCAAAAGCAACCCACTGGCACGAGAACAGCAGGGCTTAGCCCGAGCACAAATCCCACAGGACTGCACAAAAGAACGCACATCCCGCGACAGAGATGGCCACCAAAAGGATCTAGCCACTAACTCTCTGGTACCAAAGATTCCAGGATGACCAGCCAACACCGAACAATGAACCTCAGAGATAACTTTATTCGTCCACCTATCAGGGACAAACAGTTTCTCCGCTGGGCAACGATCAGGTTTATTAGCCTGAAATTTTTGCAGCACCCGCCGCAAATCAGGGGAGATGGCAGACACAATTACTCCCTCTTTGAGAATACCCGCCGGCTCAGATAAACCCGAAGAGTCGGGCACAAAACTCCTAGACAGGGCATCCGCCTTCACATTTTTAGAGCCCGGAAGGTACGAAACCACAAAGTCAAAACGGGCAAAAACAGCGACGAACGAGCCTGTCTAGGATTCAACCGCTTGGCAGACTCGAGATAAGTCAAGTTCTTATGATCAGTCAAGACCACCACGCGATGCTTAGCTCCTTCAAGCCAATGACGCCACTCCTCGAATGCCCACTTCATGGCCAGCAACTCTCGATTGCCAACATCATAATTTCGCTCAGCAGGCGAAAACTTCCTGGAAAAGAAGGCGCAAGGTTTCATCACCGAGCAATCAGAACATCTCTGCGACAAAACAGCCCCTGCTCCAATCTCAGAAGCATCAACCTGGACCTGGAATGGAAGCGAAACATCTGGTTGACACAACACAGGGGCAGAAGAAAAACGACGCTTCAACTCTTGAAAAGCTTCCACAGCAGCAGAAGGCCAATTGACCACATCAGCACCCTTCTTGGTCAAATCAGTCAATTGTTTAGCAATACTTGAAAAATTGCAGATGAAGCGACGATAAAAATTAGCAAAGCCCAGGAACTTTTGCAGACTTTTCAGAGATGTCGGCTGAGTCCAATCATGGATGGCTTGGACCTTAACAGGGTCCATCTCGATAGTAGAAGGGGAAAAAATGAACCTCAAAAATGAAACCTTCTGAACACCAAAGAGACACTTTGATCCCTTCACAAACAAAGAATTAGCACGCAGGACCTGAAACACCGTTCTGACCTGCTTCACATGAGACTCCCAATCATCCGAGAAGATCAAAATATCATCCAAGTATACAATCAGGAATTTATCCAGGTACTCTCGGAAGATGTCATGCATAAAGGACTGAAACACTGATGGAGCATTGGCAAGTCCGAATGGCATTACTAGATACTCAAAATGGCCCTCGGGCGTATTAAATGCAGTTTTCCATTCATCGCCTCGCTTAATACGCACAAGTAGGGTTGAGCGAAACGGGTCGTTCATTTTCAAAAGTCGCCGACTTTTGGCAAAGTCGCGTTTCATGAAACCCGATCCGTCCCCTGTGCGGGGTCGGCCATGCGGTACGCGACTTTCGCGCCAAAGTCGCGTTTCAATGACGCGAAAAGCGCCATTTCTCAGCCAATGAAGGTAAACGCAGAGTGTGGGCAGCGTGATGACATAGGTCCTGGTCCCCACCATCTTAGAGAAGGGCATTGCAGTGATTGGCTTGCTGTCCGCGGCGTCACAGGGGCTATAAAGGGGCGTTCCCGCCGACCGCCATGTTACTGCTGCTGATCTGAGCCTAGGGAGAGGTTGCTGCCGCTTCGTCAGAAGCAGGGATAGCGTTAGGCAGGGTCCATTAACCACCAAACCGCTTGTGCTGTAGCGATTTCCACTGCCCAACACCACCTTCGGTGTGCAGGGACAGTGGAAGCTCCTTTTTTTTTTTTTTTTCCCTCAGCGCTGTAGCTCATTGGGCTGCCCTAGAAGGCTCCCTGATAGCTGCATTGCTGTGTGTACGCCGCTGTGCAAACCAACTGCTTTTTTCAAAGCACAAATCCTCTTGTTCCTTCCTTTCTGCACAGCTATCTTGTTTGTTTGTCCACACTTTTTATTTAATTTGTGCATCAGTCCACTCCTTATTGCTGCCTGCCATACCTGGCTGAGATTACTGCAGGGAGATAGTAATTGAAGGACAGTTCCTTTTTTTTTTTTTTGTGGGAGATTAAGATTGGCATTTCTGCTAGAGTGCCATCCCTGTCTGTGTCATCTCTCACTCAGTGGGCCATAGAAGGGCTATTTATTTTTTTGCTTGATTTGAGTTCTAAAATCTACCTGAAAAAATCACTACATCAATCAGTGGGAGAAAAATATTGGCCTCAGGGCTTGTGTGCCACTCCTTACTCCTGTGAATGCCATCTCTCACTCAGTGGGCCATAGAAAGCCTATTTATTTTTTTGCTTGATTTGGGTTCCAAAATCTACCTGAAAAAATCACAACATCAATCAGTGGGAGAAAAATATTGGCCTCAGGGCTTGTGTGCCACTCCTGACTCCTGTGTGTGCCATCTCTCACTCAGTGGGCCATAGAAAGCCTATTAATTTTTTTGCTTGATTTGGGTTCTAAATTCTACCTGAAAAAATCAATAAATCAATCAGTGGGAGATTAATATTGGCCTTTGGGCTTGTGTGCCAGTCCTAAGCGTCCCATCTCTCTCTCTCAGATAGTGGGCCATAGAAAGCCTATTTATTATTTTTTTATTGGGTTTATAAATTTTCCCTGGAAAAAAAAAAAAAAGTGGGAGATTAATATTGGCCTCTGGGCTTGTGTGCCAGTCCTGAGCGTGCCATCTCTCTCACAAATAGTGGGCCATAGAAAGCCTATTTATTTTTTTGGTTGATTTGGGTTCTAAATTCTGCCTGAAAAAATCAATAAATCAATCAGTGGGAGATTAATATTGGCCTTTGGGCTTGTGTGCCAGTCCTAAGCGTGCCATCTCTCTCTCTCAGATAGTGGGCCATAGAAAGCCTATTTATAATTTTTTTTATTGGGTTTATAAATTTTCCCTGGAAAAAAAAAAAAAGTGGGAGATTAATATTGGCCTCTGGGCTTGTGTGCCAGTCCTGAGCGTGCCATCTCTCTCACAAATAGTGGGCCATAGAAAGCCTATTTATTTTTTGGGTTGATTTGGGTTCTAAATTCTACCTGAAAAAATCAATAAATCAATCAGTGGGAGATAAATATTGGCCTCTGGGCTTGTGTGCCACTCCTGACTCCTGTGTGCGTCATCTCTCACTCAGTGGGCCCTAGAAAGCCTATTTTTTGTTTTATTTGTTTTCTAAATTCTCCCTGAAAAAATCATTTTATTTTATTTGGTTTCTAAATTCTTCCTGAAAAATTCATTTTTTTGTATTTTTTTTTTCTAAAGTCTCCCTGAAAAAAAAAAAAAAAATCAAATCAGTGGGAGATTAATATTGCCCTTTCTGCTTGTGTGCCAGTCTTGACTCCTGGGTGTGCCATCTCTCTCTCTCTCCAATTGTGGGCCATAGAAAGCCTATTAATTTTTTTGCTTGATTTGGGTTCCAAAATCTACCTGAAAAAATCACTAAATCAATCAGTGGGAGATAAATATTGGCCTCTGGGCTTGTGTGCCACTCCTGACTCCTGTGTGCGTCCTCTCTCACTCAGTGGGCCCTACAAAGCCTATTTTTTTTAATTTGTTTTCTAAATTCTCCCTGAAACAATCATTTTATTTTATTTTGTTTCTACATTCTTCCTGAAAAATTCATTTTTTTTTTCTAAAGTCTCCCTTTTAAAAAAACAAAAACAAATCAGTGGGAGATTAATATTTACATTTGCGCTTCAGTGACAGTCCTGCGTGTGTGGCATCTCTCTCATTTGTTGCCACCAACAACAGAGTGTGTAACATTGTGCCTGATTTTCGTTGTGGTCTCACCCACCTGTAAAGGGGTAGCTAAATCATACTGAAGTTATAGCTCACCGTGTAAGTTGTGTGACAGCAACAAATACCGTTAGTTTGGTAATGTTTTTAAAACAATGAGGAAGTCTGGTGGAAGAGGTCGTGGCCGGGGGCGTTCATTGTCAGCTGGTAATGAGGGTAGTGGTAGTGGTGGAGCATCAGGTGGTCGTGGGAAAAAAAATATTGCACCTAAGTCTGGAGCTGTGGAGCCAGGTTCGTCGTTTGGCTACACAAGGCCTCGAACGCTCCCTTTTCTGGGAGTAGGAAAACCGCTTTTAAAGCCGGAGCAGCAAGAGCAAGTTTTGGCTTACCTTGCTGACTCAGCCTCTAGCTCTTTTGCCTCCTCTCGTGAAACTGGTAAAAGTAAAAGCAGCGCGTCGTTAGTGGATGTTCACGGTCAGGGACAAGTCGCTTCCTTGTCCTCTTCAGCAAAAACAACAACAGAGAAGAATGCAGCAGGCGACACAACGGGTTACTCCATGGAGCTCTTTACACATACCGTCCCTGGCTTAGAAAGTGAAGCAGTTAACAGTCCATGCCCATTACAAGTTGAATCTGACATGGAGTGCACTGATGCACAGCCACAGCCAGACTACTATGCTGGTCCTTTGACTCAGACCACAACATTGCCCTCGCAGGGTGCTGATCAAGAATCAGATCCTGATGAGACTATGTTGCCCCATCACGAACGCTATACCACCGACCGACACGGAGACACAGACGAAGTTGCACACGAGCTACAAGAAGAGGTAATAGATGACCCAGTTCTTGACCCCGATTGGCAGCCATTGGGGGAACAGGGTGCAGGCGGCAGCAGTTCTGAAGCGGAGGAGGAGGGGCCGCAGCAGGCATCAACATCGCAACAGGTTCCATCTGCCGGGCCCGTATCTTGCCCAAAACGCGTGGCAAAGTCAAAACCTGTTGGAGGACAGCGTGGCCATCCGGTTAAAGCTCAGTCTGCAATGCCTGAAAAGGTATCCGATGCTAGAAGGAGTGCAGTCTGGCATTTTTTTAAACAACATCCAATTGATCAGCGCAAAGTCATCTGTCAAAAATGTTCAACTACCTTAAGCAGAGGGCAGAATCTGAAAAGTCTCAATACAAGTTGCATGCATAGACATTTAACCACCATGCATTTGCAAGCTTGGACTAACTACCAAACATCCCTTAAGGTTGTAGCACCCTCGGCCAATGAAGCTAGTCATCAACGCAACATCCCTTCCGGCAGTGTAGGGCCACCATTTTCTGCACCACCTGCAGTATCTGTGCAGGTTTCTTTGCCAGGCCAAAGCAGTCAGGGTCAGGGAATCACCAGTTTCGTAGTAGGAAACACTGCATCTAGGGCACCGGCGGCAACAATACCATCTCCCACCGTCTCTCAGTCTGCCATGTCCACCGGCAGGGGGGCTAGTTCCACGATCTCCAGCTCTCCAGTCCAGCTCACCCTACATGAGACTATGGTTAGAAAAAGGAAGTACTTAGCCTCGCATCCGCGTACACAGGGTTTGAACGCCCACATAGCTAGACTAATCTCGTTAGAGATGATGCCCTACCGGTTAGTTGAAAGCGAAGCTTTCAAAGCCCTGATGGACTACGCTGTACCACGCTATGAGCTACCCAGTCGACACTTTTTTTCCAGAAAAGCCATCCCAGCCCTCCACCAGCATGTTAAAGAGCGCATCGTCCATGCACTCAGGCAATCTGTGAGCACAAAGGTGCACCTGACAACAGATGCATGGACCAGTAGGCATGGCCAGGGACGTTACGTGTCCATCACGGCACACTGGGTAAATGTGGTGGATGCAGGGTCCACAGGGGACAGCAAGTTTGGGACAGTTCTGCCTAGCCCACGGTCTAGGAAACAGTTGGCTGTAGCCGTTCGCACCCCCTCCTCCTCCTCCTCGTCCTCCTGCAGAAGCGAGACCTCGTCCACAGACCGCAGTCGCACAACCACTCCATCCGCAGCTGCCACTGTTGCACACCAGGTCTCCCATTATGGGGCAGCTACTGGCAAACGTCAGCAGGCTGTATTGGCTATGAAGTGTTTGGGCGACAACAGACACACCGCTGAAGTTCTGTCCGAGTTCTTGCAGAAAGAAACGCAGTCGTGGCTGGGCACTGTAGTTCTTGAGGCAGGCAAGGTAGTGAGTGATAACGGAAGGAATTTTATGGCTGCCATCTCCCTTTCCCAACTGAAACACATTCCTTGCCTGGCTCACACCTTAAACCTGGTGGTGCAGTGCTTCCTGAAAAGTTATCCGGGGTTATCCGACCTGCTCCTCAAAGTGCGTGGACTTTGCTCACATATCCGCCGTTCGCCCGTACACTCCAGCCGTATGCAGACCTATCAGCGTTCTTTGAACCTTCCCCAGCATCGCCTAATCATAGACGTTGCAACAAGGTGGAACTCAACACTGCACATGCTTCAGAGACTGTGTGAACAGAGGCGGGCTGTTATGTTTTTGTGGGAGGATACACATACACGGGCAGGCAGTAGGATGGCAGACATGGAGTTGTCAGGTGTGCAGTGGTCGAAGATTCAAGACATGTGTCAAGTCCTTCAGTGTTTTGAGGAATGCACACGGCTGGTTAGTGCAGACAACGCCATAATAAGCATGAGCATCCCCCTAATGCGTCTGCTGATGCAAAGTTTGACGCACATAAAGGATCAGGCATCTGCAGCTGAGGAAGAGGAAAGCCTTGATGACAGTCAACCACTGTCTGGCCAGGGCAGTGTACAGGACGAGGTAGCGGGCGAACAGGAGGAGGAGGACGAGGAGGATGATGGGGATGATTATATTTTTAATGAGGAAGCTTTTCCGGGGCCAGTGGAAATTGTTGGCACGGCAAGGCCGGTTTCTGGTTTTTGGAGGGACACAAGTGACGTGGATTTGCCTGAAACTGCCCCTCAACCAAGCACAACCACAGATTTGAGAACTGGAACTTTGGGCCACATGGCGGATTATGCCTTACGTATCCTCAAAAGGGACACACGCACAAAAATGATGAACGATGACGATTACTGGTTGGCCTGCCTCCTTGATCCTCGCTATAAAGGCAAATTGCAAAATATTATGCCACATGAGAACTTGGAACTAATATTAGCAACCAAACAATCAACTCTTATTGACCGTTTGCTTCTGGCATTCCCTGCACACAGCGCCCGTGATCGTTCTAACACGAGCAGCAGGGGCCAGCAGACCTGAGGTGTTAGAGGGGCAGAAATCAGAAGTGGCGTTGGCCAGAGGGGTTTTCTGACCAGGTTGTGGAGTGATTTTGCTATGACCGCAGACAGGACAGGTACTGCAGCATCAATTCAAAGTGACAGGAGACAACATTTGTCCAGCATGGTTACTAACTATTTTTCATCCCTTATCGACGTTCTCCCTCAACCGTCATTCCCATTTGATTACTGGGCATCAAAATTAGACACCTGGCCAGAATTGGCAGAATATGCATTGCAGGAGCTTGCTTGCCCGGCAGCTAGTGTCCTATCAGAAAGAGTATTCAGTGCTGCAGGTTCAATACTAACAGAAAAAAGGACTCGTCTGGCTACCCAAAATGTAGATGATCTAACCTTCATTAAAATGAACCACAACTGGATTTCGAAATCTTTTGCCCCACCTTGCCCGGCCGACACCTAGCTTTCCTATGTAAAGGTCTTGCCTGTGGACTATTCTGAACGACTTTTCCAATCTCGTAATTTGCAGCACCTGATTGTCCAGCATCCGACATGTTAACACCTCCCTAAATGGCCAAAGTCCCCACACAGGGCCGTGGTATCGCCACTTGGCGCCAGCACCCGTGAGAGTACTGTTTGTCTGAAGAGGTGGGTGTGCCCGCTTTTGGTCGACGGCACTGCCACTAGGTCCCTCATAGTACAATAAAGTGTCTGGCGGTGGTGGTGCGCACCCAACGTCAGACACACCGTTGTAATATGAGGGGCCCTGGGCCTGTACCGCCGGCCACAAGACAGTCCCCCCCCCCCAGGTCAAACAGTGCTCTACGACTTGCAAAATTTTCTCTCACAGCTCCACCAATGTTTAGTCTATACGCTGACATCCTTCAATGCCTGGCACTGTCAATACCATTGTATTGACATTTTTCTTATGTTAGGCCTTCGAAGCCTGTCTGCGGTCACTCCTTCCACTAGGCCTCCACTGACCTGTCTACTGCCGCCCGTGTTCCCCTGGAACCAATTTTAAATTGCCTACAGCCAGCCCAATTTATTATGTTAGGGCTTCGAAGCCTGTCTGCGGTCCCTCCTTCCACTAGGCCTCCACTGACCTGTCTACTGCTGCCCGTGTTCCCCTGGAACCAATTTTAAATTGCCTACAGCCAGCCCAATTTATTATGTTAGGGCTTCGAAGCCTGTCTGCGGTCCCTCCTTCCACTAGGCCTCCACTGACCTGTCTACTGCTGCCCGTGTTCCCCTGGAACCAATTTTAAATTGCCTACAGCCAGCCCAATTTATTATGTTAGGGCTTCAAAGCCTGTCTGCGGTCCCTCCTTCCACTAGGCCTCCACTGACCTGTCTACTGCAGCCCGTGTTCCCCTGCAACCAATTTTAAATTGCCTACAGTCAGCCCAATTTATTATGTTAGGGCTTCGAAGCCTGTCTGCGGTCCCTCCTTCCACTAGGCCTCCACTGACCTGTCTACTGCTGTCCGTGTTCCCCTGGAACCAATTGTAAATTGCCTACATCCCAATTTTTGTTATGTTAGGCCTTCGAAGCCTGTCTGCGGCCCGTTCTTTCCACTACTACTACACTGACCAGGCCACTGCTGCCCGTGTTCCCCTGGAACCAATTTTAAATTGCCTACAGCCAGCCCAATTTATTATGTTAGGCCTTCAAAGCCTGTCTGCGGTCCCTACTTCCACTAGGCCTCCACTGACCATTGTACTGCTGCCCGTGTACCCCTGGAACCAATTTTAAATTGCCAACAGCCCTATTTTTTTATGTTAGGCCTTCGAAGCCTGTCTGCGGTCCCTCCTTCCACTAGGCCTCCACTGACCTGTCTACTGCCGCCCGTGTTCCCCTGGAACCAATTTTAAATTGCCTACAGCCAGCCCAATTTATTATGTTAGGGCTTCGAAGCCTTTCTGCGGTCCCTCCTTCCACTAGGCCTCCACTGACCTGTCTACTGCTGCCTGTGTTCCCCTGGAACCAATTTTAAATTGCCTACAGCCAGCCCAATTTATTATGTTAGGGATTCGAAGCCTGTCTGCGGTCACTCCTTCCACTAGGCCTCCACTGACCTGTCTACTGCTGCCCGTGTTCCCCTGGAACCAACTTTAAATTGCCTACAGCCAGCCCAATTTATTATGTTAGGGCTTCGAAGCCTGTCTGCGGTCCCTCCTTCCACTAGGCCTCCACTGAACTGTCTACTGCCGCCCGTGTTCCCCTGGAACCAATTTTAAATTGCCTACAGCCAGCCCAATTTATAATGTTAGGGCTTCGAAGCCTGTCTGCGGTCCCTCCTTCCACTAGGCCTCCACTGACCTGTCTACTGCTGCCCGTGTTCCCCTGGAACCAATTTTAAATTGCCTACAGCCAGCCCAATTTAATATGTTCGGGCTTCGAAGCCTGTCTGCGGTCCCTCCTTCCACTAGGCCTCCACTGACCTGTCTACTGCTGCCCGTGTTCCCCTGGAACCAATTTTAAATTGCCTACAGCCAGCCCAATTTATTATGTTAGGGCTTCGAAGCCTGTCTGCGGTCCCTCCTTCCACTAGGCCTCCACTGACCTGTCTACTGCCGCCCGTGTTCCCCTGGAACCAATTTTAAATTGCCTACAGCCAGCCCAATTTATTATGTTAGGGCTTCGAAGCCTGTCTGCGGTCCCTCCTTCCACTAGGCCTCCACTGAACTGTCTACTGCCGCCCGTGTTCCCCTGGAACCAATTTTAAATTGCCTACAGCCAGCCCAATTTATTATGTTAGGGCTTCGAAGCCTGTCTGCGGTCCCTCCTTCCACTAGGCCTCCACTGACCTGTCTACTGCTGCCCGTGTTCCCCTGGAACCAATTTTAAATTGCCTACAGCCAGCCCAATTTATTATGTTAGGGCTTCGAAGCCTGTCTGCGGTCCCTCCTTCCACTAGGACTCAACTGACCTGTCTACTGCTGCCCGTGTTCCCCGGGAACCAATTTTAAATTGCCTACAGCCAGCCCAATTTATTATGTTAGGGCTTCGAAGCCTGTCTGCGGTCCCTCCTTCCACTAGGCCTCCACTGACCTGTCTACTGCTGCCCGTGTACCCCTTGAACCAACATCAGAAAATATAAAAATAAGTATTTTGCTTATAAAAAAGAAAATACTGGAGAGATATCAAATGCAGACATTTTAACATTAAAAACAAACACATACAACAAAAATCTGGTACAGTACTAAAAATGGCCACCATATACAATAACTTTCTCCTGCAAGTAGTTAACTGAAAGTTTTTTTCAATTTAAAACACAGATATGGCATTCACCGAGTGTTGTCCTGTCGCGTCTTCTTTATATTATTGCCAAGAAGATGCAAAACAATGAAAATAATAAAATCATTATTTACCAAAAAAATAGAGTAAGTCAAAACCACATTGCAAATAAACATTCATTACAAATAAAGAAGCAGGGCGCGTCCGAGGGTGAGTATATACCTAATAAGAATATAATCACCCTCGGACGCGCCCTGCTTCTTTCCGACAGCCTTCCTTCCTAAGAATCAGCCCTTCCGTGGTGTAGAGAGACGTTGTGTTACACTCCAAGGTGTTCCCCAGGTTGCCTTTCCTGAGCTTCGATCTTCATGCTCTCGTTTAGTAGTTGTCGGAAAGTAGGCTGCATTAGGCCTACAAATTGGGTATGGGGTGGAGAGAGATGGTGTGTTACACTCCAAGGTGTTCCCCAGGTTTCCTTGCCATTGCTTCGGTCTTCCGACTCTCGTTTAGTAGTTGTAGAAAACTACACTGCATTAGGCCTACAAAATGGGTATCGGGTGGAGAGAGATGGTGTGTTACACTCCAAGGTGTTCCCCAGGTTTCCTTGCCATTGCTTCGGTCTTCCGACTCTCGTTTAGTAGTTGTAGAAAACTACACTGCATTAGGCCTACAAAATGGGTATCGGGTGGAGAGAGATGGTGTGTTACACTCCAAGGTGTTCCCCAGGTTTCCTTGCCATTGCTTCGGTCTTCCGACTCTCGTTTAGTAGTTGTAGAAAACTACACTGCATTAGGCCTACAAAATGGGTATCGGGTGGAGAGAGATGGTGTGTTACACTCCAAGGTGTTCCCCAGGTTTCCTTGCCATTGCTTCGGTCTTCAGACTCTCGTTTAGTAGTTGTAGAAAACTACACTGCATTAGGCCTACAAAATGGGTATCGGGTGGAGAGAGATGGTGTGTTACACTCCAAGGTGTTCCCCAGGTTTCCTTGCCATTGCTTCGGTCTTCCGACTCTCGTTTAGTAGTTGTAGAAAACTACACTGCATTAGGCCTACAAAATGGGTATGGGGTGGAGAGAGATGGTGTGTTCCACTCCAAGGTGTTCTCCAGGTTGCCTTTCCTGAGCTTCTATCTTCAGGCTCTCGTTAAATTGTGGTTAAATGGAACAACTGCATTTGGCGTACTAGTTGGTTTGGGGCCTACTAACAGTGTCTGCCGCTCCTTGCTGTTCTCCTGGTTTCCTGTCCTGAAATTCCGTTTTCAGGCGCTCGTTAAGTAGTTGTTAATGTTAGACTGCATTTGGCCTACTAGTTGGGTTGGGGCCTACTATCGGTGTCTGCCACTCCTTGCTGTTCTCCTCCACTGAACAAAGCTGTGCCGCCTGTTTACTACGGTTGCCAATTTTGAACTGCATTTCGACTACTTACTGATTTGGGCCTACTCTCTGTGTCATCCTCTCATTCCAGTTGTCCTCCACTGCAATGCCCCCTGGTTATTCCTGTGTTACCAATTTTGAACTGCATTTAGCCAACTTTATTCTTTGGGCCTATATCTGTGTTTCCTCCTCATCCTGCCCATTGCCCAGCCAGTGATAGATGAGTCTGCTGGTACATTGACCCATAACGCAACATTCCCCGTGCACGCTACACAACAACATTGTGACCCTGCTGAAAGTCAGGTTGCTCTTCCCGCATACCATGCCACCTTACACGGGGACAAAGAGGAAGGTGCAGATGAAAGTGCAGGTTCCTTCATCAGGTGGGGGGAGGAATACTAGTTGGCGACGTCACTGGCACAGGGCCTCTCATAGTACGCAAAAGTGTTGCTGCCGGTGGGAGGCGCCCCCGCCGTGCAAACACACCGCTGTACTTTGAGGGGCCCTGTGCCAGTGCCAATGCCAACGAGTGGGCCCCCCCTGCTTGCTCAGGTTCACAGCACTTGCAAAGTTGAAATACTTACCTCTCCCTGCTCCACTGCCGTGACGTGGTCCAGATTTCCTGGGCCCACTAATTACTTGAACCAGCCCTACCCACCACAACTTTAGCCAAATGACCCCCAATTTCAAATGCCTTCCAATTATTATAAGGTAAATTACGCTTGACAAGCTTCATTAAGAAGAATGGATGGTTTTGACATTAAAATGGGCACTCTAGGTGTTTTCCTGGCCCCCACTCACTGCCGACTATGCTGCCCCATTCACTTGCATTGGGTTTCGTGTTTCGGTCGATCCCGACTTTACGTCATAATCGGCCGATTTCACTCGACCCGACTTTTGAGATAGTCGGGTTTCGCGAAACCCGGCTCGACTCTAAAAAGGTCAAGGTCGCTCAACTCTACGCACAAGATTATACGCACCACGAAGACCTATCTTGGTGAACCAACTAGCCCCCTTAATCCGAGCAAACAAATCAGATAACAGCGGCAAGGGGTACTGAAATTTGACCGTGATCTTATTTAGAAGGCGGTAATCTATACAAGGTCTCAGCGAACCATCCTTCTTGGCCACAAAAAAGAACCCTGCTCCTAATGGCGACGATGACGGGCGAATATGCACCTTCTCCAAGGACTCCTTCACGTAACTCCGCATAGCGGCGTGCTCAGGCACAGATAAATTAAACAGTCGACCTTTTGGGAATTTACTACCAGGAATCAAATCGATAGCACAATCACAATCCCTATGCGGAGGTAGGGTATCGGACTTGGGCTCATCAAATACATCCCGGTAATCAGACAAGAACTCTGGAACCTCAGAAGGGGTGGATGACAAAATAGACAGAAATGGGACATCACCATGTACCCCCTGACAACCCCAGCTGGACACAGACATGGATTTTCAATCTAATACTGGATTATTGACTTGTAGCCATGGCAACCCCAACACGACCACATCATGCAGATTATGCAACACCAGAAAGCGAATAACCTCCTGATGTGCAGGAGCCATGCACATGGTCAGCTGGGTCCAGTACTGAGGCTTATTCTTGGCCAAAGGCGTAGCATCAATTCCTCTCAATGGAATAGGACACTGCAAGGGCTCCAAGAAAAACCCACAACGCCTAGCATACTCCAAGTCCATCAAATTCAGGGCAGCGCCTGAATCCACAAATGCCATGACAGAATAAGATGACAAAGAGCAAATCAAGGTAACGGACAAGAGAAATTTTGACTGTACCGTACCAATGGTGGCAGACCTAGCGAACCGCTTAGTGCGCTTAGGACAATCAGAGATAGCGTGAGTGGAATCACCACAGTAGAAACACAGTCCATTCTGACGTCTGTGTTCTTGCCGTTCAACTCTGGTCAAAGTCCTATCGCACTGCATAGGCTCAGGTTTATGCTCAGATTATACCGCCAAATGGTGCACAGATTTACGCTCACGCAAGCGTCGACCGATCTGCATGGCCAAAGACATAGACTCATTCAGACCAGCAGGCATAGGAAATCCCACCATGACATCTTTAAGGGCTTCAGAGAGACCCTTTCTGAAAATAGCTGCGAGCGCACCTTCATTCCATTGAGTGAGTACGGACCACTTTCTAAATTTCTGACAATATACCTCTATCTCATCCTGACCCTGACACAGAGCCAGCAAATTTTTCTCTGCCTGATCCACTGAATTAGGTTCATCGTACAGCAATCCGAGCGCCAGGAAAAACGCATCAATATTACTTAATGCAGGATCTCCTGGCGCAAGAGAAAATGCCCAGTCCTGAGGGTCGCCATGTAAAAAAGAAATAATGATCCTAACTTGTTGAACTGGGTCACCAGAGGAGCGAGGTTTCAAAGCCAGAAATAGTTTACAATTATTTTTGAAACTCAGAAATTTAGTTCTATCTCCAAAAAACAAATCAGGAATAGGAATTCTTGGTTCTAACATAGAATTCTGAACCACAAAGTCTTGAATATTTTGTACTCTTGCCGTGAGCTGATCCACACATGAAGACAGACCTTTAATGTCCATCGCTACACCTGTGTCCTGAACCACCCAAATGTCTAGGGGAAAAAAAAGGCAAAACACAGTGCAGAGAAAAAAAAATGGTCTCAGAACTTCTTTTTTCCCTCTATTGAGAATCATTAGTACTTTGGGCCTCCAGTACTGTTATGATGAAGTAATTCAGTACCACAATGGACATAGAAGTCAGAGCACATACAGTGACCTGACAATAACCCAAAAACATAGAACGAGCTCTGAGACGTGGGAGCTCTGCTGACCGCAATCCCTAATCCTCTCCAACACACACTAGAGGCAGTCGTGGATTGCGCCTAACGCTCCCTATGCAACTCGGCACAGCCTGAGAAACTAGCTAGCCTGAAGATAGAAAATAAGCCTACCTTGCCTCAGAGAAATACCCCAAAGGAAAAGGCAGCCCCCACATATAATGACTGTGAGTTAAGATGAAAAGACAAACGTAGAGATGAAATAGATTTAACAAAGTGAGGCCCGACTTTCTGAACAGAGCGAGGATAGGAAAGGTAACTTTGCGGTCAACACAAAACCCTACAAACAACCACGCAAAGGGGGCAAAAAGACCCTCCGTACCGACTAACGGCACGGAGGTACACCCTCTGCGTCCCAGAGCTACCAGCAAGCAAGAAAAACCAGATAAGCAAGCTGGACAGAAAAAAACAGCAAACAAAAATAACACAAGAGCAACTTAGCTATGCAGAGCAGCAGGCCACAGGAACGATCCAGGAGGAAGCAAGTCCTATACTAGAACATTGATTGGAGGCCAGGATCAAAGCACTAGGTGGAGTTAAATAGAGCAGCACCTAACAACTTCACCACATCACCTGAGGAAGGAAACTCAGAAGCCGCAGTACCACTTTCCTCCACCAACGGAAGCTCATAGAGAGAATCAGCCGAAGTACCACTTGTGACCACAGGAGGGAGCTCTGCCACAGAATTCACAACAGACCTGGTGGTTAGGAGCACCCGGAATGACCTGATAGTTAAACCTCATACAGGACGAGCTCTGGGATGTGGGAGCTCTGCTGACCGCAAGCCCTAATCCTATCACACACACTAGAAATAGCCGTGGAGCGCTCCTGACCAGACCTAGGCGCCTCGTCACAGCCTAAGAGCTATCTAGCCCTAGAGATAGAAAATAAAGCCTACCTTGCCTCAGAGAAATTCCCCAAAGGTAAAGGAAGCCCCCCACATATATTGACTGTGAGTAAAGATGAAAGTCACAAACGTGGAAATGAAACAGGTTTCAGCAAAGGGAGGCCAGACTTACTAAATAGACAGAGGATAGGAAAGGTAACTTTGCGATCAGCACAAAAACCTACAAAAGACCACGCAGAGTGTGCAAAAAAATACCTCCGCACCGACTCACGGTGCGGAGGGGCCACTCTGCATCCCAGAGCTTCCAGCTAGCAAGACAAAATCATGATAACCAGCCGGACAAGAAAACAGTGAACAAATAATGACTATCAGGAACTTAGCTTCTGCAGGAGAAGGCAGGTCACAGAGAGATTCAGGAGTGAACTGAACTAATGCAAAAACATAGACAGCTGGCATAGAGTAACGATCTGAGAGGAGTTAAATAGAGCAGCCAACCAAAGGATAAACCACGTCTCCTGTGTAAGGAACCTCAGAAGCAGCAGCTTCACTCATAGCCACCAGAGGGAGCCCATAGACAGAACTCGCCGAAGTACCATTCACGACCACAGGAGGGAGTTTGACAACAGAATTCACAACAATAGCCCCCCCCTTGAGGAGGGGTCACCGAACCCTCACCAGAGCCCCCAGGCCGATCAGGATGAGCCAAATGAAAGGCACGAACAAGATCGGCAGCATGAACATCAGAGGCAAAAACACAGGAATTATCTTCCTGACCATAACCCTTCCACTTGACCAGGTACTGGAGTTTCCGTCTCGAAATACGAGAATCCAAAATCTTCTCCACCACATACTCCAACTCCCCCTCGACCAACACCGGGGCAGGAGGATCAACAGAGGGAACCATAGGCGCCACGTATCTCCGCAACAACGACCTATGGAACACATTATGGATGGCAAAAGAAGCTGGAAGGTCCAAACGAAAAGACACAGGATTAAGAACTTCAGAAATCTTATATGGTCCAATGAAACGAGGCTTAAACTTAGGAGAGGAAACCTTCATAGGAACGTGATGAGATGACAACCAAACCAAATCCCCAACACGAAGTCGGGGACCAACACAACGCCGGCGGTTAGCGAAACGTTGAGCCTTCTCCTGGGACAATGTCAAATTGTCCACCACATGAGTCAAAATCTGCTTCAATCTGTACACCACCGCATCCACACCAGAACAGTCCGAAGGCTCAACCTGCCCTGAAGAGAAACGAGGATGGAAACCAGAATTACAGAAAAAAGGAGAAACTAAAGTAGCCGAGCTGGCCCGATTATTAAGAGCGAACTCAGCCAAAGGCAAGAGGGACACCCAATCATCCTGATCAGCAGAAACAAAGCATCTCAGATATGTCTCCAAAGTCTGATTAGTTCGTTCGGTTTGGCCATTAGTCTGAGGATGGAAAGCCGAAGAAAAAGACAAATCAATGCCCATCTTAGCGCAAAAGGACCGCCAAAACCTCGAAACAAACTGGGAACCTCTGTCCGAGACGATGTTCTCTGGAATGCCATGCAAACGAACCACATGCTGGAAAAACAATGGCACCAAATCAGAGGAGGAAGGCAGTTTAGATAAGGGTACCAAATGGGCCATCTTAGAGAAGCGATCACAAACCACCCAAATGACCGACATCTTTTGAGAAACAGGGAGATCAGAAATAAAATCCATGGAAATATGCGTCCAGGGCCTCTTCGGGATCGGCAAGGGCAAAAGCAACCCACTGGCATGAGAACAGCAGGGCTTAGCCCGAGCACAAATCCCACAGGACTGCACAAAAGAACGCACATCCCGTGACAAAGAAGGCCACCAAAAGGATCTAGCCACCAAATCTCTGGTACCAAAGATTCCAGGATGACCAGCCAACACTGAACAATGAATCTCCGAGATAACTCTACTAGTCCATCTATCAGGGACAAACAGTCTCTCCGTAGGACAACGGTCAGGTTTATCAGCCTGAAACTTTTGCATCACACGCCGCAAATGAGGGGAAATGGCAGACAAAATTACCCCTTCTTTAAGAATACCCGCCGGCTCCGGAACACCCGGAGAGTCAGGCACAAAACTCCTTGACAGGGCGTCAGCCTTCACATTCTTAGATCCCGGAAGGTATGAAACCACAAAATCAAAACGGGAGAAAAAGAGTGACCATCAAGCCTGTCTAGGATTCAACCATTTGGCAGACTCGAGATAAGTCAAATTCTTGTGATCCGTCAAGACCACCACGCGATGTTTAGCTCCTTCAAGCCAATGTCGCCACTCCTCGAATGCCCACTTCATGGCCAACAACTCCCTATTGCCCACATCATAATTGCGCTCAGCAGGCGAGAATTTTCTAGAAAAGAAGGCACAGGGTTTCATCACCGAACCATCAGAACTTCTTTGCAACAAAACAGCCCCTGCTCCAATTTCAGAAGCATCAACCTCCACCTGAAAAGGGAGCGAAACATCCGGCTGGCACAACACAGGGGCAGAAGCAAAACGACGCTTCAACTCCTGAAAAGCCTCTACAGCCGCAGAGGACCAATTGACCACATCAGCACCTTTCTTGGTCAAATCAGTCAACGGTTTAGCAATACTGGAAAAGTTAGCGATGAAGCGACGATAAAAATTAGCAAAGCCCGGGAACTTCTGCAAGCTCTTCACAGATGTCGGCTGAGTCCAATCGTAAATGGCCTGAACTTTAACAGGGTCCATCTCGATAGTAGAAGGGGAAAAAATGAAACCCAAAAATGAAACCTTCTGAACTCCAAAGAGACACTTTGACCCCTTCACAAACAAGGAATTCGCACGAAGGACCTGGAACACCATTCTGACCTGCTTCACATGAGACTCCCAATCATCCGAAAAGACCAAAATGTCATCCAAATATACAATCATGAATCTATCAAGGTACTCTCGGAAGATTTCATGCATAAAGGACTGAAACACAGATGGAGCATTAGAAAGCCCGAATGGCATAACCAGGTACTCAAAATGGCCCTCGGGCGTATTAAATGCCGTTTTCCATTCATCACCCTGTTTAATTCGCAGAAGATTATACGCACCACGAAGATCTATCTTGGTGAACCAACTAGCCCCCTTAATCCGAGCAAATAAATCAGACAGCAGCGGCAAAAGATACTGAAATTTGACTGTGATCTTATTAAGAAGGCGGTAATCAATACAAGGTCTCAAAGAACCATCCTTCTTGGCCACAAAAAAGAACCCTGCTCCCAATGGTGACGACGACGGACGAATATGACCCTTCTCCAAGGATTCCTTTATATAACTTCGCATAACGGCGTGCTCTGGCACAGATAAATTAAACAGACGGCCCTTAGGAAACTTACTACCAGGAATCAAATTAATAACACAGTCGCAATCCCTATGAGGAGGTAGGGCACCAGATTTGGGCTCTTCAAATACATCTCGGTAATCTGATAAAAACTCAGGGACTTCAGAAGGAGTGGAAGGCGAAATTTACAGCAATGAAACATCACCATGTACCCCCTGACAACCCCAGCTGGACACAGACATAGATTTCCAATCCAACACTGGCTTATGGACCTGTAGCCATGGCAACCCCAAAACGACCACATCATGCAGATTATGCAACACCAAAAAGTGAATATCCTCCTGATGTGCAGGAGCCATGCACATGGTCAATTGAGTCCAGTACTGAGGCTTATTCTTGGCCAAAGGCGTAGCATCAATTCCTCTCAATGGAATAGGATACTGCAATGGCTCCAAGAAAAAACCATCAAATTCAGGGCAGCGCCTGAATCCACAAATGCCATTACAGAATAGGACGACAGAGAGCAAATCAGAGTAACGGACAAAAGAAATTTAGACTGTACCGTACCAATGGTGGCAGACTTGGCGAACCGCTTAATGTGCTTAGGACAATCGGAGATAGCATAAGTGGATTCACCACAGTAAAAACACAGCCCATTCCGACATCTGTGTTCTTGCCGTTCAGCTCTGGTCAAAGTCCTATCACACTGCATAGGCTCAGGCCTATGCTCAGAGAATACCGCCAGATGGTGCACCGCTTTGCGCTCACGCATGCGCCGATTGATCTGAATGGCCAAAGACATAGACTCATTCAGACCAGCAGGCGTGTGAAATCCCACCATGACATCCTTAAGGGCTTCAGAAAGACCCTTTCTGAAAATTGCCGCCAGGGCACATTCATTCCACTGAGTAAGCACAGACCACTTTCTAAACTTCTGACAGTACACCTCCGCTTCATCCTGACCCTGACACAAAGCCAGCAAGATTTTCTCTGCCTGATCCACTGACTTTGGTTCATCATAAAGCAATCCAAGCGCCAGAAAAAATGCATCAACATCACGCAATGCCGGATCTCCTGGCGCAAGAGAAAATGCCCAGTCTTGAGGGTCACCACGCAACAAAGAAATAATGATTTTTACCTGTTGAACGGGGACACCAGAGGAGCGGGGTTTCAAAGCCAGAAACAGTTTACAATTATTTTTGAAATTCAAGAACCTAGATCTATCCCCAGAATATAAGTCAGGAATAGGAATTTTAGGCTCTAACATAGGATTCTGAACCACAAAATCTTGAATGTTTTGTACCCTTGCAGTGAGATGATCCACACAAGAGGACAGACCTTGAATGTCCATATCTGTTATGAAAGGCAATTCAGTACCACAATGGACATAGAAGCCAGAGCACACACAGTGACCCGACAATAACCCAAAAACATAGAACGAGCTCTGAGACGTGGAAACTCTGCTGACCGCAATCCCTAATCCTCTCCAACACACACTAGAGGCAGCCGTGGATTGCGCCTAACGCTCCCTATGCAACTCGGCACAGCCTGAGAAACTAGCCAGCCCGAAGACAGAAAATAAGCCTACCTTGCCTCAGAGAAATACCCCAAAGGAAAAGGCAGCCCCCACATACAATGACCGTGAGCAAAGATGAAAAGACAAACGCAGAGATGAAATAGATCTAGCAAAGTGAGGCCCGACCTTCTGAACAGAGCGAGGATAGGAAAGGTAACTTTGCGGTCAACACAAAATCCTACAAACAACCACGCAAAGGGGGCAAAAAGACCCTCCGTACCGAACTAACGGCACGGAGGTACACCCTCTGCGTCCCAGAGCTACCAGCAAGCAAGAAAAACAAATACGCAAGCTGGACAGGAAAAAACAGCAAACAAAATAACAAAAGCGGAACTTAGCTATGCAGAGCAGCAGGCCACAGGAACGATCCAGGAGGAAGCAAGTCCATACTAGAACATTGACTGGAGGCCAGGATCAGAGCACCAGGTGGAGTTAAATAGAGCAGCACCTAACGACTTCACCACATCACCTGAGGAAGGAAACTCAGAAGCCGCAGTACCACTCTCCTCCACCAACGGAAGCTCACAGACAGAATCAGCCGAAGTACCACTTGTGACCATAGGATGGAGCTCTGCCACAGAATTCACAACACATATCTACACCTGTGTCCTGAAACACCCAAAGGTCTAGGGGAAAAGAAAGACAAAACACAGTGCAAAGAAAAAAAATGGTCTTAGAAGTTCTCTTATCCCTCTATTGAGATGCATTAATACTTTTGGCCAGCTGTACTGTTATGACCTGGTGGTTAGGAGCACCCGGAGTGACCTGATAGTTAAACCTCATACAGGACGAGCTCTGGGATGTGGGAGCTCTGCTGACCGCAAGCCCTAATCCTATCACACACACTAGAAATAGCCGTGGAGCGCTCCTGACCAGACCTAGGCGCCTCGTCACAGCCTAAGAGCTATCTAGCCCTAGAGATAGAAAATAAAGCCTACCTTGCCTCAGAGAAATTCCCCAAAGGTAAAGGAAGCCCCCCACATATATTGACTGTGAGTAAAGATGAAAGTCATAAACGTAGAAATGAAACAGGTTTCAGCAAAGGGAGGCCAGACTTACTAAATAGACAGAGGATAGGAAAGGTAACTTTGCGATCAGCACAAAAACCTACAAAAGACCACGCAGAGTGTGCAAAAAAATACCTCCGCACCGACTCACGGTGCGGAGGGGCCACTCTGCATCCCAGAGCTTCCAGCTAGCAAGACAAAATCATGATAACCAGCCGGACAAGAAAACAGTGAACAAATAATGACTATCAGGAACTTAGCTTCTGCAGGAGAAGACAGGTCACAGAGAGATCCAGGAGCGAACTGAACTAATGCAAAAACATAGACAGCTGGCATGGAGTAATGATCTGAGAGGAGTTAAATAGAGCAGCCAACCAAAGGATAAACCACGTCACCTGTGTTAGGAACCTAAGAAGCAGCAGCTTCACTCATAGCCACCAGAGGGAGCCCTGTTATGAAGGCAATCCAGTAACACAGTGTGCCAGTAATCAGAGCACATACAGTGATCTGACAATAACCCAAAAACAATAGAACGAGCTCTGAGACGTGGAATCTCTGTAGACCGCAATACCAGAACCTATCCTAAACACAACTAAAGGCAGCAGTGGATTGCGCCTGTCACTACCTATGCAACTCGGCACAGCCTGAGGAACTGACTAGCCTGAAGATGGAAATACAAGCCTGACTTGCCTCAGAGAAATACCCCAAAGGAAAAGGCAGCCCCCCACATATAATGACTGTTAGCAAGATGAAAAGACAAAACGTAGGGATGAAATAGATTCAGCAAAGTGAGGCCCGATATTCTAGATAGAGCGAGGATAGCAAAGAGAACTTGCAGTCTACAAAAAACCCTAAAGCAAAAAAACACGCAAAGGGGGCAAAAAGACCCACTGTGCCGAACTAACGGCATGGCGGTACACCCTTTGCGTCTCAGAGCTTCCAGCAAAAATGCTGGACAGAAAAAACAGCAACAAAAGCAAAGAAGCACTTATCTAAGCAGAGCAGCAGGCCACAGGAAAGATCCAGAAGCTCAGATCCAACACTGGAACATTGACAAGGAGCAAGGAAGACAGAATCAGGTGGAGTTAAATAACAAGGCAGCCAACGAGCTCACCAGAACACCTGAGGGAGGAAGTCCAGAAGCTGCAGTACCACTTGTGACCACAGGAGTGAATTCAGCCACAGAATTCACAACAGTACCCCCCCCTTGAGGAGTTGTCACCGAACCCTCACCAGAGCCCCCAGGCCGACCAGGATGAGCCACATGAAAGGCACGAACAAGATCTGGAGCATGGACATCAGAGGCAAAAACCCAGGAATTATCTTCCTGAGCATAACCCTTCCATTTAACCAGATACTGGAGTTTCCGTCTAGAGACACGAGAATCCAAAATTTTCTCCACAATATACTCCAATTCCCCCTCCACCAAAACAGGGGCAGGAGGCTCAACAGATGGAACCATAGGTGCCACGTATCTCCGCAACAACGACCTATGGAATACATTATGTATGGAAAAGGAGTCTGGGAGGGTCAGACGAAAGGACACAGGATTGAGAATCTCAGAATTCCTATACGGACCAATAAAACGAGGTTTAAATTTAGGAGAGGAAACCTTCATAGGAATATGACAAGAAGATAACCAAACCAGATCCCCAACACGAAGTCGGGGACCCACACGGCGTCTGCGATTAGCGAAAAGTTGAGCCTTCTCCTGGGACAAGGTCAAATTGTCCACTACCTGAGTCCAGATCTGCTGCAACCTGTCCACCACAGAATCCACACCAGGACAGTCCGAAGACTCAACCTGTCCTGAAGAGAAACGAGGATGGAACCCAGAATTGCAGAAAAATGGAGAGACCAAGGTAGCCGAGCTGGCCCGATTATTAAGGGCGAACTCAGCCAACGGCAAAAAGGACACCCAATCATCCTGGTCTGCAGAAACAAAACATCTCAGATATGTCTCCAAGGTCTGATTGGTTCGTTTGGTGTGGCCATTAGTCTGAGGATGGAAAGCCGAGGAAAAAGATAGGTCAATGCCCATCCTACCACAAAAGGCTCGCCAGAACCTTGAAACAAACTGGGAACCTCTGTCAGAAACAATATTCTCAGGAATGCCATGCAAACGAACCACATGCTGGAAGAACAAAGGCACCAAATCAGAGGAGGAAGGCAATTTAACCAAGGGCACCAGATGGACCATTTTAGAAAAGCGATCACAGACCACCCAAATGACTGACATCTTTTGAGAAACGGGAAGGTCAGAAATGAAATCCATCGAAATATGTGTCCAAGGCCTCTTCGGGATCGGCAAGGGCAAAAGCAACCCACTGGCACGTGAACAGCAGGGCTTAGCCCTAGCACAAATCCCACAGGACTGCACAAAAGTATGTACATCCCGTGACAGAGATGGCCACCAGAAGGATCTAGCCACTAACTCTCTGGTACCAAAGATTCCTGGATGACCAGCCAATACCGAACAATGAAGTTCAGAGATAACTTTACTAGTCCACCTATCAGGGACGAACAGTTTCTCGGCCGGACAACGATCAGGTTTATTAGCCTGAAATTTTTGCAACACTCGCCGCAAATCAGGGGAGATGGCAGACACAATGACTCCTTCCTTGAGGATACTCGCCGGCTCAGATAAACCCGGAGAGTCGGGCACAAAACTCCTAGACAGAGCATCCGCCTTCACATTTTTAGAGCCCGGAAGGTACGAAATCACAAAATCGAAGCGAGCAAAAAATAACGACCAACGGGCCTGTCTAGGATTCAAGCGCTTGGCAGACTCGAGATAAGTAAGGTTCTTATGATCAGTCAATACCACCACGCGATGCTTAGCTCCTTCAAGCCAATGACGCCACTCCTCGAATGCCCACTTCATGGCCAGCAACTCTCGGTTGCCCACATCATAATTACGCTCAGCAGCAGAAAACTTCCTGGAAAAGAAAGCACATGGTTTCAACACTGAGCAATCAGAACCTCTCTGTGACAAAACCGCCCCTGCTCCAATCTCAGAAGCATCAACCTCGACCTGGAACGGAAGAGAAACATCTGGTTGACACAACACAGGGGCAGAACAAAAACGACGCTTCAACTCCTGAAAAGCTTCCACGGCAGCAGAAGACCAATTAACCAAATCAGCACCCTTCTTGGTCAAATCGGTCAATGGTTTGGCAATGCTAGAAAAATTACAGATGAAGCGACGATAAAAATTAGCAAAGCCCAGGAACTTTTGCAGACTTTTCAGAGATGTCGGTTGAGTCCAATCCTGGATGGCTTGGACCTTAACCGGATCCATCTCGATAGTAGAAGGGGAAAAGATGAACCCCAAAAATGAAACTTTCTGCACACCGAAGAGACACTTTGATCCCTTCACGAACATAGAATTAGCACGCAGGACCTGGAAAACCATTCTGACCTGCTTCACATGAGACTCCCAATCATCCGAGAAGATCAAAATGTCTTCCAAGTACACAATCAGGAATTTATCCAGGTACTCTCGGAAGATGTCATGCATAAAAGACTGAAAAACAGATGGAGCATTGGCAAGTCCGAACGGCATCACTAGATACTCAAAATGACCCTCGGGCGTATTAAATGCCGTTTTCCATTCATCTCCTTGCCTGATTCTCACCAGATTATACGCACCATGAAGATCTATCTTAGTGAACCAACTAGCCCCCTTAATCCGAGCAAACAAGTCAGATAACAATGGCAAGGGATACTGAAACTTAACAGTGATCTTATTAAGAAGGCGGTAATCAATACACGGTCTCAGCGAACCATCCTTCTTGGCTACAAAAAAGAACCCTGCTCCCAGTGGTGATGACGATGGGCGAATATGTCCCTTCTCCAGGGATTCCTTCACATAACTGCGCATAGCGGTGTGTTCAGGCACGGATAAATTAAATAAACGACCTTTAGGGAATTTACTACCAGGAATCAAATTGATAGCACAATCACAATCCCTATGCGGAGGTAGGGCATCGGACTTGGGCTCTTCAAATACATCCTGATAATCAGACAAGAACTCTGGGACCTCAGAAGGAGTTGATGACGAAATAGACAAAAATGGAACATCACCATGTACCCCCTGACAACCCCAGCTGGATACCGACATAGAGTTCCAATCCAATACTGGATTATGGGTTTGTAGCCATGGCAACCCCAACACGACCACATCATGCAGATTATGTAGCACCAGAAAGCGAATAACTTCCTGATGTGCAGGAGCCATGCACATGGTCAGCTGGGCCCAGTACTGAGGTTTATTCTTGGCCAAAGGTGTAGCATCAATTCCTCTCAACAGAATAGGACACCACAAAGGCTCCAAGAAAAACCCACAACGTTTAGCATAATCCAAATCCATCAGATTCAGGGCAGCGCCTGAATCCACAAACGCCATGACAGAATACGATGACAAAGAGCATATCAAGGTAATGGACAGAAGGAATTTGGACTGTACAGTACCAATGACGGCAGACCTATTGAACCGCTTAGTGCGCTTAGGACAATCAGAAATAGCATGAGTGGAATCACCACAGTAGAAACACAGCCCATTCAGATGTCTGTGTTCTTGCCGTTCAACTCTGGTCATAGTCCTATCGCACTGCATAGGCTCAGGTTTAATCTCAGACAATACCGCCAGATGGTGCACAGATTTACGCTCGCGCAAGCGACGACCTATCTGAATGGCCAAAGACAGACTCATTCAAACCAGCAGTCATAGGAAAACCCACCATGACATCCTTAAGAGCCTCAGAGAGACCCTTTCTGAACAAAGCTGCCAGCGCAGATTCATTCCACAGAGTGAGTACTGACCACTTCCTAAATTTCTGACAATATACTTCTATATCATCCTGACCCTGGCACAAAGCCAGCAAATTTTTCTCAGCCTGATCCACTGAATTAGGCTCATCGTACAGCAATCCGAGCGCCAGGAAAAACGCATCGACACCACTCAATGCAGGGTCTCCTGGCGCAAGAGAAAATGCCCAGTCCTGAGGGTCGCCGCGCAAAAAAGAAATAATAATCAAAACCTGTTGAACTGAATTACCAGAAGAATGAGGTTTCAAGGCCAGAAATAGCTTACAATTATTTTTGAAGCTCAGAAACTTAGTTCTATCACCAAAAAACAAATCAGGAATAGGAATTCTTGGTTCTAGCATAGATTTCTGATCAATAGTATCTTGAATCTTTTGTACATTTATAACGAGATTATCCATTGAAGAGCACAGAGCCTGAATATCCATGTCCACAGCTGTGTCCTGAAGCACCCTAATGTCTAGGGGAAAAAAAAAGACTGAACACAGAGCTGAGAAAAAAAAATGATGTCAGAACTTCTTTTTTCCCTCTATTGAGAATCATTAGTTTGGCTCCTTGTACTGTTATGAAGGCAATCCAGTAACACAGTGTGCCAGTAATCAGAGCACATACAGTGATCTGACAATAACCCAAAAACAATAGAACGAGCTCTGAGACGTGGAATCTCTGTAGACCGCAATACCAGAACCTATCCTAAACACAACTAAAGGCAGCTGTGGATTGCACCTGACACTACCTATGCAACTCGGCACAGCCTGAGGAACTGACTAGCCTGAAGATGGAAATACAAGCCTGACTTGCCTCAGAGAAATACCCCAAAGGAAAAGGCAGCCCCCCACATATAATGACTGTTAGCAAGATGAAAAGACAAAACGTAGGGATGAAATAGATTCAGCAAAGTGAGGCCCGATATTCTAGATAGAGCGAGGATAGCAAAGAGAACTTGCAGTCTACAAAAAACCCTAAAGCAAAAAACCACGCAAAGGGGGCAAAAAGACCCACTGTGCCGAACTATCGGCACGGCGGTACACCCTTTGCGTCTCAGAGCTTCCAGCAAAAACGAATAGACAAGCTGGACAGAAAAAACAGCAACAAAAGCAAAGAAGCACTTATCTAAGCAGAGCAGCAGGCCACAGGAAAGATCCAGAAGCTCAGATCCAGCACTGGAACATTGACAAGGAGCAAGGAAGACAGAATCAGGTGGAGTTAAATAACAAGGCAGCCAACGAGCTCACCAGAACACCTGAGGGAGGAAGCCCAGAAGCTGCAGTACCACTTGTGACTAGGGTTGAGCGAAACGGGTCGAACATTTTCAAAAGTCGCCGACTTTTGGCTAAGTCGGGGTTTCATGAAACCCGATCCGACCCCTGTGCGTGGTCGGCCATGCGGTACGCGACTTTCGCGCCAAAGTCGCGTTTCAATGACGCGAAAAGCGCCATTTCTCAGCCAATGAAGGTAAACGCAGAGTGTGGGCAGCGTGATGACATAGGTCCTGGTCCCCACCATCTTAGAGAAGGGCATTGCAGTGATTGGCTTGCTGTCTGCGACGTCACAGGGGCTATAAAGAGGCGTTCCCGCCGACCGCCATCTTACTGCTGCTGATCTGAGCTTAGGGAGAGGTTGCTGCCGCTTTGTCAGAAGCAGGGATAGCGTTAGGCAGGGTCCATTAACCACAAAACCGCTTGTGCTGCAGCGATTTGCACTGTCCAACACCACCCTCGGTGTGCAGGGACAGTGGAAGTTTTTTTTTTTCCCCTCAGCGCTGTAGCTCATTGGGCTGCCCTAGAAGGCTCCCTGATAGCTGCATTGCTGTGTGTACGCCGCTGTGCAAACCAACTGCTTTTTTCAAAGCACAAATCCTCTTGTTCCTTCCTTTCTGCACAGCTATCTTTTTTGTTTGTCCACACTTTTTATTTCATTTGTGCATCAGTCCACTCCTTATTGCTGCCTGCCATACCTGGCTGAGATTACTGCAGGCAGGGAGATAGTAGCTGCCTGCCATACCTGGCTGAGATTACTGCAGGCAGGGAGATAGTAATTGTAGGACATTCCCTGTTTTTTTTTTTTTTTTTTTTTGGTGGGAGATTAAGATTGGCAATTTGGCATTTCTGCTAGAGTGCCATCCCTGTGTGTGCCATCTCTCTCACATAGTGGGCCATAGAAAGCCTTTTCATTTTTCTGTATTTTTTTTTGTGGGGTGTATAAATTCTCCCTGATAAAAATACAGTGGGAGATTAATATTGGCCTTTGGGCTTGTGTGCCAGTCCTGAGTGTGCCATCTCTCTCACAAATAGTGGGCCATAGAAAGCCTATTTTATTTTTTTTGGGGTTTTATAAATTCTCCCTGAAAAAAGGGAGATTAATATTGGCCTCTGGGCTTGTGTGCCAGTTGTGAGCGTGCCATCTGTGCCAGTCCTGAGCGTGCCATCTCTCTCACAAATAGTGGGCCATAGAAAGCCTATTTAAATATTTTTTTGGTTTTATAAATTCTCCCAGAAAAAAAGGGAGATTAATATTGGCCTCTGGGCTTCTGTGCCAGTCCTGAGCGTGCCATCTGTGCCAGTCCTGAGCGTCCCATCTCTCTCACAAATAGTGGGCCATAGAAAGCCTATTTAATTTTTTTTTTGGTTTTATAAATTCTCCCAGAAAAAAAGGGAGATTAATATTGGCCTCTGGGCTTCTGTGCCAGTCCTGAGCGTGCCATCTGTGCCAGTCCTGAGCGTCCCATCTCTCTCACAAATAGTGGGCCATAGAAAGCCTATTTAATTTTTTTTTTGGTTTTATAAATTTTCCCTGAAAAAAGGGAGATTAATATTGGCCTCTGGGCTTGTGTGCCAGTTGTGAGCGTGCCATCTGTGCCAGTCCTGAGCGTGCCATCTCTCTCACAAATAGTGGGCCATAGAAAGCCTATTTAATTTTTTTTTTGGTTTTATAAATTCTCCCAGAAAAAAAGGGAGATTAATATTGGCCTCTGGGCTTCTGTGCCAGTCCTGAGCGTGCCATCTGTGCCAGTCCTGAGCGTCCCATCTCTCTCACAAATAGTGGGCCATAGAAAGCCTATTTTTTTTTTGGGGGGGGTTTTAGAAATTCTCCCTGGAAAAAAAAAGGGAGATTAATATTGCCCTTTGGGCTTGTGTGCCAGTACTAAGCGTTCCATCTCTCTCTCTCTCTCTTAGTCAGTGGGCCATAGAACGCCTATTTTTGGTTTTATTTGTTTTCTAAATTCTCCCTGAAAAAATCATTTTATTTTATTTGGTTTCTAAATTCTTCCTGATAAAATCATATTTTTTTTATTATTTTTTTTTCTAAAGTCTCCCTGAAAAAAAAAAAAAAAAAAAAAAAACAGTGGGAGATTAATATTGGCCTTTCTGCTTGTGTGCCAGTCTTGACTCCTGGGTGCGTCATCTCTCAGTCAGTGGGCCATAGAACGCCTATTTTTGGTTTTATTTGTTTTCTAAATTCTCCCTGAAAAAATCATTTTATTTTATTTGGTTTCTAAATTCTTCCTGATAAAATCATATTTTTTTTATTATTTTTTTTTCTAAAGTCTCCCTGAAAAAAAAAAAAAAAAACAACCAAAAAAAACAGTGGGAGATTAATATTGGCCTTTCTGCTTGTGTGCCAGTCTTGACTCCTGGGTGTGCCATCTCTCTCTCTCTCTCTCTCTCTCTCTCTCTCTCTCTCTCTCTCCAATTGTGGTCCATAGAAAGCCTATATTTTTTTTCCTTGATTTGGGTTCCAAAATCTACCAGAGAAAATAACTACATCAATCATTGGTAGAAAAATATTGGCCTCTGGGCTTGTGTGCCACTTCTGATTCCTGTGTGCGTCATCTCTCAGTCAGTGGGCCATAGAACGCCTATTTTTGTTTTTATTTGTTTTATAAATTCTCCCTGAAAAAATCATTTTATTTTATTTGGTTTCTAAATTCTTCCTGATAAAATCATATTTTTTTTATTATTTTTTTTTCTAAAGTCTCCCTGAAAAAAAAAAAAAAAAAACAGTGGGAGATTAATATTGGCCTTTCTGCTTGTGTGCCAGTCTTGACTCCTGGGTGCGTCATCTCTCAGTCAGTGGGCCATAGAACGCCTATTTTTGTTTTTATTTGTTTTGTAAATTCTCCCTGAAAAAATCATTTTATTTTATTTGGTTTCTAAATTCTTCCTGATAAAATCATATTTTTTTTATTATTTTTTTTTCTAAAGTCTCCCTGAAAAAAAAAAAAAAAAACAACCAAAAAAAACAGTGGGAGATTAATATTGGCCTTTCTGCTTGTGTGCCAGTCTTGACTCCTGGGTGTGCCATCTCTCTCTCTCTCTCTCTCTCTCTCTCTCTCTCTCTCTCTCTCTCTCCAATTGTGGTCCATAGAAAGCCTATATTTTTTTTCCTTGATTTGGGTTCCAAAATCTACCAGAGAAAATAACTCCATCAATCATTGGTAGAAAAATATTGGCCTCTGGGCTTGTGTGCCACTCCTGATTCCTGTGTGCGTCATCTCTCACTCAGTGGCCCATAGAAAGCATATAGTTTGTTACATTTGTTTTCTAAATTCTCCCTGCAAAAATCAAATTTCTTTTTTTTTTGGGGGGGTTTCTAAAGTGTTCCTGAAAAAAATAAAAATAAAAAACAAATAATAGTGTGACATTAATATTAACATTTGTGCTTCAGTGACAGTCCTGCGTGTGGGGCATCTCTCTAATTTGCAGCCACCAAAAAAAGAGTGGGTAACATTGTGCCTGATTTTCGCGGTGGTCTCACCAACCTGTAAAGGGGTAGCTAAATCATACTGAAGTTATAGCTCACCGTGTAAGTTGTGTGACTGCAACAAATAACGTTAGTTTGGTTACGTTTTTAAAACAATGAGGAAGTCTAGTGGAAGAGGTCGTGGCCGGGGGCGTTCATTGTCAGCTGGTAATGAGGGTAGTGGTAGTGGTGGAGCATCAGGTGGTCGTGGGGAAAAAAATATTGCACCTAAGTCTGGAGCTGTGGAGCCAGGTTCGTCGTCCGGCTACACAAGGCCTCGAACGCTCCCTTTTCTGGGATTAGGAAAACCGCTTTTAAAGCCGGAGCAGCAAGAGCAAGTTTTGGCTTATCTTGCTGACTCAGCCTCTAGCTCTTTTGCCTCCTCTCGTGAAACTGGTAAAAGTAAAAGCAGCGCGTCGTTAGTGGATGTTCACGGTCAGGGACAAGTCACTTCCTTGTCCTCTTCAGCAAAAACAACAACAGAGAAGAATGCAGCAGGCGACACAACGGGTTACTCCATGGAGCTCTTTACACATACCGTCCCTGGCTTAGAAAGTGAAGCAGTTAACAGTCCATGCCCATTACAAATTGAATCTGACATGGAGTGCAGTGACGCACAGCCACAGCCAGACTACTATGCTGGTCCTTTGACTCAGACCACAACATTGCCCTCGCAGGGTGCTGATCAAGAATCAGACCCTGATGAGACTATGTTGCCCCATCACGAACGCTATACCACCGAACGACACGGTGACACAGACGAAGTTGCGCAGGAGGTACAAGAAGAGTTATTAGATGACCCAGTTCTTGACCCCGATTGGCAGCCATTGGGGGAACAGGGTGCAGGCGGCAGCAGTTCTGAAGCAGAGGAGGAGGAGGGGCCGCAGCAGGCATCAACATCGCCACAGGTTCCATCTGCCGGGCCCGTATCTTGCCCAAAACGCGTGGCAAAGCCAAAACCTGGTGGAGGACAGCGTGGCCATCCGGTTAAAGCTCAGTCTGCAATGCCTGAAAAGGTATCCGATGCTAGAAAGAGTGCAGTCTGGCATTTTTTTAAACAACATCCAATTGATCAGCGCAAAGTCATCTGTCAAAAATGTTCTACTTCCTTAAGCAGAGGTCAGAATCTGAAAAGTCTCAATACTAGTTGCATGCATAGACATTTAACCACCATGCATTTGAAAGCTTGGACTAACTACCAAACGTCCCTTAAGGTTGTTGCACCCTCGGCCAATGAAGCTAGTCATCAACGCAACATCCCTTCCGGCAGTGTAGGACCACCATTTAGCGCACCACCTGCTGTATCTGTGCAGGTATCTTTGCCAGGCCAAAGCAGTCAGGGTCAGGGAATCACCAGTTTCGTAGTAGGAAACACTGCATCTAGGGCACCGGCGGCAACAATACCATCTCCCACCGTCTCTCAGTCTGCCATGTCCACCGGCACCCCCGCTAGTTCCACGATCTCCATCTCTCCAGTCCAGCTCACCCTACATGAGACTATGGTTAGAAAAAGGAAGTACTTAGCCTCGCATCCGCGTACACAGGGTTTGAACGCCCACATAGCTAGACTAATCTCGTTAGAGATGATGCCCTACCGGTTAGTTGAAAGCGAAGCTTTCAAAGACCTGATGGACTACGCTGTACCACGCTACGAGCTACCCAGTCGACACTTTTTTTCCAGAAAAGCCATCCCAGCCCTCCACCAGCATGTTAAAGAGCGCATCGTCCATGCACTCAGGCAATCTGTGAGCACAAAGGTGCACCTGACAACAGATGCATGGACCAGTAGGCATGGCCAGGGACGTTACGTGTCCATCACGGCACACTGGGTAAATGTGGTGGATTCAGGGTCCACAGGGGACAGCAAGTTTGGGACAGTTCTGCCTAGCCCACGGTCTAGTAAACAGTTGTCTGTAGCCGTTCGCACCCCCTCCTCCTCCTCCTCCTCCTCGTCCTCCTGCAGAAGCAAGAGCTCGTCCACAGACCGCAGTCGCACAAACACTCCATCCGCACCTGCCACTGTTGCACACCAGGTCTCCCATTATGGGGCAGCTACTGGCATACGTCAGCAGGCTGTATTGGCTATGAAGTGTTTGGGCGACAATAGACACACCGCGGAAGTTCTGTCCGAGTTCTTGCAGCAAGAAACGCAGTCGTGGCTGGGCACTGTAGATCTTGAGGCAGGCAAGGTAGTGAGTGATAACGGAAGGAATTTCATGGCTGCCATCTCCCTTTCCCAACTGAAACACATTCCTTGCCTGGCTCACACCTTAAACCTGGTGGTGCAGTGCTTCCTGAAAAGTTATCCGGGGTTATCCGACCTGCTCCTCAAAGTGCGTGGACTTTGCGCACATATCCGCCGTTCGCCTGTACACTCCAGCCGTATGCAGACCTATCAGCGTTCTTTGAACCTTCCCCAGCATCGCCTAATCATAGACGTTGCAACAAGGTGGAACTCAACACTGCACATGCTTCAGAGACTGTGCGAACAGAGGCGGGCTGTTATGTTTTTGTGGGAGGATACACATACACGGGCAGGCAGTAGGATGGCAGACATGGAGTTGTCAGGTGTGCAGTGGTCGAAGATTCAAGACATGTGTCAAGTCCTTCAGTGTTTTGAGGAATGCACACGGCTGGTTAGTGCAGACAACGCCATAATAAGCATGAGCATCCCCCTAATGCGTCTGCTGATGCAAAGTTTGACGCACATAAAGGATCAGGCGTCTGCACCAGAGGAAGAGGAAAGCCTTGATGACAGTCAGCGATTGTCTGGTCAGGGCAGTGTACATGACGAGGTACCGGGCGAAGAGGAGGTGGAGGATGAGGAGGATGATGGGGATGAGTATATTTTTAATGAGGAAGCTTTCCCGGGGGCACGGGAAATTGGTGGCGTGGCAAGGCCGGGTTCTGGTTTTTTGAGGGACACAAGTGACGTAGATTTGCCTGCAACTGCCCCTCAACCAAGCACAACCGCAGATTTGACAACGGGAACTTTGGCCCACATGGCGGATTATGCCTTGCGTATCCTCAAAAGGGACACACGCATTACAAAAATGATGAACGATGACGATTACTGGTTGGCCTGCCTCCTTGATCCTCGCTATAAAGGCAAATTGCAAAATATTATGCCACATGAGAACTTGGAACTAATATTAGCAACAAAACAATCAACTCTTGTTGACCGTTTGCTTCTGGCATTCCCTGCACACAGCGCCCGTGATCGTTCTCACACGAGCTCCAGGGGCCAGCAGACCAGAGGTGTTAGAGGGGCAGAAATCAGAAGTGGCGTTGGCCAGAGGGGTTTTCTGACCAGGTTGTGGAGTGATTTTTCTAGGACCGCAGACAGGACAGGTACTGCAGCATCAATTCAAAGTGACAGGAGACAACATTTGTCCAGTATGGTTACAAACTATTTTTCATCCCTTATCGACGTTCTCCCTCAACCGTCATTCCCATTTGATTACTGGGCATCCAAATTAGACACCTGGCCAGAATTGGCAGAATATGCATTGCAGGAGCTTGCTTGCCCGGCAGCTAGTGTCCTATCAGAAAGAGTATTCAGTGCTGCAGGTTCAATACTAACAGAAAAAAGGACTCGTCTGTCTACCCAAAATGTAGATGATCTAACCTTCATTAAAATGAACCACAACTGGATTTCAAAATCTTTTGCCCCACCCTGCCCGGCTGACACCTAGCTTTCCTATGAAAAGGTCTTGCCTGTGGACTATTCTGAATGACTTTTCCAATCTCGTAATTTTCTTCACCTGATTGTCCAGCATACGACATGTTTCCACCTCACGAAATGGCCAAACTCCCCACACGGGGTCGTGCTATCGCCACTTTGCGCTTGGACCCTTGAGAGTGCTGTTTGTCTGAAGAGGTGGGTGAGCCCGCTTTTGGTCGACGGCACTGCCACTGGGTCCCTCATAGTACAATAAAGTGTCTCTGGCGGTGGTGGTGCGCACCCAACGTCAGACTCACCGTTGTAATATGAGGGGCCCTGTGCCTGTACCGCCGGCCACAAGCCAGTTCCCCCCCCCCCCAGCTCAAACAGTGCTCTACCACTAGCAAAATTATCTCTCACAGCTTCACCAATGTGTAGTCTAGGCGCTGACATCCTTCAATGACTGGCACTGACAATACCATTGTTTTGACATTTTTGTTATGTTAGGCCTTCGAAGCCTGTCTGCGGTCACTCCTTCCACTAGACTTCCACTGACCAGACCACTGCTGCCCGTGTACCCCTGGAACCAATTTAAAATTGCCTACAGCCATGTGTGATTATTTTAGGCCGTCGATGCCTGTCTGCGGTCACTCCTTCCACTAGGCCTCCACTGACCACACCACTGCTGCCCGTGTAACCCTGGAACCAATTTAAAATTGCCTACAGCCAGCCCAATTTTTTTATTTTAGGCCTTCGATGCCTGTCTGCGGTACATTCTTTCAACTACTACTACACTGACCAGGGCACTGCTGCCCAAGTACCCCTGGAACCAATTTAAAATTGCCTACAGCCATGTGTTAATATTTTAGGCCTTCGATGCCTGTCTGCGGTCACTCCTTCCACTAGGCCTCCACTGACCACACCACTGCTGCCCGTGTAACCCTGGAACCAATTTAAAATTGCCTACAGCCATGTGTTATTATTTTAGGCCTTCGATGCCTGTCTGCGGTCACTCCTTCCACTAGGCCTCCACTGACCACACCACTGCTGCCCGTGTAACCCTGGAACCAATTTAAAATTGCCTACAGCCAGCCCAATTTTTTTATTTTAGGCCTTCGATGCCTGTCTGCGGTACATTCTTTCAACTACTACTACACTGACCAGGGCACTGCTGCCCAAGTACCCCTGGAACCAATTTAAAATTGCCTACAGCCATGTGTTAATATTTTAGGCCTTCGATGCCTGTCTGCGGTCACTCCTTCCACTAGGCCTCCACTGACCACACCACTGCTGCCCGTGTAACCCTGGAACCAATTTAAAATTGCCTACAGCCATGTGTTATTATTTTAGGCCTTCGATGCCTGTCTGCGGTCACTCCTTCCACTAGGCCTCCACTGACCACACCACTGCTGCCCGTGTAACCCTGGAACCAATTTAAAATTGCCTACAGCCAGCCCAATTTTTTTATTTTAGGCCTTCGATGCCTGTCTGCGGTACATTCTTTCAACTACTACTACACTGACCAGGGCACTGCTGCCCAAGTACCCCTGGAACCAATTTAAAATTGCCTACAGCCATGTGTTAATATTTTAGGCCTTCGATGCCTGTCTGCGGTCACTCCTTCCACTAGGCCTCCACTGACCACACCACTGCTGCCCGTGTACCCCTGGAACCAATTTAAAATTGCCTACAGCCATGTGTGATTATTTTAGGCCGTCGATGCCTGTCTGCGGTCACTCCTTCCACTAGGCCTCCACTGACCACACCACTGCTGCCCGTGTAACCCTGGAACCAATTTAAAATTGCCTACAGCCATGTGTGATTATTTTAGGCCGTCGATGCCTGTCTGCGGTCACTCCTTCCACTAGGCCTCCACTGACCACACCACTGCTGCCCGTGTAACCCTGGAACCAATTTAAAATTGCCTACAGCCATGTGTTATTATTTTAGGCCTTCGATGCCTGTCTGCGGTCACTCCTTCCACTAGGCCTCCACTGACCACACCACTGCTGCCCGTGTAACCCTGGAAACAATTTAAAATTGCCTACAGCCAGCCCAATTTTTTTATTTTAGGCCTTCGATGCCTGTCTGCGGTACATTCTTTCAACTACTACTACACTGACCAGGGCACTGCTGCCCAAGTACCCCTGGAACCAATTTAAAATTGCCTACAGCCATGTGTTAATATTTTAGGCCTTCGATGCCTGTCTGCGGTCACTCCTTCCACTAGGCCTCCACTGACCACACCACTGCTGCCCGTGTAACCCTGGAACCAATTTAAAATTGCCTACAGCCATGTGTTATTATTTTAGGCCTTCGATGCCTGTCTGCGGTCACTCCTTCCACTAGGCCTCCACTGACCACACCACTGCTGCCCGTGTAACCCTGGAACCAATTTAAAATTGCCTACAGCCAGCCCAATTTTTTTATTTTAGGCCTTCGATGCCTGTCTGCGGTACATTCTTTCAACTACTACTACACTGACCAGGGCACTGCTGCCCAAGTACCCCTGGAACCAATTTAAAATTGCCTACAGCCATGTGTTAATATTTTAGGCCTTCGATGCCTGTCTGCGGTCACTCCTTCCACTAGGCCTCCACTGACCACACCACTGCTGCCCGTGTAACCCTGGAACCAATTTAAAATTGCCTACAGCCATGTGTTATTATTTTAGGCCTTCGATGCCTGTCTGCGGTCACTCCTTCCACTAGGCCTCCACTGACCACACCACTGCTGCCCGTGTAACCCTGGAACCAATTTAAAATTGCCTACAGCCAGCCCAATTTTTTTATTTTAGGCCTTCGATGCCTGTCTGCGGTACATTCTTTCAACTACTACTACACTGACCAGGGCACTGCTGCCCAAGTACCCCTGGAACCAATTTAAAATTGCCTACAGCCATGTGTTAATATTTTAGGCCTTCGATGCCTGTCTGCGGTCACTCCTTCCACTAGGCCTCCACTGACCACACCACTGCTGCCCGTGTAACCCTGGAACCAATTTAAAATTGCCTACAGCCATGTGTTATTATTTTAGGCCTTCGATGCCTGTCTGCGGTCACTCCTTCCACTAGGCCTCCACTGACCACACCACTGCTGCCCGTGTAACCCTGGAACCAATTTAAAATTGCCTACAGCCAGCCCAATTTTTTTATTTTAGGCCTTCGATGCCTGTCTGCGGTACATTCTTTCAACTACTACTACACTGACCAGGGCACTGCTGCCCAAGTACCCCTGGAACCAATTTAAAATTGCCTACAGCCATGTGTTAATATTTTAGGCCTTCGATGCCTGTCTGCGGTCACTCCTTCCACTAGGCCTCCACTGACCACACCACTGCTGCCCGTGTACCCCTGGAACCAATTTAAAATTGCCTACAGCCATGTGTGATTATTTTAGGCCGTCGATGCCTGTCTGCGGTCACTCCTTCCACTAGGCCTCCACTGACCACACCACTGCTGCCCGTGTAACCCTGGAACCAATTTAAAATTGCCTACAGCCATGTGTTATTATTTTAGGCCTTCGATGCCTGTCTGCGGTCACTCCTTCCACTAGGCCTCCACTGACCACACCACTGCTGCCCGTGTAACCCTGGAACCAATTTAAAATTGCCTACAGCCATGTGTTAATATTTTAGGCCTTCGATGCCTGTCTGCGGTCACTCCTTCCACTAGGCCTCCACTGACCACACCACTGCTGCCCGTGTACCCCTGGAACCAATTTAAAATTGCCTACAGCCATGTGTGATTATTTTAGGCCGTCGATGCCTGTCTGCGGTCACTCCTTCCACTAGGCCTCCACTGACCACACCACTGCTGCCCGTGTAACCCTGGAACCAATTTAAAATTGCCTACAGCCATGTGTTATTATTTTAGGCCTTCGATGCCTGTCTGCGGTCACTCCTTCCACTAGGCCTCCACTGACCACACCACTGCTGCCCGTGTAACCCTGGAAACAATTTAAAATTGCCTACAGCCAGCCCAATTTTTTTATTTTAGGCCTTCGATGCCTGTCTGCGGTACATTCTTTCAACTACTACTACACTGACCAGGGCACTGCTGCCCAAGTACCCCTGGAACCAATTTAAAATTGCCTACAGCCATGTGTTAATATTTTAGGCCTTCGATGCCTGTCTGCGGTCACTCCTTCCACTAGGCCTCCACTGACCACACCACTGCTGCCCGTGTAACCCTGGAACCAATTTAAAATTGCCTACAGCCATGTGTTATTATTTTAGGCCTTCGATGCCTGTCTGCGGTCACTCCTTCCACTAGGCCTCCACTGACCACACCACTGCTGCCCGTGTACCCCTGGAACCAATTTAAAATTGCCTACAGCCATGTGTGATTATTTTAGGCCGTCGATGCCTGTCTGCGGTCACTCCTTCCACTAGGCCTCCACTGACCACACCACTGCTGCCCGTGTAACCCTGGAACCAATTTAAAATTGCCTACAGCCATGTGTTATTATTTTAGGCCTTCGATGCCTGTCTGCGGTCACTCCTTCCACTAGGCCTCCACTGACCACACCACTGCTGCCCGTGTAACCCTGGAAACAATTTAAAATTGCCTACAGCCAGCCCAATTTTTTTATTTTAGGCCTTCGATGCCTGTCTGCGGTACATTCTTTCAACTACTACTACACTGACCAGGGCACTGCTGCCCAAGTACCCCTGGAACCAATTTAAAATTGCCTACAGCCATGTGTTAATATTTTAGGCCTTCGATGCCTGTCTGCGGTCACTCCTTCCACTAGGCCTCCACTGACCACACCACTGCTGCCCGTGTAACCCTGGAACCAATTTAAAATTGCCTACAGCCATGTGTTATTATTTTAGGCCTTCGATGCCTGTCTGCGGTCACTCCTTCCACTAGGCCTCCACTGACCTGTCTACTGCGGCCCGTGTACCCCTTGAACCAACCTAATAAAATATTTAAAAAATTAATTTGATTATAAAAAATAAGATCGTGTTGAGATCTCAAATGCAGACATTTTAACATTAAAAACAAACACACAACAAAAATCTGGAACTGTACTAAAAAGGTCCACCAGCTACAATTACTTTCTCCTGCAAGAAGTTAACTGAAAGGTTTTTTTGGAGTTGTTAACACAGATATGGCATCCACCGAGTGTTGTCCTGTCGCGTCTCCTTTAAATTATTTCCAATAAGATGTTAAACTATTAATTTAATAAAATCAATAATTAAAAAAATAATTGAGTAAGTCAAAAGCACATTGCAAATAAACATTAATTACAAATCAAGAAGCATGGCGCGTCCGAGGGTGAGTAGATACCGAATAAGAATATAATCACCCTCGGGCGCGCAATGCTTATTTACAACAGCCTTCCTTCCTAAGAATCAGCCCTTCCGTGGTGTAGAGAGAGGTTGTTGTTACACTCCAAGGTGTTCCCCAGGTTGCCTTTCCTGAGCTTCGATCTTCCGGCTCTCGTTTACTAGCTGTTGGAAACTACGCTGCATTAGGCCTACAAATTGTGTATGGGTGAAACAGTGGCGCATCTGCGGTCCCTCCTTCCACTAGGCCTCCACTGACCTGTCTACTGCTGCCCGTGTACCCCTTGAACCAACATCTTAAAATAAAAAAATAATTATTTTGATTATAAAAAATAAGATCGTGTTGAGATCTCAAATGCAGACATTTTAACATTAAAAACAAACACACAACAAAAATCTGGAACTGTACTAAAAAGGTCCACCAGCTACAATTACTTTCTCCTGCAAGAAGTTAACTGAAAGGTTTTTTTGGAGTTGTTAACACAGATATGGCATCCACCGAGTGTTGTCCTGTCGCGTCTCCTTTAAATTATTTCCAATAAGATGTTAAACTATTAATTTAATAAAATCAATAATTAAAAAAATAATTGAGTAAGTCAAAAGCACATTGCAAATAAACATTAATTACAAATCAAGAAGCATGGCGCGTCCGAGGGTGAGTAGATACCGAATAAGAATATAATCACCCTCGGGCGCGCAATGCTTATTTACAACAGCCTTCCTTCCTAAGAATCAGCCCTTCCGTGGTGTAGAGAGAGGTTGTTGTTACACTCCAAGGTGTTCCCCAGGTTGCCTTTCCTGAGCTTCGATCTTCCGGCTCTCGTTTACTAGCTGTTGGAAACTACGCTGCATTAGGCCTACAAATTGTGTATGGGTGAAACAGTGGCGCATCTGCGGTCCCTCCTTCCACTAGGCCTCCACTGACCTGTCTACTGCTGCCCGTGTACCCCTTGAACCAACATCTTAAAATAAAAAAATAATTATTTTGATTATAAAAAATAAGATCGTGTTGAGATCTCAAATGCAGACATTTTAACATTAAAAACAAACACACAACAAAAATCTGGAACTGTACTAAAAGGTCCACCAGCTACAATTACTTTCTCCTGCAAGAAGTTAACTGAAAGGTTTTTTTGGAGTTGTTAACACAGATATGGCATCCACCGAGTGTTGTCCTGTCGCGTCTCCTTTAAATTATTTCCAATAAGATGTTAAACTATTAATTTAATAAAATCAATAATTAAAAAAATAATTGAGTAAGTCAAAAGCACATTGCAAATAAACATTAATTACAAATCAAGAAGCATGGCGCGTCCGAGGGTGAGTAGATACCGAATAAGAATATAATCACCCTCGGGCGCGCAATGCTTATTTACAACAGCCTTCCTTCCTAAGAATCAGCCCTTCCGTGGTGTAGAGAGAGGTTGTTGTTACACTCCAAGGTGTTCCCCAGGTTGCCTTTCCTGAGCTTCGATCTTCATGCTCTCGTTTAGTAGGTGTCGGAAAGTAGGCTGCATTAGGCCTAAAAAATGGGGAATGGGGTGGAGAGAGATGGTGTGTTACACTCCAAGGTGTTCTCCAGGTTTCCTCGCCATTGCTTCGATCTTCCGACTCTCGTTTAGTAGTTGTAGAAAACTACACTGCATTAGGCCTACAAAATGGGTATCGGGTGGAGAGAGATGGTGTGTTACACTCCAAGGTGTTCCCCAGGTTTCCTTGCCATTGCTTCGGTCTTCCGACTCTCGTTTAGTAGTTGTAGAAAAGTACACAGCATTAGGCCTACAAAATGGGTATGGGGTGGAGAGAGATGGTGTGTTACACTCCAAGGTGTTCCCCAGGTTGCCTTTCCTGAGCTTCTATCTTCAGGCTCTCATTAAATTGTGGTTAAATGGAACAACTGCATTTGGCGTACTAGTTGGTTTGGGGCCTACTATCGGTGTCTGCCACTCCTTGCTGTTCTCCTGGTTTCCTGTCCTGAAATTCCATTTTCAGCCTCTCGTTAAGTAGTTGTTAATGTTAGACTGCATTTGGCCTACTAGTTGGGTTGGGGCCTACTATCGGTGTCTGCCACTCCTTGCTGTTCTCCTCCACTGAACAAAGCTGTGCCGCCTGTTTACTACGGTTGCCAATTTTGAACTGCATTTCGACTACTTACTGATTTGGCCCTACTCTCTGTGTCAGCCTCTCATTCCAGTTGTCCTCCACTGCAATGCCCCCTGGTTATTCCTGTGTTACCAATTTTGAACTGCATTTAGCCCACTTTCTTCTTTGGGCCTATATCTGTGTTTCCACTTCATCGTGCCCATTGCCCAGCCAGTGATAGATGAGTCTGCTGGTACATTGACCCATAACGCAACATTCCCCGTGCACGCTACACAACAACATTGTGACCCTGCTGAAAGTCAGGTTGCTCTTCCCGCATACCATACCACCTTACACGGGGACAAAGAGGAAGGTGCAGATGAAAGTGCAGGTTCCTTCATCAGGTGGGGGGAGGAATACTAGTTGGCGACGTCACTGGCACAGGGCCTCTCATAGTACGCAAAAGTGTTGCTGCCGGTGGGAGGCGCCCCCGCCGTGCAAACACACCGCTGTACTTTGAGGGGCCCTGTGCCAGTGCCAATGCCAACGAGTGGGCCCCCCCTGCTTGCTCAGGATCACAGCACTTGCAAAGTTGAAATACTTACCTCTCCCTGCTCCACTGCCGTGACGTGGTCCAGATTTACTGGGCCCACTAATTACTTGAACCAGCCCTACCCCCCACAACTTTAGCCAAATGACCCCCAATTTCAAATGCCTTCCAATTATTTTAAGGTAAATTACGCTTGACAAGCTTCATTAAGAAGAATGGATGGTTTTGACATTAAAATGGGCACTCTAGGTGTTTTCCTGGCCCCCACTCACTGCCGACTATGCTGCCCCATTGACTTGCATTGGGTTTCGTGTTTCGGTCGATCCCGACTTTACGTCATAATCGGCCGATTTCACTCGACCCGACTTTGGACATAGTCGGGTTTCGCAAAACCCGGCTCGACTCTAAAAAGGTCAAGGTCGCTCAACTCTACTTGTGACCACAGGAGTGAATTCAGCCACAGAATTCACAACAGAGCCCATAGACAGAACTCGCCGAAGTACCATTCACGACTACAGGAGGGAGTTCGACAACAGAATTCCCAACAGGAGAGGTAGCGGCATTGGCGATGGAGGGGCGGCAGAATGGTTATTGCAGGTTGTAGGCTTTCTTGAAGAGATGGGTTTTCAGGTTTCATCTGAAGGATCCGAGGGTAGTGGATAGTCAGACGTGTTGAGGCATGGAATTCCAGAGGATGGGGGATATTCGGGAGAAATCTTGGCGGCGGTTGTGTGAGGAACGAATAAGTGTGGAGGAGAGTAGGAGGTCTTGGGAGGATCGGAGATTACGTGAGGGAAGATATTGGGAGGGGAAAGGTTGTGGATGGCTTTGTAGGTCAGTGTTAGTAATTTGAACTGGATTCGTTGGAGAATTGGGAGCCAATGAAGGGATTTGCAGAGGGGAGAAGCAGGGGAGTAGCGAGGAGAGAGGTGGATTAGCCGGGCAGCAAAGTTGAGGACAGACTGGAGTGGTGCAAGAGAGTTAGTGGGGAGGCCACAGAGGAGGGTGTTGCAGTAGTCAAGGCGGGAGATGATGAGAGCATGCACAAGAGTTTTGGTAGATTGTGGGCTGAGGAAGGAATGGATTCTGGCAATATTTTTGAGATGGAGGCGACAGGAGGTTGCAAGAGTTTGGACGTGCGGTTTGAAGGACAGGGCAGAGTCGAGAGTTACCCTGAGGCAGCGGATTTCAGGTGCGGAAGAAAGCGTGATGCCATTTACCATAATACATAGGTCAGGTAGGGGGGATACGTGAGATGGGGGAAAGCTGATGAGTTCGGTTTTGTCTACATTGGGTTTTAGGAAGTGAGAGGTGAAGAAGGAGGATATGGCTGACAGACACTTTGGGATTCTGGACAGCAGAGAGGTGACATCTGGGCCAGAGATGTAGATCTGAGTTTCATCCGCATGCAGGTGGTACTGGAAGCCATGGGACTTTATGAGTTGTCCTAGGCCAAGGGTATAAATGGAAAAAAGTAGGGGCCCTAGGACAGAGCCTTAAGGGACTCCAACAGAGAGAGGGCGGGATGTGGAGGTGGTGTGGGAGTGGGAAACGCTAAATGTGCGGTCGGAAAGGTATGAGGCAATCCAGGACAGGGCAAGGTCTTTGATGCCAAGGGAAGAAAGAATCTGTAGCAGTAGGCAGTGATCGACTGTGTCGAAAACAGAGGACAGGTCAAGAAGGAGGAGGATGGAGAACTGTCTGTTAGCTTTGGCTGTAAGTCATTAGTAATTTTTGTCAGGGCAGTTTTGCTGGAGTGGTGGGGGCGGAATCCAGATTGGAGGTTGTCAAGGAGAGAGTTAGATGAGAGGTGGGAGGAAAGTTGAGCATGGACATGCTTCTCAAGAAGTTTTGAAGCAAACGGGAGCAGTGATATGGGGTGGTAGCTGGGCATAGCAGTTGGGTCAAGGTTAGTTTTTTGAGGATAGGTGTGATGGTGTCATGTTTGAAGGCAGAGGGGAAGGTACCAGAAGATAGCGATAGGTTGAAGAGATGGGTTAGGGCTGGAATGAGCATGCTAGTGAAGTTGGGGAGCAGGTGGGAGGGGATGATGTCAAGTGCACAGGTGGTGAGGTGCGATTTGGAAAAGAGGCGAGTAAGCTCTCCTTCAATGATGGTGGAGAGGGAGGTTATTAGGGAAGGGCAGAGGTCTGGTATATGGAGTGGTTGGGGTCGTGGAACAGTTAGGGTTTGCCTTGTTTGGTCGATCTTGTTTTTGGAGGTGGCAGTGGTGGGCAGAGGAGGGAGGTAAATGTGCTGTTTTGGGTTGTAGGATAGTGAAGATACAAGGTTAGTGAAATAGGTCTGTTTAGCGGAGGTGAGGGCTAATTTGAAGTCAAATGTAGCTTGTTTGAAAGCAGTGAAGTCATCTGGCAGGCGTGTTTTCTTCCAACGCCGCTCTGCAACCCTGTATGCTTGTCGAAGTTTTTTTGTGAGATTATTATGCCAAGGTTGCCTATTGGTTTGTCGCACTGTGCCATGCATGAGAGGGGCGACTGAGTCTATGGCTGATGTGAGTGTGGAGTTATAGAAAGCGGTGGAGCTGTCCGTGTCGTGGAGTGAAGATATGGAGGACGGGGTAGGAGAGAGTCTGAGAGTCTGTGAATGTCTATATGTGCGAGGTTTCTGCGAGGATGTGGTAATGGCTGGACATGGGGGGCAGGTGAGGATAAGAAGGATGAGAAGGTGAGTAGATGGTGGTCAGGTAGGGGGAAGGGAGAGGTTGTGAGTAGGGTTGAGATACTTTTACTTTTTTCGGATCGAGTCGAGTTTCGCGAAACCCAACTTTGTCAAAAGTCGGGTCGGGTGAAATCGGCCGATTATTGCAAAAAGTCGGGGCCGACTGAAACACGAAACCCAATGCAAGTCAATAGGGAATAAAAGTCAGCAGTGAGTGGAGGACAGGAAAACACCTACAGTGCCCATTTTAATGCCAAAAACATTAATTCTTATTACTTAAGCTTGTCAATCTTAATTTACTTTATAATAATAGTTAGGCATTGAAAACGGGGGGTCATTTGGCTAAAGTTGTGGGGGGGTAGGGCTGGCTCAAGATTTTCGTGGGCCCAGGAAACGCGGAATATGTCATGGCGGTGGAGCAGGGAGAGGTAAGTATTTCAACTTTGCAAGTGCTGTGATCCTGAGCAAGCAGGGGGGGCCCACTCGTTGGCCCTGGCACAGGGCACCTCATAGTACGGCGGTGTGTTTGACGGCGGGTGGCGCCTCCCACTGCCAGAGACACTTTTGCATACTATGAGGGGCCCTGTGCCAGTGACGTCACCAACAAGTATGCCCCCCCCACCTGATGAAGGAACCTGCACTTTCATCTGCATCTTCCTCTTTGTCCCCGTGTAAGATGGTATAGTATGCGGGAAGGGGAACCTGACTTTCAGCAGGGTTAGATTCAGGCTGTGTAGAGTGCAAGGTGAATGTAGTGGTCTGGGTCAATGTACCAGCAAACTCATCTAGCAGTGGCTGGGCAATGGGCAGGATGAGGAGGAAACACAGATATAGGCCCACTACTAAACAGGCGGCATTGCTTTGTTCAGCGGAGGACAACTGTAATGAGTGGCAGACACACAGACACAGTTAGTAGGCCCAAATGATAAAGTAGGCTAAATGCAGTTCAAAATTGGTAACAGGACTAAACAGGTGGCATTGCTTTGTTCAGTGGAGGACAACTGTAATGAGTGGCAGACACAGTTAGTAGGCCCAAAAAAGAAAGTGTGCTAAATGCAGTTCAAAATTGGTAACAGGACTAAACAGGCGGCATTGCTTTGTTCAGTGGAGGACAACTGTAATGAGTGGCAGACACAGTTAGTAGGCCCAAATACTAAAGTAGGCTAAATGCAGTTCAAAGTTGGTAACAGGACTAAACAGGCGGCATTGCTTTGTTCAGTGGATGAACACTGTAATGAGTGGCAGACACAGTTAGTAGGCCCAATAATAAAGTGGGCTAAATGTCTGCCAAAAAATAGTTCATAAATAAACAGGTGGCATAGCTAGGTACAGGGGTGGGCTCCTCTGCTGAGTAGCAGACAGTGGTAGTAGGCACAAAGTATTAACTGGTCTAAATGGAGGCCAGGGCCCCTGCATATTTTAACTATCATCTATCATTTCAACACATTTGTATTGGCAGTGCCATTTAAGGATTTAACAGCACAGACTACACAGTGGTGAAGCAGGGAGAGGTAAGTATTGCAAGTGGTAGAGCACTGTTCGAGCAGGAGGGGGGAACTCTTTCGTGGGCGGCGGTACAGGCACAGGGCCCCTCATATTATGACGGTGTGTTTGACGTTGGTTGTGCACCACCACCGTCAAAGACACTTCATTGTACTATGAGGGACCCTGTGCCAGTGCCGTCACCAAGAGTGGGCGCACCCACCTGTCCAGGCAAACGGCACTCGCATGGGTGCTTGCGCCAGGTGGTGACCACGGCCCTGTGGGGGGAGTCCGCCCATTTAGGGAGGTATAAAAATGGCCTATGGTGGACATTCAGCAGCTGCAAATGGAGGAATTGGAGAAGTCAGTAAGAGGAGGCCAAAAGCAAGACATTTTTCAAGCAAGCTACGTGTCAGCAGGGGAAGGTGGGGCAAAATAATTTGAAATCCATGATTGGTTCATTTTAATGAAGGTTAGATCATCAACATTCTGGGTAGCCATACATGTCCTTTTTTCGCTCAGTATTGAACCAGCAGCACTGAAGACTCTTTCTGATAGCACACTGGCAGCTGGGCAAGCAAGCTCCTGTAATGCATATTCTGCCAATTCAGGCCAGGTGTCTATTTTAGATGCCCAGTAATCAAAGGGGAATGACCTGTGACGGTGAACATCGATAAGGGAGGAAAAGTAGTTTGTAACCATACTGGACAAATGCTGTCTCCTGTCACTTTGAATCGATGCAGCAGTACCTGTCGTGTCAGCAGTCATTGCGAAATCACTCCACAACCTGGTCATAAAACCCCTCTGTCCAACGCCTCTTCGGATTTGTGAACCTCTAACACCTCTGCCATGTTGCCTCCTACGGCTCGTGTGAGAACCATCGCCGCCGCTGTGTGCTGGGAATGCCTGAACCAAACGGTCTACAAGAGTTGCTTGTTTGGTAGCCAATATTTGCTCAAGGTTCTCATGTGGCATGATATTTTGTAATTTTCGTTTATATCGTGGATCCAAGAGGCAGGCCAACCAGTAATCGTCATCGGTCATCATTTTAATAATGCGGGGGTCCCTTTTTAGGATACGCAAGGCATACTCAGCCATGTGGGCCAATGTTCCAGGTGTCAATTCACTGCTTGTTCTGGGTTGAGGAGCACTTTCTTGCAAATCAACATCACTTGTGTCCCGCAAAATCCCTGTACCTGACCTTGCAACGCCACCAGTTTCTATTGCCCCCTGTGAAGCATTCTCCTTCCATAAATATTCATCCCCATCATCCTCCTCCTCCTCTTCGCCTGCCACCTCGTTCAGGAGAGTTCCCTCAGCAGAAAATGGCTGACTGTCATCAAGGCTTCCCTCCTCCTCAGATGCCGACGCCAGCTCCTTAATGTGCGTCAAACTTTGCATCAGCAGACGCATTAGTGGGATGCTCATGCTTATGATGGCGTTGTCTGCACTTACCAGCTGGGTGCATTCCTCAAAACACTGAAGGACTTGACGGAGGTCTTGGAGCTTCGACCACTGCACACCAGACAACTCCATGTCTGCCATCCAACTGCCTGCCCGTGTATGTGTCTCCTCCCACAAATTAATTACAGCACACCTCTGTTCGCACAGCCTCTGAACCATGTGCAGTGTGGAGTTCCACCTTGTTGCAACGACACTTTCCTTAGAAGACGTAGTGGTACCCCCATTGGGAGTTGTGCAAAAAAATGAACCCAATACATTCAGACTAATCTACCATTTGTCATATCCAAGGGGCAGGTCAGTAAACGACAACATTGACGCAGAACCAAGTACAGTACTATGTACTGTACCTCCTTTAATGAGGCAATCAGGCGGGTCAAGAAGTTGGTAAGGGGCACCCTAATGGCCAAAACAGACATTGAGGAGGCGTTCCGGTTACTACCTGTGCCTCCGAATAGTGTCCTCCCATTAGGCTGCTTTTGTGAAGGAGCATACTGCATAGATCGCTGTTCGCCCATGGGTTGCTCCATATCCTGCTCACTATTTGAGGCATTTAGTTGCTTCCTCGAATGTGTTGTCATGGACGTTTGTAAGGCGGCACATATTATCCATTACCTCAATGACTTCTTATGCCTGGGCCCAAAAGATTCGTGAAAACACACGGTAGTCCACCTGTGAGAAGGAGAGAGCTGGAGGGAGAGTGGACACCCCAGAGCCGAGGGGTTAGATTGAGAAACAAAGAAGGCGGTGTAGCTTGTTCATGGGTGGGGTACTCTGCTGAGTAGCAGAAATTGCTACTAGGCCCAAAAGGATTTCCTGGGCCAAATGCCATTAAAAAGTAGTACTTAGGTAAACAGGCGGTGTAGCTTGCTTCATGGGTGGGGTACGCTGCTGAGTGGCACCAAATTCTACTAGGCCCAAAAGGATTTCCTGGGCTAGATGCCGTTACAAAATAGTACTTAGGTAAACAGGCGGTGTAGCTTGCTTCATGGGTGGGTTACGCTGCTGAGTAGCACCAAATTCTACTAGGCCCAAAAGGATTTCCTTGGCTAGATGCCATTACAAAATAGTACTTAGGTAAACAGGCAGTGTAGCTTGCTTCATGGGTGGGGTACGCTGCTGAGTAGCATCAAATTCTACTAGGCCCAAAAGGATTTCCTGGGCCAGATGCCGTTAAAAAATAGTACCTAGGTAAACAGCCGGTGTAGCTTGCTTCATGGCTGGGGTACGCTGCTGAGTGGCACCAAATTCTACAAGGCCCAAAAGGATTTCCTGGGCTAGATGCCGTTAAAAAATAGTACTTAGGTAAACAGGCAGTGTAGCTTGCTTCATGGGTGGGGTATGCTGCTGAGTGGCACCAAATTCTACTAGGCCCAAAAGGATTTCCTGGGTTAGATGCCGCTACAAAATAGTACTTAGGTAAACAGGTGGTGTAGCTTGCTTCATGGGTGAAGTATGCTGCTGAGTAGCACCAAATTCTACTAGGCGCAAAAGGATTTCCTTGGCTAGATGCTGTTACAAAATAGTACTTAGGTAAACAGGTGGTGTAGCTTGCTTCATGGGTGGGTTACGCTGCTGAGTAGCACCAAATTCTACTAGGCCCAAAAGGATTTCCTTGGCTAGATGCCATTACAAAATAGTACTTAGGTAAACAGGCGGTGTAGCTTGCTTCATGGGTGGGGTACGCTGCTGAGTAGCACCAAATTCTACTAGGCCCAAAAGGATTTCCTTGGCTAGATGCCATTACAAAATAGTACTTAGGTAAACAGGCGGTGTAGCTTGCTTCATGGGTGGGGTACGCTGCTGAGTGGCACCAAATTCTACTAGGCCCAAAAGGATTTCCTGGGCTAGATGCTGTTAAAAAATAGTACTTAGGTAAACAGGCGGTGGGTGGGTGGGCTACTCTGCTGACTAGCAGACACTGAAGCTTTGGAGCAGACCTCTGAATCCCAGGCCATAGTATTAGTAAACATGTCTGCAGACGACCCCACCCACCTGGAATTTACGATGGCAGCGTCATGTAAAGCTCAGCAAGGGGACCAAATAAAAGAGTCTCCATTTTCTCCAAAAATTCGGCCACAGACACCACTTAAGTGGCATCAATTTCGCCGGAGTTTTTCAAAACGGTTGGTGAGGTGATTTTCAAAATCATCAAGCTTTTACTCTCCCCAAAATGACACAGGGGTAGAAAAGTCCTTGCGGATCCAGGATTTGTTCATCTTGATGGACGTTAGTCTGTCTACATTGTCACTGGACAGCCGCGTGCGCTTATCTGTCAGCACACCACCAGCAGCGCTGAACACACGTTCAGAGAGAACACTGGCTGCGGGGCGCAACAAGATCTCCAAGGTGTGAGTGGCGAGCTCAGGCCATTTTTCAAGATTGGAAGCCCAAAATGAGCAAGGGTCCAGTTCCACAGTCATGGCATCGATGTTAACTTGGAGATAGTCTTGTACCATCCTCTCTAGGAGTTGGCTGTGTGTCAGACTTCTTGTCTCCTGTGGCCTTACAAAGGATGGGCTAAAAAATTCTTGAAACGATTGGAAAAAATTGCTGTTACCACCAGATACGATGTTACTGTTACGGTTTGAGTGATGACTCGATAGTCCCACGGTTGGCAAGTTAGAACTCAGAGATTGACTACGTGCACCACTGGTGTTTTGTGGAAAAGCAGATGTTAGATTCTGTAACAGTCTCTGCTGATACTCCTGCATGCGTGAATCCCTTTCTATGGCAGGAATTTTTTCGTCAAATTTGCTTTTGTACCGGGGATCTAAAGGTACCTTCACAATGAGCAACTTTAGAACGATAACAATAGCGATCCGTGACGTTGCAGCGTCCTGGATAGCGATATCATTGTGTTTGACACGCAGCAGCGATCAGAATCCTGCTGTGAGATCGCCGATCGGAGCTAGAAGGCCAGAACTTTATTTTGTCGCTGGATCACCCGCTGACGTCGCTGAATCGGTGTGTGTGACGCCGATTCAGCGGTCTTCACTTGTAACCAGGGTAAACATCGGGTTACTAAGTGCAGGGCTGCACTTAGTAACCCGATGTTTACCCTGGTTACCTAAAAAAACAAACACTACATACTTACATTCCATGTCTGTCACGTCCCTCGCAGTCAGCTTCCCACACTGACTGTGAGCGCCGGCCGTTAGGTACAGCAGTGACGTCACCGCTGTGCTTTGCTTTACCGCCGGCCGACGCTCACAGTCAGTGCGGGAAGCTGACTGCGAGAGACGCGACAGACACCGGAATGTAAGTATGTAGTGTTTGTTTTTTTTAGGTAACCAGGGAGAATATCGGGTTACTAAGCGCGGCCATGTGCTTAGTAACCCGATGTTTACCCGGGGGCTTCGGCATCGTTGGTCGCTGGAGAGCTGTCTGTGTGACAGCTCTCCAGCGACCACACAGCGACGCTGCAGCAATCGGCATCATTGTCTATATCGCTGCAGCGTCGCTTAATGTGATGGTACCCTAAGAGTGTGGCAACCCAGTAGTCGGCATTACTTCGGATTCTGACAATCCGAGGGTCATGTTGCAGGTAGTGCAGAAAGAAGGCACTCATGTGTCTTGCGCATCCAGGAGGACCAAGTCCTTGTTGTCTTGGTGGTGGCGAGGTGAGAATCATGCTTCCTTCGTCTGCCCTCTCCCCCCAACCTCACACAACAGAAATTTGATCAAGGTCTCCCTCATCTGATGAGTCTTCCATGCCCAGCACCAGTTCGTCCTCCACTTCTTCCTCGCCTCCTGCACCTTCCTCAACAGTTTGGCTGCTAACATGCGCCCTCGGTAATCCCTCTCCCCCAGCCTCCAATGCCAGCCACCTTGGTACTGCCAACCTTCTTGACCTTGGAGATATGATCCCTTCCGCATACGACTCCTCCTGTTCCTCCTCCTCCTCCTCTTGTTCCACCACCTGACTCCGAACACTGTGTAAGGTGTGCTCCAGCATTTAAGTCACCAGAATGGTCATGCTGATAAAACTGTGCAGAAGGGTGCATAGGTCCCTGATCAGAGACCACTCCTGCAGCGTGATTTGCCCCACCTCTGGATCTCGTTGGCCCAGGCTATACGTCATAACGTATTGCACCAGGGCTCGTCGGTGCTGCCACAGTCGCTGCAACATGTGCAGAGTTGAATTCCACCGTGTGGGCACATCGCATTTCAGTTGGTGAACTGGCAGGCCCAACGACTTCTGTAGAGATGCAAGTCGTCGAGCTGCGGAATGCGGACGGCGGAAGTGAGCACAAAGCGACCGAGATCTCTGCAGAAGCCTATGTATTCCGGGATAGTGGGATAAAAATTGCTGGACAACCAGGTTCGAAACGTGAGCCATGAAAGGCACGTGTGTGACATTGCCCCGGCGAAGGGCCACACCCAGGTTTGCAGCATTGTCGCACACAGCCTTCCCTGGATGCAGGTTGAGTGGAGACAACCATTGATGGAACTCGGTCTCCAGAGCTGACCACAACTCCTCAGCTGTGTGACTCACATTTCCCAGACATTTCAATGTAAACACTGCCTGATGCCATTGAGCCCTGGTGACAGCATAGTGAGGAAGTTGCAGGATTCCTTCTGCACAGTTACAGCGCGGGTAGCATTACGAGACAGGCTTCGGGTGTAGGTGGAGAGGATCGAGAGGAGGTTGAGGAGGCAGAAGCAGTGGAGGAACTTCTAGATCCAGGGGATCGACGAGCAACTCATGGAGACGGCAAGACTTGGACAGCAGCCCCTTCTCCTGATGTCGCCATAGTTACCCAGTGCCCAGTCACCGACATGTAACGCCCCTGTCCATGTCTACTTGTCTAAGTGTCTGTGGTGAAATGAGTTTCTCAAGGAAGCGGTGATGTTGTGTGCGACATGCTGGTGTAGCGCAGGCACAGCTTTCTTTGAGAAGTAGTGGAAACTAGGCATCTGGTACTGGGGCACTGCGACGGACATAAGGTCTCGAAAATCCTCTGTGTCCACCAGGCGGAAAGGCAGCATTTCTGTGGCCAACAGCTTGCAGATGGCGAAATTCAACCTCTTAGGCTGGTTTCACATTTGCGTTTTTTGCCGCTGCGTTTTTTTGCATGCGTTTTGACGACGCATGCGTCGTTTCTATGCATGCATTTTGTTGCAGAAATGCAACATGTAGTAATTTCTAGCGGCTTTTTTTGCGGCAAAAAATGTATTGCTGTCTATGTAAATGCATGCGTTTTTAAGCACATGCGTTTGCATGCGTTTTTAAATGCATGCGTTTTAATAGAAAAACACAAGAATACACACTGATAAGCCAACCCCAACCCTAACCCTAACCATAAGGGATCCAAACCCTAACCCTAACCCTAAGGGTTAGAGTTAGGGTTAGGATCCCTAGGGTTAGGGTTAGGGTTAGGATCCCTTAGGGTTAGGATTAGGATCCCTAGGGTTAGGGTTAGGGTTAGGATCCCTTAGGGTTTGGGTTAGTTTGTGTTTTAGGGTTAGGGTTAGAGTTTGTGTTTTAGGTTTAGGGCTAGGGTTAGGATCCCTAGGGTTACTAGGGATCCTAACCCTAACCCTAACCCTAGCTATTTCTGTTTATAGTGGGTTTTCTTGTTGATTTTGATGATTGGCAGCTGTCACACACTTCTCATCATGCTTTTCAAAAATGCAAATGCAGGTAAAAACGCATGTAAATGCGTCAAAACGCTGCGTTTGTATTAAAACATGCAAAAATGCATGCGTCTAAAAAACACAGCGTTTAAACGCGTTTGCATGCGTTTTTTCACCAAATGCGTTTGCGTTTAAAACGCTGCGTTTTTAAATGCAAATGTGAAACCAGCCTTAGCTTTGTCATGGCTAGGAGGAAATGGTCTTTTACTTGTCCACATCTGTGGGACTGAGGGCTGGCTGCCATGCTTAGACGGAGTAGAGTAGGGTGTCCCCGGCAAACTGCTGGTCTGTGAGGAAGGTGCAGGCGGAGATGTTATGTTGTCTTGATCAAAATGTGGTGTCGATGTTGAAGAGCGCTCAACCAGCAGGTGTTTCCACTTGGAAATGTCCTGATGACCTGCCAATCACACTGGCTGTTGCGGGTAAAGAGGTGGAAGGTCTGCATGCAAAACCATGTGCGACTGCTGTCCCCACAGTCACAGAGGATGAAGAGGATGTGGATGCACTTGGTGGGGCAGACGGTGGTTGACCCAGCCCACTAGGCCGCATTATAGCACAGTATGCTTCCCACTGCAACTTATGCCTCATATCCATGTGACGGTTCATGCATGAAGTACTCAAGCTAGTGATTTTTTGGCCTCTACTGAGTTTTTGTTGACAAATCTTACAGACAACATGAGTTGGGTCATCCTTTGCAATGTCAAAAAATGCCCAGGCTATGCAAGGCTTAGAGCCCGTGTGACCTGAAGAGCCACCATGACTTCTGGTCTGAGGCACAGTTGGGGTTGAGGAGACAGTTGTTGACATACTTCCAGTACTCTGTCTCTGTCCAGGAAGGCGCACCGTTACCTCATTGTCAGACTCGTCACTAGCATCCTCCTCCACCTCCTCTGCTTACCTCATAGACTGGCTGACTTGGGGTTGACAGTAAGTGGGGTCTACAACCTCGTCATCATCATCCTGTGTGTTCTCACACCCGTCGTCCTCAGAGCCAACCTCTTCCTGCCCGGACTGAAAAGTCAAGTTTTCGTTCCAATCAGGTATCTTAGTCTCATCATCATCTTCCTCATTGTCTCCACCAACAGGAGTTACAGTTTGGGAACGAGGGTCTACATTATGCTCAGAACCTTCTTCATCTGGGCCTGGATCCGACTCACAAAGATTCTGGGCATCAGTGCAGATCATTTCCTCATCTGGATTCACAGAAGCTCTGGAGCCAACCTCTGATTCCCAGGCTATAGTATGAGTAAACAGCTCTGCAGACTCAACCATTTGTGTTACCCCATGCTCTGATGGGCGGCTGGAGACTTGGAAGCTGTGAGGAAGCAAGTGCGATTGGGGTGACAACTCTGAGGACTGGAGTAGTTGTTATGTTGAAGTTGACATGGAGGAGAGCCCACTTGAACGAGCACTTGATATCCGTTCAAGTACCTACTGTTTTTGTGCCTCATCTGCAATTTTTGGCGATGCTCATAGCGATGGTCGTAAGAAAGGGATCATATCAGATTGTCCACGAAAAGAAGTAGACATCTTACTTTGGCTGGAAGATGGTCTTTCTTCTGTAGATGTTACTGTTGCTTTACCACCTACCCAACGGACACAAACTTTTTCCCTTTCCAACACGCCTATTTCCCTTTCCACCATCAGCAGGCCTTTTGCCACTCATTTCAGTGCTTAACTAATTGGCAACTCTGTATCTGTAGTTGTTGGCACAACAACCGATGTATGAAAACCGAGCAGAACTGAGTGGTCAAACTGTGGTACTAGGCCCAAAACTATTAACTGGATTAGATGAAGTGAAAATAGAGATACACAGGCGTTGTAATTAGTTTCACAGGCGGGCTACTCTGCTGACATGCAGACACTGCTCCTAGGCCCAAAACTATTAACTGGATTAGATGCAGTGAAAATAGAGATACACGGGCGGTGTAGCTAGCTTCACAGGCGGGCTACTCAGATGACTATTAGACAATGCTACTAGCCCAAAAGGATTGGCTGAGCTAGATTACACCAAATGCTGTGACAAACACTTGCACAGCACTGGCTATGAACTGCTGTAACCTACACTGAAAAAGGCTGATATTACAACTAGTCCCAACTCCTCCCGACTCCCTAAACCTATCTCTCTGACAATTCGCTCCAAAAACACACTCTTAGGCTGTATAGCGCCCACAGCAGCAGCGGTGCCGTCTAACACTAAGCTGCAGCAGTGAGGAAATGGTGGCGACGGGGCAAATGGCTGGTTTTTATAGGGCAAGGACATGTGACATACACAGCCAATGACACATGCCCTTGACAGCCAATGACATGCACATTACTGTGTGTGTGCGCACTGCTGATAGGCTGAGAGACTGCACCGCCACACTATAAATGCGGGAAAGAAAAAAAAATGGAGATCGGCGTTATTTCAGCACAGATCTATTCCCGGCCCCCCCCCCCGCCCACTATTCACTGAAACAGTCTATTAACAATGATAAACAGTTTTAATGTGCAAATCAAGCGAGGCTTCTGGTGAACGAACAGTTATCGAATAGAAACTCGAACAGCCGAATTTTAAGCAAATTGTTCGGATTCGTCGAACGGATCGAACACCGCCCAAAACAGCTCGAATTTGAAATTGGTGAACAGTTCAACTTGAACACCGCTCATCTCTACCCATAACCTGCTCCAATCCAGAAGTTGATGGGCAATATGGATCTGACGCACCGCCTCCACAGGTGCCTACACCTTAACACATTCCCCCCAAAACCAACCTTGGCCACAACAGGCCCAAATGGCATCCTATAACCCACCTTCCCAATATGGACAATTGTACATACCCAGTGTTGGAGGCTGGTCCCAACCTGGCTTTGGATGACATGGCCATATTGAGGGTATGAGTCACATGGCTTCCAGAATCCCCAGGAGTATAATGTAAATTATCCCTATGGACACTTTGCCGCTCACCAATCTGATCCTGGCCACAACATACATCAAGGCCAAGATTATGCACCCACGCAGGGTGAAGGCCAACTTGGACACCAAAGCCAGCAAGAAAGAGAGGATGGACTCCCGCCATCACCTCCACCAACGTTCCAAAATTTATAATGTATTTTGGTATCTGATTTTGCTATAGCAAATTAATGTTTATGTTTGATTGTTATGTTTTGCAACATTTTAAAAAAGGGTATGGACAAATTTCTATGGCCACAAAAGCCATATGACTAAAATATGGTTTGATAAAAAATTTAAAAATGCCAAGTTTTGTCTCTTCTTAAAATAATTAATTCAAGATAAAAAATGAAAAAAAAAAACATCTATAACATAAAGAAAATGAACACACACAACAAGTTAAATGAAAAAAGTACCGTATTTTCCGGCGTATAAGACGACTGGGCGTATAAGACGACCCACAACTTTTCCAGTTAAAATATATAATCTTCTCAAAAGTCGGGGGTTGTCTTATATGCCGGGTGTCGTCTTATAGGGTGGGTGCGGAGCAATCTGCGGTCGAAGTATATAGTGGTGGGGAGTGGTCCCAATGACGAGGTGAGGGAGCGCCTCACCAGGAAGGTGTAAGTGAAGCAAACTGTCAGCGTCTGGGATGCCAGGGTTATGCAAATAAGAGAGATAGCGGTGCTGTGCCTAGAAAAACACTCCTCTTTCACTAATCTGGCTCACCCTTGTATCCTATTATCTCCTTCTCTGCCTCTGCTTCACCTACACCTTACCGGTGAGGTGCCCCCTCTCCATGTCATAGGGGTCGCTCCCCCCACAATATGCGGCAACCGCACCTGCCCTATAAGACGACACCTGGCGTATAAGACGATACCCGACTTTTGAGAAAATTTTCAAGGGTTAAAAAGTAGTCTTATACGCCAGAAAATACAGTATATTTATATACACAAACATTTAAAACTTACAACATAGATATAGCATGCTCTTGCCAGGGGAGTAGCACCCTGAGGTGTCACAAAATAATTAGTGAAAATATATATATACATACTTTCTGTCCAGAAAGCGGACGACGCTGTGGGATCACATGTTGTCTAGGCCTACCCACATTGCCCAACACACCTTCAGCACCATTAGATGAGGAGCACTCATGAAGTCCGGTGAAGTTGTGTAGGACCACACATGCTTTGATGACCGCATTTACATCGGCTTCATTCAGATGAATGGCTGACTGGAGGACCTGCCATTTGGCACAAAGAATGCCAAAGGCGCACTCCAACAGTCACCGTGGGCGTGATAGACTCAAATTAAAGATCCTACGCCATTGGTCCAGGTTTCGACGGGGATATGGCCTCATTACATGCCTGATTAATTGAAAGGCCTCATCTGCAGCAAGGACATAAGGCACAGAATCTTGATAGAAGCCTGGAAGCTGACGAGGTGGTGGTAGGTTCAACTAGTCATTGTGCAGCCGCTGGCCCATAATAGAAGAATTGAAGACTCTAGAGTCTCCAGTTCTTCCATAGGCCCCAATGTCTACAATAATAAACCTGTAGTGACTGTCAACCAGAGCCAACATCACTACAGAAAAATATTGTTTATAATTATAGAATTGGGACCCTGAGTTTGGCGGCTTACGCACACGGATGTGCTTCCCATCAAGGGCTCCAATACAATTGGGAAATTGGCAGTGCTCCTCCAATCCCCAGGCAATCGGCAACCAGTCTTCCATCTGGGGCTCAGGCAGGACCACTTGATGAAGTCGGGACCAGATTACCGAACAGGTAGACCGGACTATGCCTGAGATTGTAGACTTCCCAATCAAAAATTCATGATGGAGTGCTGCGTAGGATTGACCAGTTGTAAGGAAGCTAAAATAAAAAAATATAAAAGAAAAAAACATTAAAACTGGTTCAAGGTTTTAAACAATTCATATACAGCACAAGTACTGTGTGGAACTAACAAGCCAGGCTATCACTACCTTTAAAAGATTAACACTGGCTGTGTGAATTTCACATTAATAACATATTCTTATTACTAAGCGTAGAGATTTGAGATATGTTAAGAATAAAATAACAGAAACTGGTAAGCAGAACTAGCTAAGACATTTAGAGACACATCATCAACATAGAGTATGATGAGGAGGAGGAATACATACCTTAACGTAAGGAGAAGATGCTCCTCAGCAGATATACATTTGCACATCCTGGTGTCCTGAAAGGTGATCCCAGGGCGCACTGTCTCCAACAAAAGATCAGAAGTGGCAAGGCTCATGCGGCAATATTGAAAAAACTTGTCTGGATGTGACCGCAGAGATGCATATAAACGGTGGAAATGGCCTTTACAGTAGTGAGGCGTTGCCTCAAAAGCGGATGGACCCACATTCGCCTCCTCCTCCTCAGATCCACTATCACTGGGTATGGCTGGCCAAAGCCGCGTGACAAAACCCAGTTGTATAGGTCTCGCTCAGTTGGGATGAACCTAAGTCTATCTGACATGTTGCCAACAAACCACGAATACACCAACACTAGCACAGCAACAAAAGGGCCAGAATGGAGGCTGCCACCTGCTGTAGAGGCAATAAATAGGGTTGGTGATGATGATTTAAATTATTTGCAGGCCTTACCGTTAAATGTCCATTTTGGAAGGTTGCGAGAAAAAAATGCTATACGGATACCATACGGAGGATTACATGCGCAAAATATGCCGCCACACCTTGCCAACGGATGACATATGGATCACTGTTAAGGGAACATTTCGGCATATTACGACTGTAAAAAACGGACCGTATTTTTATACGTTAGGTGTGACGCCGGCCTAACACTGCTCAAGACGGGTTATTAACAGAAAAGAAACCAAGAGATAAAGAAGTTTTTATTGATTCTTGGTAACAATTATTTATGAAAATTCAGGAAGAGCAAAGTAAGCTGCCAAGCCAGACTGATGGTTGAAGATGTAGTAAAGGAGTTAATGCTTCAGCGTTTCATTGAATCGTTCTGCTTCACCACTGGTCTATGGGCGGTAAGCCAAAAAGGATGACCAATTTTGTTACACAAAAGAGGAAAAAAGTTTAAACTTATGACTATTATAGGATGAGAGAGGCAGAGTAGCACACACAGAAGGTTCTGTTTTCAATTAAGAGATTATTTAAAAGGGAATCTGTCACCTCAAAATTCGGCTATAAGCTAAGGCCACCGGCATCAGGGGCTTATTTACAGCATTCTATAATGCTGTAGGTAAGCCCCCATTGTAACCTAAAAGATAAGAAAAACAAGTTAGATTAAACTCACCCAGGGGTGGTCCCGTTTCGGTTCGGGTCCGATGGGTGTTGCGGTCCGGGTCCGGCGCCTCCCATCTTCATACGATGATGTCCTCTTCTTTTCTTCCTGCACGGCTCCTGTGCAGGCATACGTTGCCTGCCCTGTTGAGGGCTGAGCAAGGTACTGCAGTGCGCAGGCGTCGGGAATAGTGATGAGCGAATATCCTCGTTACTCAAGATTTCCAGAGCATGCTCGGGGGTCCTCCGAGTATTTTTTAGTGCTCAGAGATTTAGTTTTTATCACCGCAGCTGAATGATTTACATCTCTTAGCCAGCTTGATTACATGTGGTGATTCCCTAGCAACCAGGCAACCCCCACATGTACTTATGCTGGCAAACAGATGTAAATCATTCAGCTGCGGCGATAAAAACTAAATCTCTGAGCACTAAAAAAATACTCGGAGGTCACCCAAGCGTGCTCGGGAAATCTCGAGTAACGAGTATATTCTCACATCACTAGTCGGGAAAGGTCAGAGAGGCCCGGCGCCTGCTCACTGCAGTACTTTGCTCTGCCCTCAACAGGGCAGATAATGTACGCTTGCGCAGCAGCCGCGGCAGGTAGAAAAGAAGAGGACGTCATCGTATGATGATGGGAGGCGCTGGACCGGACCGCGACACCCATCGGACCCGAACTGGGACCGCCCCTGGGTGAGTATAATATAACCTGTTTTTCTTATCTTGCAGGTTACATCAGGGGCTAATCTACAGCATTATAGAATGCTGTAGATAAGCCCCTGGTGCCGGTGGCCTTAGCTTATAGCCGAATTTTGGGGTGACAGATTCCCTTTAACTCAAAAGCCGCATTCACAGTGCAGTGCAATATCATCAATTTGGCTGCTCTCTCACTCCATTATTGTATTCACAGATACACAGCTCAGTAATTCTGTATCATGCCATCCATGCAACTGCTGCTTTTGGACATAAGCTATATAAATATCCAAAAAATTAGGAAACCCTCGTGTCTGTGCGCATTGGGTATGGAAGAGAGCATAACACCTGGTCACTAGTGATGGACGAGCCCTAAAATGCTTGGGCGCTCATTACTCGGGTCAAGAATATTGTAATGCTCGGATGCTCGACCCGAGCAACGAGCCCAATGTAAGTCTATGGGAAACTTGAGCATTTTCACTACCCCCCCCCCCCCCCCGGGTTTTCAGAGGGACAAGAAATTACAGAAATCGACAGGAACAGGGCTCAAATAACATGGGAATAGCATGGGGAAGACCCCTGGAAGCATTTCTGACTCACCCTGTATATTTCCTTGCTCCATCTCATCGTGCTCTGCCTGCAATGCATCCTCTGATTGTGAGAAGAGTGCATTTCAGAACACAGAGAAGCGGGATGGTGATGCTAATTATGGCGTCATCGCCGCTCATCATCTTGATGGAGTCCTCAAAGTTTTGATGGATGGTTCGTATGTCTGACATCCATGTCCACTCTTGAGGTCTTATGTGTGGAGTCTGAACTGAATACCGATGGCCTTGTTGATGCTGGTAGTCAACAACTACCTTCTTCTGCTCACAAATCCTTTCCAACATGCGACATACTTTGACAAGCTGATACAGCAGCTCTGGGTAGGTTTTGAGAAACCGTTGAACAACGAGGTTAAGCACTTGGGCCAGGCATGGTTGCAGCCATTGTCACACAAAACCATAGCTGTCCACAACTCTTCAGCATTGTTCATTTTGTTACCTAAGCATATTAGCTTCAGCACAGCCTGATGCTGCTTGGCTGAGGCAGTGCTGCAGTGCTTCCAGCTCGTAACTAATGTGGTCATTTCGGAGATGGAGGCAGAAGAGGAAGAGGAGGAGGTGCAGTAGCTGTAGACTGTGGGGGCAACCCTGATTGACGTAGGGCCCGCAATCCTTGGCGTCAGGAGGACGTGTTCCATCCCAAAGTCTGACTGGGTCTCGGCTTCCACTATGTTAACCCAGTGTGCAGTCAGCGAGATGACCATCCCAGCCCACAAGCACTTGTCCACGTGTCCGTGGTTAGGTGGACTTTCCCAGTAACTGCATTGTTGAGTGCATGGCTAATGTTGTGTGACATGTGCTTGTGTAATGCAGGGACGGCACACCGGGATAAAATAGTGGCGCCTGGGGACTGAGTACCAAGGGATGGCTACCGCCATCTGGTTGTGGGAAACTTCTGTCTCCACGAGCCTAAAAGGCAACGTTTTGAGCGCAAGCAGATGACAAATGTGTGAATTTAGTAGGGTGGCCTGACGGGCGTTGGCAGTGTATTTCCGCTTCTGTTCCGTGGACTGGGATATGGACAACTGAACACTGTGCTGGGATAAGGACGTGGACTTGCTTGATGATGGTGATTGTAGAGTGTGTGTAATGACAGGTGCTGAGCAGGAGGCATCTTCACATGCACCGTGGACTCGGGATTGGCTTCCACGCACAACTGCGGAAGCAGTGGTGTCACCCGCAGACACTGTTCCTGGACCCTGGGGTTCGGCCCACAAAGTCGGGTGCTTTGTGCCATGTGCCTGATCATGCTGGTGGTGGTCAGGCTGGTAGTTTTGCTACCCCTGCTAATGTGGGCATGGCAGGTGGTGCAAATGGCCTGTTTGGGGTTATTGGCAGAGTCTTTAAAATACAACAAGACTTGGGAGGATCTAACACTTGTGCTGGCAACTTCCGTTGTGTTGGTGTTACGGGGAACGGTTGCCTGTCTTCTGTCTGTGGCCACCATACTGCTTCTTCCTGCCTGTTGGGGTGCTACGCCTCCCTCCCCGTGTGTGCTGCTGTCCTCGCTTTGCATGTCCTCCTGCCTGGTTGGGTCAGTTACTATATCATCCACCACATCCTGTTACACTTCCGCACCTTGGTCCTCCTCCTGACTTTCTGGCAATTGTGTCTCATCATCGTCCACCTCTTGTGACACGTTCCCACATTCGCCTTCGCAAATACGTGGTTGCTCAAATATTTGGGCATCGCTACATGCGATCTCGTCTTGCCCCTCTTCAAGTACATCGGGAGAGAGGCCCGAATCTCTAAATGGAAGAGTGAACAGCTCTTTAGAGTGTCCAAGTGTGGGATCAGTTCTCTCTGGGCGCTCTGCATGGTGGGTGGAAGGAGGAATATGCGGTCCAGACTCACGGCTACTGAGACTTGATCATGTGGATGACAGGGTGGTGGTGATGGCGACAAAGTGACTGGAAGAATTATCCGCTATGCAACCAACAGCCTTTTGACACTGCTCTGCGTTCAATAGTGGTGTACTGCTCCAGTCCCCTAGTAATTGTAACAGGAAGGTCGAGCGAGAAAATGTGGGTGTTTGTTGTGGCCCAATTTCAGTGCACTTCATCTGGAGGGGACCCACCCTATGTGCTGTTGACTTCATCGCTATGAACACATTGAGATAACTAAGCTAAGTAGCAGTTTTTGACTTATATATTTACTCCTGATGAACCTCATATAAGAGGGGAAACGCGTCGAGTTTATAGTGTATATACATGCTTTATGGGCCTTTTATCATTCAGGAGCTCTGGAGGCTATGACATGTATATTTTGACTCCAATTATGGATAAATGTGTTTTTGAAACTGTGTGAGGTTGCTTTGGGGGTGTTCTTCTCCCAGTTTATTTTGATAAATTGGGATCATGGTTATCTGATATGGTAATCTGTATATGTATTTCCCAACCTCAAGCTCTTCTGATATTGTATATCATTAATGTTTGGGCCCATGGTCTATGTGACCCTACCACGCTATGTCTAAGCACTTCAGGACCTTAGTTTTTGCAACATCCCTCCCATTGTTAGGGTTTTGTTTGGGATAGCCATCGAGGAGCGGGGGCACCATTATTGCTGTATTGTACTATAGGGTGCCAACCTCCGCTGTGAGGCAGGGTGAAGACAGGGTCAGTGCAGTTTTACAGTCCCGTGTCTCCAATATAAGACCACACCTAACTTCATCCTTCGTCCCATTATATTAGACCATTAGGGCTTAGGTTTTTCACCCTTTCCCGCAGGGCTTCCTGAGGGGTAGAAGGGACAGTCGACGGTGAGCGGGGGCTCCACTGCGCAGGAAAAGGGTGCCAACCTCCGCTGTCAAGTAGGGTGTTTTTATAGATATTAGAGTAGGGCCAGGCACCTCCCTTGGCCTTTTCCGTCTTTAGATTTTTCTCTAATTTGGTGATGGTATTGTTTTTATGCACCAGAATTTTAGTTGGTATTAATAAAAGTTACATTTTAACCTAGTATACTGGGGTTTTCTATGTGAATTAGTTAAAAAAAAAATAGAGCCTGTAAAGGGGAAAAATGCTGCATACATGTCATATAATGGCTTGAAATAGTGTCATTCCTCGTATACACAGGCATGATACTCTGACAAGACACCTAACATTACAGGTTCACTTTAGGCAATAATTTCCTGTAGGCTTCTTTCACTTCATTATTCCTCAAGCTGTAGATCAAAGGATTTAGGACGGGTGAGAAAACTTCATAATTCAGAGCAGCATATTTAACAGCGGATGAACTTCTTGTCAGTCCCATGTACATGACCGTGCTTGTCCCTAAAAACATAATGACCACAATGAGGTGGGAAGCGCAGGTGGAGAAAGATCGCAATCTCACATTGGCTGAACGGATTTTTAATATTGAAACAATGATGCAAATATAAGAGACCACAATGAAGAAAAATGTAAAAAACAGTCCGAATAAGCTGGCTACAAATTTAAAGACCTTGTAAAAAAATGCATTGCAGATAATATCTTGAAGGGACAGAATCTCACAAGTGAAATGGTCGAGAATTTTTTCTTTGCAAAATTCGAGAGGCTTAATAATAGGGATAATGGAGCACACACTGAAAGTTACTACCAACATAATGGCGGTGAGACATTTACACAAAGTCCAGTTCATAATGGTGGTGTAACGTAAAGGGAAGCATATAGCGATGTACCGGTCATAGGCCATCACCGCCAGTAACAAGCCCTCCATCCCCGCAAGGAAAACGGCGGTGTTCATTTGTATCAAGCAGCCGAGGATGGAAATTCTCCTCTCTTCTGAGAATAAATCAAACAGCACCTTTGGAAGAGTGCATGATGAGAAACACAAATCTAAAAAAGACAAGTTACAGAGGAAATAATACATAGGAGTGTGTAACTGAGGACTGACGATGATAATAAAGATTGTGATACTGTTCCCCAACATGGTCAGTGTATAGATTAGAGAGAACACAACAAAAAGGAAAACGCAGATCTGGAAATTCCTAGAAAATCCAATCAGGATAAAATCTTTAGAGACAGTTTGATTTGTAAGCTCCATAGAACACAAATTGTTTTCTTCATTATAGACCTAAAACATAATATAAAGCTGAAGATTCATTGGGTGTTAATATGGAACTGATTTTCATTTAAATAAATTTATGCAACAAATCTTCTGTATCTAACTGTGACCTCACCGAAGAGGAAGAACATCAGGGCAGCTCTGTAGCCTATGATCACCCCAGCAAACCACAGGACTTATGAAGCGCTGAACGAGATGAATCCTGATTGTTCTAACTAGAGATGAGCGCAAAATTACCAAAAATACATCCAGTTTTGATTCGTTCAAATTGGCTGAAAAATTTGGACAGAATCAATTTTCAACCAATTGAAAATTATACAAAGTCTTCAGTTGCCCTGAAAAAAATGTTTATGATTCTCTGAGATTTCGTATAACTTTATCCAACCGATTTCAAGCTCTTTAACCCAAACACAATTGTAGTCATGTCAAACTGCCGTTGACTATGGCTATGGGTAAATGGACGGTAATCGGTGGAGAAAACAGCCTGCTTAATACACACCGCACTGTAGGACTTCTTATTCTTATCCAATTAAAAACAGCCCAAAAGCTTTATAGTAAAATAAATGCCATAGACAAAATTGTATTTGGTTATTTTTTGGGGGTCGAACTGCTAGTATGAAATAAAAATTTAAAAAAACAATATTGGATGCAGCACTTCCAGAAACTGAACAGATGAAAAAATGAGTGTGGCTAGCAATCACTAGAAACTGACAGATTGAACTACAATTTATTATAGTGTTTAGCTGATAATTTACCAGTTGCACTAATCTGACATGGAACAAACTGAACTAAAACTAAGCTGGAATTCACAATGGTGTTTACATTTTCCAATTTGTAGCACAAAAAATGTAAATATTTGGTGCGGTAGTTGCAGACATTGTAATTGTTCAAAAAAGTATGGAACTAATTTTCTGATTTGCTGCAAAAAGAAATAACTGCTCAAGCCCCAGTGTATCCTATCTGAACTATGCTGAAGCCTCAGTGTCTCCCATGTGATGTATATGCTCAAGCATCAGTGTCTCCTATGTGATGTATATGCTCAGTCCTCAGTGTCTCCCATGTGATGTATATGCTCAGTCCTCAGTGTCTCCCATGTGATGTATATGCTCAAGCCTCAGTGTCTCCCATGTGATGTATATGCTCAGTCCTCAGTGTCTCCCATGTGATGTATATGCTCAAGCCTCAGTGTCTCCCATGTGATGTATATGTTCAGTCCTCAGTGTCTCCCATGTGATGTATATGCTCAAGCCTCAGTGTCTCCCATGTGATGTACATGCTCAAGCCTCAATGTCTCCCATGTGATGTACATGCTCAAGCCTCATTGTCTCCCATGTGATGTATATGCTCAAGCCTCAGTGTCTGCCATGTGATGTATATGCTCAAGCCTCAGTGTCTCCCATGTAATGTACATGCTCAAGCCTCAATGTCTCCCATGTGATGTACATGCTCAAGCCTCAGTGTCTCCCATGTGATGTATATGCTCAAGCCTCAGTGTCTACCATGTGATGTATATGCTCAAGCCTCAGTGTCTCCTATGTGATTTATATGCTCAAGCCTCAGTGTTTCCCATGTGATGTATATGCTCAAGTCTCAGTGTCTCCCATGTGATGTGTATGCTCAAGCCTCAATGTCTCCCATGTGATGTACATGCTCAAGCCCCAGTGTCTCCCATTTGATGTCTATTCTCCAACCCATTTCCCCATGTGATGTACAGTGGGGAAAAAAGTATTTAGTCAGTCACCAATTCTGTAAGTTCTCTCACTTAAAAATATGAGAGGCCTGTAATTGACATCATAGGTAGACCACAACTATGGGAGTCAAAATTGAGAAAACAAATCCAGAAAATCACCTTGTCTGTTTTGGCATGATTTATTTTGCAAATTATGATGGAAAATAAGTATTTGGTCATTAACAAAAGCTCAACTCAATATTTTATTATATATCCTTTGTTGGCAATGACAGAGGTCAAATGTTTTCTGTAAGTCTTCACAAGGCTGGCACACACTGTTGGTGGTATGTTGGCCCATTTCTCCATGCAGATCTCCTATGGAGCAGTGATGTTTTGGGCCTGTCGCTGGGCAACACGGACTTTCAACTCCCTCCAACGGTTTTCTATAGGGTTGAGATCTGGAGACTGGCTAGGGCACTCCAGGACCTTCATATGCTCTTTACAAACCCACTCCTTTGTTGCCCTGGTGGTGGGCTTGGGATCATTATCATGCTGAAAGACCCATCCACGTTTCATCTTCAATGCCCTTTCTGATGGAAGGTGGTTTGCACTCAAAATCTCACGGTACATGGCCCCATTCATTCTTTCATGTACACGGATCAGCTGTCCAGGTCACTTTGCAGAGAAACAGCTCCAAAGCATGATGTTGCCACATCCATGCTTCACAGTAGGTATGATGATATTTGGATGCCACTCAGCATTCTGTCTCCTACAAAAATGGCGAGTTTTGTTTCTACCAAACAGTTCTACTTTGGTTTCATCAGACCATAGGACAGTTTCCCATTACTCTTCTTGATAATCCAAATGCTCTATAGCAAACTTCAGATGGGCCTGGAGATGTACTGGCTTAAGCAGGATGATACGTCTGGCACTCTGGGATCTGAGTCCCTGTGTGTTACTTATGGTAGCCTTTGTTATCGTGGTCCCAGCTCTATGCAGGTCATTCACTAGGTCCCCCTGTGTGGTTCTGGGATTTTTGCTCACCGTTCTTGTGATCATTCTGACCCCACGGGGTGGGATTTTGCGTAGAGCTCCGGATCAAGGGAGATTATCAGTGGTCTTGTATGTCTTCCATTTTCTAATTATTGCTCCCACTGTTGATTTCTTCACTCCAAGCTGCTTGCCTATTGCAGATTCAGTCTTCCGAGCCTGGTGCAGGGCTGCAATTTTGTTTCTGGTGTCCTTCGACAGCTCTTTGGTGTTCACCATAGTGGAGTTTGGAGTCAGACTGTTTGAGGGTGTGCACAGGTGTCTTTTTATACTGATAACAAGTTTAAACAGGCGCCATTACTACAGGTAATGAGTGGTGGATAGAGGAGCCTCTTAAAGAAGAAGTTACAGGTCTCTATGAGAGCCAGAAATCTTGCATGTCTTTAGGTGACCAAATACGTATTTTCCACAATATTTTGCAAACTAAATCTTGCCAAAACGGACAAGGTGATTTTCTGGATTTTTTTTCTCATTTTGACTCTCATAGTTGTGATCTACCTATGATGTCAATTACAGGCCTCAGTGGGAGAACTTGCACAATTGGTGACTGACTAAATACTTTTTTTCCCCACCGTATATTGGGTTTCTCTTGTCTTTTGTCTTTTTGTACCAATAAAATCACATATTTTGTTTAATTTTAGTATTGTTTCCCTTTATGGAAGATGCTGAGAAATAAATCTTAGTTTCTATGTAGTATTTGATTTGTAATCTCAGTATTATGATATTGACAAATGAGACAAAGATATGGTTAGACAGCGGTAGACTCGGCTGGAGGTTGGCTCAGATAAAGGAGTTCATACTCTGTGTTTGGAACCAATGATGTACTTAGCCAAAAGTAAATGGAATATCTGACATTTTTTAATCTGGATTATTATTAAATCAATTTTTATCTTTTTATTTCATTTCATTACCTTTGTCTGTATCTGTAGAGTTACTGAAGATGAAATATTGATAAATCTGCATGTTGCAAATTTGAAAAAAAAAAGTTTTAATTTCGGTCACTAACGTTTCGCCATGACTGTATATACCACGAAAAATAATAGAAAAAATAATGAAACAATAAAATAAAAAACAGCTATACAAATAAGATAATTAATCATAATTATTATTATTATTATTATTATTATTATTATTTATTGTTATAGCGCCATTTATTCCATGGCGCTTTACATGTGAGGAGGGGTATACATAATGAAAACAAGTACAATAATCTTAAACAATACAAGTCATAACTGGTACAGGAGGAATGAGGACCCTGCCCGCGAGGGCTCACAATCTACAAGGGATGGGTGAGAATACAGTAGGTGAGGGTAGAGATGGTCATGCAGCGGTTTGGTCGATCGGTGGTAGCTGCAGGTTGTAGGCTTGTCTGAAGAGGTGGGTCTTCAGGTTCTTTTTGAAGGTTTCGATGGTAGGCGAGAGTCTGATGTGTTGTGGTAGAGGGTTCCAGAGTAAGGGTGATACGCGAGAGAAATCTTGTATACGATTGTGGGAAGAGGAGATAAGAGGGGAGTAGAGTAGGAGATCTTGTGAGGATCGGAGGTTGCGGGTAGGTAAGTACCGGGAGACGAGGTCACAGATGTATGGAGGAGACAGGTTGTGGATGGCTTTGTACGTCATGGTTAGGGTTTTGTAGTGGAGTCTCTGGGCAATGGGGAGCCAGTGAAGGGATTGACAGAGGGGAGAGGCCGGGGAATAGCGGGGGGACAGGTGGATTAGTCGGGCAGCAGAGTTTAGAATAGATTGGAGGGGTGCGAGAGTGTTAGCGGGGAGGCCACAGAGCAGGAGGTTGCAGTAGTCAAGGCGAGAGATGATGAGGGCATGGACTAGGGTTTTTGCAGATTCATGGTTGAGGAATGAACGGATTCGTGAAATATTTTTGAGTTGAAGTCGGCAGGAAGTGGAAAGGGCTTGGATATGTGGTTTGAAGGAGAGATCAGCGTCAAGGATTACCCCGAGGCAGCGAGCTTGTGGGACTGGGGAGAGTGGGCAGCCATTTACTGTAATTGATAGGTTCGTTGGGGGGGGTCGCGTGAGATGGGGGAAAGATGATGAATTCTGTTTCATAATGATAATAACAATTAGACAATTCCATCCTATAATTTACTTACAGTTGTTTACATAACGTCGTGCGAGACCTTGTCTGGGGAAAGATTAATTGAATTTACATTTAGTAGTGATGTTCATTTAGAATAATTACATTGACTTTTAACCTGCAGATCCTCCAGCAAAGAAATCATCTCATGAGCCGAAAAAAAAAAGAATTACATGTCAATTCTAATAACATTTTTGCTTTGTTTGACATCAGAGAATGTAATAAAAATGTAAAGAAAATACAAATAAAGATGAGAGTTCGTTATAATTTCCAAATAAATGTAATGAAATGTGTTTTGAGTCTTGTGTCCGGCGTCTGATTCTCTAATTCTGTGCAGCATTTATAATCTTTTACGTTGAGTTATAGAGAATAGATAAACCCTCCGGAGATCAACGTAACACTTCTATTCATTATCAAGATTTCTTCTTTGCTCCGATTATATGAATGATTTCCCCGGTGTAAATTCTGAATCATCTCAAAACATTTCTAGGTTTGTTTCTATTTAAGTGGTGAAAATAAGTCTGAAACTTTTGCTTACGTCACCATATTCCGAGAAACTTAGCAATTCATTTTTTGGGGATCTGATGTTCGGTGAGGGCTAATTTTTTTTTTATCCTGAGCCGATGTTTTTTGAACACTATTTATTGTAATGTTGCAGCTGCCAAAACATTTCATTCTGGCTTATTGATTTATGTTTAGCAATCAGATTAATTATATTTTGATTGATAGAACATTTCTGAATGCAGCAATACTAAATACGTATATTTTTCTTAATTGTTTTAATTTTCAATATGGCAAAAGGGCGTGATTTGAACTTTTTTTTTATTTTTTTTTTATATTTGAAAAAAACTTTTTTTCAAACTTTTACTGACTTCAATAATCTCCTTAGAGGACTTGAAGCTGTGATCATCAAGTCCCGTGAGCTATACATACTAGTGTATCAAAACTCCCGATCTCCTATGAATGCCAGCCATGAGTTGGCATTCACAGGAATTTCACAATGACAAGCAAAGGGTTCATCAGCAGACCCCCGGGTATCATAATAATCCTGATGGGATGGGATTATTAGCACACTTCCTGCCGGCACATGTTACATCCCGTTGTTAGTGATTGAGAGCAGGATTTAACAGGTTAAACCCTTTCCAACATTGTCAGTAATAATACGTTCCTGCGCCCTGGGCCTTATTGATGCGGGACGGATTATTACGTGCATGAGATTGTACGCACACAGACTGTGTGCGTACAATTGCCGCCAGGTGTCAGCTGAATTTGTTCTCACTGTCCAGAAAGTTTGGCTTGCTTCAGTGGTATCAGCTCAAAAGCAGGTGTTACTTGCAGCAGAAAGGGATACTGAAAGGCTGGGCCAAGCCTGAGTGATCCTCTGGAATGAGATGACACTTGGGCTTGGTCCTGAGCATGCTCATAAAAGTGGAGATCAATCCTTGAAGCCAGCAGTAGAGCAGCATCCAGGAAACATGGTAGATCCCTGCCTGCCAATTGAACCTTAATTCGACCAAACAAGTCCTGACAGAAGGTTGCCACCAGAGCTTCTTTGTTCCAGGCTATCTCAGCAGCCAGGGTACAGAAGCATAACCGATATTGTGCCATGGCATCTGCACCTTGTCTCAGATTCAACAGGGAAGAGGAGGCCAAGTAGGAGCAACCTTGAACCTTGAACACCGCATGGAACTGCTCCAAGAACCTCCATAAGTCATGGGTCTGAAGACCTCCACATTCCCAAATGGGATATCATAGCAAAGTGCAAATATCCTGGGGCCAGGGGCTCATTCTTTACCCTTAAAGATAAGGGTGCCCTAGCTATCCCTGCTCCTCTGATCCCTGATTTCATCTGATAGTGCAGACACCGGGGCCACCTAAATCATCACTTGTTCCCCAATCAGGCAAGTGGGGAGTCATAGTGTATAAGAATACACAAACCAGAGTAACAAGGAAAGATGTACAGGAATAAATGAAAATATCTATCACACAAAAATACACTCACAAACAAAAGAATGGAACACCAATAAGTAAAGGGAGGAAAAATCAAATTTGGAGAGGATGAGGATATGCACACAGACATATCACCAAGTAACAGTCTTCTCAACAACACTCCAGATGCTTCCTCAAACAAACAACACCTCCAACTCTAGAACCAAGCAGCATAAAACTAACATTGGCAATCTCTGCTTGCCAAAGGCGAGTATATATGGTGAAGGGGAGACCATCAAAACAGACTAGCTTTCAGGAGCTCTCAGCTGAACAGATTAACCCCTGCACTGCTAGGAGAAACCTGCACTGTTTAATATGAAGGTGAAGTGCTCCTAATCAGTGCAGGAGTACAATAAATCTGACACTGCAGTCTTCCTTCTCCTCTCTGTTGCGTTAAACCTGTGACATGGAATTTGTCCAAGCCAGGGATTGTCAAGACAGCAGCGAGATCATAAATGCTATTTTGATATGGTGTGTTGGAAACAGGTGGGTTTAGAGAGAGAAGTGAATCTGGTACTAGTTAATAAAGCTGTCGCTCTCCTAGGGATCTTCATCATAGTGGGACAGGAGCAAAAGCAGGAGCTTAACTGTACCACCAGAAATTGGAGTCATTGGCAGCTTCATCATAGAGACAGTCTGTCCTGTAGTAAGATAATAATAATAATAATAATTTTTATTTATATAGCGCCAACATATTCCGCAGCGCTTTACAAATTATAGAGGGGACTTGCACAGACAATAGACATTACAGCATAACAGAAATACAGTTCAAAACAGATACCAGGAGGAATGAGGGTCCTGCTCGCAAGCTACAAACTATGAGGAAAAGGGGAGACACGAGAGGTGGATGGTAACAATTACTTTCGTTATTTGGACCGGCCATAGTGTAAGGCTCGGGTGTTCATGTAAAGCTGCATGAACCAGTTATCAGCCTAAGTATGTAACAGTACAGACACAGAGGGCTATTAACTGCATAAAGTGAATGAGAACATTCATTTTTTTTTTTTTTTAATAGGCCACACAGGGATCGTTACGTTAATGCATTGAGGCGGTAGGCCAGTCTGAACAAATGAGTTTTTAGGGCACGCTTAAAACTGTGGGGATTGGGGATTAATCGCATTAACCTAGGTAGTGCATTCCAAAGAATCGACGCAGCACGTGTAAAGTCTTGGAGACGGGAGTGGGAGGTTCTGATTATTGAGGATGCTAACCTGAGGTCATTAGCGGAGCGGAGGGCACAGGTAGGGTGGTAGACTGAGACCAAACTTGTCAGACATGGTAAAGGCGTGAGACGGGAGTACAGAACGGAGGTCCGATCCAGAAACTGAGTTGCAACTAAACTGATAGCCTGCATCAGTTGGTCTTGATGCTCTAGTTGAAAATGGACCTCCTCATAAAGATCTTTAGACTTGGGGTCTCTGGGTCCAGATTTGTCAGCGAGGTCCATGGCCTGAACTTACTGTAATGCTGATGGGTGTGCTGATGGGTGTGGACCCACTCTGCCATGGGCCAGGCTGACCCTGGAGAGGTGTGACTAAGTGTCTATTCACTAGAGCCTCAGATGATGAGGATAGGCTGGGCCACCAGTTGATACCAGGAACCACTCCAGGGTAGTCTGCGGGACTGCAGCCGCTGACTGGAGGGTCAAAGACTCAGGTTCTGCGTACAGGTGGATGAGTCGAAAGCAAGGTCAAACAGTCTGAGGTCAGAGCAGGCAACACTGGTTCAGAATTCGTAGTATAGCTTAGAAGTGGAGAAATCAGGATAACATGGAAGACAAGCTGGGTCAATAGCAGGTGAGACAAAATAGGAATACGCCAATACAGAGCTACTAAGAAGGCAAAGGATTGAAGGGTGGAGCAAAACAAAACCTGCTGGAGGCTGGGGAAACAGATCTCTGCAGAACAGAACAAAAACAAATATTGCAGAGTTTTTCTGCGCCCCTCTATGACTCATAAACAGCTGAACTGGAAGATAGTTCAGGTGACCATGACAACGCAATACTATGATATAGAAAGCCAGCGTGCCAAAACAGGATGGGTTTTGGCACAAAGGTAAGTGACAGGCAGAACTGGCACAAAGGACAGAAGGCCACAGCAGCCAGTGCTCAGAGTCTAGAGCCACGACGGTCGAGATCTGTAACCTGAACGACGTTGGTCAAGTACCAAAGACCAGAGTCCTGCAGGTCAAGGCCCATAAACAGGATGACGTCAGTCAAGCACTGAAGACCAGAGCGCCGCTGTTTAAGATCCAGTACCCGGACAACACAAGTCCAGAATAGAGGACCAACTTCTACACCGCCAAGCTGAAGAAACTCCCACCGCTTGTCAAGCACAGAAGATTCACCAGGATCCTCGACCAGAAACCAGCAACGTAGATGTTGATAGGAAGGCACAAGTGAGTCAGGCTGTGGTTTCAAGCATTGACGTGCGGTACAGGATTCAGGCAGGGGTAGAGCAACTAACAAGAAGGGGGCTGGCTGATGCAGGAGAGGCCCATAAAACTCTTCTAAACTTTGTCAGGAGGACTTAGGGCCTTGTTGGAATAATTGTCAACTCCACTGCATTCCACCAATCTGTTTATACTCTTATGCAATTTATTTGCCCCATATGCCTCTGGACCACCATCTATGAAACCTATTATGAAACAGAAACAAATGGCCTCAGTACAGTGGGTGCAGACTGCTCAATTTGCAGAAATGAATAGTTAGCGAGCAAAAATAGCACTGGCTCCTCTCATTCTAGTTAACCAAGGTAAAAATGACAGCACCAAACTGATACTATCAGGATGGGAAGGTCCATAGATATTGTTCCCTAACCACCCTAAAAACACAAACCAGCAGTCACCCCAGAGGTGGCCTATCACATTGAATGGTCCAATTCTGAGGGTTGTCCAACTCTTCTCACATACCAAGTGCTGGGGAGTTTGTCCGCAAACAATACTGGCTGATATCAAGTCCCAGTGATAGTAGTGGAAAGCTGTCTGTCAGATACATTAGTTATACTGCAATAGAGTGTTAAAAAATAAAAATCCTTTATTTAAAAGAAAATAAACAGTCCTGGCATCATCCCTCTGTGACCATTTTGTTAAAGACACGAATCGCATGCCGATCAAATGTCATCCACCTAATACAATGTAGACAAAACTGAAAACCTGCAAAAAGTAAAAGCACAAAAAGATGACAGTAAGAATGAAAAATCTCTTATATTCACTTTCATATTCTTTGTCCTAAAACAGAATCTGCAGCCAAAGAAAAGATTCATAGTGCATCGCAGTCATCAATGCAAGCGCGGGAAGTGATGGGGTGCATCCACTCCTCCGAAAAATAACACATCTGCCAAACAAGAAGTACAGGGATTCTTTATACAAATGAAGTATTTCCTTCTGGGTATGTGTTTGTATTTTGTATTGCTGGGCTAGTAATGGGATGTCTGACATCTCTCCATAGCTCATACCAGGGCTTGATGTCAGCTGTGATTTTTGACAAATCAACCTCAACTACCATTACCCCAATTTCCACCGCACTAGAGCAATCGGGAAGATCCAGGCAAAGCACATGAAAATGGAGAATCTAATGTGATGCTCCACTTCTGGGGTGGCGTAGGGCTGGTATTTTTAGGCTGGAAAGGGCCAAATAACCAGGGACTTTCCAAGCCTGAAAATGTTAACCCCCCCGCTGTCTTTTTACCTTTGCTGGTGATCAAAAATGGGGGAACCTCAAGTCATTTTTTTTTCACTTATTTTTTAACAAGTACAGTACACTACACGTGCAAGATATCTCACAGATATCTTTCTATCTATCTACACCATATCTATAAATCTATTATCAATTGTCTATCTATTATCTATTTATTGTCTATCTATTATCTATCTATTTATCTATCTAAATAATTCAAAATAATTTGTCAGCACTACCAAATCAGAAAAAAACAGGCAGCACTCCAAAAACCAAAGTGAAAAACTGTGGCTTAACTGATCCATCAGCAGCAACGTTTCGGCAGATTTCTCTGCCTGTCTATCTATTATATATATATATTTATTATCTATCCATTATCTATCAATTATCTATATACAGTATGATCTATCTATCTATCTATCTATCTATCTATTATTTTATCTATCTATTATCTTATCTATCTATTATCTATTATCTAATTATTATCTATGTATCTATTATCTATCTATTATCTATCTATTATCTATCTATCTATTATCTATCTATTTATCTATCTATTATATATCTATATATTATCTAATTATTATCTATCTATCTATTATCTATCTATTTATCTATCTATTATCTATCTATATATTATCTATCTATCTATCTATCTATTATCTATTATCTAACTGTTATCTTTCTATTATCTAATTATTATATATTATCTACCTATTATCTATCTATTATCTATCCTATACCTTTAAACATCTGTCATTTCTCTTCTGCATTCTATTCCAGTACATGTCACGCGGACGGCACACAGATGGCAAATGGATGACTGGTTTTCCAGTACCGGAAGTATTGTTACGTGTGTAGAAGGACTTACGTTCTTTTTTCCGGCAAAAACCAGACAGGTAAAAAAGTATATTCACTGTTATGGGTTCATGATCTATCTGCAAGAATGATGGACACACACACACATGCCAAAAACATCTCCTGCTTGAAGGAGGCCTTAATGTCAGAGATGTGGGATGGGAGAGGGCCCTTAACCAGCAATGGCTTTATTAGTACAGAAGGAGAACGTTCTCTAACTCCCCACCATTATAGACTGTTTATGAAGGTTCTGTTTCTACATCACCTATAATATCATAACTGACCTCAAACCCACAGCGGTCAGTAAGTGTGCGTGTATACATGTGTGTATGGAGTATGAATGTTTATACTTGTGTATAGTGTGTGTACAGCGGTCAGTAAGTGTGCGTGTATACATGTGTGTATGGAGTATGAATGTTTATACTCGTGTATAATGTGTGTACAGCGGTCAGTAAGTGTGCGTGTGTACATGTGTGTATGGAGCATGAATGTTTATACTTGTGTATAATGTGTGTACAGCGGTCAGTAAGTGTGCGTGTGTACATGTGTGTATGGAGCATGAATGTTTATACTTGTGTATAATGTGTGTACAGCGGTCAGTAAGTGTGCGTGTGTACATGTGTGTATGGAGCATGAATGTTTATACTTGTGTATAATGTGTGTACAGCGGTCAGTGAGTGTGCGTGTGTACATGTGTGTATGGAGCATGAATGTTTATACTTGTGTATAATGTGTGTACAGCGGTCAGTCAGTGTGCGTGTGTACATGTGTATATGGAGCATGAATGTTTATACTTGTGTATAGTGTGTGTATAGCGGTCAGTAAGTGTGCGTGTGTACATGTGTATATGGAGTATGAATGTTTATACTTGTGTATAATGTGTGTACAGCGGTCAGTGAGTGTGCGCGTGTACATGTGTATATGGAGCATGAATGTTTATACTTGTGTATAGTGTGTGTACAGCGGTCAGTGAGTGTGCGCGTGTACATGTGTATATGGAGTATGAATGTTTATACTTGTGTATAATGTGTGTACAGCGGTCAGTGAGTGTGCGTGTGTACATGTGTGTATGGAGTATGAATGTTTATACTTGTGTATAATGTGTGTACAGCGGTCAGTAAGTGTGCGTGTGTACATGTGTGTATGGAGTATGAATGTTTATACTTGTGTATAATGTGTGTACAGCGGTCAGTAAGTGTACGTGTGTACATGTGTATATGGAGTATGAATGTTTATACTCGTGTATAATGTGTGTACAGCGGTCAGTAAGTGTGCGTGTGTACATGTGTATATGGAGTATGAATGTTTATACTCGTGTATAATGTGTGTACAGCGGTCAGTATGTGTGCGTGTGTACATGTGTATATGGAGTATGAATGTTTATACTTGTGTATAATGTGTGTACAGCGGTCAGTAAGTGTGCGTGTATACATGTGTGTATGGAGTATGAATGTTTATACTTGTGTATAATGTGTGTACAGCGGTCAGTGTGTGTGCGTGTGTACATGTGTATATGGAGTATGAATGTTTATACTTGTGTATAGTGTGTGTATAGCGGTCAGTAAGTGTGCGTGTGTACATGTGTGTATGGAGTATGAATGTTTATACTTGTGTATAATGTGTGTACAGCGGTCAGTAAGTGTACGTGTGTACATGTGTATATGGAGTATGAATGTTTATACTCGTGTATAATGTGTGTACAGCGGTCAGTAAGTGTGCGTGTGTACATGTGTATATGGAGTATGAATGTTTATACTTGTGTATAATGTGTGTATAGCGGTCAGTAAGTGTACGTGTGTACATGTGTATATGGAGTATGAATGTTTATACTTGTGTATAATGTGTGTATAGCGGTCAGTAAGTGTGCGTGTGTACATGTGTATATGGAGTATGAATGTTTACACTCGGGTATAATGTGTGTACAGCGGTCAGTAAGTGTGCGTGTGTACATGTGTATATGGAGTATGAATGTTTATACTCGTGTATAATGTGTGTACAGCGGTCAGTAAGTGTGCGTGTGTACATGTGTATATGGAGTATGAATGTTTATACTTGTGTATAGTGTGTGTATAGCGGTCAGTAAGTGTGCGTGTGTACATGTGTATATGGAGTATGAATGTTTATACTTGTGTATAATGTGTGTACAGTGGTCAGTAAGTGTGCGTGTGTACATGTGTGTATGGAGTATGAATGTTTATACTTGTGTATAGTGTGTGTACAGCGGTCAGTAAGTGTGCGTGTGTACATGTGTATATGGAGTATGAATGTTTATACTTGTGTATAGTGTGTGTATAGCGGTCAGTAAGTGTGCGTGTGTACATGTGTGTATGGAGTATGAATGTTTATACTTGTGTATAATGTGTGTACAGCGGTCAGTGAGTGTGCGTGTGTACATGTGTGTATGGAGTATGAATGTTTATACTTGTGTATAGTGTGTGTACAGCGGTCAGTAAGTGTGCGTGTGTACATGTGTATGGAGTATGAATGTTTATACTTGTGCATAGTGTGTGTATAGCGGTCAGTAAGTGTGCGTGTGTACATGTGTGTATGGAGTATGAATGTTTATACTTGTGTATAATGTGTGTACAGCGGTCAGTAAGTGTGCGTGTGTACATGTGTATATGGAGTATGAATGTTTATACTTGGTATAATGTGTGTACAGCGGTCAGTAAGTGTACGTGTGTACATGTGTATGGAGTATGAATGTTTATACTTGTGTATAGTGTGTGTATAGCGGTCAGTAAGTGTGCGTGTGTACATGTGTATGGAGTATGAATGTTTATACTTGTGTATAATGTGTGTAAAGCGGTCAGTAAGTGTACGTGTGTACATGTGTATATGGAGTATGAATGTTTATACTTGTGTATAATGTGTGTACAGCGGTTAGTAAGTGTACGTGTGTACATGTGTATATGGAGTATGAATGTTTATACTTGTGTATAATGTGTGTACAGCGGTCAGTAAGTGTGCGTGTGTTAGGAGTCGAGTTTCCTCTGCTGCACAGGGGGAATCTCGATCCGTGTCTGCTGCGGTCTCCCATTCTGCTTCGGCCGCAGTGGGCTCTGCTCAGCGGAGGCGTCGCTCCCAGCGTCTTGCTGGGACTGATTCTGTGCAAAGGGTTACTGCTGCCTTTTCTGGCTCTCCTATTAGTAGTGTAGCAGAGCTAGGTTTCGTCAAACTCAATCTGACAGGTGCCCCGCCCCTATCAAAGTGTATCAAAGTGTGTAACCCCTCCCCTCCCCTTGTCTGACAGCTGGTATCCAGCTGTCCCTTCTTGTTTGATTTCCCCATATAGTTTGATATACTTTAATTTTGCTGCAGTTTGATATTATTCCCCGTATTTGTTTTATATTTTTATACACAGCTCGAGTTTGATACTGTTAGCTGTGTTTTATTCACAGTGTAGCCATATAGTGCAGAACTTTTGCTTTATAGCACACCAAGCTGTTTATTTGTGTCTCTACTGACCATTAACTAAATGGTATGGTTATGTAGGGTTATCTGCGGGTCAGTGGTTTATAACACCTAGGTCATTTGTTTTTTGTATTAGCTTTCTCAGAAAACTTATTTGTGTCTCTACTGACCATTAACTATATGAATGGTCACCTTATTTACACAAACAGAAAAGACAGATTTTCTGTTTGTACCTGTAGGGTTATGTAGGGTTATCTGCGGGTCAGTGGTTTATAACACCTAGGTCATACCAGAGGCTTCCTGCTTATCCCTAAGATGTAATTTAATGTAGGGAGCAAACAGATCATCAGTGGTTTTAGGAAAATGCCATATTTCATAGATGTGGGCGATCCGATACCCTTTTTCTATAGCCATCTCGAGCTCTATAGTGCACCAGGTGCCTGTCAGCGCCCGTTCTCCATCACTGTGGGCACAAATATCTGAATTATTAGTCATTTAGGACTTATGTTATCATGTTTTTGCACTTTACTAATATGCTGACCACATAGGTCAGGGATTTTTTGCACTTTATTAATATGCGGGCCACATAGGTCAGTGATTTTTGCACTTCATAGGTCAGGGATTTTTTGCACTTTATTAATATGCGATTATTAGTCATTTAGGACTTATGTTATCATGTTTTTCCACTTTATTAATATGCTGACCACATAGGTCAGGGATTTTTTGCACTTTATTAATATGCGGGCCACATAGGTCAGTGATTTTTGCACTTCATAGGTCAGGGATTTTTTGCACTTTATTAATATGCGATTATTAGTCATTTAGGACTTATGTTATCATGTTTTTGCACTTTATTAATATGCTGACCACATAGGTCAGGGATTTATTGCACTTTATTAATATGCGGGCCACATAGGTCAGTGATGTTTGCACTTCATAGGTAAGGGATTTTTTTGCACTTTATTAATATGCGGGCCACATAGGTCAGTGATTTTTGCACTTTATTAATATGCTGTACACATATAGTATTTTTGATATCTCAAAAGGGTGTGACACATTCCCATATATTATTCCAGCTTTCTTTAATTCTACATTATTTTAGCACATATTAATTTTACAGGTGCCTGTGCTGTCTATAATTTGACTCCTTTTTATTCAAAGACATCTAACATATACAGACTTTTAAAGCTTTTTTTTTTTACATTTCAATTGGTGTTACTTTTCTATTGGTGTTACGTTTGCACATGTATTACTGGCTTCTTTAAAAATGTGAATATTATTTAGTTTACTTATGTTGCAGTATTTTATTTTCCTGGAGTTACTTTTGCACATGTATTACCGGCGTCTTTTAAAAATATGAATATTATTAACCTTATGTTTTTGCACTTTGCCTGTGCGGCCTTACATGATAGATTAGATCTCTGAGCAAACTTTCCCCATAAAGAATTTAAGAAAAGCTTGGAGATCTGTCTCTTAGCAGGATTGACAGCTATATTTTCAGGCCGTAATTGGACGCTTTCTTTTTCAAGAAAAGAGTCAATGTACTGCCGTTTCTTGGCGTCATCAGTACACCAGCTAGGATAACCAGAGGCTTCCTGCTTATCCCTAAGATGTAATTTAATGTAGGGAGCAAACAGATCATCAGTGGTTTTAGGAAAATGCCATATTTCATATATGTGGGCGATCCGAGACCCTTTTTCTATAGCCATCTCGAGCTCTATAGTGCACCAGGTGCCTGTCAGCGCCCGTTCTCCATCACTGTGGGCACAAATATCTGAATTATTAGTCATTTAGGACTTATGTTATCATGTTTTTGCACTTTATTAATATGCTGACCACATAGGTCAGGGTTTTTTTTGCACTTTATTAATATGCGGGCCACATAGGTCAGTGATTTTTGCACTTCATAGGTCAGGGATTTTTTTGCACTTTATTAATATGCGGGCCACATAGGTCAGTGATTTTTGCACTTTATTAATATGCTGTACACATATAGTATTTTTGATATCTCAAAAGGGTGTGACACATTCCCATATATTATTCCAGCTTTCTTTAATTCTACATTATTTTAGCACATATTAATTTTACAGGTGCCTGTGCTGTCTATAATTTGACTCCTTTTTATTCAAAGACATCTAACATATACAGACTTTTAAAGCTTTTTTTTACATTTCTATTGGTGTTACATTTCTACTGGTGTTACTTTTGCACATGTATTACTGGATTCTTTAAAAAAATATGAATATTATTTAGTTTACTTATGTTACAGTATTTTATTTTCAGGGTGTTACTTACGCACATGTATTACTGGCGTCTTCAACAGTTATGAGCCATACCTATTATATATAAATATGGGTAAATGAAATACACCATTATAGAACCATTGCGAATCCTTGTTTTGTTGAAAATAACTGGGCAGACATAAGAAACCGTGCAATATATCTTTATAGAAATAACACTTCTGCACCCACGGGCGCTTCTCAGCCAACCATGCAACCGGTACTCATTAGGCACTGTGAAATAATGCAAAAATACATCTGTGTGCGGCTGTCGGCATCAACATTTTGCTATTATAAGTTTATGGTTCTGTAAAGAACACACAACACATACAGAACACACACACACACACACAAGAAATAGACATTTAGGACTTATTTATGTTATTATGTTTATGCACAATCTCGGCCAGGCAGGCACAAACACACACACACACAACACAGAACCCACACACAACAAACACACATAACATACAAAACACACTTTTCCCCCTTTTGATATAGTTTGATATATTTTAATTTGTTGTAGTTTGACATTATTCACGTATTTGATTTATATTTTATACACAGCTCGAGGATCTGTACGATTATCAGCCTGGTATTATTTAAATCACACACACCAATATTGTTTTGGACTCTAGCAAGTGGTAATGCCAAATTCTGAAAATAGCCATTTTATATTGAATTACTAACATTTTTCTATTTTAGCGCTGCCACATCCACATATATTATTCCAGCTTTCTTTAATTCTGCATTATTTTATCACATGATGAAAATAGCCATTTTATATTGAATTACTGCAGCTCGCTGAGCGGTACCACTGGACTCGTTTCTCAATTAATTTCCCAGCTGGCTGCGCTATCTATAATTCTGCGTATACCTTAGGCATGTATTTACATGGCACTGTAATTATTTCTCACAATAAAACAGCATCTCAAATTTTAAGTTAGCTAACAGCATAATGCTGACAAATGCATCTTTGCGGAATCTGATAACGACACGATGAACAAAGGAATGAGCCTGAAAATCTTGATGTCACAAAACCTGATACGATTCGATCATTATTCCGGTTAGCTAACAGCATGATGCTGACAAATGCAATTTTGATAATCCACATTCTTACAAAATAAATTAGCTTTTTGATAATCCACTATTAGATGACCGTGGTATATAATTATATCCTAGGATCTGTACGATTACATACGGCATTCTGTACAGCGTGTTATGTTCATTAAAATGTTTATGCACTTTGCCTGTGCTGTCTATAATTTGACTCCTTTTTATTCAAAGACAACTAACATATGCAGACTTTTAAAGCTTTTTTACATTTCTATTGGTGTCTGGCACACAGGTATATTGAGGGGGTCTATGGGTGACCACATACCCTCGGAGAGCTGTTCAATTTCTCTGTTTTCAGGAGTAACTTGCGGTATGGCGACTGCGCTATTGGCGTCCCGAGTTATGCAGGGACTAGCGTTCTGCGATGCACGTCTGTCTCTTGAAACGTTCGTATATTTCTGATGGGGAATCTTGGGGCTTGGATTCCCGGGGTGTTTTGGTGCCGTGTAGCAGTCATCACGATCCACAACACAGATGGGCGAAAGAGATGTTGTTCTCGCCGCCGTATTAGCTCTTTGTGGTTGATTCTCTGCAGCTCCGTAATTACGCCGGTGCAAAACTCGTTGCTGAAGAGGCGACGTATCTAAAAGAAAAGATACAAGTGGCGGTTAGCCGCGAAACGGCGCAAAATTGGAAGAGCTAAACGGCGACGCTTAGCTATGATCCTGCGTAATATTTGAAAAGTTAACGGGGACAGTTACCCATGAAATCATTGTAACAATATTAACATAAACCTGTATAGAGCAGCCCAGATATATACTTACAAGTATGAAGCGGGAATTGCCCCACAACAGCTCCTGGTTTAACGGGCGGCGCAATGCTCAAACTCGCCGAGATGGGAATATTCTCTTTTTCAAGCTGTATTTTCCGGGCAACTAGATTAGCGGGTGTAAGTAAAAATATAACGATTAGCTAACACAGAATTGATTTTCTACACAAAACTGCAGCGTTGAGACGGATATATATATATATATATATTCTTTTTTTTTTCAAAATGAATTTTCTGACAGTTAGTTAGCAGCTGTAAGTAAATATGAGCATTACACAAAAGTGAGAATCGCCTGTATTTCAAGTGAACAGATACCTTTTCTATTCTTGAAACACCTGCGTAACGAGCTGCCGCGTCTTTTAGGCGCATCGGGTATCAATGAAATTGCAGGGTTCATGACATCTATGATTTCCACGTCTGAATCCAGCGTATCGCATGGCTCGGGAACACACCAGTTTTCAGCCATATCGGCCGATGTCTTCGTGTCAGTATCTGTATGAGAAATTGCGCGTAGTTCGTGTTTACATACAGAGGATTAAAGCAACTGACATAGTATAATATAGTTTTACGGCATAAACATATTTGCGGTGTAAAATTAATATAGCAAGACTTATGCCGCTATATATTAATAATTCAGTATTATATTGGTGGCTACCGCTATTATTTGTTTTATTAATCTAATCATATATTTATTATGACATAATCTGTGTAATACAATAGTTAATAGATGCCATAGTTTTACGCCATAAACAGTATATATTAACATAGATAATATATATATATTTAGCTTTCTTACATGTGATACATGAAAGATAAATATCTTTGTACCGTGTTACAATGACATTTTTCCCTATCTAAAAGCAAAAAGGCGCGCCTAATTACCCATGATGAGGTGAAGAGCAGGACCATTATCGGTTAGCGGCTCCACGGCTTCAATGCGCTCATAATTCTGCGTTATGAAATTATTGCGCCAATCGGGCGACATACACGGCTCTTAAATAAGAAAGAATGCATGAATATATAATTAATATAAATTACTTATAATATAATGACTCAATCAGAATGAGTCAATACTCTGTACATTATACGCGTATAATACTGAGTTAATACATGCATTAATTGCATGTATGCCTGTGTTCTGGGTGTTAACAGAAGGCGTTTGGTGGGTCGTAACTGGGTGTGTTTCTGGGTGTTAACAGCTGACTTGTTTTCTGACACTCAGGATAAATACAGCTGGCTGTACCACTATAGTACAGCAGACATCCACCAGAAGCCAGACTAGACTAAAAGAAGAACTATTCTAAATGTAAGTATATAAGACAGTTGGCTTATTATTCGCAATTGCTTAATTATATTTAACTATGCATCTCTAAAACCATAATTAAGGATGTTATTTGTTTAATAAGTTAGTGTTATACTGGCAGCTAGATGCATTGGCGGGGGCATAACCACCATTGCAATCTGACATGTGTTAGCAATTAGTCACGGGTGCCGTATAATGCGGATTCCCTGTAGGTGTGGGCACGGTGGGTGATAATTTCTCTTTAAATACATGGATAGTTCCTCCAAGCTTGAGAAGCAGAATCTTAAACACCATTTTTCTGGGCCTCTGAACAGCAGCGCTACTCTCTGAAAAAGTAAGTGTTTAATGTAGGGCCTCTGAACAGCTGCGCTACTCTCTGAAAAAGTAAGTGTTTACTGTTTTATTTGCGGCATAATATTATCATTGCCTGTAACGCATATTTTTGTAATGCAGTTTTAAACTGTATTTATTGGCGGAGCAGTTATAGATAAAACTTGTCCCCTATTTATTTAAGATGGAAGCCCAATACCCTCGCGATCAATGCAGCCCCCTTCTTGCAAGCACACAATTAGGTATTATACGCGTATAATGTACAGAGTATTGACTCATTCTGATTGAGTCATTATATTATAAGTAATTTATATTAATTATATATTCATGCATTCTTTCTTATTTAAGAGCCGTGTATGTCGCCCGATTGGCGCAATAATTTCATAACGCAGAATTATGAGCGCATTGAAGCCGTGGAGCCGCTAGCCGATAATGGCCCTGCTCTTCACCTCATCATGGGTAATTAGGCGCGCCTTTTTGCTTTTAGATAGGGAAAAATGTCATTGTAACACGGTACAAAGATATTTATCTTTCATGTATCACATGTAAGAAAGCTAAATATATATATATATATATATATATATATATTATCTATGTTAATATATACTGTTTATGGCGTAAAACTATGACAGCTATTAACTATTGTATTACACAGATTATGTCATAATAAATATATGATTAGATTAATAAAACAAATAATAGCGGTAGCCACCAATATAATACTGAATTATTAATATATAGCGGCATAATTCTTGCTATATTAATTTTACACCGCAAATATGTTTATGCCGTAAAACTATATTATACTATGTCAGTTGCTTTAATCCTCTGTATGTAAACACGAACTACGCGCAATTTCTCATACAGATACTGACACGAAGACATCGGCCGATATGGCTGAAAACTGGTGTGTTCCCGAGCCATGCGATACGCTGGATTCAGACGTGGAAATCATAGATGTCATGAACCCTGCAATTTCATTGATACCCGATGCGCCTAAAAGACGCGGCAGCTCGTTACGCAGGTGTTTCAAGAATAGAAAAGGTATCTGTTCACTTGAAATACAGGCGATTCTCACTTCTGTGTAATGCTCATATTTACTTACAGCTGCTAACTAACTGTCAGAAAATTCATTTTGAAAAAAAAATATATATATATATATATATATATATATCCGTCTCAACGCTGCAGTTTTGTGTAGAAAATCAATTCTGTGTTAGCTAATCGTTATATTTTTACTTACACCCGCTAATCTAGTTGCCCGGAAAATACAGCTTGAAAAAGAGAATATTCCCATCTCGGCGAGTTTGAGCATTGCGTCGCACGTGAAATCAGGAGCTGTTGTGGGGCAATTCCCGCTTCATACTTGTAAGTATATATCTGGGCTGCTCTATACAGGTTTATGTTAATATTGTTACAATGATTTCATGGGTAACTGTCCCCGTTAATTTTTCAAACATTACGCAGGATCATAGCTAAGCGTCGCCGTTTAGCTCTTCCAATTTTGCGCCATTTCGCGGCTAACCGCCACTTGTATCTTTTCTTTTAGATACGTCGCCTCTTCAGCAACAAGTTTTGCACCGGCGTAATTACGGAGCTGCAGAGAATCAACCACAAAGAGCTAATACGGCGGCGAGAACAACATCTCTTTCGCCCATCTGTGTTGTGGATCGTGATGACTGCTACGCGGCACCAAAACACCCCGGGAATCCAAGCCCCAAGATTCCCCATCAGAAATATACGAACGTTTCAAGAGACAGACGTGCATCGCAGAACGCTAGTCCCTGCATAACTCGGGACGCCAATAGCCCAGTCGCCATACCGCAAGTTACTCCTGAAAACAGAGAAATTGAACAGCTCTCCGAGGGTATGTGGTCACCCATAGACCCCCTCAATATACCTGTGTGCCAGACACCAATAGAAATGTAAAAAAGCTTTAAAAGTCTGCATATGTTAGTTGTCTTTGAATAAAAAGGAGTCAAATTATAGACAGCACAGGCAAAGTGCATAAACATTTTAATGAACATAACACGCTGTACAGAATGCCGTATGTAATCGTACAGATCCTAGGATATAATTATATACCACGGTCATCTAATAGTGGATTATCAAAAAGCTAATTTATTTTGTAAGAATGTGGATTATCAAAATTGCATTTGTCAGCATCATGCTGTTAGCTAACCAGAATAATGATCGAATCGTATCAGGTTTTGTGACATCAAGATTTTCAGGCTCAGTCCTTTGTTCATCGTGTCGTTATCAGATTCCGCAAAGATGCATTTGTCAGCATTATGCTGTTAGCTAACTTAAAATTTGAGATGATGTTTTATTGTGAGAAATAATTACAGTGCCATGTAAATACACGCCTAAGGTATACGCAGAATTATAGATAGCGCAGCCAGCTGGGAAATTAACTGAGAAACGAGTCCAGTGGTACCGCTCAGCGAGCTGCAGTAATTCAATATAAAATGGCTATTTTCATCATGTGATAAAATAATGCAGAATTAAAGAAAGCTGGAATAATATATGTGGATGTGGCAGCGCTAAAATAGAAAAATGTTAGTAATTCAATATAAAATGGCTATTTTCAGAATTTGGCATTACCACTTGCTAGAGTCCAAAACAATATTGGTGTGTGTGATTTAAATAATACCAGGCTGATAATCGTACAGATCCTCGAGCTGTGTATAAAATATAAATCAAATACGTGAATAATGTCAAACTGCAACAAATTAAAATATATCAAACTATATCAAAAGGGGGAAAAGTGTGTTTTGTATGTTATGTGTGTTTGTTGTGTGTGGGTTCTGTGTTGTGTGTGTGTGTGTGTGTGTTTGTGCCTGCCTGCCCGAGATTGTGCATAAACATAATAACATAAATAAGTCCTAAATGTCTATTTCTTGTGTGTGTGTGTGTGTGTGTGTTCTGTATGTGTTGTGTGTTCTTTACAGAACCATAAACTTATAATAGCAAAATGTTGATGCCGACAGCTGCACACAGATGTATTTTTGCATGACTGCGTATTCCAAGATGGGACCTCCGATATACCAGGCCTCTCTTACCACATTGATCCTTATACTCTCCCAACTAATTAATACCCCTTAAATAAAACACAACACTTATTTCTTTTGGATAATTTTGGCCACAGCGGCCATTTTATTAAATAACAAACATAAAAAACCATTTGTACATTTGTATAAAAACTTGAGGGGAGGGTTCTTGGAGCTAATAAATCTGGCACCTAATAGGCAAAGCCCAAAACCAACATGTAAAAAACCCCTTCTTTACCCCCAGCCGTAACCACCAGCTCGAGGGCACCATGTAACCCGTTTACCGGGCAAACCAACCCCCAAAGCTCCCGAGGTCAAATCCCCGTCCAGAGCCAGTAAACCAAAGCCAGATCAGCCCCATGAAACCAACTCCAAGAACCCCGCCCCCCGCCAACCAGCCACTGTGACAACAATGCAATATAAACCCTTACAAAAACAAATTTTTAACCCCAAATCCCCAACTATTCCCTCATTACAGACCAAAAACAAGGGAGGGTGGGAGGGCTTCTCAGGTCAGATATTCCAGCAGTAATGGCCCCTTTCCCGCACTTTTCCATGACCCGCCCCCCCCACTAGACCACCCCTCTACCCCTCCCCATCTCCAGAACCAATCCCTTCTCCCTGCATTCACATTTAAAAATTGCTCTCCTGCGTTCCCTTGGCAACGCAGTCATGGGGGGCTTCCTTTAACTCCGTTCCTCCAGCCCCCCCTCTTGACTGCGTATTCCAAGATGGGACCTCCGATATACCAGGCCTCTCTTACCACATTGATCCTTATACTCTCCCAACTAATTAATACCCCTTAAATAAAACACAACACTTATTTCTTTTGGATAATTTTGGCCACAGCGGCCATTTTATTAAATAACAAACATAAAAAACCATTTATACATTTGTATAAAAACTTGAGGGGAGGGTTCTTGGAGCTAATAAATCTGGCACCTAATAGGCAAAGCCCAAAACCAACATGTAAAAAACCCCTTCTTTACCCCCAGCTGTAACCACCAGCTCGAGGGCACCATGTAACCCGTTTACCGGGCAAACCAACCCCAAAGCTCCCGAGGTCAAATCCCCGTCCAGAGCCAGTAAACCAAAGCCAGATCAGCCCCATGAAACCAACTCCAAGAACCCCGCCCCCCGCCAAACACGAGCAGCACTGAACACCTCAGGCTCGCGAGTGCCCCACCACCGCCATGGCCCTCTCCACTCCTTCTTGTATTGCCAACATCCACAAATCCAAGCCAATATCGTTCAAATGAACGCCATCGCTCCTCCAGTAATTTCCAACACCAGCTTCCAACTCAAAATGGCGAACCGCCATCCCCCCGTTACGAGAAACAAAACTCGCCACAGCCCTGTTTAGCTTCACCCGAGCCCTATTGATACCCTTCATAGAGCGAGCTGCCCTCCACGATTTTCTGGGCACAATGTCGGACCACACCGTAACCATCCCTGGGAAGGATACCCACAATCGCAATAGATCATACCGTATGTCCCGAATTAGTTCTCTCACCGGCTTAGACCCCAAATCATTACCACCCAAATGCACAACAACAATATCTGGAGAACGATCCAAACTAACCGATCGAGAAAATTCGGTCAAAAACCCCCGCCAGGACATGCCCCGAAAACCCAACCAACGGACCACCACCGCCTCCCTCTGAAATCCCAATTGCCTACCATCGTGTCTAACATCAGCACGAATCGCCCCCCAATGCACGAAAGAATGGCCGAAAATCCACGCCAGAAGAGGGGTCCGCCCTGCAAAAATACAACAATGATTAATACCCCCACTAAACAAATAACAAATCAGTTACGCACATAAGATAAATAACGATTCGACGACCACCTACCAATACGCCGAATAACCTCCGGACCCAGCCCTAAACCAGCAGCCTCCGATGCTGCCCCAATTCGGAAGGAGTGCGTCCCAAATAACGCCGGATCCAGGCCCAAAATTGTCAACGCTTGTCTCAAAACAGCCGTAAACTGAAACCGCGACAAAAATTCGCCCTGACGATGCCGCAAAAGTGGCCCCGACCTATCCGGATCCAAACCCCAATACTCTTCCAAACACCTATGAGGGCACATTGCCCCCCCAATCACTTTTCCCAAAACCACACGCCTTCCTTTCCCCAACTGATCAGTCTTTGACCGCCGGATCCAAAACGCAACCCCACCTGACCAAAATTCAGTATCCCCCGCCAACAAACCCCCAGCTGTAAACCTGCTAGGGGAAACCAGCTCCCCTATTCTCAACGCCCCAAAAAAGGCTAACGAAAAAGCCAGTCGAAACAGAACAGCCTCATAATGAGAACTACAAACTTCCCCCAAGACTACACCCAAACGTTCCAACATCCCGAACGATATGGGCCGCCGAGTGTCACACGTTGAAAAACCCCTTCCAAAACCTTTTAATGCCTGCCGAATCAAAAATTCCTTAGTAACATCAACAGAACCCTGAAGCTTGAAACCAAATGCAACCCCAGCTATAAATTTATTCAACTTCGATACGGACCAGCCCCATTCAACCACCGAACCGATGAAAAGCAACAACGCCATCACCTTATCGTCATCCGATTCAACTGAACCCAACTGATCCAACCACCCTTCCCACAAATGCCACGATGCCTCATAACCTGACCACGTCCTTCCTGACACTGACGACTGTATCAGACGTCCTCCTCGTCCGCAACTATCTGCCACAAATGAAAAGGGCATGTCGTTCCTGCATCTTCCGCCTCTGGAGCCAACTCCCGGAAACGCGCCCACTGCAAACGAGACAAAGCATCGGCTATAGAGTTTTGCACACCGGGAACATGTACAGCTGAAATCCATGTATTCAACTCCAAGCACCGCAAAACTAATTCCCGAACCAATTTGATTACCGGAGGAGATGAAGATGACAGACTATTGATCACCGATACCACACTCGAATTATCACAATGGAAACGTATCCGCCTATCCTGAAACGTACTGCCCCAAATGAACACCGAAACCACAATTGGAAACAGTTCCAACAACGCCAAATTTTTTGTAAACCCCGCATCACACCACCACTCCGGCCATCCCCCAACGCTCCACTTTCCAGCACAATAAGCCCCGTATCCGACACTACCAGCCGCGTCCGTAAAAATTAAACAATCAAAATCGTTCAAGTCCTCCTGTTGAATCAGGGCCCTGCCATTATAGTTGTCCAAAAAACGCCTCCAAACCACCAAATCCTCCCTGTGCTCCCTTTTCAAGCATACAAAATGATGCGCAGACCGCACACCGGCCGTAGCTCTCGACAATCTCCTACAAAAAATCCTGCCCATCGGCATGATCCGGCACGCAAAGTTTAACCGCCCCAACAACGACTGAAGCTCTTTCAATGTAACCTTGCGCAGCTTCTCGCATCTCGATACCTCTTGCCGTAAGGCCAACAGCTTCTCCTCAGGCAAGCGACACTCCATCTTCACCGAATCTATAAGAATTCCTAAAAAACTCAACACCGTAACGGGTCCTTCCGTTTTGTCACGCGCTAAAGGCACCCCAAACTGACCTGCCACCCACTCCATCGTAGCCAACAAATTGCCACACAGCAAAGAATCCGGGGGGCCAACAAACAAAAAATCGTCTAAGTAATGAATAACCGACGGCACCTGGGAAACGTCCCGAACAACCCACTCCAGAAAAGTACTAAAAGCTTCAAACAGCGAGCAGGAAATTGAACAACCCATCGGCAAACACCTATCCAAGTAAAACCCTCCATTCCAAAAACATCCCAACAGCGGGATACTATCGGGGTGAACCGGAAGCAACCGAAAAGCTGATTCAACATCTGTCTTAGCCATTAGTGCACCTGAGCCATACCTCCGCACCCATTGCACGGCAGTATCAAAAGAGGTATAAACCACAGAGCAGAGATCCTCCGCTATCCCGTCATTAACTGACTGGCCCTTCGGATAAGACAGATGCTGAATAAGGCGAAACTTGTTGGGCTCTTTTTTAGGAACCACCCCAAGCGGTGACACAACCACCCCCTCCACGGGTAAAACACTAAACGGCCCCGCCATGCGTCCCAGCTCAACTTCTTTTGCCAATTTAGCCGTAACCACATCAGGCTGCAAATTAGCCGACCTCAAGTTCTTCTTAGAAAAGGGGATAGCATGAGCCGGATGAGGAATTCTAAACCCCTCAGAAAACCCCTCACACAGCAATCTAGCCTTTTCCCTATCCGGATACCTACTTAGATAAGGGGCCATCCTTAGAACCTTCACCGGTGTCACCCCCTTGACCGCCTCCCACCCCTGGTTTGCCCCTCGCTTTCTTGAAACACTTGGCCGCTCCATGTGAGGCCCCTCCGCAGTGGGAACAAACATGCTTGAACTTGCATGTGCTGCCATATTTGCATTGGCCGTCATTGAACTGCCAACACGTCCCTGTTTTGTCCTTAACCCCTTGCGACCCCTGACCCCCACTTCCTTGTCCCGACTGCTGACCGCTACTTCCTCCGCCCCCATGAAAGGACTGCCCAAACCTCGTCGGGGCCATTACCTTCAACCACAAACCTATGTCTTTCTGTTCCCACTTTATCTCTGGCCTAATAGCCTTCCTCTGCCGAAATTGCTCATCGTAACGTAACCACGCCTGGCCCCCGTACGCCCTGTATGCTTCCCCTATCGCATCGACATAGCAAAACAAACCAGTACAGTTCTCCGGGAACTTCTCACCTATAACTCCCGCTAAAATAAAAAACGCCTGTTGCCAATTCACAAACGTCTGCGGTATCAATCGCCAACGCCTCTTCTCCTCCTCTTCCTTCTTGCTATCCTCTTTCTTACCCTTATCCAGATTAAACTTCTCCAGAGGCAACAAGGAAAAAATTTCTACATATTCGTCCTTCCATATTTTCTCCTTAACCTCTTTCTTTAAATGAGCACCCAACGGCCCCTCAAAACACACATAAACTTCCCCTTTAGCTCTATCATCCAACCTAATTCTATCCCCTTTTTCCTTATCCGTCTGTACCGACACCGACACCCCCGCCGATGACGACAGTTCTACCCCGCACGCCCTATCGGATCCGCCTCCCCCTCCCGAACCCGTACCAGAAACCGGCAACCAAGCCCCTAACGGAGGCGACCGCACACCATCCCGGCCCTCCCCATCCAGTCTCCTCAGTATCTGGGACATACCCGCCAGGAGCTCTCTGACCCCCGGAACCCCTACTGTGCTGGGCTCCCCACTCCCCGCCAAATCGACCCCCCTATACCAACTATCCCCAACCCGAGCACCACTATCCCACCCCGCAACAGAATCATTTTCATACTCACCAAGCTGCGCGGGTGCTGTGTCCCCGCAAGCCGTGCGATCCCCGAACTCCCGCGGGTCGCTCCTGAAACCAGAATCCTCTGCGCCGCTGTGTTGCTCCAGGCCCGCGCCCCTGGCCTCCACGTCACCAGGGGGGACCGGAGCAGGAGAACTGGAGTTTTCCCTGGACCTTCTGGGTGACCTGGACCTGGCAGCCGCCAGCCCGACTCCGGACCTGTCTTCTTGCTGGGCTCTCCCACGAGCCCCAGCAGTTGCCACCGCTCTTCCCCGCCGTGCTGGGCCAGGCTGTGGGGTTGAGGTACGCCCGCCCGCCACTCTGCCTCTTGCCGCGCCGCCTCTGCCAGGCACCAGGGGTGAACCAAGCCCCGTGGTACCCGCCGCCATTCCGCTGCTGGTCGCTGCTCCCGTCGCTCCCTGCCTTCTGCTCCTCGTCGCCGGCGCCGCAGACACCGCCGCTGCCCGCCGGGTACCGCTCCTGCTGGGCGCCGCCATATTGGAGCCGCAAACCGGAAGTCTTCCCGGCACTTCCGGTGCGGCCTGTGTTCCTCTTTGTGCCTGCGCCGCCGCTGCTCCCGACCGCCGTCCAGCGCCGGCAACTCCGGCCTGTGGATTCCTGCCGGAAGCCGGGCCGGGGGAAGAAGGTGACCGCCGGCCCGCACATACCGCAGGGTCCCGGGAGGGGCTCCGTGGCCGGCGGTTGCTGCGCCCTCCAATCTCCGGCGACAGTCGCTCTGGAGGACGGGTCCTCCTGGATCTGGTCCCCTGGGCTCCCGGACTGCCCAGCAAAGATGCCAGCTGATCCTCCAGCCAGCCTCCCCGCCGCGACCTCGCCATCTCCCGCAGCTGCCCCATGATTTCGTCCACGGAGGAGGCCATACTGCACGTCTTCTCAGGTCAGATATTCCAGCAGTAATGGCCCCTTTCCCGCACTTTTCCATGACCCGCCCCCCCCACTAGACCACCCCTCTACCCCTCCCCATCTCCAGAACCAATCCCTTCTCCCTGCATTCACATTTAAAAATTGCTCTCCTGCGTTCCCTTGGCAACGCAGTCATGGGGGGCTTCCTTTAACTCCGTCCCTCCAGCCCCCCCTCTTTATTTCACAGTGCCTAATGAGTACCGGTTGCATGGTTGGCTGAGAAGCGCCCGTGGGTGCAGAAGTGTTATTTCTATAAAGATATATTGCACGGTTTCTTATATATGCCCAGTTATTTTCAACAAAACAAGGATTCGCAATGGTTCTATAATGGTGTATTTCATTTACCCATATTGATATATAATAGGTATGGCTCATAACTGTTGAAGACGCCAGTAATACATGTGCGTAAGTAACACCCTGAAAATAAAATACTGTAACATAAGTAAACTAAATAATATTCATATTTTTTAACCCCTTTACCCCCAAGGGTGGTTTGCACTTTAATGACCGGGCCAATTTTTACAATTCTGACCACTGTCCCTTTATGAGGTTATAACTCTGGAACGCTTCAATGGATCCTGGTGATTCTGACATTGTTTTCTCGTGACATATTGTACTTCATGACAATGGTAAAAATTATTTGATAGTACCTGCGTTTATTTGTGAAAAAAACGGAAATTTGGCGAAAATTTCGCAATTTTCCAACTTCGAATTTTTATGCAATTAAATCACAGAGATATGTCACACAAAATACTTAATAAGTAACATTTCCCACATGTCTACTTTACATCAGCACAATTTTGGAACCAAAATTTTTTTTTGTTAGGGAGTTATAAGGGTTAAAAGTTGACCAGCAATTTCTCATTTCTACAACACCATTTTATTTTAGGGACCACATCTCATTTGAAGTCATTTTGAGGGGTCTATATGATAGAAAATACCCAAGTGTGACACCATTCTAAAAACTACACCCCTCAAGGTGCTCAAAACCATATTCAAGAAGTTTATTAACCCTTCTGGTGCTTCACAGGAATTTTTTGAATGTTTAAATAAAAATGAACATTTAACTTTTTTTCACAAAAAAATTAATTCAGCTCCAATTTGTTTTATTTTACCAAGGGTAACAGGAGAAAATGGACCCAAAACATTGTTGTACAATTTGTCCTGAGTATGCCAATACCCCATATGTGGGGGTAAACCACTGTTTGGGCGCATGGCAGAGGTCGGAAGCGAAGGAGTGCCATTTGACTTTTCAATGCAAAATTGACTGGAATTGAGATGGGACGCCATGTTTCGTTTGGAGAGCCCCTGATGTGGCTAAACATTGAAACCCCCCACAAGTGACACCATTTTGGAAAGTAGACCCCCTAAGGAACTTATCTAGAGGTGTGGTGAGCACTTTGACCCAACAAGTGCTTCACAGAAGTTTATAATGTAGAACCGTAAAAATAAAAAATCATATTTTTTCACAAAAATTATCTTTTTGCCCCCAATTTTTTATTTTCCCAAGGGTAAGAGAAGAAATTGGACCCCAAAAGTTGTTGTACAATTTGTCCTGAGTACGCTGATACCCCATATGTGGGGGTAAACCACTGTTTGGGTGGATGGGAGAGCTCGGAAGGGAAGGAGCGCCGTTTGACTTTTCAATGCAAAATTGACAGGAATTGAGATGGGACGCCATGTTGCGTTTGAAGAGCCACTGATGTGCCTAAACATTGAAACCCCCCACAAATGACACCATTTTGGAAAGTAGACCCCCTAAGGAACTTATCTAGAGGTGTGGTGAGCACTTTGACCCACCAAGTGCTTCACAGAAGTTTATAATGCAGAGCCGTAAAAATAAAACAAAATTTTTTTCCCACAAAAATTATTTTTTTAGCCCCCAGTTTTGTATTTTCCTGAGGGTAACAGGAGAAATTGGACCCCAAAATTTGTTGCCCAATTTGTCCTGAGTGCGATGATACACCATATGTGGGGGGAACCACTGTTTGGGCACATGGGAGGGCTCAGAAGGGAAGGAGTGCCATTTGAATGCAGACTTAGATGGAATGGTCTGCAGGTGTCACATTGCGTTTGCAGAGCCCCTAATGTACCTAAACAGTAGAAACCCCCCACAAGTGACACCATTTTGGAAAGTAGACCCCCTTAGGAACTTATCTAGATGTGTGCTGAGCGCTTTGACCCACCAAGGGCTTCACAGAAGTTTATAATGGAGAGCCGTAAAAATAAAACAAAAATTTTTTCCCACAAAAATTATTTTTTAGCCCCCAGTTTTGTATTTTCCCGAGGGTAACAGGAGAAATTCGACCCCACAATTTGTTGTCCAATTTGTCCTGAGTGCGCTGATACCCCATATGTGGGGGGGAACCACTGTTTGGGCGCATGGGAGGGCTCGGAAGGGAAGGAGCTCCATTTGGAATGAGGACTTAGATGGAATGGTCTGCAGGTGTCACATTGCGTTTGCAGAGCCCCTAATGTACCTAAACAGTAGAAACCTCCCACAAGTGACACCATTTTGGAAACTAGACCCCCTAAGGAACTCATCTAGATGTGTTGTGATAGCTTTGAACCCCCAAGTGTTTCACTACAGTTTGTAAGGCAGAGCCGTGAAAATTAAAAAAAAAAATCTTTCCCCCCAAAATTGTTTTTTAGCCCCCAGTTTTGTATTTTCCCGAGGGTAAGAGGAGAAATTCGACCCCAAAAGTTGTTGTCCAATTTGTCCTGAGTACGCTGATACCCCGTATGTTGGGGGAAACCAACGTTTGAGTGCATGGCAGAGCTCGGAAGGGAAGGAGCGCCATTTGGAATGCAGACTTAGATGGAATGGTCTGCAGACGTCACATTGCGTTTGCAGAACCCCTAATGTACCTAAACAGTAGAAACCCCCCACAAGTGACCCCATATTGGAAACTAGACCCCCCAGGGAACTAATCTAGATGTGTTGTGAGAACTTTGAACCCCCAAGTGTTTCACTACAGTTTATAACGCAGAGCCGTGAAAATAAAAAATCTTTTTTTTTCCCACAAAAAATATGTTTTAGCCCCGAGTTTTGTATTTTCCCAAGGGTAACAGGAGAAATTGGACCCCAAAAGTTGTTGTCCTATTTGTCCTGAGTACACTGATACACCATATGTTGGGGTAAACCCCTGTTTGGGCACACGGGAGAGCTCGGAAGGGAAGAAGCACTGTTTTACTTTTTCAACGCAGAATTGGCTGGAATTGAGATCGGACGCCATGTCGCGTTTGGAGAGCCCCTGATGTGCCGAAACAGTGAAAACCCCCCAATTATAACTGAAACCCTAATCCAAACACATCCCTAACCCTAGTCCCAACAGTAACCCTAACCACACCTCTAACCCTGACACACCCCTAACCCTAATCCCAACCCTATTCCCAACCGTAAATGTAATCTAAACCCTAACTGTAACTTTAGCCCCAACCCAAACTGTAGCCCTAGCCCTAACCCTAACCCTAATCCTAACCCTAGCCCTAACCCTAGCCCTAACCCTAGCCCTAGCCCTAACCCTAGCCCTAACCCTAGCCCTAACCCTAGCCCTAACCCTAGCCCTAACCCTAACCCTAGCCCTAACCCTAGCCCTAACCCTAACCCTAACCCTAGCCCTAACCCTAACCCTAACCCTAGCCCTAACCCTAGCCCTAACCCTAGCCCTAACCCTAACCCTAACCCTAGCCCTAACCCTAGCCCTAACCCTAGCCCTAACCCTAGCCCTAACTCTAACCCTAGCCCTAATGGGAAAATGGAAATAAATACATTTTTTTAATTTTTCCCTAACTAAGGGGGTGATGAAGGGGGGTTTGATTTACTTTTATAGCGGGTTTTTTAGCGGATTTTTATGATTGGCAGCTGTCACACACTGAAAGACGCTTTTTATTGCAAAAAATATTTTTTGCGTTACCACATTTTGAGAGCTATAATTTTTCTATATTTTGGTCCACAGAGTCATGTGAGGTCTTGTTTTTTGCGGGACGAGTTGATGTTTTTATTGGTAACATTTTCGGGCACGTGACATTTTTTGATCGCTTTTTATTCCGATTTTTGTGAGGCAGAAATACCAAAAACCAGCTATTCATGAAATTCTTTTGGGGGAGGCGTTTATACCGTTCCGCGTTTGGTAAAATTGATGAAGCAGTTTTATTCTTCGGGTCAGTACGATTACAGCGACACCTCATTTATATTTTTTTTATGTTTTGGCGCTTTTATACGATAAAAACTATTTTATAGAAAAAATGATTATTTTTGCATCGCTTTATTCTCAGGACTATAACTTTTTTATTTTTTTGCTGATGATGCTGTATGGCGGCTCGTTTTTTGCGGGACAAGATGATGTTTTCAGCGGTACCATGGTTAGTTATATCTGTCTTTTTGATCGCGTGTTATTCCACTTTTTGTTCGGCGGTATGATAATAAAGCGTTGTTTTTTGCCTCGTTTTTTTTTTTTTTTTCTTACGGTGTTTACTGAAGGGGTTAACTAGTGGGCCAGTTTTATAGGTCGGGCCGTTACGGACGCGGCGATACTAAATATGTGTACTTTTATTGTTTTTTTTTTATTATTTAGATAAAGAAATGTATTTATGGGAATAATATTTTTATTTTTTTTTTCATTATTTTGGAATATTTTTTTTAATTTTTTTTACACATTTGAAATTTTTTTTTTTTACTTTTTTACTTTGTCTCAGGGGGGGACATCACAGATCAGTGATCTGACAGTTTGCACAGCACTCTGTCAGATCACTGATCTGACATGCAGCGCTGCAGGCTTCACAGTGCCTGCTCTGAGTAGGCTCTGTGAAGCCACCTCCCTCCCTGCAGGACCCGGATCCGCGGCCATCTTGGATCCGGGGCTGGAGGGAGCAGGGAGGGAGGTGAGACCCTCGCAGCAACGCGATCACATCGCGTTGCTGCGGCGGGCTCAGGGAAGCCCGCAGGGAGCCCCCTCCCTGCGCGGTGCTTCCCTGTACCGCCGGCACATCACGATCATCTTTGATCGCGGTGTGCCGGGGGTTAATGTGCCGGGGGCGGTCCGTGACCGCTCCTGGCACATAGTGCCGGATGTCAGCTGCGATAAACAGCTGACACCCAGCCGCGATCGGCGGCGCTCCCCCCGTGAGCGCTGCCGATCGCATATGACGTACTATTGCGTCCTTGGGAAGTAAAGCCCACCCCACATGGACGCAATAGTACGTCTAATGGCAGAAAGGGGTTAAAGAATCCAGTAATACATGTGCAAAAGTAACACCAGTAGAAATGTAACACCAATAGAAATGTAAAAAAAAGCTTTAAAAGTCTGTATGAGTTAGATGTCTTTGAATAAAAAGGAGTCAAATTATAGACAGCACAGGCACCTGTAAAATTAATATGTGCTAAAATAATGTAGAATTAAAGAAAGCTGGAATAATATATGGGAATGTGTCACACCCTTTTGAGATATCAGAAATACTATATGTGTACAGCATATTAATAAAGTGCAAAAATCACTGACCTATGTGGCCCGCATATTAATAAAGTGCAAAAAAATCCCTGACCTATGAAGTGCAAAAATCACTGACCTATGTGGCCCGCATATTAATAAAGTGCAAAAAATCCCTGACCTATGTGGTCAGCATATTAATAAAGTGCAAAAACATGATAACATAAGTCCTAAATGACTAATAATCGCATATTAATAAAGTGCAAAAAATCCCTGACCTATGAAGTGCAAAAATCACTGACCTATGTGGCCCGCATATTAATAAAGTGCAAAAAATCCCTGACTTATGTGGTCAGCATATTAATAAAGTGCAAAAACATGATAACATAAGTCCTAAATGACTAATAATTCAGATATTTGTGCCCACAGTGATGGAGAACGGGCGCTGACAGGCACCTGGTGCACTATAGAGCTCGAGATGGCTATAGAAAAAGGGTCTCGGATCGCCCACATCTATGAAATATGGCATTTTCCTAAAACCACTGATGATTTGTTTGCTCCCTACATTAAATTATATCTTAGGGATAAGCAGGAAGCCTCTGGTTATCCTAGCTGGTGTACTGATGACGCCAAGAAACGGCAGTACATTGACTCTTTTCTTGAAAAAGAAGGCGTCCAATTACGGCCTGAAAATGTAGCTGTCAATCCTGCTAAGAGACAGATCTCCAAGCTTTTCTTAAATTCTTTATGGGGAAAGTTAGCTCAGAGATCTAATCTATCATGTAAGGCCGCACAAGCAAAGTGCAAAAACATAATATTCATATTTTTAAAAGACGCCGGTAATACATGTGCAAAAGTAACTCCAGGAAAATAAAATACTGCAACATAAGTAAACTAAATAATATTCACATTTTTAAAGAAGCCAGTAATACATGTGCAAACGTAACACCAATAGAAAAGTAACACCAATTGAAATGTAAAAAAAAAAAGCTTTAAAAGTCTGTATATGTTAGATGTCTTTGAATAAAAAGGAGTCAAATTATAGACAGCACAGGCACCTGTAAAATTAATATGTGCTAAAATAATGTAGAATTAAAGAAAGCTGGAATAATATATGGGAATGTGTCACACCCTTTTGAGATATCAAAAATACTATATGTGTACAGCATATTAATAAAGTGCAAAAATCACTGACCTATGTGGCCTGCATATTAATAAAGTGCAAAAAAATCCCTGACCTATGAAGGTCAAAAATCACTGACCTATGTGGCCCGCATATTAATAAAGTGCAATAAATCCCTGACCTATGTGGTCAGCATATTAATAAAGTGCAAAAACATGATAACATAAGTCCTAAATGACTAATAATCGCATATTAATAAAGTGCAAAAAATCCCTGACCTATGAAGTGCAAAAATCACTGACCTATGTGGCCCGCATATTAATAAAGTGCAAAAAATCCCTGACCTATGTGGTCAGCATATTAATAAAGTGCAAAAATATGATAACATAAGTCCTAAATGACTAATAATCGCATATTAATAAAGTGCAAAAAATCCCTGACCTATGAAGTGCAAAAATCACTGAAAAAGAAAAAGGGTATCGGATCGCCCACATCTATGAAATATGGCATTTTCCTAAAACCACTGATGATCTGTTTGCTCCCTACATTAAATTACATCGTAGGGATAAGCAGGAAGCCTCTGGTATGACCTAGGTGTTATAAACCACTGACCCGCAGATAACCCTACATAACCCTACAGGTACAAACAGAAAATCTGTCTTTTCTGTTTGTGTAAATAAGGTGACCATTCATATAGTTAATGGTCAGTAGAGACACAAATAAGTTTTCTGAGAAAGCTAATACAAAAAACAAATGACCTAGGTGTTATAAACCACTGACCCGCAGATAACCCTACATAACCATACCATTTAGTTAATGGTCAGTAGAGACACAAATAAACAGCTTGGTGTGCTATAAAGCAAAAGTTCTGCACTATATGGCTACACTGTGAATAAAACACAGCTAACAGTATCAAACTCGAGCTGTGTATAAAAATATAAAACAAATACGGGGAATAATATCAAACTGCAGTATATCAAACTATATGGGGAAATCAAACAAGAAGGGACAGCTGGATACCAGCTGTCAGACAAGGGGAGGGGAGGGGTTACACACTTTGATACACTTTGATAGGGGCGGGGCACCTGTCAGATTGAGTTTGACGAAACCTAGCTCTGCTACACTACTCCTATTGTACCCTGCACTGATCTGCGGCGAGCGGGCTTCTCTGGGACTAAGTCCTTATTTGCACACACTGAGCATGCCCAGGGCAAGATCTCCCGTTGGAGATCGAGGGTCACATGCTCAGGTACTGCAGCACATCCCATTGGTCCTCTTGGCAGGTCCTGAAAGGGCAAAACTTCTGTAGCTGCTTCCTGTGCTGCAACTATATAAACTGCGCATGACCGCACGGCCATGCGCTAGTATTGTCTTGATATAATGTGTGTGTGTAGATGGATGTATGTCGATGGATGAAAGCTCCTAAGTATCCCTCCCTAGTGTTGTTGACTGCTCGCGGAAGGTGTATGTTTGCTATCTAGCGCCCGACTAGCCATCTGCACGTAACACACATCACAGCGTCCAGTTGCTGTGTCCGCCAGTACGGCGCCGTGCGCTTCCTCTGCGCTTTCCTTACCCAAGCCTGGGTGGTTAGTGGCGTCCGTCAATGCGGCACCGCATGCACTCTCGTGCCTTTATACACTATTGTAATAGCTTCCTTACACACCCAGTTGCGGTGTTGTGCCAGCAAGTGGTCTAATCGGACTTCAATCCTGAGTTGGGGTTGTGTTCGCTGACTTCTTGCTCGCGCTCTATGTGCGGTACCGCGGTCCTGTGACGCAACAGGATCGCTTCCTTCACGCAGGGTGAAGTTAACCCGTGCGTGTATACTTATAGTACCGCCATATAGTCCGTCTTACTAGCAGCGGGGTTTTTACCTGCACGGTGGACCTCGGACTGCGAACGCACCTAGTTTCATATCATCTATACTTGGTGTGTTCCGCCAGTCCTTAACATAATACTAGCGCCAAGGTCTGGCTAGTAATGACGGACGATCAGCGTCTACAGCGATACATCCAGCAGCTGGAGGGAAGGTTGGCGGCTCTAGAGCGTTCAACCTCAGCTGTGGACGTTACTGCTGTCGCTGTTCAGGCTGCAAGTGTGGCTGCAGCTACCTTGTCCACTGCCGCCCCTGTACCGACGCTATCTCGCCTCCCTCTACCAGAGAAATTTTCTGGTGACAGTAAGTCCTGTAGGGGTTTCGTGAGTCAGTGCTCAATACATCTCGAGCTTCTGGCCTCTCGTTTCCCTACAGAGCGGGCTAAGGTGGCTTTTATCATATCCTTATTGTCGGACAGGGCGTTGCAGTGGGCTACGCCGCTGTGGGAGCGTTGGCGATCATGTGGTGCAGAGTGCTCCGTTATTCTTGAGCACTCTGAAACAGGTTTTCTTAGGACCTCGTGTCACCCATGATACGGCGCTCCAACTGTTGGCATTGACTCAGGGCTCGTCCTTGGTCAGCCTTTTTGCCGTCCACTTCCGCACTCTAGCATCTGAGCTGGAGTGGTCGGATAAAGCCCTTATCCCTATATTTTGGAGGGGGCTGGCTGACCACGTTAAGGACGCCCTGGCCACTAGGGAGATTCCCACCACACTGGAAGAATTAATAACAGTATCTACTCGTATTGACCTCCGTTTTCATGAGCGGAGGTTAGAGCGAGCCCAGTGTAGGCAGAGGTTTCGGCTGGCTCCCACCTTCGCCAAACCTCTGGAATCTCCAGTCCAGGCTCCTGAGTCCCATGAACCTAAGGTAGTCTCACGAGCGGGATCTAAGTCCCGGACCGCTCATGCACTCCAGGTTTGCCATGTATGCCAACAGTCAGGACATCTTGCCACCAGATGTCATCAGCGGTCGAGGAAACGTCAGCGTCTAGTGGTAGTAGGTGGAGGTGCACTAGACACTGCGACGTTTGCCTCCAAATTGTCCTTTAAGGGGACAATTACTTTTGGCTCATCCTCCCACTCGGTAGAGCTCTGCGTGGATTCTGGGGCGGAGGGCAATTTTATGTCTTCTGCCTTCGCCCAACGTCACGCAATACCCCTGGTAATGCTACCTCAAACAGTAACGGTACGAGTGGTGAATGGGTCGACACTCCCCGCACAGATAACACATCAGACCATTCCTTTTACTCTGTCCATGTCCCCATCCCATCAGGAGATTATATCTCTGCTCATCATTCCTGAGGGGATTGATGAGGTCCTGTTGGGGATACCTTGGTTATGGTACCACTCTCCTCACATCGAGTGGTCCTCAGGCAGAATTCTGGGATGGGGTGAATCATGTGGGGGTAGGTGTCACCGAGAGTGCATTCAGGTTGCTACTACTGAGGTACCCGCAGATCTATCCTCTCTCCCCAAGCAATATTGGTCTTACGCAGATGTGTTCTCCAAAAAGGCGGCGGAGACCCTTCCGCCCCATCGCCCCTATGACTGTCCTATCGATCTCTTGCTTGGTGCGGAGCCTCCCCGGGGTCGAGTTTATCCATTATCTCTCCCGGAGACGGAGGCCATGTCTCAGTACATTCAAGAGAATCTGGCAAGAGGGTTTATCAGGAAGTCAGTGTCACCTGCTGGGGCAGGGTTCTTCTTCATGCAGAAGAAGAATGGGGAACTACGTCCATGCATAGACTACAGGGGTCTTAACGCTATCACCGTTAAGAACAAGTATCCTTTGCCCAGAATATCCGAGCTCTTCGATAGGCTTCGGGGAGCTAGAGTTTTACTAAATTAGATCTGCGGGGTGCTTATAACCTGATTCGCATCCGTGAGGGGGACGAATGGAAAACGGCGTTTAACACCAGAGATGGGCACTATGAGTATCTGGTGATGCCCTTCGGGCTCTGTAATGCCCCAGCCGTTTTCCAAGACTTTGTCAACGACATCTTCCGGGATATGCTTCCCACCTCAGTTGTAGTCTATCTGGATGATATTCTCATCTTTTCTCCAGATATTGACTCCCACCGGAGAGATGTTGGCAGAGTCTTCAACCTCCTACGGGCAAACTCTCTTTATGCTAAGTTGGAGAAGTGTATGTTTGAGCAGGAGTCTTTACCGTTCCTGGGCTATATCATCTCTGCCCAGGGATTGGCTATGGATCCTGCCAAACTACAGGCTGTGATGGACAGGCAAGAGCCCCATTCTCTTAAAGCGGTGCAGCGCTTTATGGGGTTCATTAACTATTACCGCCAGTTCATTCCCCACTTCTCAACTCTGGTAGCTCCCTTGGTAGCCCTCACCAAGAAGGGAGCGAATCCCAAATTGTGGTCAGAAGAGGTCTCCAAGGCCTTCACTTCTATTAAGTCCCACTTTGCTAGCGCTCCCATCTTACATCGTCCCGATGTGGATAAGCCATTCCTAATGGAGGTGGATGCCTCATCCGTTGGTGCTGGGGCAGTCCTCTATCAAAAGGATGCTCAAGGTCGGAAGCATCCATGCTTCTTCTTCTCTAAGACCTTCTCGCCAGCAGAGAGAAACTACTCCATCGGGGATAGGGAGTTGCTAGCAATGAAGTTGGCCTTTTCAGAGTGGAGACACCTTCTGGAAGGTGCGCAGTTTCCCTTCCAAGTTTACACGGACCACAAAAATTTGGTCTACTTGCAAACAGCCCAGCGGCTAAATTCTCGCCAAGCCAGATGGTCCTTGTTCTTTTCCCGGTTCCACTTTTCTCTTCATTTTCTCGCCGGGGAGAAAAATATTCGTGCTGACGCTCTCTCTCGCTCCCTTATGTCAACTGAAGAGGAGGAAGAGGAGCCTCGGCTTATTGTCCCTTCTGATAGCCTGAGAACCGTAGCGCCGGTTTCGCTGGAGTCTGTGCCACCGGGCAAGACTTTTGTGCCCATTAATTTGCGACCGGAGGTTCTCTCTTGGGCTCATTCGTCCAGGGTGGGTGGACACTTTGGGACAAAGAGGACATCTGAGCTACTGGCGAGGACGTACTGGTGGCCGCATATGGTCCGGGATGTCAGGGATTATATTCTGGCATGTGTCTCCTGCGCCAAAAATAAATCTCAGCGTCAAAGGCCAGCTGGGTTGCTCTATCCCTTGCCGGTGGCAGATAGGCCCTGGGAGATGGTCGGGATGGACTTTGTCGTGGGTTTACCCAAATCTCGCGGCTGTACCATCATTTGGGTCATCACCGATCATTTCTCAAAAATGGTGCATTTGGTGCCGCTACCACGGTTACCTTCTGCACGGGCCTTGGCAGCATTGTTAATTAAACACATCTTCCGCCTACATGGTATGCCTGACAAAATTGTCAGTGACCGGGGTCCCCAGTTTGCGTCTCGGTTCTGGAGAGAGCTTTGTCGTCTTCTCAGTATTGAGTTGAATCTCTCTTCCGCTTATCATCCCGAGACGAATGGGTTGGTAGAGAGGGCCAACCAGACCTTGGTCACATATCTGCGACATTTTGTTTCAGCCAGGCAGGATGACTGGGCATCCTTGCTATCATGGGCAGAGTTTGCGCTGAACAACGCCGTAGCCGACTCCACTGGACAAACCCCATTCCTCCTCAACTATGGTCAGCATCCACGGGTACCTGTGCCTATGCCCGTGTCTTCCGCAGACTCCAGGGTGGCAGACTGGGCTGTGGAGGCACGGGATATTTGGGACCGCACGCAGGATGCCATTCGGGCCTCTAAGGAGAGAATGAGGTCCTCCGCCGATGCTCATCGGCGCCCCGCTCCGACCTTTGCTCCTGGCGACTTAGTGTGGCTCTCCACCCGTAACATCAGGCTGCGTGTTGAGTCCACTAAGTTTGCTCCTCGCTACTTGGGTCCCTTCAAGGTCCTCAAACAGGTTAATCCTGTGGTCTACCATCTGGCCCTTCCTCCACGCCTTGGTATCACCGACACCTTTCATGTGTCCCTTCTTAAGCCCGTATACATGTCCCGGTTTTCTGAGTCATCTGCCGAGACATCGGGTTCGTCTACGGACGATTTAGAGGTGAACGCTATCTTGGGGTGCAAGGTGATACGTGGCAAAAAATTTTTTTTGGTGCACTGGAAGGGTTACGGTCCTGAGGATAGGTCCTGGGAGCCTGCTGCGCACATTCAGGCTCCGCAGCTTATTGCTGCCTTCGAACGTAGCGAGGCCCAAGGAGGGGGGGCCCTAGGGGGGGGTAATGTTAGGAGTCGAGTTTCCTCTGCTGCACAGGGGGAATCTCGATCCGTGTCTGCTGCGGTGTCCCAATCTGCTTCGGCCGCAGTGGGATCTGCTCAGCGGAGGCGTCGCTCCCAGCGTCTTGCTGGGACTGATTCTGTGTAGGGGGTTACTGCTTCCTTTTCTGGCTCTCCTGTTGTACCCTGCACTGATCTGCGGCGAGCGGACTTCTCTGGGACTAAGTCCTTATTTGCACACACTGAGCATGCCCAGGGCAAGATCTCCCGTTGGAGATCGAGGGTCACATGCTCAGGTACTGTAGCACATCCCATTGGTCCTCCAGGAAGGTCCTGAAAGGGCAAAACTTCTGTAGCTGCTTCCTGTGCTGCAACTATATAAACTGTGCATGACCGCACGGCCATGCGCTAGTATTGTCTTGATATAATGTGTGTGTAGATGGATGTATGTCGATGGATGAAAGCTCCTAAGTATCCCTCCCTAGTGTTGTTGACTGCTCGCGGATGATGGTAGCTATCTAGCGCCCGGCTAGCCATCTGCACGTAACACACATCACAGCGTCCAGTTGCTGTGTCCGCCAGTACGGCGCCGTGCGCTTCCTCTGCGCTTTCCTTACCCAAGCCTGGGTGGTTAGTGGCGTCTGTCAATGCGGCACCGCATGCACTCTCGTACCTTTATACACTATTGTAATAGTTTCCTTACACACCCAGTTGCGGTGTTGTGCCAGCAAGTGGTCTAATCGGACTTCAATCCTGAGTTGGGGTTGTGTTCGCTGACTTCTTGCTCGCGCTCTATGTGCGGTACCTCGGTCCTGTGACACAACAGGATCGTTTCCTTCACGCAGGGTGGTTAACCCGTGCGTGTATACTTATAGTACCGCCATATAGTCCAACTTACTAGCAGCGGGGTTTTTACCTGCACGGTGGACCTCGGACTGCGAACGCACCTAGTTTCATATCATCTATACTTGGTGTGTTCCGCCAGTCCTTAACAGCGTGTGTACATGTGTCTATGGAGCATGAATGTTTATACTTGTGTATAGTGTGTGTATAGCGGTCAGTAAGTGTGCGTGTGTACATGTGTGTATGGAGTATGAATGTTTATACTCGTGTATAATGTGTGTACAGCGGTCAGTAAGTGTGCGTGTGTACATGTGTGTATGGAGTATGAATGTTTATACTTGTGTATAGTGTGTGTATAGCGGTCAGTAAGTGTGCGTGTGTACATGTGTGTATGGAGTATGAATGTTTATACTTGTGTATAGTGTGTGTATAGCGGTCAGTAAGTGTGCGTGTGTACATGTGTATATGGAGTATGAATGTTTATACTCGTGTATAATGTGTGTACAGCGGTCAGTAAGTGTGAGTGTGTACATGTGTATATGGAGTATGAATGTTTATACTTGTGTATAGTGTGTGAATAGCGGTCAGTAAGTGTGCGTGTATACATGTGTGTATGGAGTATGAATGTTTATACTTGTGTATAGTGTGTGAATAGCGGTCAGTAAGTGTGCGTGTGTACATGTGTATATGGAGTATGAATGTTTATACTCGTGTATAATGTGTGTACAGCGGTCAGTAAGTGTGCGTGTGTACATGTGTGTATGGAGTATGAATGTTTATACTTGTGTATAGTGTGTGTATAGCGGTCAGTAAGTGTGCGTGTGTACATGTGTATATGGAGTATGAATGTTTATACTCGTGTATAATGTGTGTACAGCGGTCAGTAAGTGTGTGTGTGTACATGTGTATATGGAGTATGAATGTTTATACTTGTGTATAGTGTGTGAATAGCAGTCAGTAAGTGTGCATGTATACATGTGTGTATGGAGTATGAATGTTTATACTTGTGTATAGTGTGTGAATAGCGGTCAGTAAGTGTGCGTGTGTACATGTGTATATGGAGTATGAATGTTTATACTCGTGTATAATGTGTGTACAGCGGTCAGTAAGTGTGTGTGTGTACATGTGTATATGGAGTATGAATGTTTATACTTGTGTATAGTGTGTGAATAGCGGTCAGTAAGTGTGCGTGTGTACATGTGTATATGGAGTATGAATTTTTATACTCGTGTATAATGTGTGTACAGCGGTCAGTAAGTGTGTGTGTGTACATGTGTATATGGAGTATGAATGTTTATACTCGTGTATAATGTGTGTACAGCGGTCAGTAAGTGTGCGTGTGTACATGAGTGTATGGAGTATGAATGTTTATACTCGTGTATAATGTGTGTACAGCGGTCAGTAAGTGTGCGTGTGTACATGTGTGTATGGAGTATAAATGTTTATACTTGTGTATAATGTGTGTACAGCGGTCAGTGTGTGTGCGTGTGTACATGTGTGTATGGAGTATAAATGTTTATACTTGTGTATAGTGTGTGTATAGCGGTCAATAAGTGTGCATGTGTACATGTGTATATGGAGTATGAATTTTTATACTTGTGTATAGTGTGTGTATAGCGGTCAGTAAGTGTGCGTGTGTACATGTGTGTATGGAGTATGAATGTTTATACTTGTGTATAGTGTGTGTACAGCGGTCAGTAAGTGTGCGTGTGTACATGTGTGTATGGAGTATGAATGTTTATACTTGTGTATAATGTGTGTACAGCGGTCAGTAAGTGTGCGTGTGTACATGTGTGTATGGAGTATGAATGTTTATACTTGTGTATAGTGTGTGTATAGCGGTCAGTAAGTGTGCGTGTGTACATGTGTATATGGAGTAAAAATGTTTATACTTGTGTATAGCGTGTGTACAGCGGTCACTAAGTGTGGGTGTGTACATGTGTATATGGAGTATGAATGTTTATACTCGTGTATAATGTGTGTACAGCGGTCAGTAAGTGTGCGTGTGTACATGTGTATATGGAGTATGAATGTTTATACTCGTGTATATAGCGGTCAGTAAGTGTGCGTGTGTACATGTGTGTATGGAGTATGAATATTTATACTTGTGTATAGTGTGTGTACAGCGGTCAGTAAGTGTACGTGTGTACATGTGTGTATGGAGTATGAATGTTTATACTCATGTATAGTGTGTGTACAGCGGTCAGTAAGTGTACGTGTGTACATGTGTATATGGAGTATGAATGTTTATACTTGTGTATAATGTGTGTACAACGGTCAGTAAGTGTGCGTGTGTACATGTGTATATGGAGTATGAATGTTTATACTTGTGTATAATGTGTGTACAGCGGTCAGTAAGTGTGCGTGTGTACATGTGTGTATGGAGTATGAATGTTTATACTTGTGTATAGTGTGTGTATAGAGATCAGTAATTGTGCGTGTGTACATGTGTATATGGAGTATGAATGTTTATACTTGTGTATAGTGTGTGTATAGCGGTCAGTAAGTGTGCGTGTGTACATGTGTGTATGGAGTATGAATGTTTATACTTGTGTATAGTGTGTGTATAGCGGTCAGTAAGTGTGCGTGTGTACATGTGTGTATGGAGTATGAATGTTTATACTTGTGTATAGTGTGTGTATAGCGGTCAGTAAGTGTGCGTGTGTACATGTGTGTATGGAGTATGAATGTTTATACTTGTGTATAGTGTGTGTACAGCGGTCAGTAAGTGTGCGTGTGTACATGTGTATATGGAGTATGAATGTTTATACTCATGTATAGTGTGTGTACAGCGGTCAGTAAGTGTACGTGTGTACATGTGTATATGGAGTATGAATGTTTATACTTGTGTAGAATGTGTGTACAACGGTCAGTAAGTGTGCGTGTGTACATGTGTATATGGAGTATGAATGTTTATACTTGTGTATAATGTGTGTACAGCGGTCAGTAAGTGTGCGTGTGTACATGTGTGTATGGAGTATGAATGTTTATACTTGTGTATAGTGTGTGTATAGAGATCAGTAATTGTGCGTGTGTACATGTGTATATGGAGTATGAATGTTTATACTTGTGTATAGTGTGTGTATAGCGGTCAGTAAGTGTGCGTGTGTACATGTGTGTATGGAGTATGAATGTTTATACTTGTGTATAGTGTGTGTATAGCGGTCAGTAAGTGTGCGTGTGTACATGTGTATATGGAGTATGAATGTTTATACTTGTGTATAGTGTGTGTATAGCGGTCAGTAAGTGTGCGTGTGTACATGTGTGTATGGAGTATGAATGTTTATACTTGTGTATAGTGTGTGTATAGCGGTCAGTAAGTGTGCGTGTGTACATGTGTGTATGGAGTATGAATGTTTATACTTGTGTATAGTGTGTGTATAGCGGTCAGTAAGTGTGCGTGTGTACATGTGTGTATGGAGTATGAATGTTTATACTTGTGTATAGTGTGTGTATAGCGGTCAGTAAGTGTGCGTGTGTACATGTGTGTATGGAGTATGAATGTTTATACTTGTGTATAGTGTGTGTACAGCGGTCAGTAAGTGTGCGTGTGTACATGTGTATATGGAGTATGAATGTTTATACTCGTGTATAATGTGTGTACAGCGGTCAGTAAGTGTGCGTGTGTACATGTGTGTATGGAGTATGAATGTTTATACTCGTGTATAATGTGTGTATAGCGGTCAGTAAGTGTGCGTGTGTACATGTGTATATGGAGTATGAATGTTTATACTTGTGTATTGTGTGTGTATAGCGGTCAGTAAGTGTGCGTGTGTACATGTGTATATAGAGTATGAATGTTTATACTTGTGTATAATGTGTGTACAGCGGTCAGTAAGTGTACGTGTGTACATGTGTATGTGGAGTATGAATGTTTATACTCGTGTATAATGTGTGTACAGCGGTCAGTAAGTGTGCGTGTGTACATGTGTATATGGAGTATGAATGTTTATACTTGTGTATAGTGTGTGTACAGCGGTCAGTAAGTGTGCCTGTGTACATGTGTGTATGGAGTATGAATGTTTATACTTGTGTATAATGTGTGTATAGCGGTCAGTAAGTGTGCGTGGGTACATGTGTATATGGAGTATGAATGTTTATACTTGTGTATAATGTGTGTACAGCGGTCAGTGAGTGTGCGTGTGTACATGTGTATATGGAGTATGAATGTTTATACTTGTGTATAGTGTGTGTACAGCGGTCAGTAAGTGTGCGTGTGTACATGTGTATATGGAGTATGAATGTTTATACTTGTGTATAGTGTGTGTACAGCGGTCAGTAAGTGTGCCTGTGTACATGTGTGTATGGAGTATGAATGTTTATACTTGTGTATAATGTGTGTATAGCTGTCAGTAAGTGTGCGTGGGTACATGTGTATATGGAGTTTGAATGTTTATACTTGTGTATAGTGTATGTATAGCGGTCAGTGTGAGTGTGTACATGTGTATATGGAGTATGAATGTTTATACTTGTGTATAATGTGTGTACAGCGGTCAGTAAGTGTACGTGTGTACATGTGTATATGGAGTATGAATGTTTATACTCGTGTATAATGTGTGTACAGCGGTCAGTAAGTGTGCGTGTGTACATGTGTATATGGAGTAAAAATGTTTATACTTGTGTATAGTGTGTGTACAGCGGTCACTAAGTGTGGGTGTGTACATGTGTATATGGAGTATGAATGTTTATACTCGTGTATAATGTGTGTACAGCGGTCAGTAAGTGTGCGTGTGTACATGTGTATATGGAGTATGAATGTTTATACTCGTGTATATAGCGGTCAGTAAGTGTGCGTGTGTACATGTGTGTATGGAGTATGAATATTTATACTTGTGTATAGTGTGTGTACAGCGGTCAGTAAGTGTACGTGTGTACATGTGTGTATGGAGTATGAATGTTTATACTCATGTATAGTGTGTGTACAGCGGTCAGTAAGTGTACGTGTGTACATGTGTATATGGAGTATGAATGTTTATACTTGTGTATAATGTGTGTACAACGGTCAGTAAGTGTGCGTGTGTACATGTGTATATGGAGTATGAATGTTTATACTTGTGTATAGTGTGTGTATAGCGGTCAGTAAGTGTGCGTGTGTACATGTGTATATGGAGTATGAATGTTTATACTTGTGTATAATGTGTGTACAGCGGTCAGTAAGTGTGCGTGTGTACATGTGTATATGGAGTATGAATGTTTATACTTGTGTATAGTGTGTGTATAGAGGTCAGTAATTGTGCGTGTGTACATGTGTATATGGAGTATGAATGTTTATACTTGTGTATAGTGTGTGTATAGCGGTCAGTAAGTGTGCGTGTGTACATGTGTGTATGGAGTATGAATGTTTATACTTGTGTATAGTGTGTGTATAGCGGTCAGTAAGTGTGCGTGTGTACATGTGTGTATGGAGTATGAATGTTTATACTTGTGTATAGTGTGTGTATAGCGGTCAGTAAGTGTGCGTGTGTACATGTGTGTATGGAGTATGAATGTTTATACTTGTGTATAGTGTGTGTATAGCGGTCAGTAAGTGTGCGTGTGTACATGTGTGTATGGAGTATGAATGTTTATGCTTGTGTATTGTGTGTGTACAGCGGTCAGTAAGTGTGCGTGTGTACATGTGTATATGGAGTATGAATGTTTATACTCGTGTATAATGTGTGTACAGCGGTCAGTAAGTGTGCGTGTGTACATGTGTGTATGGAGTATGAATGTTTATACTCGTGTATAATGTGTGTATAGCGGTCAGTAAGTGTGCGTGTGTACATGTGTATATGGAGTATGAATGTTTATACTTGTGTATTGTGTGTGTATAGCGGTCAGTAAGTGTGCGTGTGTACATGTGTATATGGAGTATGAATGTTTATACTTGTGTATAATGTGTGTACAGCGGTCAGTAAGTGTACGTGTGTACATGTGTATATGGAGTATGAATGTTTATACTCGTGTATAATGTGTGTACAGCGGTCAGTAAGTGTGCGTGTGTACATGTGTATATGGAGTATGAATGTTTATACTTGTGTATAATGTGTGTACAGCGGTCAGTAAGTGTGCCTGTGTACATGTGTATATGGAGCATGAATGTTTATACTCGTGTATAATGTGTGTACAGCGGTCAGTGTGTGTGCGTGTGTACATGTGTATATGGAGTATGAATGTTTATACTTGTGTATAATGTGTGTACAGCGGTCAGTGAGTGTGCGTGTGTACATGTGTATATGGAGTATGAATGTTTATACTTGTGTATAATGTGTGTACAGCGGTCAGTAAGTGTGCGTGTGTACATGTGTATATGGAGTATGAATGTTTATACTTGTGTATAGTGTGTGTACAGCGGTCAGTAAGTGTGCCTGTGTACATGTGTGTATGGAGTATGAATGTTTATACTTGTGTATAATGTGTGTATAGCGGTCAGTAAGTGTGCGTGGGTACATGTGTATATGGAGTTTGAATGTTTATACTTGTGTATAGTGTATGTATAGCGGTCAGTGTGAGTGTGTACATGTGTATATGGAGTATGAATGTTTATACTTGTGTATAATGTGTGTACAGCGGTCAGTAAGTGTACGTGTGTACATGTGTATATGGAGTATGAATGTTTATACTCGTGTATAATGTGTGTACAGCGGTCAGTAAGTGTGCGTGTGTACATGTGTATATGGAGTATGAATGTTTATACTTGTGTATAGTGTGTGTACAGCGGTCAGTAAGTGTGCCTGTGTACATGTGTGTATGGAGTATGAATGTTTATACTTGTGTATAATGTGTGTATAGCGGTCAGTAAGTGTGCGTGTGTACATGTGTATATGGAGTATGAATGTTTATACTTGTGTATAATGTGTGTACAGCGGTCAGTGAGTGTGCGTGTGTACATGTGTATATGGAGTATGAATGTTTATACTTGTGTATAGTGTGTGTACAGCGGTCAGTAAGTGTGCCTGTGTACATGTGTGTATGGAGTATGAATGTTTATACTTGTGTATAATGTGTGTATAGCGGTCAGTAAGTGTGCGTGGGTACATGTGTATATGGAGTATGAATGTTTACACTTGTGTATAGTGTGTGTACAGCGGTCAGTAAGTGTGCGTGTGTACATGTGTATATGGAGTATGAATGTTTATACTTGTGTATAGTGTGTGTACAGCGGTCAGTAAGTGTGCCTGTGTACATGTGTGTATGGAGTATGAATGTTTATACTTGTGTATAATGTGTGTATAGCGGTCAGTAAGTGTGCGTGGGTACATGTGTATATGGAGTATGAATGTTTATACTTGTGTGTAGTGTATGTATAGCGGTCAGTGTGAGTGTGTACATGTGTATATGGAGTATGAATGTTTATACTTGCGTATAGTGTGTGTATAGTGGTCAGTAAGTGTATGTGTGTACATGTGTGTATGGAGTATGAATGTTTATACTTGCGTATAGTGTGTGTACAGCGGTCAGTAAGTGTGCGTGTGTACATGTGTATATGGAGTATGAATGTTTATACTTGTGTATAGTGTGTGTACAGCGGTCAGTAAGTGTGCGTGTGTACATGTGTGTATGGAGTATGAATGTTTATACTTGTGTATAGTGTGTGTACAGCGGTCAGTAAGTGTGCGTGTGTACATGTGTATATGGAGTATGAATGTTTATACTTGTGTATAGTGTGTGTACAGCGGTCAGTAAGTGTGCGTGTGTACATGTGTATATGGAGTATGAATGTTTATACTCGTGTATAATGTGTGTACAGCGGTCAGTAAGTGTGCGTGTGTACATGTGTGTATGGAGTATGAATGTTTATACTTGCGTATAGTGTGTGTACAGCGGTCAGTAAGTGTGCGTGTGTACATGTGTATGGAGTATGAATGTTTATACTTGTGTATAGTGTGTGTACAGCGGTCAGTAAGTGTGCGTGTGTACATGTGTGTATGGAGTATGAATGTTTATACTTGCGTATAGTGTGTGTACAGCGGTCAGTAAGTGTGCGTGTGTACATGTGTATATGGAGTATGAATGTTTATACTTGTGTATAGTGTGTGTACAGCGGTCAGTAAGTGTGCGTGTGTACATGTGTGTATGGAGTATGAATGTTTATACTTGCGTATAGTGTGTGTACAGCGGTCAGTAAGTGTGCGTGTGTACATGTGTATATGGAGTATGAATGTTTATACTTGTGTATAGTGTGTGTACAGCGGTCAGTAAGTGTACGTGTGTACATGTGTGTATGGAGTATGAATGTTTATACTTGTGTATAATGTGTGTATAGCGGTCAGTAAGTGTGCGTGTGTACATGTGTGTATGGAGTATGAATGTTTATACTTGTGTATAGTGTGTGTATAGCGGTCAGTAAGTGTGCGTGTGTACATGTGTGTATGGAGTATGAATGTTTATACTCGTGTATAATGTGTGTATAGCGGTCAGAGTGAGTGTGGCGGTCCTCATGCAGTAGAGGATGACACAGGTGTTGTGGGATGGCTGCCCTCAGTTACCCATAACTGACGGAGGGCTCCATCCCCGAACACCCATATCACCCTTTACTGAATAAGTGCCCCCTCACTCACACTGATAGCTATACACACATTGTACATAAGTACCCACACACAGTGTACACAACTACATAATAAACACATACCCAAACAATATTCACACAGAAAACCCGAATTCTCAATGTAACTGCAGCCTGCAGACCTTCTCTGTCTCTCTGCCCTTACAACAAAGAAGAGGAGTGTGAGGGGGAAGGAACGAAGGACGTGCTACAGTGTCACCGAAAGTTTTATTAAGGTAGTACTGCCAAACTCAATGTAGATGCCGGTAACACCTTAAATGATGCTCCAGAGTTGAGGTGAAGTTTTTCTGCACTAAACATACAGAAGAAAGGGGGAGGGCCCACCAGAGGAATTTCCGATGCTCTGCTGGGCCAGTCCACCACTGTCCACCAAGAGTGTCAATGACAGAAGTGGAACCGAGAAATAAGGAGGTGTTTATGGATTCTTGGCAACAATTTATGAAAATTCAGGAGGAGGAAGTTAAGCTGCCAAGTCAGCAGGTTAGAGATGTAGTAATGGAGTTAATGCTTCAGTGTTTAATTGAATCGTTCTGCTTTACGACTGGTCTCTGCGTGGTAACTCAAAGATTTTGTTACTTAACCTGAAAAATGTTTAAACCTATGGTTATTATAGGATGAAAAAAGGCAGAGTGGCAAACACAGATTGTTCTGCTTTCAATTAAGAGATTATCAAACTTAGAAGCTGCATTCACAGCTACACTGCTCAACACTGCTGTGCAATGTCATCCAGTAGTTCAGAGGCAAGTTAAAAAAAAGTAGAGCCTGTAAAGGGGAAAAATGCTGCATACATGTCATGTAATTTCTGGAAATAGTGTCACTCCTCGTATACACAGACATGATACTCTGACAAGACACCTAACATTACAGGTTCACTTTAGGCAATAATTTCCTGTAGGCTTCTTTCACTTCATTATTCCTCAAGCTGTAGATCAAAGGATTTAGGACGGGTGAGAAAACTTCATAATTCAGAGCAGCATATTTAACAGCGGATGAACTTCTTGTCAGTCCCATGTACATGACCGTGCTTGTCCCTAAAAACATAACGACCACAATGAGGTGGGAAGCGCAGGTGTAGAAAGATCGCAATCTCACATTGGCTGAACGGATTTTTAGTATTGAAGCAATGATGCAAATATAAGAGACCACAATGAAGAAAAATGTAAAAAACAGTCCGAATAAGCTGGCTACAAATTTAAAGACCTTGTAAAAAAATGCATTGCAGATAATATCTTGAAAGGCCAGTGCCTCACAAGTGAAATGGTCGAGAATTTTTTCTTTGCAGAATTCGAGAGGCTTGAAAATAGTGTAAATTGGGCACACACTGAAAGTTACTACCATCATAATGGCGGTGAGACATTTACACAAAGTCCAGCTCATAATGGTGGTGTAACGTAAAGGGAAGCATATAGCGATGTACCGGTCATAGGCCATCACCGCCAGTAACAAGCCCTCCATCCCCGCAAGGAAAACGGCGGTGTTCATTTGTATCAAGCAGCCGAGGACGGAAATTCTCCTCTCCTCTGAGAATAAATCAAACAGCACCTTTGGAAGAATGCATGATGAGAAACACAAATCTAAAAAAGACAAGTTACAGAGGAAATAATACATGGGAGTGTGTAACTGAGGACTGACGATGATAATAAAGATTGTGATACTGTTCCCCAACATGGTCAGTGTATAGATTAGAGAGAACACAACAAAAAGGAAAACGCAGATCTGGAAATTCCTCGAAAATCCAATCAGGATAAAATCTTTAGAGACAGTTTGATTTGTAAGCTCCATAGGACACAAATTGTTTTCTTGATCATAGACCTAATGCATAAAATAAAGCTGAAGATTCATTGAGTGTTAATATGGAACTAATTTTTATTTAAAGGGAACCTGTCACCCCCAAAATCGATGATGAGCTAAGGCCACCGGCATCAAGGGTTTATCTGCAGCATTCTGTAATGCATTCTGTAATGCTGTAGATAAGCCCCCGATGTATCCTAAAAGATAACAAAAAGAGGTTAGATTATACTAACCCAGGGGCAGTCCCAATGCGGTCAGTCCGGTGGGTGTCACTGTCCGGTCCGGGGCCTCCCAACTTCTTTCGAAGACATCCTGTTCTGGCATTCACGCCGCGGCTCCTGCGCAGGCGTACTTTGTCTGCCCTGTTGAGGGCAGAGCAAAGTACAGCAGTGCGCAGGCGCCAGGCCTCTCTGACCTTTCCTGGCGCCTGCGCACTGCAGTACTTTACTCTGCCCTCAACAGGGCTGACAAAGTACGCCTGCGCCTGAGCCGCGGCGTGAATGCAAGAAGAGGATGTCATCGTAAGAAGATAGAAGGCCCCGGACCGATCCGCGATGCCCATCGTACCTGGACCGCCCCTGGGTGAGTATAATCTAACCTCTTTTTCTTATCTTTCAGGATACATCGGGGGCTTATCTACAGCATTCCAGAATGTTGTAGATAAGCCCCTGATGCCGGTGGGCTTAGCTCATCGTCGATTTTGGGGGTGACAGGTTCCCTTTAAAGAAATTTCTGCAACAAATCTTCAGTGTCTAACTGTAACCTTACCGAAGAGGAGTAATATCAGGGCAGCTCTGTAGTCTATGACCACCCTATCAAACCACAGGACTTATGAAGCGCTGAACGAGATGAATCCTGATTGTCCTAACTAGAAACGAGCAAAAAATGACCAAAAATCCATTCAGTTTTGATTCGTTCAAACTGGTTAAAAAGAATTTACCGAATCAATTTGGCACCAATTGAAAATTATCCAAAGCCTCCACTTCCACTGAAAAAAAATGTATATAATTCTGTGAGATTTCATATAACTTTATCCAACCAATTTCATGCTCTTTAACCCAAACACAATTGGAGTCATGTCAAAGTGACGTTGACTATGGCTATGAGTGCGGCATTCACAGACATTGCAGAGGAGCAAAACGCCAGTTACACTAATCTGACATGGAACAAACTGAACTAAAACTGAGCTGAAATTCACAATGGTGTTTACATTCCCAATTTGAAGCACAAAAAATGTAAATATTGGGTGCAGTAGTTGCAGACATTGTAAGTGTTAAAAAGTATGTAACTAATTTTTTGATTTGCTGCAAAAAGAAATATATGCTCAAGCCCCAGTGTATCCTATCTGAAATATGCTCAAGCCTCAGTGTCTCCCATGTGATGTATATGCTCAAGCCTCAGTGTCTCCTATGTGATGTATATGCTCAAGCCTCAATGTTTCCCAACTGATGCATATGCTCAAGCCTCAGTGTCTCCCATGTGATGTATATGCTCAAGCCTCAGTGTCTCCCATGTGATGTATATGTTCAAGCCTCCCTGTCTACCATATGATGTATATGCTCAAGCCTCCGTGACTCCCATGTGATGTTTATGCTCAAGCCTCAGTTTCTCCCATGTGATGTATATGCTCAAGCTACAGTTTTTGCCATGTAATGTATATGCTCAAGCCTCAGTATCTTCCATGTGATTTATATGCTCAAGCCTCAGTGTCTCTCATGTGATGTATATGCTTAAGCCTCACTGTCTACCATGTGATGTATATGCTCAAGCCTCAGTGACTCCCATGTGATGTTTATGCTCAAGCCTCAGTGTCTACCATGTGATGTATATGCTCAAGCCTCAGTGTCTCACATATGATGTATATGCTCAAGAGCCTCAGTGTCTCACATATGATGTATATGCTCAAGAGCCTCAGTGTCTCCCATGTGATGTATATGCTCAAGCCTCAGTGTCTCACATATGATGTATATGCTCAAGCCTCAGTGTCTCCCATGTGATGTATATGCTCAAGCCTCAGTGTCTCCCATGTGATGTATATGCTCAAGCCTCAGTGTCTTACATATGATGTATATGCTCAAGCCTCAGTGTCTCCCATGTGATGTATATGCTCAAGCCTCAGTTTCTCCCATGTGATGTCTATTCTCCAGCCTTATTTTCTTCCATGTGTTGTGTGCTATATGCTCAAGCCCCAGTGTCTCCCATGGGCTCCTGTTATGATAGACAATTCAGTACCACAATGGACATAGCAGTCAGAGCACATACAGTGATCTGACAATAACCCAAAATCATAGAACGAGCTCTGAGACGTGGGAACTCTGCAGACCGCAATCCCTAATCCTCTCCAAACAACACTAGAGGCAGCCGTGGATTGCGCCTAACTCTGCCTATGCAACTCGGCACAGCCTGAGAAACTAACTAGCCTGAAGATAGAAAATAAGCCTACCTTGCCTCAGAGAAATACCCCAATGGAAAAGGCAGCCCCCCACATATAATTATTATTATTATTATTATTATTATTATTATTTATTGTTATAGCGCCATTTATTCCATGGCGCTTTACATGTGAGGAGGGGTATACATAATAAAAACAAGTACAATAATCTTAAACAATACAAGTCATAACTGGTACAGGAGGAATGAGGACCCTGCCCGCGAAGGCTCACAATCTACAAGGGATGGGTGAGGATACAGTAGGTGAGGGTAGAGATGGTCATGCAGTGGTTTGGTTGATCGGTGGTTACTGCAGGTTGTAGGCTTGTCTGAAGAGGTGGGTCTTCAGGTTCTTTTTGAAGGTTTCGATGGTAGGCGAGAGTCTGATGTGTTGTGGTAGAGGGTTCCAGAGTAGGGGTGATACGCGAGAGAAATCTTGTATGCGATTGTGGGAAGAGGAGATAAGAGGGGAGTAGAGTAGGAGATCTTGTGAGGATCGGAGGTTGCGGGTAGGTAAGTACCGGGAGACAAGGTCACAGATGTATGGAGGAGACAGGTTGTGGATGGCTTTGTACGTCATGGTTAGAGCTTTGTGGTGGAGTCTCTGGGTAATGGGGAGCCAGTGAAGGGATTGACAGAGGGGAGAGGCCGGGGAATAGCGGGGTGACAGGTGGATTAGTCGGGCAGCAGAGTTTAGAATAGATTGGAGGGGTGCGAAAGTGTTAGAGGGGAGGCCACAGAGCAGGAGGTTGCAGTAGTCAAGGCGAGAGATGATGAGGGCATGGACTAGGGTTTTTGCAGATTCATGGTTGAGGAATGAACGGATTCGTGAAATATTTTTGAGTTGAAGTCGGCAGGAAGTGGAAAGGGCTTGGATATGTAGTTTGAAGGAGAGATCAGCGTCAAGGATTAACCCGAGGCAGCGAGCTTGTGGGACTGGGGAGAGTGGGCAGCCATTTACTGTAATGGATAGGTTCGTTGGGGGGGTCGCGTGAGAAGGGGGAAAGATGATGAATTCTGTTTTGTCCATGTTAAGTTTCAGAAATCTAGCGGAGAAGAAGGATGAAATAGCAGACAGACATTGAGGGATTCTGGTTAGAAGGGAGGTGATATCTGGTCCAGAGATGTAGATCTGTGTGTCATCAGCATAGAGGTGATACTGAAAGCCATGAGATTCTATGAGCTGTCCCAGGCCAAAGGTGTAAATGGAGAAGAGCAAGGGCCCAAGGACTGAACCTTGTGGGACTCCGACAGATAGAGGGCGAAGTGAGGAGGTGGTGTGTGAGTGGGAGACGCTGAATGTCCGGTCTGTTAGGTATGATGAGATCCAGGATAGGGCCAAGTCTGCGATGCCAAGGTATGAGAAGGGTCTGTAATAATAGAGAATGGTCCACTGTGTCAAAGGCAGCCGACAGGTCGAGGAGGAGGAGGATAGAGTAGTGTCGCTTGCTCTTGGCGGTTAAGAGGTCATTGGTGACTTTAGTTAGGGCAGTTTCGGTGGAATGGTGTGATCGGAAGCCAGATTGTAGGCGGTCAAAGAGGGAGCAAGAAGCGAGATGGGAGGACAGTTCAAGGTAAACATGTTGTTCCAGTAGTTTGGAGGCATAGGGGAGAAGTGATATAGGGCGATAGCTAGATACAGAGGATGGGTCAAGAGAGGGCTTTTTGAGGATAGGTGTGATTGAGGCATGTTTAAAGCTTGAGGGGAAGACACCAGTTGTTAGTGATAGGTTGAAGAGATGGGTTAGGGTTGGGAAGAAGATTGTGGTGAGGTTTGGGATGAGGTGGGATGGGAGCGGGTCAAGTGCACAGGTGGTGAGATGCGATCTTGAGAGTAGAGTGGAGAGTTGATCTTCTGTAATGGTGGAGAAGTTGGTTTTGGAGCTGGAGGGCTGGGAAATCGGGAGGAAGGGCTCTGGGGGTTGTTGACCAAAACTGTCTCTAATGCTATCAATCTTCTGCTTGAAAAATGAGGCAAAGTCTTCAGCGGAGATAAGTGGGGAGCGAGGAGGTGCTGGGGGACGGAGGAGAGAATTGAAGGTGTTGAATAACTGTTTAGGGTTGTGAGACAGAGAGGATATGAGAGATGAGAAGTAGGTTTGTTTTGCTGTGGCGAGTGTGGTCTTGAAAGTAGTGAGGGACTGTTTGAATGCGATGAAGTGCTCGTTAGAGTGGGATCTTTTCCATCTGCGCTCAGCAGCCCTGGAAGCTCGCCTCAGTTCTTTGGTCAGGCTGGTGTGCCAGGGCTGTCTGTTGATTTTGCGAGCTTTGGTATGTGTAAGTGGGGCAGCAGATTCCAAAGCTACAGCTATTGTGGTGTTATATAGAGCGGCAGCGTCATCTGCATTGTGTATGGAACTTATGTCTGTGAGAGGGAGGAGGGATTCAGAGAATGAATGTAGGTCAAGATGTTTAAGATTTCTGCGAGGGTGTGAAAGTTTGTGGGGTGGGGATTGTAGACATGGAGTGGAGAGAGATGAAAATGTGAGAAAGTTGTGGTCAGAGAGTGGAAGAGGTGAGTTAGAGAGGTTAGATAGAGAGCAGAGGCGGGTGAAGATGAGGTCCAGTGTGTGACCGTCTTTGTGAGTGGCTGCAGAGGACTATTGAGTGAGGCCGAAGGAGGAAGTGAGAGTTAGAAGTTTAGTGGCAGCTGAGAGGGAAGTGTCAATGGGGATGTTGAAGTCGCCCATGATGATAGTGGGAATGTCCGCAGAAAGGAAATGAAGTAGCCAGGTGGTGAAGTGGTCAAAGAAGGTGGTGGCTGGCCCTGGGGGGCGGTAAATGACAGCCAGTTGGAGGTTGGTGGGGGAGTAGATGCGCATAGAGTGCACCTCAAAGGAAGGGAGGATAACAGAGGGTGGCAGTGGGATTGGGGTGAAGGAGCAGTTATCTGACAGGAGAAAACCAACTCCTCCACCATGTTTGCTGCTGGGGCGGGGTGTGTGGGAAAGGTGGAAGCCACCGTAAGAGAGTGCAGCAGGGGAGACTGTGTCAGAAGGGGTGAGCCAGGTTTCGGTGATGGCGAGGAAGGAAAGTTGGGCAGTAACAAAGAGATCATGGATGTAGGAGAGCTTATTGCAGACTGAGCGAGCATTCCACAGAGCTCCTGTTAGTGGGACTGGGGAAGCGGGGGCTGGGCGAATGGGTATAAGGTTAGAGAGGTTACGGAAGTTTGTGCTAGAGCGTGGATGGGAGGTAGAAATGATTGTGGGAATATGGTGAGGAGGACCAGGATTTGGAGAGATATCACCAGCAGTAAGAAGGAGCAGAGAAAGTGTTAGCAGGTGGGAGCAGGAGAGAACATGAGGTGGCTGTCTGTGCTTGGAGACAGGAGATTGTATGTTAAGGAACAGTTCTAAGGAGGAGGTGAGGTGGATGGGGAGGATTGAAGAGGAGATGAACAGTTCCTTACTTGGTGTAGGGATCAGGGGAGTTAGCAGAAAGTGAAGGATTATAGGGGTGAAAGTGAAAACAAACAGAAACATTGTTTACAAGGACTGTGGCCAGTTACCTTCAGTTCCCTTCAGGTTCAATTCAGGTTTTAATTCTACTGTAATCCACACTTTTAAGGACACACATCTAAGGGATCACACTGCAGACTGAAGTCCATGCAGACTTATACTATGCAATATATGGCAAACTAAGTGCGTTCAGGTGTGAAGCAGAGAGGAGTGGTCTCTGCTCATCTTGGTCAGAGAATTAAGGGTGGACCAGATGCATACAATCAGGCCTGAGTAAACAAGGTCATAAATAACACTGGGGTAGGCTGGGGTTAGCTGAAAAGCATACCATGAGAATGCTAGGAGCAGAGGAAAGTCTGTGTGGAAAGCTGGGTGATGTATTATGGGCTCTTCATAGACAGACAGCAGGATAGGATATAATGACTGTGAGTTAAGATGAAAAGACAAACGTAGGGATGAAATAGATTCAGCAAAGTGAGGCCCGACTTTCTTAACAGAGCGAGGATAGGAAAGGTAACTTTGCAGTCTACACAAAACCCTAAAGAAAACCACGCAAAGGGGGCAAAAAGACCCTCCGTACCGAACTAACGGCACACCCTTTGCGTCCCAGAGCTTCCAGCAAAACAATTAGACAAGCTGGACAGAAAAAATAGCAAACAAATAGCAAAGAAGAACTTAGCTATGCAGAGCAGCAGGCCACAGGAATGATCCAGGGAAAAACAATATTAACAGGAAGCCAGGATCAAAGCATTAGGTGGAGTTAAGTAGAGCAGTACCTAACGACCTCACCACATCACCTGAGGGAGGAAACTCAGAAGCCGCAGTACCACTTTCCTCCACCAACGGAAGCTCACAGAGAGAATCAGCCGAAGTACCACTTGTGACCACAGGAGGGAGCTCTGCCACAGAATTCACAACAGTACCCCCCCCTTGAGGAGGGGTCACCGAACCCTCACCAGAGCCCCCAGGCCGACCAGGATGAGCCACATGAAAGGCACGAACAAGATCGGGAGCATGGACATCAGAGGCAAAAACCCAGGAATTATCTTCCTGAGCATAACCCTTCCATTTAACCAGATACTGGAGTTTCCGTCTTGAAACACGAGAGTCCAAAATCTTCTCCACAATATACTCCAACTCCCCCTCCACCAAAACCGGGGCAGGAGGGTCAACAGATGGAACCATAGGTGCCACGTATCTCCGCAACAATGACCTATGGAATACGTTATGTATGGAAAAAGAATCTGGAAGGGTCAGACGAAAAGACACAGGATTAAGAACCTCAGAAATCCTATACGGACCAATGAAACGAGGTTTAAACTTAGGAGAGGACACCTTCATAGGAATATGACGAGAAGATAACCAAACCAGATCCCCAACACGAAGTCGGGGACCCACACGGCATCTGCGATTAGCGAAACGTTGAGCCTTCTCCTGGGACAAGGTCAAATTGTCCACTACATGAGTCCAAATCTGCTGCAACCTGTCCACCACAGTATCCACACCAGGACAGTCCGAAGACTCAACCTGTCCTGAAGAGAAACGAGGATGGAACCCAGAATTGCAGAAAAATGGCGAAACCAAGGTAGCCGAGCTGGCCCGATTATTAAGGGCGAACTCAGCCAAAGGCAAAAAGGACACCCAGTCATCCTGATCAGCAGAAACAAAGCATCTCAGATATGTTTCCAAGGTCTGATTGGTTCGTTCGGTCTGGCCATTAGTCTGAGGATGGAAAGCCGAGGAAAAAGACAAGTCAATGCCCATCCTACCACAAAAGGCTCGCCAAAACCTCGAAACAAACTGGGAACCTCTGTCAGAAACGATATTCTCTGGAATGCCATGTAAACGAACCACATGCTGGAAGAACAATGGCACCAAATCAGAGGAGGAAGGCAATTTAGACAAGAGTACCAGATGGACCATCTTAGAAAAGCGATCACAGACCACCCAAATGACTGACATCTTTTGAGAAACGGGAAGATCTGAAATAAAATCCATAGAGATATGTGTCCAAGGCCTCTTCGGGACCGGCAAGGGCAAAAGCAACCCACTGGCACGAGAACAGCAGGGCTTAGCCCGAGCACAAATCCCACAGGACTGCACAAAAGTACGCACATCCCGCGACAGAGATGGCCACCAAAAGGATCTAGCCACTAACTCTCTGGTACCAAAGATTCCAGTATGACCAGCCAACACCGAACAATGAACCTCAGAGATAACTTTATTCGTCCACCTATCAGGGACAAACAGTTTCTCCGCTGGACAACGATCAGGTTTATTAGCCTGAAATTTTTGCAGCACCCGCCGCAAATCAGGGGAGATGGCAGACACAATTACTCCTTCCTTGAGGATACCCGCCGGCTCAGACAAACCCGGAGAGTCGGGCAAAAAACTCCTAGACAGATCATCCGCCTTCACATTTTTAGAACCCGGAAGGTACGAAATCACAAAGTCAAAACGGGCAAAAAACAGCGACCAACGAGCCTGTTTAGGTTTCAACCGCTTAGCAGACTCGAGATAAGTCAAGTTCTTATGATCAGTCAATACCACCATGCGATGCTTAGCTCCTTCAAGCCAATGACGCCACTCCTCGAATGCCCACTTCATGGCCAGCAACTCTCGGTTGCCCACATCATAATTTCGCTCAGCAGGCGAAAACTTCCTGGAAAAGAAAGCGCATGGTTTCATCACTGAGCAATCAGAACCTCTCTGCGACAAAACAGCCCCTGCTCCAATCTCAGAAGCATCAACCTCGACCTGGAATGGAAGAGAAACATCTGGCTGACACAACACGGGGGCAGAAGAAAAACGATGCTTCAACTCCTGAAAAGCCTCCACAGCAGCAGAAGACCAATTGACCACATCAGCACCCTTCTTGGTCAAATCGGTCAATGGTTTGGCAATACTAGAAAAATTGCAGATGAAGCGACGATAAAAATTAGCAAAGCCCAGGAACTTTTGCAGACTTTTCAGAGATGTCGGCTGAGTCCAATCATGGATGGCTTGGACCTTAACAGGATCCATCTCGATAGTAGAAGGGGAAAAGATGAACCCCAAAAATGAAACCTTCTGCACACCAAAGAGACACTTTGATCCCTTCACAAACAAAGAATTAGCACGCAGGACCTGAAAAACCGTTCTGACCTGCTTCACATGAGACTCCCAATCATCCGAGAAGATCAAAATGTCATCCAAGTACACAATCAGGAATTTATCCAGGTACTCTCGGAAGATGTCATGCATAAAGGACTGAAACACTGATGGAGCATTGGCAAGTCCGAATGGCATCACTAGATACTCAAAATGACCCTCGGGCGTATTAAATGCAGTTTTCCATTCATCGCCTCGCCTGATTCGCACCAGATTATACGCACCACGAAGATCTATCTTAGTGAACCAATTAGCCCCCTTAATCCGAGCAAACAAATCAGATAACAATGGCAAGGGGTACTGAAATTTAACCGTGATCTTATTTAGAAGGCGGTAATCTATACAAGGTCTCAGCGAACCATCCTTCTTGGCTACAAAAAAGAACCCTGCTCCTAATGGCGACGATGACGGGCGAATATGCCCCTTCTCCAGGGACTCCTTCACATAACTGCGCATAGTGGCGTGCTCAGGCACGGATAAATTAAACAGTCGATCCTTTGGGAATTTACTACCAGGGATCAAATTGATAGCACAATCACAATCCCTATGCGGAGGTAGGGTATCGGACTTGGGCTCATCAAATACATCCCGGTAATCAGACAAGAACTCTGGAACCTCAGAAGGGGTGGATGACGAAATTGACAGAAATGGAACATCACCATGTATCCCCTGACAACCCCAGCTGGACACCGACATGGATTTCCAATCTAATACTGGATTATGGGCTTGTAGCCATGGCAACCCCAACACGACCACATCATGCAGATTATGCAACACCAGAAAGCGAATAACCTCGTTATGTGCAGGAGCCATGCACATGGTCAGCTGGGTCCAGTATTGAGGCTTATTCTTGGCCAAAGGCGTAGCATCAATTCCTCTCAATGGAATAGGACACTGCAAGGGCTCCAAGAAAAACCCACAACGCTTAGCATATTCCAAGTCCATCAAATTCAGGGCAGCGCCTGAATCCACAAATGCCATGACAGAATACGATGACAAAGAGCAGATCAAGGTAACGGACAGAAGAAATTTAGACTGTACTGTACCAATGGTGGCAGACCTAGCGAACCGCTTAGTGCGCTTAGGACAATCAGAGATAGCATGAGTGGAATCACCACAGTAGAAACACAGCCCATTCAGACGTCTGTGTTCTTGCCGTTCAACTCTGGTCAAAGTCCTATCGCACTGCATAGGCTCAGGTTTAAGCTCAGGTAATACCGCCAAATGGTGCACAGATTTACGCTCACGCAAGCGTCGACCGACCTGAATGGCCAAAGACATAGACTCATTCAAACCACCAGGCATAGGAAATCCCACCATGACATCCTTAAGGGCTTCAGAGAGACCCTTTCTGAACATAGCTGCCAGCGCAGATTCATTCCATTGAGTGAGCACAGACCATTTTCTAAATTTCTGACAATATACCTCTATCTCATCCTGAGCCTGACAAAGAGCCAGCAAATTTTTTTCTGCCTGATCCACTGAGTTAGATTCATCGTACAGCAATCCAAGCGCCAGGAAAAACGCATCGATATTACTTAATGCAGGATCTCCTGACGCAAGAGAAAATGCCCAGTCCTGAGGGTCGCCACGCAAAAAAGTAATGACGATCCTAACCTGTTGAACTGGGTCACCAGAGGAGCGAGGTTTCAAAGCCAGAAATAGTTTACAATTATTTTTGAAACTCAGAAATTTAGTTCTATCTCCAAAAAACAAATCTGGAATAGGAATTCTCGGTTCTAACAAAGAATTCTGAACCACAAAATCTTGAATATTTTGAACTCTTGCCGTGAGCTGATCCACACATGAAGACAGACCTTTAATGTCCATTGCTACACCTGTGTCCTGAACCACCCAAATGTCTAGGGGAAAAAAAAGGCACAACACAGTGCAAAGAAAAAAAAATGGTCTCAGAACTTCTTTTTTCCCTCTATTGAGAATCATTAGCACTTTTGGCTTCCTGTACTGTTACTGTTATGATAGACAATTCAGTACCACAATGGACATAGCGGTCAGAGCACATACAGTGATCTGACAATAACCCAAAATCATAGAACGAGCTCTGAGACGTGGGAACTCTGCAGACCGCAATCCCTAATCCTCTCCAACCACACTAGAGGCAGCCGTGGATTGCGCCTAACTCTGCCTATGCAACTCGGCACAGCCTGAGAAACTAACTAGCCTGAAGATAGAAAATAAGCCTACCTTGCCTCAGAGAAATACCCCAAAGGAAAAGGCAGCCCCCCACATATAATGACTGTGAGTTAAGATGAAAAGACAAACGTAGGGATGAAATAGATTCAGCAAAGTGAGGCCCGACTTTCTTAACAGAGCGAGGATAGGAAAGGTAACTTTGCGGTCTACACAAAACCCTAAAGAAAACCACGCAAAGGGGGCAAAAAGACCCTCCGTACCGAACTAACGGCACGGAGGTACACCCTTTGCGTCCCAGAGCTTCCAGCAAAACAATTAGACAAGCTGGACAGAAAAAATAGCAAACAAATAGCAAAGAAGAACTTAGCTATGCAGAGCAGCAGGCCACAGGAATGATCCAGGGAAAAACAAGTCCAACACTGGAACATTGACAGGAAGCCAGGATCAAAGCATCAGGTGGAGTTAAGTAGAGCAGTACCTAACGACCTCACCACATCACCTGAGGGAGGAAACTCAGAAGCCGCAGTACCAATTTCCTCCACCAACGGAAGCTCACAGAGAGAATCAGCCAAAGTACCACTCGTGACCACAGGAGGGAGCTCTGCCACAGAATTCACAACAGGCTCCATTCGCAGTGTTTTCTATGTAATAATCTTAAAATAATAATAATCTTTATATAGCGCTAACATATTTTGCAGCACTTTACAGGTTGCACACATTATCATCACTGTCCCCAATGGGGCTCACAATCTAAATTCCCTATCAGTATGTCTTTGGAGTGTGGGAGGAAACCGGAGAACCCAGAGGAAACCCACGCAAACACGGAGAGAACATACAAACTCCTTGCAGATGTTGTCCAAGGTGGGATTAGAACCCAGGACTCCAGCGCTGCAAGGCTGCGGTGCTATCCACTGAGCCACTGTGCTGCCCATGTAATATACAGTATGTGAGCAGTGATTAATTTGCCACTTTGAGGAGATCTGCTGTGTAATATGCATCTGTGTTCCAAAACACTTATTAGCGCAATTCGTTCACAACAAAAGTTATCGAAAAGAGTCGCCTGTGCTCCAGAACATCCCAATCCTGGAAAATCAGTTGCAAGCAGCAGCAGCATCATCATTACCATCATAGCATATTAGTGAGTTGTATTTTTGCATAATACACATTCAAATGTAGCAACATTTTTGCAAAATTTACAAGTTGTGCAACAATTTAGAGACCTTTGTAATTTTTTCACCAGTCAGGGGCAGCTTTGCAAAATTGGGTGGTACAAGGTGAAGCTAAACCCACCCATTTAATTCATTAAAAGTTACACCACTTTGTTGAACAAGCCAAATCAGGCCCATCCTACTCCAGCGATCCGGGTCACTAGCACTGGTGTGTATGATGCAGTCTATTTTTGCTGGATATTTCTATGCAGCGATCTGCGGCCTCGTTCATTTACACCAAGCTTTGTTCATTTATCTCGGTTATTTCTTGCTTTTCGTCTTTTCCTTTCATTATGTCTTTGTGTTTATTATTGTTTTCAAGTCATTTTTGCACCAATAAAATCACATATTTTACTTAATTTTAGTATTGTTTCACTTTATGGAAGATGCACAGAAATAAATCTCAGTTTCTAAGTTGTATTTGATTTGTAATCTCAGCATTATGATCTTATCAAATGAGACAATGATATGGTTAGAGAGCGGTAGACTCTGCTGGAGGTTGGTTCAAATAAATGAGTTAATACTCTGTGTTGGAACCAATAATGTACTTAGCCAGAAGGAAATGAAGCAAAGGACGAAACGCGCGTCGGGGCGCCGGAGGGGGACACCGTTAGACACTTTTTGCCTCTCTATACATGGCCCGGGAAAAGGTAATATTATTGTTTACTTAATGTGTAATCTCACTGCAGACTATTACCATACAGACGTATATGCTTACCCTTACAGGGAGACCGATAATATGGATGCCTTATAGCATCTTTTATATTTCTTCTGGTTGTTGCCCTGTATTTGTGGATTTTATAATGGATTTTGGTTTAGGTATAATCTGCATTAGTAGGTTCAATTAGTTTTTTATTTATTTTTCGCTGTATGCTGCATTATATTGGCTCTGTGCCAATGGTCTATTATTTTAATTCCCTCTCTGTTTTGGGAGACGTCTCTGCGAATGATTGAAATGTGGTGATTTTAGACCTTTTTAATTTTAACAATAAATGATATGTTTTAAGACTTTTTTGTTTTGTTCATTTCATTGAGTTGCCAGTTTAATTACTGCTTTCTAGGTTTATATGCAACGATGTATTTAGCAAGAAGGAAATGAAATATCTGTCATTTTTTTAGCTGGATTATTATTAAATCAATTTTTATTTTTTTTAATTTCATTTCATTACCTTTGTCTTTATCTATAGAGTCATTAAAGATGAAAGATTGATAAATCTGCATGTTTCAAATTTGAAAAAAAAAAGGTTTTAATTTCGGTCACTAACATTTTGCCATGACTATATATGCTACATAAAATTAATAGAAAAAATAATGAAGCTATAAAAGGAAAAAACGCTATCCAAATAAGATAATTAATGATAATGATAATAATAACAATTAGACAATTCCATCATTTCATTTACTTACAGTTATTTACATAACGTCATGCGAGACCTTGTCTGGGGAAAGATTAATTGAATTTACATTTAGTAGTGATGTTCATTTAGAATAATTACATTGACTTTTAACCTGCAGATCCTCCAGCAAAGAAATCATCTCATGAGCCGAAAAAAAAAGAAATTCATGTCAATTCTAATTACATTTTTGTTTCGTTTGACAGCAGAGAATGTAATAAAAATGTAAAGAAAATGAAAATAAAGATGAGAGTTCGTTATAATTTCTAAATAAATGTAATGAAATGTGTTTTGAGTCTTGTGTCCGGCGTCTGATTCTCTAATTCTGTGCAGCATTTATAATCTTTTACGTTGAGTTATAGAGAATAGATAAACCCTCCGGAGATCAACGTAACACTTCTATTCATTATCAAGATTTCTTATTTCTTCCAATTACATGAATGATTTCCCCGGCGTAAATTCTGAGTCATCTCAAGGTGATTTTTTTTCATCCAGTGGAATCGCTGTAACGTCTTCGTAGCCGATTTAAAGTTTAGAAGGTGATATTTAAGGAGATTTCTAGCTTCTTCTACCCAAGATATTTTTTTGGCATTATTAAGAGAGATGAGCGAATATTTCAATGTTCAGTTCAAATTACGAATGCTGAATTTGCAATATTCGCCAACTAATTAATTGTATTGCAATATTCGCCGAAAATAACCAAACGCCATTCATGTCACTGGAAAGCAAAAACTAACACATGCGCAACACCTTATAATGGCCCCAAATGCTGCCAAAACATATCAATTGAGGGACAGACACCAAGAAAGAGGCCTCAATTCACCAACAGTACAAATTGTAGTATGGAACTGCAGCAATCAGCCAGGCATGAGGTATCAGGGTCTGGGACTGCATTTCCAGCTTTCAATTGAACATCACAGTAAGACGAGGTGGGTGAGGGATCGGTGTAGGCCTCCTGTGCTGGGAGCCCTGATACCAGATGCAACACCTCTACCTGCCATAAATTCCACGAGAGTAAGAATAGTATAATAGGGACCGATAGGTCATCCATTACGCCAAATCCAGCATATGGACACCCAACCAGGAATGTTCACATTTCCAAAAATTATTGGCAGACACCACCATAGTGGCATAAATTTCACGAGAGTAGAAATAGTATAATAGGGACCGACAGGTCTTCCACTACACCCAATACAGCAGATCGACACCCAACCTGGAGTTTTCACATTTTAAAAAATGGGGAACTGACACCACCGAAGTGGAATAAAGATTACGAGAATAGAAATAGTATAATAGGGACCGACACGTCTTCCACTACACCCAATTCAGCAGACCAACAGTGTAGACCAACCATGACTGTTCACATTTCCACAAATTCGTGTTAACATCAGCAGTAGCAGCAGCAGCCATAGCAACCACAGAAGCCACACTAAAGATATCACAGAGTGCAGTTACATTACATTAATGCAGCACACTAAAAAATGCAATATTACCTAGTCTGTACAGTCTGCAATTGGGGTGCAAAAGTCCTTTGAGATCCATGACTTGTTCATCTTGATGAAAGCTTAGGTGGTCTACACTTTCAGGGGACAGACAGCTGCGCTTATCGTCAGGATACAACCAACAGCACTGAAGACACATTAAAAGAGAATGCTGGCTGCCGGGAATGACAAAACCTCCAAGGCGTGTGAGGCGAGTTCAGGCCACTCATCCATTTTTGGAAGATCAAAAATGTGAAAGGGTCCACACCCTCCCTGATGGTATTGATATTCAGTTCTAGGTACTCCTGCACCATCCTCTTCATTCATTCAGCACATGTAAAACTTGGACTCTGTTGTGCTGGTGCACAATCTGTTCTAAAAAAAAGTATGAAAGGACTCCCAGAAATTGCTTCTTCCACTTACAGTACTGCTGCTGCTACTGCTGCTATTGTTTTGGCATTGACAAATTGAGGTTTGAAGCCTCAAGCTGCGATGCGAACTGTGTGCTCCACTGCTGTCTTGGGGAAAAGCTCTCTTATGGTTCTGTAAAAGCGTGTTTCGAAAATCTAGCATTTGATGGTCTATTTCTAGGGTGGGAATCATCTGGCAAAATTTGGTTTTATAATATCCCCCCCAGGGGTTAACGTCTAATGATAAGGGTCAGGATGCTGCACAGGCCCTACTTTGTCCTGTTCCAGATCCAAAACATTTTGTGCATCTGTACAGATTTCCTCCTCTTGACTCAGTGAAGCTTTTCAGTAAACTTCTGATGACCACGGCATAGAATGTGTGAACAGCTCTTCAGACTCATCCATCTGTGGTTCTATAGTCAGTTGTACAGTTGGAGAGTTGGGACGCAGGGGGGAAGCAAGAGGAATTTGGGTGCTACCTCTGTGGACTATACTGAGTGTGATGTTGAGGTGGAGGAAGAGGAGGAGAGGCCACTTGAAGCTGTGCCTGCCATCCACTCGAGCACATACTCTAAATCTAATGGTCACTGCTCCATGCTAATTTTCTTGGATCTCTCTGGAACAGTTGAAACTGTGGATCATCAGCTCCTCTTCACTATGCTCCGCTCCATTGGCCTTAAGAACACTGTTCTCTCCTGGTTCTCCTCCTATCTCTCTGACCGTTCCTTCACTGTATTTTTTGCTGGCTCCTCCTCCTTTCATCTTCCCCTTACTGTTGGGGTTCTTCAAGGATCGGTTCTACTGCCCCTATTGGTCAAACAATCAGTAGATTTGGTTTCTAGAACCATCTCTATGCAGATGACACCCAATTATACACCTGTTCTCCTGATATTACGCCTGCCTTTTTAGAAAACACCAGTAATTGTCTTAACGCTGTCTCTAACATCATGTCCTCCCTCTATCTGAAACTGAACCTGTCGAAACTGAACTCTTTGTGTTTCCTCCCTCTACTAATGTACCTATGCCCGACATTGCCATTTCCGTGTGTGGTTCCACCATTACTCCCCAGCAACATGCCCACTGTCTTGAGGTCATACTTGATCCTGAGCTTTCGTTCGCCCCCCACATCCGATCACTGGCTCGGTCTTGTTATCTGCACCTCAAAAACATTTCTAGAATTCGCCGTTTTCTTACTTTTGACTCTGCAAAAACTCTTACTGTTTCTCTCATTCATTCTCATCTGGACTATTGTAACTCTCTACTAATCGGCCTCCCTCTTACCAAACTCTCCCCGCTCCAATCTGTCTTGAATGCTGCAGCCAGGATCATATTCCTCACCAACTGTTACACCGATGCCTCTACCTTGTGCCAGTCATTACACTGGTTATACATTCACTCCAGAATCCAGTACAAACTTATTACCCTCACCCACAAAGCACTCCATGGCTCAGCACGACCCTACATCTCTTCCCTCATCTCAGTCTACCACCCTACCCGTGCCCTTCGTTCTGCTAATGACCTAAGGTTAACATCCTCAATAATCAGAACCTCCCACTCCCGTTTCCAAGACTTTTCACATGCTTCGCCAAGGGTAATAGTCACACACTAGCGCCAAGACTGGGTGGGTTTAGAGCTGATGATACCAGACAGGTGCCGTGCCACCCCTGTCGTACCTACAAGGTAGAAAAAAGAAAATCTAAAAAGTGAGGTATCGCGCTAAAACTACTAAGATAACCTGAACAAATGGGTTCTTATATAGAACCTGTAGTGTGCCCCTAAGCGACAAATGCTGGAAACAATAATAATAATAACCGTGGTGTAGCAAAGTGACACTAAAAACTTACTTGTTGCCAAGATCGTGGAAGATGCCCATAGGTGTGAGGGCTTGCAGGTAATGCTGGTGGGGGTACAGATTACCCGGGCGGCAAGAGTAAGTGAGAGAACGCGCAGAGCCAGAGCGCCCCGGCCGGTGGCGTTCCTGGATGCGCGGCTGAAAAAAATGGCCGACGGTGCTCTGCAGCGTGTGACGTCACGAAGCTATGGAGCCTTGCTAGGGCAAAAAAGCTAACCAACACATTTCGAGGGACTCCGTCCGTCTTCGTCAGGGTTACCGCCTCTTCCCTGCCGGTTACCATTTATAGCCGTCCGAGGTAATTGGCCTGTTAACCCCTTGTGTATAGGATCCAGAAAAGCTGTGACCGCATGCCAATTAGTCTGGGTGCACCTATGTGTACCCAATCATATCTGTCCTATACTGCATATAATAGTTGACTCCTCCCAGCCTATTACAGCCAGGAACATTAATACAGCTGCCAACTTGTGTGTAATCTGACTTATCACGTACTTATAGAGTGTCTTTAGCTCCAATACACTTATGCTCTAGTTGTACGATGAAACAGAGGAATGTGTGTGGGAGCAAGATATATGAAAATACTGCAAAAATAACAATATTACTACAATATATAAAAAATATATTAGCTTAAATTCCTTTCAGCAGCCAATGACACAACCCATTGTTTCAGGACATTGTGGGTGTTTCCTGCCCCAAGAAAAAAAAATGATCTGCCGGCTGGCACCTGTCAACAATAGATTTTTCCTATTGGTTCATTTTGATCACTGTGATAGACACTTTCACAATGATCAAAATGAAAAAAATAGTGAATACAACCACCCTTTATCACCCCCTTAGTTAGGGAACAATAATGAATTAAAAATATATATCTTTATTTCCATTTTTCCATTAGGGTTAGAGTTGGGCTAAAGTGAGTTGGGATAAAGTTAGGGTTAGAGTTAGGGTTGGGGCTAAAGTTAGGGTTAGGGGTTGGGCTAAAATTAGGGTTAGGGTTGGGGCTAAAGTTAGAGTAAGGCCAGGTTCACATTGCGTTAACAGCAGCCCGTTCAACACATGCGTTAACGGACTGCTGTTAACGCAAGTGCCGATGTGTCATCGCGCTAGCATAGATAGAGCTTGCAGATGCTCTATCTGCGCTAGCAGTGACGGACCCGGAAGCACTGCAGCCCGCATCCCAGGGTCCGTCACTCAATGACGGCACATCGCTAGCGCACGCCCATTGTGGGCTTGCTCTAGCGATGCGTCCGACATTGGACTCAATGGCGGCGATAACAGACTGCGTTACACCGCGTTATGCCACGGTCTAACATAGTCCGTCTAACGGATGCCAGTAACGTAATGTGAACCCAGCCTTAGGGTTGGGGCTAAAGTTAGGGTTAGGAGTTGGGCTAAAATTAGGGTTAGGGTTGGGGCTAAAGTTATGGTTAGGGTTGGGGCTAAAGTTAGGTCTAGGGTTAGTGTTGGGGCTAAAGTTAGGGTTAAGTTTGGGGCTAAAGTTAGGGTTAGGGCTTGGGCTAAAATTAGGGTTAGAGTTGGGGCTAAGTTAGGGTTAGGTTTGGGGCTAAAGTTTGGGTTAGGGTTAGGGTTGGGGCTAAAGTTAGGTTAGGGTTATAATAATAATAATTTTATTTATATAGCACCAACATATTCTGCAGCGCTTTACAATTATAGAGGGGATTTGTACAGACAATAGACATTACAGCATAACAAAAATCACAGTTCAAAACAGATACCAAGAGGAATGAGGGCCCTGCTCGCAAGCTTACAACCTATGAGGAAAAAGGGGAAACACGAGAGGTGGATGGTAACAATTGCTTTCGTTGTTTGGACCAGCCACAGTGTAAGGATCGGGTGTTCATGTAAAGCATGAACCAGTTAACAGTCTAAATATGTAACAGTACAGACACAGAGGGCTAATTAACTGCATAAAGTGTATGAGAACATGATGCGAGGAACCTGATTATGGTTTAAGTTTTTATGAAGGAGCCACACAGGGATAGGTAGGTTAATGCGTTGAGGTGGTAGGCCAGTCTGAATAAATGCGTTTTAAGGGGATAGGGGATTAATTAACTGTGGGGATTGGGGATTAATCGTATTACCCTAGGTAGTGCATTCCAAAGAATTGGCGAAGCACATGAAAAGTCTTGGAGACGGGAGTGGGAGTTTCTGATTATTGAGGATGTTAACCTCAGGTCATTAGCAGAACGGAGAGCACGAGTAGGGTGGTAGGCTGAGACCAGGGAAGAGATGTAGGGTGGCGCTGAGCCATGGAGTGCTTTGTGGATGAGGGCAAAATGCTGACCACACATCTAGACAAGTTCCTTGGGGAGTCTAGTATCCAAAATGATGTCACTTGTAGGGGATTTCAAGTGTTTAGGCACATCAGGGGCTCTCCAAATGCGATATGGCGTCCGATAAAATTTCCAGCCAATTCTGCATTGAAAAAGTCAAACAGCGCTCCTTCCCTTCCGAGCTCTGCCGTGCGCCCAAACAGTGGTTTACCCCCACTTATCATGTGTCAGCGTATTCAGGAGAAATTGCACAACAAATACTGTGGTTCATTTTCTCTTTTAACATTTGTGAAAATAAAAAAAATGGTTCTGAAATAAAATGTTTGTGAAAAAAGGTTAAATGTTCATTTTTTCCTTCCACGTTGCTTGTGTTCCTGTGAAGCATGTAAAGGGTTAATTAACTTCTCGAATGTGGTTTGAGCACCTTGAGGGGTATGGTTTTTAGAATGTTGTCATTTTTGGGGATTTTCTATCATACAGACCCCTCAAAGAGACTTCAAATGTGAGGTGGTCCCTAAAAAATGGTTTTGTAAATATTGTTGCAAAAATGAGAAATCGCTGGACAACTTTAACCCTTATAACTTCCTAACAAAAAAATTTTTATTCCAAAATTGTGCTGATGTAAGCTAGATATGTTGGAAATGTTATTTATTGACTATTTTGTTTGACATACAGTACAGACCAAAAGTTTGGACACACCTTCAAATTTAAAGATTTTTGTGTATTTTCATGACTATGAAAATTGTAAATTCACACTAAAGGCATCAAAACTATGAATTAACACATGTGGAATTATATATTTAACAAAAAAGTGTGAAACAACTGAAAATATGTCTTATAGTCAAGGCTCTTCAAGGTAGCCACCTTTTGCTTGGATGACTGCTTTGCACACTCTTGGCATTCTCTTGATGAGCTTCAAGAGGTGGTCACCAGAAATGGTCTTCCAACAATCTTGAAGGAGTTCCCAGAGATGCTTAGCACTTGTTGGCCCTTTTGCCTTCACTCTGTGGTCCAGCTCACCCCAAACCATCTCGATTGGGTTCAGGTTTGGTGACTGTGGAGGCCAGGTCATCTAGCGTAGCACCCCATCACTCTCCTTCTTGGCCAAATAGCCCTTGCACAGCCTGGAGGTGTGTTTGGGGTCATTGTCCTGTTGAAAAATTAATGATGGTCCAACTAAACGCAAACCGGATGGAATAGCATTCCGTTGCAAGATGCTGTGGTAGCCATGCTGGTTCAGTATGCCTTCCATTTTGAATAAATCCCCAACAGTGTCACCAGCAAAGCACCCCCACACCATCACACCTCCTCCTCCATGCTTCACGGTGGGAACCAGGCATGTAGAGTCCATCCGTTCACCTTTTCCGCATCGCACAAAGATACGGTGGTTGGAACCAAAGATCTCAAATTTGGACTCATCAGACCAAAGCACAGATTTCCACTGGTCTAATGTACATTCCTTGTGTTCTTTAGCCCAAACAAGTCTCTTCTGCGTGTTGCCTGTCCTTAGCAGTGGTTTCCTAGCAGCTATTTTACCATGAAGGCCTGCTGCACAAAGTCTCCTCTTAACAGTTGTTGTAGAGATGTGTCTGCTGCTAGAACTCTGTGCGGCATTGACCTGGTCTCTAATCTGAGCTGCTGTTAACCTGCGATTTCTGAGGCTGGTGACTCGGATAAACATCCTCATAAGCAGAGATGACTCTTGGTCTTCCTTTCCTAGGGGAGTCCTCATGTGAACCAGTTTCTTTGTAGCGCTTGATGGTTTTTGCAACTGCACTTGGGGACACTTTCAAAGATTTCCCAATTTTTCGGACTGACTGACCTTCATTTCTTAAAGGGAACCTGTCACCCCCAAAATCGAAGGTGAGCTAAGCCCACAGGCATCAGGGGCTTATCTACAGCATTCTGTAATGCTGTAGATAAGCCCCTGATGTATCCTGAAAGATGAGAAAAAGAGGTTAGATTTAACTCACCCGAAGGCGGTCCCGGTTCTGTTCTGGTCCGATGGGCGTCGTGGTCCGGGACCTCCCATCTTCTTACGATGACGTCCTCTTCTTGTCTTCACACTGCGGCTCTGGCGCAAGCGTACTTTGTCTGCCCTGTTTAGGGCAGAGCAAAGTACTGCAGTGCACAGGCGCCGGGAAAGGTCAGAGAGGCCCGGTCAAAGTAGAAAGGATGCAGACCACCAGATGACTCTCCGATCGAAGGTAGGAGTCCAAACATAGTAGTGAATATTTCTGACTACTCTCTTTCTCCCAGTGAGCTAAAAATTATAAGCATGGGCTTGTCTTTCTGCCCCACACCCAGATGGGATTCTTTCCAACTAGATAGAAACCTCCATTGCTTTTACCAGAGTCTTAGACTTAAGGTACACTTCAATGACACACCTCAGCCCAACATTAGCAGACTAGGTACAGTACCTAATCGGGATGTGGGCCCCAAAATCATGATCGACACTCTAGGTTTACATAATCCCTGCAATTTCATGCTGCCCAAAACCAACCATGCGGTCGAGACATTCATTGATCTGTTGGAAAGTGACATTAAACGAATAATACATGACTACCACCTTCGCTTCCTCCTGGTTCGCCATAATTTAAATCCCTCAGAGAAACAGGCCCTTGAATCTCCCAGGGACAATAGAAACATTGTCATAAAACCAGTGGACAAGGAGGGAGCCATTGTGATCATGAATAGAAGCTACTATGTGGCCGAAGTCAAGAGACAACTCTCTGTCTCTGATGACTCCACATATAGAAAGGTCCATTGTGACCCCACCACCTCGATACGTAACAAAATCAACTCAGTTCTCGACAAACACCTTGAACTCAAAACCATTGATGGTAAAACAAAGACATATCTACTTAACCACCACCCTGTAACGCCTGTGTTCTCCCCAAAATACACAAAAATGTCCATAACCCACCAGGCCATCCAATAGTAACATAGTAACATAGTAACATAGTTAGTAAGGCCGAAAAAAGACATTTGTCCATCCAGTTCAGCCTATATTCCATCATAATAAATACCCAGATCTACGTCCTTCTACAGAACCTAATAATTGTATGATACAATATTGTTCTGCTCCAGGAAGACATCCAGGCCTCTCTTGAACCCCTCGACTGAGTTCGCCATCACCACCTCCTCAGGCAAGCAATTCCAGATTCTCACTGCCCTAACAGTAAAGAATCCTCTTCTATGTTGGTGGAAAAACCTTCTCTCCTCCAGACGCAAAGAATGCCCCCTTGTGCCCGTCACCTTCCTTGGTATAAACAGATCCTCAGCGAGATATTTGTATTGTCCCCTTATATACTTATACATGGTTATTAGATCGCCCCTCAGTCGTCTTTTTTCTAGACTAAATAATCCTAATTTCGCTAATCTATCTGGGTATTGTAGTTCTCCCATCCCCTTTATTAATTTTGTTGCCCTCCTTTGTACTCTCTCTAGTTCCATTATATCCTTCCTGAGCACCGGTGCCCAAAACTGGACACAGTACTCCATGTGCGGTCTAACTAGGGATTTGTACAGAGGCAGTATAATGCTCTCATCATGTGTATCCAGACCTCTTTTAATGCACCCCATGATCCTGTTTGCCTTGGCAGCTGCTGCCTGGCACTGGCTGCTCCAGGTAAGTTTATCATTAACTAGGATCCCCAAGTCCTTCTCCCTGTCAGATTTACCCAGTGGTTTCCCGTTCAGTGTGTAATGGTGATATTGATTCCCTCTTCCCATGTGTATAACCTTACATTTATCATTGTTAAACCTCATCTGCCACCTTTCAGCCCAAGTTTCCAACTTATCCAGATCCATCTGTAGCAGAATACTATCTTCTCTTGTATTAACTGCTTTACATAGTTTTGTATCATCTGCAAATATCGATATTTTACTGTGTAAACCTTCTACCAGATCATTAATGAATATGTTGAAGAGAACAGGTCCCAATACTGACCCCTGCGGTACCCCACTGGTCACTTCGACCCAGTTAGAGACTATACCATTTATAACCACCCTCTGCTTTCTATCACTAAGCCAGTTACTAACCCATTTACACACATTTTCCCCCAGACCAAGCATTCTCATTTTGTGTACCAACCTCTTGTGCGGCACGGTATCAAACGCTTTGGAAAAATCGAGATATACCACGTCCAATGACTCACCGTGGTCCAGTCTATAGCTTACCTCTTCATAAAAACTGATTAGATTGGTTTGACAGGAGCGATTTCTCATAAACCCATGCTGATATGGAGTTAAACAGTTATTCTCATTGAGATAATCCAGAATAACATCCCTCAGAAACCCTTCAAATATTTTACCAACAATAGAGGTTAGACTTACTGGCCTATAATTTCCAGGTTCACTTTTAGAGCCCTTTTTGAATATTGGCACCACATTTGCTATGCGCCAGTCCTGCGGAACAGACCCTGTTGCTATAGAGTCACTAAAAATAAGAAATAATGGTTTATCTATTACATTACTTAGTTCTCTTAGTACTCGTGGGTGTATGCCATCCGGACCCGGAGATTTATCTATTTTAATCTTATTTAGCCGGTTTCGCACCTCTTCTTGGGTTAGATTGGTGACCCTTAATATAGGGTTTTCATTGTTTCTTGGGATTTCACCTAGCATTTCATTTTCCACCGTGAATACCGTGGAGAAGAAGGTGTTTAATATGTTAGCTTTTTCCTCGTCATCTACAACCATTCTTTCCTCACTATTTTTTAAGGGGCCTACATTTTCAGTTTTTATTCTTTTACTATTGATATAGTTAAAGAACAGTTTGGGATTAGTTTTACTCTCCTTAGCAATGTGCTTCTCTGTTTCCTTTTTGGCAGCTTTAATTAGTTTTTTAGATAAAGTATTTTTCTCCCTATAGTTTTTTAGAGCTTCAATGGTGCCATCCTGCTTTAGTAGTGCAAATGCTTTCTTTTTACTGTTAATTGCCTGTCTTACTTCTTTGTTTAGCCACATTGGGTTTTTCCTATTTCTAGTCCTTTTATTCCCACAAGGTATAAACCGCTTACACTGCCTATTTAGGATGTTCTTAAACATTTCCCATTTATTATCTGTATTCTTATTTCTGAGGATATTGTCCCAGTCTACCAGATTAAGGGCATCTCTAAGCTGTTCAAACTTTGCCTTCCTAAAGTTCAATGTTTTTGTGACTCCCTGACAAGTCCCCCTAGTGAAAGACAGGTGAAACTGCACAATATTGTGGTCGCTATTTCCTAAATGCCCGACCACCTGCAGATTTGTATTCTGTCAGGTCTATTAGATAGTATTAGGTCTAAAAGTGCTGCTCCTCTGGTTGGATTCTGCACCAATTGTGAAAGATAATTTTTCTTGGTTATTAGCAGAAACCTGTTGCCTTTATGGGTTTCACAGGTTTCTGTTTCCCAGTTAATATCCGGGTAGTTAAAGTCCCCCATAACCAGGACCTCATTATGGGTTGCAGCTTCATCTATCTGCTTTAGAAGTAGACTTTCCATGGTTTCTGTTATATTTGGGGGTTTGTAACAGACCCCAATGAGAATTTTGTTACCATTTTTCCCTCCATGAATTTCGACCCATATGGACTCGACATCCTCATTCCCTTCGCTAATATCCTCCCTTAAAGTGGACTTTAGACAAGACTTTACATAGAGACAAACCCCTCCTCCTCTCCGATTTTTACGATCCTTTCTAAACAGACTGTAACCCTGTAAGTTAACTGCCCAGTCATAGCTTTCATCTAACCATGTCTCGGTTATTCCCACTATGTCAAAGTTACCTGTAGATATTTCTGCTTCTAGTTCTTCCATCTTGTTTGTCAGGCTTCTGGCGTTTGCGAGCATGCAGTTTAGAGGATTTTGTTTTGTTCCAATCTCCTCACTGTGGATTGTTTTAGAAATGTTCTTACCTCCCTTCTGAGTATGTTTTCCTGGGTCGTCTTTGTTCCAGTCTAATGTTTTTCTTCCCGTCCCCTCTTCTTCTAGTAGTATCAATCGATTTGATAGCCTCAACCCCCTTTCAATTTTTCTTGAAAAACTCCTGACACCATATACCCATGCAACAAAATCATTTATCCTTGATACAGGTGATTTTTTTTTAACAAATTACATGACATTAACCAAGTTCCACCTGAGAGCATCCTTTGTACCTTTGACATCAATAATCTATACACCTCTATCGTCCATGACAAAGGAATAGAAGTACGTCTCACTTTACAGGAAGCTAAAATTGACAGGGGATCTCAAGAAATATGCTTAGACTTCCTTAATCTTGTCCTGAGAGAAAACTACTTTCTTTTTGAAGACAATTTTTACATACAGACATGTGGGACCGCAATGGGGTCCAACGTAGCCCCGTCATACGCAAATCTATACATGGATCACTTTGAACAACAATACATATATCCCAATCCCATCTTCAAACACCAGGCCCTGACGTGGTATAGATATATTGATGACATCTTTTGCATTTGGCAGGATGATCAAACTAGTCTCCTGGAGTTTGACCACTACATCAATACCATCAGACCTGAATTAACATTCACATTATCATACCAGACGGACGCAGTCACTTTCCTTGACACAAAAGTCCTCAAGGAGAATAGGGGAACACTAAGCACTGATATATACCAAACCCACAGATTGCAATAGCCTTCTCCTATACAACAGCTGCCACCCTTTAGCAACAAAAAATAGCCTCCCGAGATCTGTTCAAAAGGGTGACTAGGATCGTATCCAACCCCATAACTAAACAAACTAGATTACATGAAATGGCCAAAAAATTTAGGGTCTGGAATTACCCACCACAACTCCTTGAAGAAGAATCCATCAGGGCATCCAACGAAACCACTACCAGTACAATCACAACCTATAAGACCCCAAGATTGCCATTTGTCCACAACCATCACCCATCTATGCTTAGGGTCCATAACCTAATCCGGAGACACTGGCTCCTCTTAAACAAAGCTTATCCTAATATCCAGCTATTAAAAAACCTACCACTTATGTGCACAAGACACCCAAAGAACATAAGAGATAGGGTGGTTAGGGCCGACCTAGTAGCTTGTGAGTCTACATCCAATAGGACTCTTAGCGGACACAGAAGGGCGGGCACATTTCCTTGTTTAAACTGTATGAGTTGTACTAATATAATCAAAGGGAACGAGGTGGTTCATCCACGATCGGGTAAATCCTATCCCATCAAGGACTACTACACTTGTGAGTCCAATTTTGTCATCTACATCATTAAATGTCCCTGTGGCTTGCTATATGTGGGCAAAACAACCCAAGCCTTCAGGGACCGCATTTCTAGTCATAAATCGACAATCAGATGTGAGAAAACATGGTTACTGCTACCCGCACATTTCAAAGAGGCCAAACATAATGTGGCCAGTAGTGTAGCTACTGGGGGGGGGGCAGAGAGGGCCATTGCCCCGGGCCCTGTCGCATGAAGGGGCCCACGGGGAGCCAGGGCAGGGCCACTTCTGTGAGGAGGCAGAACACCGCATAGGAGCAGAGCAGTATAATGTCTGCTCCCGTCTGATGTTTGCAGGCTGCTAGCACAGTGGCCAGCTGCAGTCTCCTCCCCCCTGCAGTGAATGGTTTCGCCCGTCTGTTGTCTGACCTGATCCTGAAGCTTTTCCCCAGCTGCAGTTTTTCTTCGCTCTGTGCATGCTGGGATTGACTCAGGCACGCTGGGTCCTAGTGCCCACAACTTGCACTTACTTCCTGGTCCTGCCTGCAGTGCAAACTTTCTCAGTAAGTGGGGATGGAACTTATTAGATTTATTAAATTCAGGTATGTCACTGTGAGACCGTTGGGGTATTGTGGGGGCTGAAAGTGGGTGAGGGGGGACAGGGTACAGGGGGGTGATTGTGAGACCATGGGGGTATTGTGGGGGAGGGGAGACAGGGCACTGGGGGTTGAATGTGAGACCATTTGGGGGTTGTGAGGGCAGAAGGTTGGTGAGGTGGGACAGGGCACTGAGGGGGGTGGATGTGAGATGATGGGGGTATTGGCGCTGAAGTGGGGGAGGGGGGACAGGTCACTGGGGGCAGAATATTATAATGTTTTGTTATATTATATGTGCTCCATCACATGTAATACTTGCTGTCTGGGGAGGCTGGAGATAAGGGGGGTAGGGGTTTTTTGATACGTACCAACTGGGTCTTTTATGAGAATTAGTATATGGAGCCCGCATACAGTAACCAAGAGCTGCATCACATTTACAGCACCACTCCAGCATTATTTTATTTCATTGCTGGAGCGGTGCTGAAAATCCACGTCCGCTGCCCTCTGTTTGATACTCACCTTCTGGCGTTTTCATCTGTTTTAGTCTCCGCTCGGCTCCGTCTCCTGCAGTTTGTGTCCTGTCCACAGCTCCAGTGCTTCATGGAGCAGCGCAGAGGTCACTAATCAATGTGAGTCTATGGGAGCCTCGTTCTGGCCTCTTTCTCACTCTCAGGTTATGTGCACACGCTGTGGATTAGCCACTGAGGATTTGCAGCAGTTTTCCGTCTGGTTTACAGTGCCATGTAAACCTATGGAAAACCAAATCCGCAGTGCACATGGTGCGGAAAATACCGCGTGGAGACGCTGCATTGTATTTTCTGTAGCATGTCAATTCTTTGCGTAGATTCCGCAGCGTTTTACACCTGCTACTGTATAGGAATCCGCAGGTGGTAAAACGCAGGTGAAATCTGCACAAAAAGCACAGGAAATCCATGGTAATTCCGCACACGAATCCGCAACAAGTGCACATAGCCTCATAGTCTTACATTGAGCGCTTGTGACATAAATTCTAACTTCTGGCCAGTCAGAAGCTGCGCTCATAAGTCTGAGCAGCGGCAATGCAGCAGTGCCACAAAAAATAGTGAATATGCCAGAGGATAAGTAAATGACTCGGGACATCCAAATCATGACAGGGAGCTGTGAGTCCATCACACTGTGTATAAGGGAGCTGCGGACCCATCATACTGTGTATACGGGAGCTGCGGGCCCATCATACTGTGTATATAGGAGCTGTGAGTCCATCACACTGTGTATAGGGGAGCTGCAGACCCATCATACTGTGTATACGGGAGCTGCGGGCCAATCATACTGTGTATACAGGAGCTGTGAGTCCATCACATTGTGTATAAGGGAGCTGCGGACCCATCATACTGTGTATATAGGAGCTGCGGGGCCATCACACTATGTATAAGGGAGCTGCTGACCCATCATACTGTGTAAACAGGGGGAGCTGCGGGCCCATCATACTGTGTATATAGGAGCTGTGAGTCCATCACACTGTGTATAAGGGAGCTGCGGACCCATCATACTGTGTATATACGAGCTGTGAGTCCATCACACTGTGTATAAGGGAGCTGCGGACCCATCATACTGTGTATACGGGAGCTGCGGGCCCATCACACTGTGTATAAGGGAGCTGCAGGCCAATCATACTGTGTATACAGGAGCTGCGGGTCCATCATACTGTGTATAAGGAAGCTGCGGGCCCATCATACTGTGTATAAGGAAGCTGCGGGCCCATCATACTGTGTATACGGGAGCTGCGGGCCAATCATACTGTGTATACAGGAGCTGCACGCCCATCATACTGTGTATAAGGGAGCTGCACGCCCATCACACTGTGTATATGGGAGCTGTGGGCCCATCACACTGTGTATACAGGAGCTGCGGATCCATCATACTGTGTATACGGGAGCTGTGGGCCCATCACACTGTATACGGGAGCTGTGAGTCCATCACACTGTGTATAAGGGAGCTGCAGGCCAATCATACTGTGCATACGGGAGCTGCGGGTCCATCATACTGTGTATAAGGGAGCTGCGGGCCCATCACACTGTGTATACGGGAGCTGTGGGCCATTCGCACTGTGTATACAGGAGCTGCGGGTCCATAATACTGTGTATACGGGAGCTGCGGACCCATCACACTGTTTATACGGGAGCTGCGGGTCCATCATACTGTCTATACGGGAGCTGCGGGCCCATCATACTGTGTATACGAGAGCTGCGGGCCCATCACACTGTGTATAAGGGAGCTGCAGGCCAATAATACTGTGTATACGGGAGCTGCGGGTCCATCATACTGTGTATAAGAGAGCTGTGGGCCCATCATACTGTGTATAAGGAAGCTGCGGGCCCATCACACTGTGTATACAGGAGCTGCGGGCCCACCATACTTCCCTTGAAAAAGCGTTAGGAAGGGACGCGAAACGCGCGTCGGGGGGCTTTCTGTGCACACCCTATCCAGGACCCGCCTGTCCTAGCTATTGGTAAGCATCTGCCGGCCCTCCTTTATTACTACTACCCCTGTGTGGGGACTATGTATTTCTTTCCTTGGGGGGGCTAGTTATATATGTCATCTGGCAGATATACTTACCAGTGCCTTGTTACTTTTCTGCACATGCACATGCACTTTAGGAGCGGACTCTGTCAGGGCACGTATTGATTAGGCTAGTGGCGGGCCCTGTGGTCCCTGGTGTGTTATCTTTTGCACATGTGTTTTTATGTATGTTTTCCTTATATTAGTTTGTGTAATTATCTGTTATATTTTCAATAAACTTTGTTATACTTTGTATATATACCTAGTAGAACTCATATTTTCCTCCTGTTCCAGTATGTGTATACAGGAGCTGCGGGCCCATCATACTGTGTATACGGGAGCTGCGGGCCCATCACACTGTGTATACAGGAGCTGCGGGCCCATCATACTGTGTATACGGGAGCTGCGGGCCCATCACACTGTGTATACAGGAGCTGCGAGTCCATCATACTGTGTATACGGGAGCTGCGGGCCAATCATACTGTGTATAAGGGAGTTGGGGGCCCATCATACTGTGTATAAGAGAGCTGTGGGCCCATTATACTGTATATAGGGGAGCTCTGGGGGGCATTATACTTTCTATAGTGGAGTTCTGTCAGCATTATACTGTGTATAGGGGAGCATTGGGCTCATACTATCTATAGGGGAGCAGTGGGATCATACTGTGTAAAGGGGAGCAGTGGGAACATCATACGGTGTATCGGGGAGTTATAGAATCATCATAAAGTGTATAGGGGAGCTGTGGGGGGCCTTATACTGTGTATATGGAAGCTTTAAGCTCACCATACTGTGTATAATGGAGCACTACATGGGGGAACTTAGGGGACGTTATTAAATGTTAAGTGGGCACTTAAGCATCATTGTTATAGGGGCACTCAGAGTATTGTGACCATGAAAGTTGCATATGGTCACAATATGGCGGTAATGTCAATGTTCGTTTTTGTATATAGATTTATTTTCAATAACCGCGCGGTCATATTCTGAGGTTCCACTACAGTCATAATTAGAGTCCGCAACCGTAGCTGTAATCAGGGTTAGCTGGTTAGGGGCCCACTCAGATGTTTCGCCCCCCCTAAGTTGAAACCCTAGCTACGCCTGTGAATGTGGCCCAACTCAGGTCCCAAGACAAAGGAGGGAGGTAATCATATCCAGTTACTAAGACAGCGGGAAACATACTGGATTTATACCCTCGACACACTTCACTTCAATGGTCTCAAACGTGAAATTGACTGGTTAATATAATAAACCTCTGGTCTTTTTCTCCTAGATCAATTGACTTTATGCACATGTAGTCTCGACTCATAATGAACTGAGATGGTAAGATTGAACATCCTCCCCCTCCCCCCTCATAAGCCTCTGCATAAGTTTTTCTTTTACCTTTTTTCCCTTTTTTCTTTTTCTTTTTTTTCTCTACAGTTTGGATTCCTACAATTTTTAGTTGATTTGATTTATTTTAGTATTCATCTATTCATTTATTTGCATCCATTGTATATGATTTATTTTTTATTTACTCATCTTTACATCGATTGGTTCATGTATACTAATTCATTGAACTTATTTATTCTATATGCATTGCCTATACAACTTTCATATTGTCTATTCATGTACCAATTGTTGGATTTATTTCTATCGTACATCCAAGTCACAATGTACAAACAGTCATTTTACATCCATGCCTTTTTACCTATGTATACAACGATTCAATGATACACTTGCCGAACATGCGGGACTTTTCCCTCCTTTACATCTCCCATACCACTATTCTGTTCATTCACACATCATACCCCAGGAACGCTCCCATGGCAACATGTAAACACTGCAGCATGAGGACCCGCAGCATTAGGAAGCACTTTGCCAACTACTGCGCATGAGCCGGCGGTGTCCGTCACCTGACCGGCTGGCGCTTTATACAGCGCGGTGTCGCAACCATACCAGCTTCTCCCAGCTGGGGCAGTTTTGCCAGCTCTCCCACTTAAGCACCAACGTCGGCTTGTACTGCCACCTACATCTGGATATACTGCCGGATGTAAGCTCAACATCAGCCGATCCTATAAAAAAGTCGGGGTCGGGGTCGGCCGAAACTCGAAACCCAATGCAGTGCATTGGGTTTCCAATGGTTCCCAGGGTCTGAAGGAGCGGAAACTCTCCTTCAGGCCCTGGGATCCATATCTAAGTGTAAAATATACTCACCCTAATAGGAATATACTCACCCTCGGACGCGCCCTGCTTCTTTCTGGCAGCCTTCCTTCCTAAGAATCAGCGCTTCCAGGACCTTCGGTGACGTCGCGGTGACGTCACGGCTTCTGATTGGTCGCGCAAGCGGTCACATGGGCGGTCGCGCGACCAATCACAAGCCGCGACGTCACCGCAAGGTCCTGGAAGGGCTGATTCGAAGGAAGGAAGGTTCCCGGTTAGTACCAGGGCGCGTCAGAGGGTAAGTATAGCGATATTTTTTATTTTAATTCTTTATTTTACACTTAAAGGGACACTGTCACCTGAATTTGGAGGGAACAATCTTCAGCCATGGAGGCGGGGTTTGGGGGTTTTTGATTCACCCTTTCCTTACCCACTGGCTGCATGCTGGCTGCAATATTGGATTGAAGTTCATTCTCTGTCCTCCGTAGTACACGCCTGGGCAAGGCAAGATTGCATTGTACAGGCGTGTACTACGGAGGACAGAGAATGAACTTCAATCCAATATTGCAGCCAGCATGCAGCCAGCGGGTAAGGAAAGGGTGAATCAAACACCCGAAAACCCCGCCTCCATGGCTGAAGATTGTTCCCTCCAAATTCAGATGACAGTGTCCCTTTAAATCTGAATTCCGATACCAATTCCCGATATCTTAAACATATCGGGAATCGGTATCGGAATTCCGATTCCAGATTCAGAAGATCGCCGACTTCATGGTTGACCCCACACAGGGGTCGGGTCAGGTTTCATGAAACCCGACTTTGCCAAAAGTCGGCGACTTCTGAAAATTGCCGACTCGTTTCGCTCAACCCTACTCCCACGTAACCTGGTAAATCTGTATTTCTTTACTGATTACCTATCAAACATATCTTTTCCCAAAGGGGATGTACAAGTACGACTTGCTGAAGTACCAATATAACGGTATGTCTATTTACTCATTTCTTGTTCTCTCCATCTCATCATGCTATACAAGTACATCATGTATGAATTTTGTCAACCCTTTTTGCCTAGCCTCCTATTGATGCTCCTTACACCAGCGATATGTGTTTATTTATTCAACTGTAATCCATTACCAAACACACTCATTCATTATTTAATTCTTCCTGACATGTTTTCACCCTCTTTGTAAATATGTAATATATTGTTAGGGCTAGCGGAACGCACCAAATAATAAGATAGGTTAAGGTGCGTTCGCCGCCCGGGGTCCACCGTTCAGAGATGGAACCTGCTGCCAAGTAATGACGGACTATATGGCGGTACAATGTGACTACACACATGGGTTAACTTCACCCTGTGTGAAGGAAGTGAACCCTGTTAAGTCACAGGGCCGCGGTACCGCACACAAGAGCGCAAGCAAGGAGTCACCAAGCTCAGTCCCAAGACTTGGGATCCGAGTCCGTCTAGACTACTTGGGCTCGACACCGCTAAGGGGGTGTAAGCATAACCAAAGTAATAATAATAGATGCACGAGAGTGCATGCGGTGCCGCATTGGCGGACGCCACTAACCACCCAGGCTTGGGTCAGGAAAGCGCTGTGAAAGCACACGGCGCCGCACTGGCGATCACAGCAATTAGATGCTGTATAGAGTAACGTGTTGGTAGCTAAGTCGGGCGCTAGATAGCAAACATACACCTTCCGCAAACAGTCATACAATAGGGAGGGGATTTTAATGAACGACTTTCACTCACAACACACACACGTTTACAAATGTACACTAGCGCATGGCCGTGCGGTCATGTGCAGCTTATATAGCTGCAGCACGTTCAGGACCTTCCAATAAAGGACCAATGGGAACCGCTGCAGCATCTGAGCATGTGATCCTCGATCTCCAATGGGAGATCTCACCCTGGGCATGCTCAGAAGGGAAAAAGCAGGACTTAGATCCCAAAAGCGTCTGCTCGCCGCTGCCCAGCACTGGCTTCAATGGCAGAAGCAGGCAAAGCAGCAGTAATCCTATGCACAGAGTGAAACTGAGCAAGACGCTGGGAACGACGTCTCCGCTGAGCAGACTCCACTGCGGCTGGAGAAGAATGGGAGACTGCAGCAGAGATGGTTCAAGATTCCCCTGTGCAAAGGCGGGAACTCGATACCTAACATTTATGCCTTGTATTTAAGTGTTTCACTGTATATATTGTACATTAACCCCTTTCTGCCATCAGACGTACTATTCCGTCCATGTGGGGTGGGCTTTACTTCCCACGGACGGAACAGTACGTCATAGGCGATCGGCCGCGCTCACGGGGGGAGCGCGGCCGATCGCGGCCGGGTGTCAGCTGCTTATCGCAGCTGACATCCGGCACTATGTGCCAGAAGTGGTCACGGACCGCCCCCGGCACACCGCGATCAAACATGATCGCGATGTGCCGGCGGTGCAGGGAAGCTTCCCGCAGAGAGGGGGCTCCCTGCGGGCTTCCCTGAGACCCCCGCAGCAACGCGATGTGATCGCGTTGCTCCGGGGGTCTCTCACCTCCTCCCTGCAGAAAGTCCCGGATCCAAGATGGCCGCGGATCCGGGTCCTGCAGGGAGGGAGGTGGCTTACCAAGTGCCTGCTCAGAGCAGGCACTTGGTAACGCTGCAGCGCTGTTTGACAGATCGGTGATCTGTCAGAGTGCTGTGCAAACTGGCAGATCACCGATCTGTATTGTCCCCCCCTGGGACAAAGTAAAAAAGTTAAAAAAAATTTTTACAAGTGTGTAAAAAAAAAAAAAAAAATATCCTAAATAATGAAAAAGAAAATATATATATTATTCCCATAAATACATTTCTTTATCTAAATAAAAAAAAACAAAACAATAAAAGTACACATATTTAGTATCGCTGCGTCCGTAATGACCCGACCTATAAAACTGGCCCACTAGTTAACCCCTTCAGTAAACACCGTAAGAAAAAAAAAAAAAAAACGAGGCAAAAAACAACGCTTTATTATCATACCGCCGAACAAAAAGTGGAATAACATGTGATCAGAAAGACAGATATAAATACCCATGGTACCGCTGAAAGCGTCATCTTGTCCCGCAAAAAACAAGCCACCATACAGCATCATCACTAAAAAAATAAAAAAGTTATAGTCCTGAGAATAAAGCGATGCAAAAATAATAATTTTTTCTATAAAATAGTTTTTATCGTATAAAAGCGCCAAAACATAAAAAAATGATATAAATGAGCTGTCGCTGTAATCGTACTGACCCGAAGAATAAAATTGCTTTATCAATTTTACCAAACGCGGAACGGTATAAATGCCTCCCCCAAAAGAAATTCATGAATAGCTGGTTTTTGCTAATTCTGCCTCACAAAAATCGGAATAAAAAGCGATCAAAAAATGTCACGTGCCCGAAAGTGTTACCAATAAAAACGTCAACTCGTCCCGCAAAAAGCAAGACCTCACATGACTCTGTGGACTCAAATATGGAAAAATTATAGCTCTCAAAATGTGGTAACGCAAAAAATATTTTTTGCAATAAAAAGCGTCTTTCAGTGAGTGACGGCTGCCAATCATAAAAATCCGCTAAAAAACCCGCTATAAAAGTAAATCAAACCCCACTTCATTACCCCCTTAGTTAGGGAAAAATAAAAAAATTTTAAAAAATGTATTTATTTCCATTTTCCCATTAGGGTTAGGGCTAGGGCTAGGGTTAGGGCTAGGGTTAGGGCTAGGGTTAGGGTTAGGGCTAGGGTTAGGGCTAGGGTTAGGGCTATGGTTAGGGCTAGGATTAGGGTTAGGGTTAGGGGTAGGGCTAGGGCTAGGGTTAGGGCTAGGGTTAGGGCTAGGGTTAGGGTTAGGGCTAGGGTTAGGACTAGGGCTAGGGTTAGGGCTCTTTTAGGGCTAGGGTTAGGGCTAGGGTTAAGGCTACAGTTAGGGTTAAGGCTACATTTAGGGTTAAGGCTACAGTTAGGGTTAAGGCTACAGTTAGGGTTAAGGCTACAGTTAGGGTTGGGGCTACAGTTAGGGTTAGGGTTTGGATTACATTTGCGGTTGGGATTAGGATTAGGGGTGTGTCTGGGTTAGAGGTGTGGTTAGGGTTACCGTTGGAATTAGGGTTAGGGGTGTGTTTGGGTTAGTTATAATTGGGGGGTTTCCACTGTTTAGACACATCAGGGGCTCTCCAAACGCGACATGGCGTCCGAACTCAATTCCAGCCAATTCTGCGTTGAAAAAGTAAAACAGTGCTCCTTCCCTTCCGAGCTCTCCCGTGTGCCCAAACAGGAGTTTACCCCAACATATGGGGTATCAGCGTACTCAGGACAAATTGGACAACAACGTTTGGGGTCCAATTTCTCCTGTTACCCTTGGGAAAATACAAAACTGGGGGCTAAAAAATAAGTTTTGTGGGGAAAAAAAGATTTTTTAATTTTCACGGCTCTGCGTTATAAACTGTAGTGAAACACTTGGGGCTCAAAGTTCTCACAACACATCTAGATAAGTTCCTTTGGGGGTCTAGTTTCCAATATGGGGTCACTTGTGGGGGGTTTCTACTGTTTACGTACATTAGGGGCTCTGCAAACGCAATGTGACGCCTGCAGACCATTCCATCTAAGTCTGTATTTCAAATGGCGCTCCTTCCCTTCCGAGCCTTCCCATGCGCCCAAACGGTGGTTCCCCTCCCCCACATATGGGGTATCAGCGCACTCAGGACAAATTGGACAACAAATTTTGGGGTCCAATTTCTCCTGTTACCCTCGGGAAAATACAAAACTGGGGGCTAAAAAATAATATTTGTGGGAAAAAATTTTTGTTTTACTTTTACAGCTCTGCATTATAAACTTCTGTGAAGCTCTTGGTGGGTCAAAGTGCTCACCACACATCTAGATAAGTTCCTTAGGGGGTCTACTTTCCAAAATGGTGTCACTTGTGGGGGGTTTCAATATTTAGGCACATCAGTGGCTCTCCAAACGCAACATGGCATCTCATCTCAATTCCTGTGAATTTTGCATTGAAAAGTCAAACGGCGCTCCTTCCCTTCCGAGCTCTCCCATGCGCCCAAACAGTGGTTTACCCCCACATATGGGGTATCAGCGTACTCAGGACAAATTGTACAACAACTTTTTGGTTCCAATTTCTTCTCTTACCATTGGGAAAATAAAAAATCGGGGGCGAAAAGATCATTTTTTTTCACAAAAATTATTTTTTATTTTTACGGTTCTGCATTATAAACTTCTGTGAAGCACTTGGTGGGTCAAAGTGCTCACCACACCTCTAGATAAGTTCCTTAGGGGGTCTACTTTCCAAAATGGTGTCACTTGTGGGGGGGTTTCAATGTTTAGGCACATCAGTGGCTCTTCAAACGCAATATGGCGTCCCATCTCAATTCCTATCAATTTTGCATTGAAAGGTCAAACGGCGCTCCTTCCCTTCCGAGCTCTCCCATGTGCCCAAACAGTGGTTTACCCTCACATATGAAGTATCAGAGTACTCAGGACAAATTGTGCAACAACTTTTTGGTTCCAATTTCTTCTCTTACCATTGGGAAAATAAAAAATTGGGGGCGAAAAGATAATTTTTGTGAAAAAAAAAATATTTTTTATTTTTACGGTTCTGCATTATAAACTTCTGTGAAGCACTTGGTGGGTCAAAGTGCTCACCACACCTCTAGATAAGTTCCTTAGGGGGTCTACTTTCCAAAATGGTGTCACTTGTGGGGGTTTCAATGTTTAGGCACATCAGTGGCTCTCCGAACGCAACATGGCGTCCCATCTCAATTCCAGTCAATTTTGCATTAAAAAGTCAAATAGCGCTCCTTCGCTTCCAAGCTCTGTCATGCGCCCAAACAGTGGTTTACCCCCACATGTGGGGTATTGGCGTACTCAGGACAAATTGTACAACAAGGTTTGGGGTCCATTTTCTCCTGTAACTCTTGGCAAAATAAAACAAATTGGAGCTGAAGTAAATTTTTTGTGAAAAAAAGTTAAATGTTAATTTTTATTTAAACATTCCAAAAATTCCTGTGAAACACCTGAAGGGTTAATAAACTTCTGTGGTTTTGAGAACCTTGAGGGGTGCAGCTTTTAGAATGGTGTCACACTTGGGTATTTTCTATCATATAGACCCCTCAAAATGACTTCAAATGAGATGTGGTCCCTAAAATAAAATGGTGTTGTAAAAATGAGAAATTGCTGGTCAACTTTTAACCCTTATAACTCCCTAACAAAAAAAATTTTGGTTCCAAAATTGTGCTGATGTAAAGTAGACATGTGGGAAATGTTACTTATTAAGTATTTTGTGTGACATATCTCTGTGATTTAATTGCATAAAAATTCAAAGTTGGAAAATTGCAAAATTTTCAAAATTTTCGCCATGTTTCAGTTTTTTTCACAAATAAACGCAGGTAATATCAAATAAATTTTACCACTATCATGAAGTACAATATGTCACGAGAAAACAGTGTCAGAATCACCGGGATCCGTTGAAGCGTTCCAGAGTTATAACCTCATAAAAGGACAGTGGTCAGAATTGTAAAAATTGGCCCGGTCCATAACGTGCAAACCACCCTTGGGGGTAAAGGGGTTAAATATTTTTTTTATTTTTTTCAGCAACATTGTGATCAAGGCCACAGTGTGGCCAAAACGACAAATTGCCTGTCGCTTATCACCTATAAATAAAAATATTCACTTGAATCAAATCTCCTGTTATGAGTGCAGTGATTATAGACTTTACAGACAAGAAGAGGACGTCATCATACGAAGATGGGAGGCCCCGGACCGGACCGCGACGCCCATCGGACCAGAACAGAACCGGGACCACCCCTGGGTGAGTATAATCTAAACTCTTTTTCTCATCTTTCAGGATACATCGGGGGCTTATCTACAGCATTACAGAATGCATTACAGAATGCTGGAGATAAGCCCCTGATGCCGGTGGGCTTAGCTCACCTTCGATTTTGGGTGTGACAGGTTCCCTTTAAAGTAATGATGGCCACTCGTTTTTCTTTACTTAGCTGCTTTTTTCTTGCCATAATACAAATTCTAACAGTCTATTCAGTAGGACTATCAGCTGTGTATCCACCAGACTTCTGCACAACACAACTGATGGTCCCAACCCCATTTATAAGGCAAGAAATCACACTTATTAAACCTGACAAGGGCACACCTGTGAAGTGAAAACCATTCCCAGTGACTACCTCTTGAAGCTCATCAAGAGAATGCCAAGACTGTGCAAAGCAGTCATCAAAGCAAAAGGTGGCTACTTTGAAGAACCTAGAATATAAGACATAGTTTTCCAGTTCTTTCACACTTTTTTGTTAAGTATATAATTCCACATGTGTTAATTCATAGTTTTGATGCCTTCAGTGTGAATGTACAATTTTCATAGTCAGGAAAACACAGAAAAATCTTTAAATGAGAAGGTGTGTCCAAACTTTTGGCCTGTGCTGTATCTCTTTGATTTATGGGCATAAAAATTAAATTTTGAAAATTGTGAAATTTTAAAACCTTTCGTCATATTTCCATTTTTTTCATAAATAAACGCAAGTCATATCAAAGAAATTTAACCACTAACATAAAGTACAATATGTCATGGAAAAAGAGTCTAAGAATCAGCGTTAAAGCGTTCCAGAGATATAACCTCATAAATTGACAGTGATCAGAATTGTAAAAATTGGCCTGGTCATTAAGCTGCAAATTGACTCTGTCACTAAGGGATTAATTGAATAGTATTGCTTTACCACTGGTCTCTGGGTGGTAACCCAAAGAGAATGACCAATTTTGTTACACAACAGCCTCAAAAACGTTTAAACTTATGACTATTACAGTGTGAGAAAGGCAGAGTGGCACACAGATGATTTTGCTTTCAATTAAGAGATTATCTAACTTAGAAGCTGCTTTCACAGCTACACTGCTCAACACCGCTGTGCAATGTCATCCACTCTGATGCTCTCTGTATATTACTGTATTCACAGATACACAGCTCAGTAATTCTGTATCATGTCATCTATGCATCTGCTGCTTTTGGACATGTGCTATATAAAGACAGAAGAGTAGAAATCCTTCATGTCTGTGTGCATTCAGTACGGGAAAGATCATAACAGCTGGTCACCATCCACTAGTTCAGAGGCAAGTTAAAAAAAATAAAGAGCATGCAAAGGGGAAAATTGCTGCATACATGTCATTAAATGGCTTGAAATAGTGTCATTCCTCGTATACACAGACGTGATATTCTGTGTTGTGAATTCTGTGGCTGAATTCACTCCTGTGGTCACAAGTGGTACTGCAGCTTCTGAGCTTCCTTCCTCAGGTATTCTGGTGAGCTCGTTAACTGCTTCATTACTTAACTCCGCCTGATGCTGCTATCCTTGCTCCTTGTCAATGTTTCAGTGTTGGATCTGAGCTTCTCCTGATTATTCCTGTGACCTGCTGCTCTGTATAGCTAAGTGCTTTTTTGCTATTTTGTTGCCTTTTTTCTGTCCAGCTTGTCTTTTGTTTTGCTGGAAGCTCTGAGACGCAAAGGGTGTACCGCCGTGCCGTTAGTTCGGCACGGTTGGTTTTTTTTGCCCCCTTTGCGTGGTTTTGTTTTAGGGTTTTTTGTAGACTGCGAAGTTCGCTTTACTGTCCTCGCTCTGTCCTAGAATATCGGGCCCCACTTTGCTGAATCTATTTCATCCCTACGTTTTGTCTTTTCATCTTACTCACAGTCATTATATGTGGGGGGCTGCCTTTTCCTTTGGGGAATTTCTCTGGGGCAAGTCAGGCCTATTTTTCTATCTTCAGGCTAGCTAGTTTCTTAGGCTGTGCCGAGTTGCCTAGGTAGTTGTTAGGCGCAATCCACAGCTGCTTTTAGTTGTGTTTAGGATAGGATCAGGTGTGCAGTCTACAGAGTTTCCACGTCTCAGAGCTCGTTCTTGTATTTTTGGATATTTGTCAGATCACTGTGTGCGCTCTGATCGCTAGGCACACTGTGTTTCTGGATTGCCTTCATAACACCTGTCATTAGCAAACATAACAATTCTGACAAGACACCTAACATTACAGGTTCACTTTAGGCAATAATTTCCTGTAGGCTTCTTTCACTTCATTATTCCTCAAGCTGTAGATCAAAGGATTTAGGACGGGAGAGAAAACTTCGTAATTTAGAGCAGCATATTTAACAGCGGATGAACTTCTCGTCAGTCCCATGTACATGACCGTGCTTGTCCCTAAAAACATAACGACCACAATGAGGTGGGAAGCGCAAATGGAGAAAGACCTCAGTCTCACATTGGCTGAACGGATTTTTAATATTGAAGCAATGATGCAAATATAAGAGACCACAATGAAGATAAATGTAAAAAACAGTCCGAATAAGCTGGATGTAAATGTAGCTATATTGTAAAAAGATGCATTGCAGACAAGATCTTGAAGGGCCAGAATCTCACAAGTGAAATGGTCGAGAATTTTTTCTTTGCAGAATTCGGGAGGCTTAAAAATAGTGAAAATGGAGCAAACACTGAAAGTTACTAGCATCATAAAGGCGGTGAGACATTTACACAAAGTCCAGCTCATAATGGTGGTGTAACGTAAAGGGAAGCATATAGCGATGTATCGGTCATAGGCCATCACCGCCAGTAACAAGCCCTCCATCCCCGCAAGGAAAATGGCGGTGTTCATTTGTATCAAGCAGCCGAGGACGGAAATTCTCCTCTCCTCTGAGAATAAATCAAACAGCACCTTTGGAAGAATGCATGATGAGAAACACAAATCTAAAAAAGACAAGTTACAGAGGAAATAATACATGGGAGTGTGTAACTGAGGACTGACGATGATAATAAAGATTGTGATACTGTTCCCCAACATGGTCAGCGTATAGATTAGAGAGAACACAACAAAAAGGAAAACGCAGATCTGGAAATTCCTCGAAAATCCAATCAGGATAAAATCTTTAGTGATAGATTGATTTGTAAACTCCATAGTAAGCCAATGATTTTCTTGATTATAGACCTCAAGCATAATATAAAGCTGAAGATTCATTGGGTGTTAATATGGAACTGATTTTTATTTAAAGAAATTTATGCAACAAATCTTCTGTATCTAACTGTGACCTTACCGAAGAGGAGGAACATCAGGGCAGCACCGTAGTCTAAGATCTCCCCAGCAAACCACAGGACTTATGAAGCGCTGAACGAGATGAATCCTGATTGTCCTAACTAGAGATGAGCGCAAAATTACCAAAAATACATCCAGTTTTGATTCGTTCAAATTGGCTGAAAAATTTGGACAGAATCAATTTTCAACCAATTGAAAATTATCCAAAGCCTCCAGTTACACTGAAAAAAAAAATGTATATAATTCTGTGAGATTTCATATAACTTTATCCAACCAATTTCATGCTCTTTAACCCAAACACAATTGCAGTGTTAGGGCTGGCGGAACGCACCAAGTAATTATAAAGATGGAATAAGGTGCGTTCGCAGCCCGAGGTCCAACGTGCAGAGATGATACCTGCTGCTCGGTAATGGCAGACAGTAAATGGCGGTATAATGAGAACTCACTGGGTTAGCTTCGCCCGCTATAAAGGAAGCGAACCCTGTTGTGTCACAGGGCCGCAATACCACAGAGAGAACGCAAGTCAGAGTACTCTGCCCCAAGACACGGGGTTAGAGTCCCTCTAGACCACTTGCGTTCGGCACCGCAACTGTGGTGCCAGGGAAACTCTGAATAATAATTTACCGCACTGAGTGCATACAGCGCTGCTCTGGCGGACACCAATAATGAGCCAGACTAGGGCCTGAAAAGCGCATTAATTGCACACGGCGCCGCACTGGCGGACGCTGCTAATTTGACGCAGTAAGATCGTGTTCTTGTGCAGGATAGCACTATCTGGCACTAGTTAGCTCCAAACACCAAAACCACATACAACAACGCTAGGGAGGGGATTGATTAGGAGCTTTCACCAGAACATACACGCATCCACACGCACACGATATAAAGTTTATACTAGCGCATGGCCGAGCGGCCATGCAAACCTTTTATAGTTGTAGTTCTCTGGGATCTTCCTAGTGCTCCTATCAGAGCCGCAACAGGACCTGAGCATGTGACCCCCGAACTCCAATGAGAGGTCGTCCCGTGGGCATGCTCAGTAGAAGAAAAGCAGAACTTAGTCCCTGGAACGTCTGCTCGCCGCTTAATAGTGCTGGTCACAAAGGCTGAGCCTGGAAAGGCAGCAGTAACCAAGCCCACAGCATCAGCTTGAGCCAGAGGCTGGGATCGACGTCTCTGCTGATCAGGTTCCACTGTGGCTGGAGGAGATTGGGAGACCACAGAGGACATGGTTCGAGATTCCCCCTGTGCAGAGGCGGGATCTCGACACCTAACATTACCCCCTTCTTTGGGCCTCACTACATTCAAAAGCTTTAAAGAGCTGAGGAGCCCAAATGTGCTCAACAGGTTCCCAGGTCCTTTCCTATGGGCCATGAGTGACCCTTCCAGTCCACCAGATAGAACTTTTTGCCACGAACCACCTTGCATCCAACGATACCGTTCACCTCATAATCATCCGTAGATGAGCCCGATTTCCCGGCAGATGACTCAGAAAACCGGGACATATGAACGGGTTTTAGGAGGGACAAATGAAAGGTTTTGGGGATTCCTAGGCGTGGAGGAAGGGCCAGGCAGTAGACCACAGGGTTAACCTTTTCCAGGACCTTGAAGGGACCTATGTAGGGAGGCGCAAACTTAGTGGACTCAACTCGCAGCCTGATATTATGGGTGGAGAGCCACACCAAGTCGCCAGGAGCAAAGGTCGGAGCAGGGTGCAGATGTGCATAGGTGGATACCCTCATTCTCTCCTTGGAGGCTCGAATGTCATCCTGTGTGCGGTCCCAAATGTCACGTGCCTCCACTGCCAAGTCTGACACCCTAGAGTCGGTGGAAGACACGGGCATGGGCACAGGAACCCTCGAATGCTTGCTGTAGTTAAGGAGGAATGGGGTCTGCCCAGTGGAGTCGGCTACGGCGTTGTTCAGCGCAAACTCCGCCCATGGTAGCAAGGATGCCCAGTCATCCTGCCTGGCTGAAACAAAATGTTGCAGGTATGTGACCAGGGTCTGGTTGGCCCTCTCTACCAACCCATTCGTCTCGGGATGGTATGCTGAAGAGAGATTCAGCTTGATGCTGAGTAGACGACAAAGTTCTCTCCAGAACCAAGACGCGAACTGGGGACCCTGGTCACTGAAAATTTTGTCTGGCATACCATGTAGGCGAAAAACGTGCTTAATAAATAATGCCACCAAGGCCCGTGCAGAATGTAGCTGTGGAAGAGGCACCAAGTGCACCATTTTGGAAAAATGGTCGGTTACTACCCAAATAACGGTGCAGCTACAGGACTTGGGTAAACCCACTACAAAGTCCATCCCGAATATTTCCCAGGGCCTGTCTAGCACTGGCTGGGTGTAATGTAGCCGAGCAGGCCGTTGTCGAGGAGAACTATTCTTGGCGCAGGAGACACACGCCCAAATATAGTCTCCGACGTCACGGGCCACCAGTACGTCCTCGCCAGAAGCTCAGATGTCTTCTTGGTCCCAAAATGTCCACCCACCCTGGACAAGTGAGGCCAAGAAAGAACCTCCGGTCGCAAATTAGATGGCACAAAAGTCTTGCCAGGGGCACAGACTCTAGCGAAACCAGGGCCACCATCTTCAGGCTCTCCGAAAGGACAATTAGCCGAGGCTCCTTTTCCTCCTCTACTGATGATACTACAGAGCGGGAGAGAGCGTTGGCATGGATGTTCTTTTCCCCGGAAAGAAAATGGAGGAGAAGAACTGCGAGAATGGAACCAGAGGAAGAACAGGGACCATATAGCCTGGCCAGAATTTAGCCACTGGGCAGTTTGCAAATACACCAAATTCTTGTGGTCAGTGTAATCTTGGAAGGGTAAATGAGCCCCCTCCAGGAGGTGTCTCCACTCTGAGAAGGCCAACTTTATTGCTAGCAACTACCTGTCCCCGATGGAATAATTCCTCTCCACTGGTGTGAAGGTCATAGAGAAAAAAAGCAAGGATGCTTCCAACCTTGAGTATCCTTTTGAAAGAGGACTGCTCCAGCACTAACGGATGAGGCATCCACCTCCATTACAAATGGTTTATCTACATCGGGGCGATGTAGGATAGGAGCGCTAGCAAAATGGGACTTAAAAGAGAGGAAGGCTTTGGAGACCTCCTCCGACCACAATTTGGGATTTGCTCCCTTCTTGGTGAGGGCTACCAAAGGAGCTACCAAAGTTGAGAAGTGGGGAATGAACTGGCGATAATAGTTAATGGACCTGATAAAGCGCTGCACTGCTTTGAGAGAATGAGGTTCCTGCCAGTTCATCACAGCCTGTAGCTTGGCAGGATCCATAGCCAATCCCAGGGCAGAGATGATATAGCCCAGGAAAGGCAAGGACTCCTGCTCAAACGCACACTTCTCCAACTTGGCATAGAGGGAGTTTGCCCGTAGGAGGTCGAAGACTTTGCAAACATATCTCCGGTGGGAGTCTATATCTGGAGAGTAGATGAGAATAACATCCAGATAGACTACGACCGAGGTGGAGAGCATGTCCCGAAAGATGTCGTTTACAAAGTCCTGGAAGACGGCAGGAGCATTACAGAGCCCAAAGGGCATCACCAGATACTCATAATGGCCATCCCTGGTGTTAAATGCCATCTTCCATTTGTCCCCCTCACGGATGCGAATCAGGTTGTAAGCACCCCACAGATCAAGTTTAGTAAATACCCTTGCTCCCCGCAACCTATCAAACAACTCAGATATTAGGGGCAGAGGGTACTTGTTCTTAACAGTGATGGCATTAAGACCCCTGTAATCTATGTATGGATGTAGTTCTCCGTTCTTCTTCTGCACGAAGAAGAATTCCACCCCTGCAGGTGACACTGACTTCCTAATGAATCCTCTTGCCAGATTCTCCTGGATGTACTGAGTCATTGCCTCCGTCTCCGGGAGAGATAGTGGATAGACTCAACCCCGGGGAGGCTCACCACCAGGCAAGAGGTCAATAGGACAGTCATAGAGGTGGTGAGGCGGAAGGGTCTCTGCAGCCTTTTTGGAGAACACGTCCGCATAGGGCCAATAGTGCTTGGGGAGAGAGGAAAGATCTGCCGGTAACTCTGTGGTAGCAACCTGAATACACTTCCTCAGACATCTGCCCTCACAGGATTCACTCCATCCCAAAATTTTCCCTGTGGACCACTCTACATGAGGGGAGTGGTAACGCAACCAGGGTATCCTAACAGGACCTCATCAATTACCTCAGGAATGACAAGCAGGGAGATTATTTCCTGATGGGACGGTGACATAGAAAGGGTAAATGGGATGGTTTGATGTGTTATCTGTGAGGGCAGTGTCGACCCGTTTACCACTCGTACGGTCACTGGTTTAGTGAGGATTACCAGGGGTATTGCATGCTGTTGGGTGAAGGAAGAAGACATGAAGTTCCCCTCCACCCCGGAATCAACACAAACCTCTACCATATGAGCGGATGGGCCTATGGTTATTGTCCCCTTGAAGGACAGTTTGGAGCAAAACGCCGCTGTGTCTAGTGAACCACCTACTACGGTCATTAAGCAGGGACATTTTCCCAACCGCTGATAACATCTGGAGGCAAGATGTCCTGACTGATGGCAGACATGACAGACCTTGGGTGCACGAGCGGTCCGGGACTTAGATCCCGCTCGTGACACCTCTATGGCCTCATGTGGCTCGGACACCTGGACCAGAGATTCCAGAGGTTTGGCGAAGGTGGGAGCCAGCCGAAACCTCTGCCTACACTGGGCTCGCTCCAACCTTCGTTCGTTAAAGCGAAGGCCAATGCAAGTTGATACCGCTATTAGCTCCTCCAGTGTGGTAGGAATCTCCCTAGTGGCCAAAGTGTCTTTCACATGGTCAGCCAGCCCCCTCCAAAAAACTGGGATGAGGACTTTATTCTGCCACTCCAGCTCAGATACTAAAGTCCGGAAGTGGACGGCAAAATGGCTGACCATGGACGAGCCTTGTGTCAATGCCAGCAGTTGGAGCACTATATCATGTGTGATTCGAGGTCCCAAAAAGACCTATTTCAGAGTGCTCAGGAACCGCGGAGCACTCTGCACCACATGATTGTCACGCTTCCACAGCGACGTAGCCCACTCCAGTGCCCTGTCGGACAGGAGGGATATGATAAATACCACTTTTGCCTGCTCTGTGGGAAAATGTGCTGCCAGGAGCTCAAGGTGTATTGCACATTGGCTCACGAATCCCCTACACAGCTTACTGTCTCAGAAAACTTATCTGGCAGTGGAAAGCGTGATAAGGTCGGAAAAGGGGTGGCAGTGGACAAACTGGCTGCAGCCACGCTAGCAGCCTGAACAGCTACTGCGGTAACATCCACAGTCGAGGTTTTGCGCTCGAGAACCGCCAACCTGCCCTCCAGCTGCTGGATGTACCGCTGCAGACGCTGTTCGTCCGCCATTACTTGCCAGACCTTGGTGCTAGTATAATGTTAGGGCTGGCGGAACGCATCAAATAATTATAAAGATGAAATAAGGTGTGTTTGCAGCCTGAGGTCCACCGTGCAGAGATGATACCTACTGCTCTGTAATGGTGGACAGTAAATGGTGGTATAATGAGAACACACACAGGGCAGCTTCACCCGTTATGAAGGAAGCGAACCATGTTGCATCACAGGGCCGCAATACCACAGAGAGAACACAAGTATAGAGTCACAGGACTCTGCCCCAAGACACGGGGTTAGAGTCCCTCTAGACCACTTGCGCTTGGCACCCCAACTGCGGTGCCAGGGAAACTCTGAATTTACCGCGGACGCCACTAACCACCATTACTAGGGCCTGGAAAGTGCACTAATTGCGCACGGCGCTGCACTGGCGGGCGCTGCTAATTTGACACAGTAAGATCGTGTTCTTGTGCAGGATAGCACTATCTGGCGCTAGTCAGCTCCAAACACCCAAACCACGTACAAAAACGCTAGGGAGGGGATTCATTAGGAGCTTTCACCAGAACATACACGCATCCACACACACGATATAAAGTTTATACGGCCAAGCGATCCTTTTATAGTTGTAGCTCTCCGGGACCTTCCTAGTGGTCCAATCGGACCTCTACAGGACCTAAAGCATGTGACCCCCGACCTCCAATGAGAGGTCATCCCGTGGGCATACTCAGTAGAAGAAAAGCAGAACTTAGTCCCTGGAACGTCTTCTCAATGCTGAATAGTGCTGGTCACAAAGGCAGAGCCTGGAAAGGCTGCAGTAACCAAGCGCACAGTATCAGCTTGAGCCAGACGCTGGGATCGACGTCTCTGCTGAGCATGTTCCACTGTGGCTGGAGGAGAATGGGAGACCACAGCGGAGATGGTTCGAGATTCCCCCTGTGCAGCGGTGGGAACTCGACACCTAAAATGTAATCATGTTAAAGGGACGTTGGCTATGGGAAAATGGATGGTAATCGGTGGTAGAAAACAGTTTTATTGTAGTATTTGGCATAGAATATAAAAAAGCAATATTGGGTGCGGCATTGACAGACATTACAAAGGAGAAAAACGCCAGTTACACTAATCTGACATAGAGCAAACTGATCTACAACTGAACTGTAATTCACAATGGTGTTCACATTTACCAATTTGAAGCAGAAAGAAAATGTCAATATTGGGTGCAGTAGTTGCAGATCTGTACGGATTCAAAAAAGCATGGAATTAATTTTCTGATTTGCTCAAGTATGCTCAAGCCTCAGTTTCTTCCTTGTGAATTATATGCTAAAGCCTCAGTTTCTCAGTTGTGATGCATATGCTCAAGACTCAGTGTCTCACATGTGATGTATATGCTCAAGAGCCTCAGTATCTTCCATGTGATGCATATGCTCAAGCCTCAGAGTTTACCATGTGATGTATATGCTCAAGAGCCTCAGTGTCTCCCATGTGATTTATATGCTCAAGCCCCAGTGTCTCACATGTGATGTATATGCTCAAGAGCCTCAGTATCTTCCATGTGATGCATATGCTCAAGCCTCAGAGTTTACCATGTGATGTATATGCTCAAGACTCAGAGTCTCCCATGTGATTTATATGCTCAAGAGCCTCAGTGTCTCCCATGTGATTTATATGCTCAAGCCCCAGTGTCTCACATGTGATGTATATGCTCAAGAGCCTCAGTGTCTCCAATGTGATGTATATGCTCAAGAGCCTCAGTATCTCCCATGTGATGCATATGCTCAAGCCTCAGAGTTTACCATGTGATGTATTTGCTCAAGAGCCTCAGTGTCTCCCATGGG